>NC_064920.1:146563708-147188708 GCF_023897955.1 Schistocerca gregaria
AATTAGGGACACTGTTGCTCCTGGGGTATCGGCGAGGACCATTCGCAACCGTCTCCATGAAGCTGGGCTACGGTCCCGCACACCGTTAGGCCGTCTTCCGCTCACGCCCCAACATCGTGCTGCCCGCCTCCAGTGGTGTCGCGACAGGCGTGAATGGAGGGACGAATGGAGACGTGTCGTCTTCAGCGATGAGAGTCGCTTCTGCCTTGGTGCCAATGATGGTCGTATGCGTGTTTGGCGCCGTGCAGGTGAGCGCCACAATCAGGACTGCATACGACCGAGGCACACAGGGCCAACACCCAGCATCATGGTGTGGGGAGCGATCTCCTACACTGGCCGTACACCTCTGGTGATCGTCGAGGGGACACTGAATAGTGCACTGTACATCCAAACCGTCATCGAACCCATCGTTCTACCATTCCTAGACCGACAAGGGAACTTGCTGTTCCAACAGGACAATGCACGTCCGCATGTATCCCGTGCCACCCAACGTGCTCTAGAAGGTGTAAGTCAACTACCCTGGCCAGCAAGATCTCCGGATCTGTCCCCCATTGAGCATGTTTGGGACTGGATAAAGCGTCGTCTCACGCGGTCTGCATTTCCAGCACGAACGCTGGTCCAACTGAGGCGCCAGGTTTGAATGGCATGGGAAGCCGTTCCACAGGACTACATCCAGCATCTCTACGATCGTCTCCATGGGAGAATAGCAGCCTGCATTGCTGCGAAAGGTGGATATACACTGTACTAGTGCCTACATTGTGCATGCTCTGTTGCCTGTGTCTATGTGCCTGTGGTTCTGTCAGTGTGATCATGTGGTGTATCTGACCCCAGGGATGTGTCAATAAAGTTTCCCCTTCCTGGGACAATGAATTCACGATGTTCTTATTTCAATTTCCAGGAGTGTAGTTTGGACAAGAAGAGAATAGAAGCTTTCGAGATGTGGTGCTACAGAAGAATGCTGAAGATGTATGGATAGATCACATAACTAATGAGGAGGTATTGAATAGGATTGGGCACAAGAGAAATTTGTGGCACAACTTGACTAGAAGAAGGGATCGGATGGTAGGACATGTTTTGAGGCATCAAGTGATCACCAATTTTGTATTGGAAGGCAGCGTGGAGGGCAAAAATCGTAGAGGGAGACCAAGAGATGTAGCATGGAGAGCTGCATCAAACCAGTCTCAGGACTGAAGACCACAATAACAACAACACCCGATGTTAACAAGTTTGTCTTCTTCAGAATCGCTTTCCTTTCCATTGCCAGTCTACATTTTATATCTTCTCTACTTAGATAATCATCAGTTATTTTGCTCCTCAAATAGTAAAACACCTTTACTTTTTTAAGTGTCTCATTTCCTAATCTAATTCCCTCAGCATCACCCGAATTCATTCGTCTACATTCCATTATCCTCGTTTTGCTTTTGTTGATTTTCATCTTATATTCTCCTTTGAAGATATTGTCCATTCCGTTCAACTGCTCTTGCAGGTCCTTTGCTGTCTCTGAGAGAATTACAATATCATCTGCGAACCTCAAAGTTTTTATTTCTTCTCCATGGATTTTGTTTCCTTTACCGTTTGCTCTATAAACAGATTGAATAACATCGGGGAGAGGCTACAACTCTGTCTCACTCCCTTCCCAACTACTGCTTTTATTCCCCCTACTTTTATAACTGCCATCTGGTTTCTGTACAGATAGTAAATAGAATTTCGCTCCCTGTATTTTACCCCTGCCACATTTAGAATTTGAAAGAGAGTATTTTAGTCAACATTGTCAACAGCTTTCTCTAAGTCTACAAGTGCTAGGAACGTAGGTTTGCCTTTCCGTGATCTTTCTTCTAAGATAAGTCGTAAGGTCAATATTGCCTCTCGTGTTCCAGTATTTCTACTCAATCCAAACTGATCTTCCCCGAGGTCATCTCCTACCAGTTTTTCCACTCGTCTGTAAAGAATTCGTGTTAGTTTTTTGCAGCTGTGACTTATTAAACTGATAGTTCGGTAATTTTCACATTTGTCAACACCTGCTTTCTTTGGGATTGGAATGATTATATTCTTCTTGAACTCTGAGGGTATTTCGCCTGTCTCTTATATGTTCCTCACCAGATGTTAGATTTTTCTCAGGATAGGCTACACCAAGGCTGTCAGTAGTCCTAATGGAATGTTGTCTACTCCCAGGCCTTGTTTCGACTCAGGCCTATCAGTGCTCTGTCAAACACTTCACGCAGTATGGTATCTCCAATTTCAGATTCACCTACATCATCTTTCATTTCCATAATACTGTCTCCAAGTACATCGCCCTTGTATAGACCTTCTATATACTCCTTCCACCTTTCTGCTTTCCCTGCTTTGCTTAGAACTGGGTTTCCAACTGAGCTCTGGATATTCATAAAAGTGGTTCTCTGCTCTGCAAAGGTCTCCTTAATTTTCCTGTAGGCAGTATCTATCTTACTCCTCGTGAGATAAGCCTCTACAACCTTACATTTGTCCTCTAGCTATCCCTGCTTAGCCATTTTGCACTTCCCATGTATCTGATTTTTGAGACATTTGTATTCCTTTTTGCCTGCTTCATTTACTGCATTTTAATATTTTCTCTTTTCATCAATTACATTAAATATTTTTTCTGATACCTAAGGATTTCTACTAGCCCTCGTCTGTTTACCTACTTGATCTTCTGCTGCCTTCACTATTTCATTCCTCAGAGCTACACATTCTTCTTCTACTGTAGTTCTTTTCCCCATTCCTGTCAATTGTTCCCTTATGCTCTCCCTGAACTTCTGTACAACCTCTGATTCTTTTAGTTTATCCAGTTCCCATCTCCTTAAATTCCCACCTTTTTGGAGTTTTTTCAGTTTTAACCTACAGTTCATAACCAATAGATTGTCGTCAGAGTCCACATCTGCCCATGGAAATGTCTTAGAATGTAAAACCTGGTTCCCAAATCTCTGTCTTTCCATTACATAATCTATCTTGAACCTCTCAGTATCCCTAGACTTCTCCCATTTATACAACCTTCTTTTCTGGTTCTTGAACCAAGTGTTAGCTATGATTAAGTTGTGTTCTGTGCAAAATTCTATCAGGTGGGTTCCTCTTTCATTTCTTACCCCAATCCATATTCACCTACTACGTTTCCTTCTCTCCCTTTTCCTATTACCGACTTCCAGTCACCCATGGCTATTAAATTTTCGTCTCCCTTCACTATCTGAATAATTTCTTTTATTTCATCATACATTTCTTCAATTCCTTCATCATCTTCAGAGCTAGTTGGCATATAAACTTGTACTACTGTGGTAGGCGTGGGCTTTGTGTCTATCTTGGCCACAATAATGCGTTCACTAAGATGTTTGTAGTAGCTTACCCGCACTCCTATTTTTTATTCATTATTAAACCTACTCCTGCATTACTCATATTTGATTTTGTATTCGCCTGACCAAAAGTCTTGTTCCTTGTGCCACCGAATTTCACTAATTCCCACTATATCTAACTTTAACCTATCCCTTCTTAAATTTTCTAACCTACCTGCCCGATTAAGGGATCTGACATTCCACGCTCCGATCCAGTTTTCTTTCTCCTAATGGCGACGTCCTCCTGAGTAGTCCCCGCCTGGAGATCCGAGTGGGGGACTATATAATGAGGAGGTATTGAATAGAATTGGCTAGAAGAGGAGTTTGTGGCACAACCTGACAAGAAAAACGGACCGGTTGGTAGGACATGTTCTGAGGCATCAAGGGATCACAAATTTAGCTTTGGAGGGCAGCATGGAGGGTGGTAGACCAAGAGATGAATACACTAAGTAATTGAGAAGGATGTAGGATGCAGTACCTACTGGGAGATGAAGAAGTTTGTACAGGACAGGGTAACATGGAGAACTGCATCAAAGCAGTCTCAGGACTGAAGACCACAACAACAACAACAAGTTTTTTAAAGATTTTAACAGCTTTTATATAAAATAATTTAATAATGTGGTGTAATGAATGTAGATGACTTCAGTAGCACTGCTGAAAAATATATGCTGACAAAAAATGTTGATTCTATTTTTGTGTTAACAGATGGTGTTTTGTTAACTGTCAACCTAACCTCACTTATCCCTTTCCTGTACATGTGCTTAGTACAATGTCTAATTGTGGTTGTAAAAGCTGTGCTGACAGATTTGTTATATTTGTGGTGAATCGGTGATTAGAAAACACCTAAGAAAGAGTACAGACTTTGTGAAAAAGGTTTATTTATCATACTTCGGATCTAAATTTCTGATCAAGATAAATCTTGGGCGCTGCATGAGGTATGTTATGTGTGTGTTGAAGATCTGAGTAAATGGTCCCAAAGAAGAAAAAAGCCTTTAGATTTGCTGTTCCTATAATATGGAGGGAGCCGAGAAATCATTCTGATAATTGAAAATTTTGCAGTGTTGATATTATTGGTCATAATTCTAAAAACAAGAAAGTAATAAGCTACCCTAACCTTTTGTCCGCCATCCAACCAGTAGGGCATTGTGTACATTTGCCAGTTCCTGAAAAACTAGATGATTTAAATTATAGTCCAACAGAAGTATTTTCTGATCTACAATTTGACTTAGATGAACCACATGATGATGAATTACATTGCAATACAGAAAGTCTAGAGCCCAAACTGTTTACTCGGACCGTGCTTAACGATTTGGTTAGGGATCTGGGCTTAACGAAAGAAAACGCTGAATTGTTGCGCTCTGGCTTAAAAGAAAAGAACTTTAATATACCGAAAAGTGAAAAATACCCATTGTCACCCACTATGTGTTTGTTGAGCTAACACTCTTTCTCGTCAAACTAAGAATTCAGGTTCACTATACCGAACACTGACTATCTTTTCTTCTTTATTTTATTGTAACACAAGGATTGTGACTGATTTGATGCACCATACCACAAATTTATTTCCTGTGCCAAACTTTTCATTTAGGAGTAACATATGCCACCATTATGTCCAATTATTGCTTCTGTGTATGCCAGTCTCCGTCTTTTCCTACAATTTTTACGATCCAAAGCTCCCTCTAGTACAATGTAGTTTATTCCCAGATGTCTCAGCAGATGTCCTGTAATCTTGTTACTCCTTCCTGCCAGTATTTTACATATGTTCCTGACATTGCCATTTCTGTAAGAAACTTCATTCGTTATCACTCCACCCTTCTCTAGTGGGGTTTCTCAAACTGAGCTCCTTGGAACACTGGTGTTCTTCAAGAAGGAAGTATGCACTCCATAAAAAACTATTAATAACATGGCATTTGTTTCTTCTTTTAATGCTAACTATTTTGAAAATCATATTATGATTTCTGTGCCATTAGGTATGATTTAAATTTGAACTTATCAACAAATAGAACAAGTAATTTTTTTAAATTTTAAAAATCTTCAACATAAAGAAGGTGTTTCATGAAAGTACTATGATTCACAAAGTGTTCCATCAGTGGAAAAGTTTTGGAACCTCTTTTATACAGGTATCTCATCTCAAATGCTTCTGGTTTTCCTCTACATTTCTACAGATCACTCCCACTAATTCCAAACACCTTAAAATATACATTTTCACACGCTTTTTCTGTATCGACACTTATGAATGTACCTTCATTGTTGTTAAGATATGCTTCCGTTATAAATTGCACCGTCAGAACTACCTTTCGGAGCATTTACCTTTTCCAAACACAAACTCATTGTCGTCTAAAAGCTCCTTCATATTGTTCTTTTCTGTAACTATGATGCATGAGCTGTTAAACAGACTCTGCGACTCATAGATTCTACAGATCAGTAGTCGCTTGTAGTCATTTGGTTGTCACTTAACGCATTGAGTTTAGAAATTGTGAGGGATACTATCTAACGTATTTGATCTCAGATCTTCCAAAAATCTGTAAAATCTTACTCTAGTACGGAATTCTCTATGTAGCTCCATTTTTCTTCTATCGGGCCATCCCACGGGTTCTCCGCCTCATAGAGACATTCAGCTTAATATTTTCGCCTGTCCACTCTCTCCTCGGCCATCAACAGTGGAAGACTGACAGCACCAAAAGAAAGCTAAGTAATATTGTCAACAACACGGGTACCTAGTAATCGTCAGTCACCTAGCATTTCAAAGAGTATAATGGCCTGTGACTTTTTACATTTAACTACTTTCCAGTTCGTGAATGTCTTCCACTTTTTTCCTCTATTCTCTTTTGGACTGCCAGTAATTCCTTTGCATCCATCTCCACTTTCTCACCATATGAATTATAGCCTCAGATACTTCCTTGTTCTGTTATATATTATGGTAATATTATTCCTTTCTTCTATACCATTTCCTTTATTCCCGAAGATAGCTCAGCTAATTTTCTTCCATAAATTTTATGTCCTCACTAAAATATAAGTTCCTTTCATAAAGAAGCAGATAAAGCAACTAACAATTATGACTAAGATCACAAAGATCTTTGGCACAATCAGTTAAAAACTGCACTACTTCACGAAGTCTTCCCAAATTGATCACTGGCTGTTCAGTCTTTTCCCCACTTCACTAATATTAACTTCAAATTCCTCCAATAACCTGTGCAAAATTCTGCGCATTTTCCTCCAATACATATAAAGCTTTCTTTATTGTCGCCAGCACTTCATCAGTACCTTCCCTCCTTCGTATTTTTCCTCCCACCTCTCTCCCGCCAAGATTCTCCGTGAAATTTACAGTGCCTGTTTTGCTGTTTATCTGAGTCTTAGTTATTTTCAGTATAATAATTTGATAATAATATCTGTGGTTCACTGATTACCTTGCCCCATTATATTCAAAAATACTTCTAAGCCGACATTAAACATGCGTCTTTTTACTTTACCAGTCTTGGTTAGCTCATTCCAATACCTCGTTGTTATGGCATTCAAACGTGTAGCTAGCGCATTCGATACTCTGCATCCCTTTACGCAAATGCTAGCAACTTCACAGGGAGCACTAGTTTCTCATATTCTGCATCACCTTCAACTCCCAACCCCACCCACTGTTCAGTGTGCAGATCCGAATCATCATGCAATGGTGAGCGCCTTCTCTAAGTGGATCCTCACTCTCTATTATTTTGTCTGTTCGATGGAGGACAGAGCCATCGTATTGCACTCTACCACTGAAGTCATTTTGGAACATGCCATCATTCTGGGACATGCCCGTTGTGTTTACATTTTGCATGCTTTCCACTTAACCCAGGGACCTAAAATTTATGCTTCCCAGGTCTCTCTTTCTGCATTAACGTCTCCCAAATAATTTACAAACTTCCCAGTGTGATCTCTGGGAGGAGAAATAGGCAATTTTTCATGCAACCCCATTACAATTAGTTCTGGTTTTAATTATTACTTAAGTATGACTAGTTCATGACCCACTTTACAGCAAATATCTACACTTTCTTTTCTGGGATTGCGATTTTCAGCTTAATTTGCTTTTGCCGACAGCAGTATTGTTACAAAATCCCTTGCTTAAATTTAGTAAGGAAACATACTGCTCAGTAAGAGCCACTTCCCACGTTCTAGCTTCTCCCAGAAACATTGATGAAATATAATCGTATTGTCGATCAATCCATAATCTAGACAAAAAATTTTCAATATAATTCCAGAACTGTTTAGGATTTGCATCAACATATGGACCAAATATTAGAAATTGTCTGTTAGAAACCAGCTGAGATCACTCACTGGAGAAATTACATAAAAAAAAAGGGTTCAGATGGCTCTGAGCACTATGAGGCTTAACATCTGAGGTTATCAGTCCCCAAAACTTAGAACTACTTCAACCTAACTGACCTAAGGACATCACACACATCCATGCCCGAGGCAGGATTCGAACCTGAGACCGTAGCAGTCGCGTTGTCCTGACTGAAGCGCCTAGAACTGCTCGGGCACTATGGCCAGCTGAAATTACATTCAACAGTGTTAGTACATACATTAACACTATTTTCTACATTATTCCATGTACTGTAATAGTCACAATTATTTCTACTGTCCCAATTGATAAATAAGCTGATCTTCATTAAAATCTCCTTCCAAATTTTTCACTTTCAGCATTAGTTTTACTTTCAGAACTTTCATATTTATTATTGCGTCAGATTTGACAGCACTGTCATTCTGTTCGAGTTTTAGTATACAAACTAAAATAAAATAAAAGAACGCACCATGCAAGAAGTGTCCGTATGGGACGGAAATCGATAGATGTGATGTTCGAGTACAGAAAAATAATTAAAATTTCAGAAAAATGGATTATTTATTCAAGAGGTAGAGTTTCACAAATTGAGAGAGTCAATAAAAATTTGATCCACCTCTGGTCGTTATGCAAGCAGTTGTTCTGCTTAGTATTGATTGACAGAATTCTGGGGTGGCCTCTTGAGGAATATCGCAATAATTGTGAACAACTTCCACATTAGATCGTCAGAATCAAGAGATGGTAGAAGGGCTCTGTCCATAATAATTCAAACGTACTCAATTGGAGAGAGATACGACGACCTTGCTGACAAACGCTGTGTGCGTGTGAGAATTGTCTTGCTGAAATATAAGCGCAAAATGGCTTGTCATCAAGGGCAACAAAACGTGACCCAGAATATCGTCGACGTGCCAGTGTGTAGGAAGGGTGTCGCAGGTGACAGTCAAAGAGGTCGTGCTATGAAAAGAAATGGCGCCCAAGAGCATCATTCCTGTATGTTGGGCCACATGGCAGGAGAGAACGAGTTTGATATCCCACTGCTGCCCGGGGCATCTTCAAACACGTCTTTGGCCTAGAATCTCGTTGACTGGAGTAGTCTTCAGTCGTGAGTCCAGCTTCGAACTGTGCCGCGATGACCATCGAAGACGACCCTTGGACCACGTTGAGAACGACTGGTCCATTACAGGCAGGGCCTTCCAACCATCTCGGGAGTTTGAGGATTTGACGAACCAATTGGAGAGAATTTGGCACGAGATTCCTGAGGAGGACATCCAACAACTTTATCAATCAGTGCGAAGCAATTACATAAGGGCCATAAGTGGACAAACATGTTACTGACTTGTTCCATTTGTTAAGCTCTCTCTCTTGAATGAATCATCCAAGTTTTCTGAAATCGTAATCATTTGTTTGTCTGTATTCGCACATCACATCCACTAGATTCCGCAAAATTCTGATAACTCCTTCGTTGTGTGTCTTTTTGTTCGTATTAGAATGCATTCTCAATTAAATTTTATGCCATTTCTCTGCTTTCATTAGACAGCCATTTAATTACTTCTGTCAACGTTTGTTTTTCGTGATCTGAGGACCGTTTACAGTTTATTTATACTTGAGAAGATCTCCCCTCGACCTAACTATCAAGCTATTGTATATCCTTTTCATGGGTTTGCTTTAAATCAGAAGCCCAGATTTGTACTTTTCAATTAATTTCTCTTGTTTGAGCTCACCACATTGGTGATCAATTTTCTTATTAAGGTTACCAGTCTTTAAATCCATTTTTTTCACACCAATGAACTTTTTGTTGATTGTGAACATCATAAGTGCAATTTTCAAGGCAAAAAACTCAATTTCACATCTTCACCCTTTGTTTTCTGTTCATTCATATCACCTTGATTAGTGAAAGGCAAAGTAAAATCTCCCATTCTGTATTTGTTGAGAAATTCTGCTTAAGTTTCAACCCAAAAACTGGAGATAACTGTTGTACTTTATCAACTGGGAGGCGTTTATTTCTAAATGACGTTATAAACTGGAAAGCCGTTTATTTCTAAATGACAATTACGAAAATTCCAGATTTTTTTTTCGTGCAGACTGACTCAAATTATAGTAATTAATACTCCACATACTGAAGTTATCTTTAGTTTTCTGCTACAGACACGGCTTCTGCACGTACAGCAATACAAGAACGTGGCGCCAGCTAGCTGCCTACGCCGTCAGAGCTGCTCTGTATACTAGCCGTGATATGCAGAAACTGCCGCTTCCGCGTACATTGTCACGCTACCTCCTCCATCTTGTGCTTGGTGTCTCCCGGAGGTATCACAATGGAAAGAACAAAATTTCATGACATCGATCTTCATTTCTTCCTTCGTATCCAGCGTATTACACTGTAATTTATGCGCTGTAATTCACTGTCACTTTTCAAAGTCACTCTCAGTTGCGGTCCAGAATTTCTACAGCTTTTCACTTTTCCCGGCATAATGTGCGCCTTGGGTGGTGGCGAGGTTTGCTGCCCTACATAATAATGTTCACGGTTCTTTGGGAGCCATGGCTGTCCCAGCGCAGAGTATAATAATCTCGACAAGAAAGTCTGTAACAGAAGCTTGTAGCACTACAAGTGTCGACAGGATGCAAAACTGATTTCAAGCTTCGAGTCTGGCTATCTGGCTATCTTCCATATACAGTATTATCACCTTTATGTACAAGTATGCACCACCACGTGGATACTATATACAGTTTGTATCACTGCTTTGACACGGACAACAGATACAGTCTCTAGCAGCCAGTTTAAGGTTTTAGCCTTTGGCTGAAACCGAACTGACTGCTATGGTTCCAATGATGGTAGAATTCTTGGCAAATGCTCCCTTCAGACGGTTAGTTGTCAGTTACAATAGCACAGAGCAGTGTTTCCAGTTTTAATTACTCCAAATAAAGACACAGTCTGCACAAAAAATCCGGAATTTTAGTAATCGTCATTTGCATTGGTACATAATCACTTCTCAACACGTTTCAGTAAGACCACTTTCACACATACTCATAATCAATGCGTTTCTACAGAGCTCAGTGCAACAGGCCAACTGCCACAAGAGATCTGCACTGACTCCGCTTTCACATCCAGTTGCAATCGGTGTCACAGATCTAATTGACGTGATATCACACATTTATCACCGGCTAAATCCCAAAGTAGTGAATCAGCTATCAACGTGGCTACGCCATCCCGGTTTTTGTGCCTCGATAGAGTCACGTAATCATGATCAAAAACTCAAATAAATAAAAACTAATTAACAACTTCTTAAAATGTCTTAAGTACCAATATAGATTTTATTCTTGAGTATTATCGTATACTGGCTTTTTACATTTCACCATTTCTCCAGTGCATACGCACTCACATCTACCCGCACTCTCACACTCTACACAAACGTCAATTAGCTACAATTACAATGATACACGCGTCGCATACATACTACATTTAATCTACCAATCACTGAGGGAATGAAACAGATCTCATTGATATTGTTTAACATAAATCGTAATGTCACTAAAGCTGAACTTTATCATGTAAAATAAATTTTTTACAAAAACTTGTCGTTCTGTATTTTTGAAGACTCGATACATGCTCAGACTTCATTACTGACCTTTTTATAATACAAGCGAGCTTGTCAGCGTGTTACATATTTACGAATATTTTAAGTTTTGTATTTTACGTAATATTGTGTATTGCATCAAGTTCTATCGATAAGAGGCTGAAAGTAATAGGATAAGAAGCTGCTAACACTACAAATTGCCGTACAGTGTTTTATTTTATTTAGTGTATTGCAAAAGTGTAATTTAATTTATAATAGTAGAAGTAAAATTTCATTCCTTGTAATCTAGCAACATCACTGGTTGGAGCGACAAGTGACTCTTGCGAGAATATTTGTCACGGTGAAGCTATAACTCATTGCATGTATGCAGTCGTCTGATTTCACGTGGGCAATGTACTCCACAAATTGTTCTTGTGTCTATGCTCCATGCACTGTTTTCCACATTTTCTTTGGAATTATCACTGAATCCGTGCCCTCTAATCGTCTGCATATAACTGTTTGTATGCTAGTCTAATTACAACTCCCCCCAGCTAAATGTCTCTACCATGACAGAAAAAACGTGAATCGAACAGAAGGAGGTTGGAACAAAAGCAAATGCTGGGATGAGCCCTTTGAAAGACCACGGCCGATTTCCTTCCTCATCCTTGACACAAGCCGAGTTTGTTTTCCGCCTATAATGACCTCTATGTCGACGGTACGTTAAACCAAATCTTACTTCTTTCAACGGTAACCAAATTGGAACTTTAAAAAAAAAATTCTGTGATGTCCCATAGCCAAAAAGTGTTTTGAGAATGAAAACGTGGTCCACGTGGGCTGTATTCCCTTTATTGTCAATACAATTGGCCTCTTTCAACCGTCGGTCGTTTTCTAGCACATATCTTAAGCTTTCAGTTTCATTTCACATTGTAATACCAGTCCACGCGTACCAGAGAGGCATTACAATGAGAAATGAACTGGATGCTTAAGAAATGTGGTTCAAAATGACCCGCAGTTGAAACTGGCCAGTTATACTGATAATAAAAATAATATATCCGACTTTGACCATATTTTCGTTCTCCGATCTGTAAACTTGTGGAAGGTTTATCAGATGTTAATTCAATAATTACGAAGCAAGTCAACTTTACAAAGAACGAGACACTTTGAACCCATTTGTTAGTTCAATTTTACACCATCTCTGGCCTGGCTTGATTCTCTTACCGAAGGGTTTCGTAAAGTCATTTTATCCTCTCCTGAGTAAAGTTGACCCACAACTGTTATAACTGGAGACCGATACCCTGCGTATTGGCACTAAGACAGAGCTGACACCCATGATGGTCCCCATGTTCTGCTGGGGATAGATCTAGGTGGTCATTCAACGTCTGACTCTGTTCAAGTCCCTTTTATACTCTGCGAGGCCAAGCAAAAAACTAAACACCAACGCACTGTGGTGACTTAATGCCTGGAACAACCTAATCATTAACATGTCCGCACGTTATGTTAACTTGAACGACATTCCATTGGCCTCCAACAGTATCTCCTGTGTGCTTCAGGTCTCTGTCAGACATTTTATATAATCATGTCAAATGTGAATGAAGCAGTGGGCATAAATTCATCTAGCCACTAGCAAAAGAAATCTGATTCTTTGGTGTAATACTGTCCTTTTTCATTAATAATACAGAGAGGATGCCTCGCCAGCATTAGGAGGGAATCACTGCGTAGAGTAAATCGAAGCAAATGACAATATGGCTTCTGCAGTGGTGGAGGAGAACCAAGAAATCAGTTTATCACCTGACGATGGCTCATGATAGCCAAAATCGGTTATTTCATTTTGAAATTAATGTGGTTGTGCCGGACAATAACATATCTTTAAAACAATCGTCTCCAGTTCCACTGAAATGTCGTCCATTCCAAAATCGAAACGTGCCGCCCTTCATATTCACTACTACAACTAGGTAATGTACCGTACTGCTGCAGGCGATGTCCTGAATTTATCAACATATTTCACCCAGCAAAATAGCTCAGGGCATTTAATCTTACATCCTGTGGTAGCAACAGTCGCTTACATCTTATATAAGTGATTCGTTTGTTTGACGTGTTCATTTATCTCGACAGCCCCTTCCTTGTACCTCTAGAGATAAACGTGATTTGTGGTTACCGAGTCTCACCTGCTCTCTCCTCGCTCATAAATTTACGCTCCATTCGCATGCATCAAAGTCATTACTACGGAGATATACCGCTTGGCGTTCACAAAGAAAGAGTACTGAGAGATGTAGTTACGTGGCTGAGGCCGTGGAACATATGCCACAACTACAGCAGGTTATGTACTGAACCTTCACTAACAAAGTAAAGATTTTGAAAGCAGTCATCCAGTCAATCGCGGTCAACAAGTGAATAACACGTTATACTGTTTTAAGCTTTACCTCACGGCCACACCATAGTTGTAAATTTGCAGTTCATTAATATAAACCGTATTTTGGCTCGAAAGTAATTTTTCACGCTGTTGCCGATAGCTTGTTGTATGAAACAGCATAACACGTTATTAATGTGGCAGTGAAGAAGGAACGTAAAGCAAAGGAATGTATGGAACATTAACAGGCAACTAATCATAACAAAATTTCAGTATTTTCGTAATTTCCCTGTCCACTAACCCACATGTCATGTATTTTACGATACAAGTAAATCATTGTTTTCACTCATATGAGGATATGCATAATTAATACCGTGTGGCTCAACTGTATGCCTATCAACTGGGATCTACTCTGGGGAAATACATATGCCCACCCTTCCTCAGTAATATTCTCGGGGAAAGGGAACCTACAGCTCAATTTGCAACGAGACCATTTAGCATTCCTCTGAATCTTCATATCACTGAGAGATGTAGGATCTAAACGTTGCGTCACAAAGAAAATAAACCATTGGAAAGGGTAACATGGGGCATTTCACAGACTTAACAGTCCTCCATCAAAACATGCAATTATTAAAAATAAAATACAACTATTAGAAGTTGAGCTCCATTCTTTGAACTGCACAGTAGTTTGTGTTACTGAGCAGTGGTGTAGAGACACAGAAATCCAACACGTAGTATTATCGTTGTATTAAAGAGCAAACTCTTACTACAGAACTATTTAAGAGTCGAGAAGCATGCATTTATATCAGAAAAGAATCACAGTTCAAATCAAGACATGACCTCCGTACAGTAAGTGAAGATAAACACTTTGAAATATCAGCTGTTGAATTAACAGGGATTGATATCACCAAGAAATTAATTATTTTGTGTGTGTATAGATCTCCCAGTGGTAGTATGGATACTTTTTCAATAAATTAGCAGAAATGCTACATAAAGTCTCAAGTAAAAGGTCAACATAATTCTGTGTGGGGACATTGATATTAACACTAATATCATAAATGAATCCAGTGGCACCTTAATAAACATCCTTCGAAGTTTTGGCATGTCCCTATTGGTCAATAGTGTAACAAGGGTTACTACAATTACTGCATCAGTAATTGACCATATGGCCACAAATATGGACAGGGAAAATGTTGTGTAGCTGTAACAGATCTCGGAATATAGGACCATCACTGTCAAATAACAACAGTGAAATAAGGCATTGAATCATTCCCTATACTACAAGCCTACAAACGACATCTATCAGAAATCAAAATAAAAGATTTTTCAAAAGAACTACAAAAACAAAAATGGTATGAAGTGTATAAGGAAATCAATGTGAATACTAAATTCTCTAAATTTTCACAAAAACAGATGGATAACAGCAGGTATTAAGAAGTCCTCCCAAACACTTAAACACCTCAGTTCTATGAAAAAGATTCGTAATGTTCCAGAATTCTTAAATTTCTATCACAGATAGAAAAAGATCTATAGGAAGGTGCTGATTGCTGCAAAAAAGTAATTTAATGACAAAATAATATAAAATGCACAGAATAAAAGCAAAGCAGTCTGGGATGTTATAAAAAAGGAAATGGGGAGAAGCAAATAATTGCAGAATAACATACTCATAAGGGAGGGGGATAACGTAATAAATAATCCACAAAACTTAGCTAACTATGTTAACAAGCATTTTTCAAGTATTTGAGAGAAGTTACAGATAAAATTCCTCAAAACAAATACAATACCTGAAAATAATGTTGCACTAAATACAATGATGTTACTTCCAACCACAGAGAATGAAGTCAATAAAACTGTTCAAAAACTAAATAATAATAAGTCAGTAAGCTTAGATGAAGTACCAATGTATGTACTGAAACAATGCATAGGGATTATAGAAGGCACCATAACAAATATAATAAATGAGTCCTTCCCATCAGTTAAAACAGGTAAGAGTTGTACCTTTGCTTAAGACCTTTGCTTAAGAAAGGTAATCCAGAAAATATAGAAAATTACCATCCCATTTTTCTGCTATCAGGATTCTCAAAAATAATAGAGGCAATTATGGAAGACAGATTAATGAATTACCTGAATAAATAAAACCTTTTAAGCGAATCACAGTTTGGTTTCAGAAAGTGGCAAAAATACAGAGTTAGCCATAGCAGCTGCTCAGCGTGGCCGAGCGGTTCTAGGCGCTACAGTCTGGAACCGCGCGACCGCTGCGGTCGCAGGTTCCAATCCTGCTTCAGGCATGGATGTGTGATATGTCCTTATGTTAGTTAGGCTTTATTAGTTCTAAGTTCTAGGAGAGTGATCACCTTGGAAGTTAAGTCCCATAGTGCTCAGAGCCATTTTTTCAGCCATAGTAGAATCAACAAAACCTGTACTTGATGCTCTTGATAAAGATGAGTGTGTCACAGACATATTTTTGGATCTTCGTAAGTCGTTTGATACGGTCGACCACAGGATTCTATTAAATAAGTTAGAAGCATTAGGAATAAGTGGGTTAGCTAATGACTTGTTTCGATCATACCTAGAAGATAGGGTACAAAGAGTAGAGATAACACATACTTCAAATAGATCCAAACATTTAGTAAAACATTTATCAGAAGCAAAATACATTAATTTAAGGGTTCCGCAAGGTTGCATATTAGGACCAATACTATTCCTGATACACATCAATGACTTTCCCGCTAGTGTTACTCATGGCGAAAAAACTCTCTTCACTGATGACAGCAATATTATAGTCACTGAAAAAACAAGAGAACTCCTTGCCGAGGAAGCAAATGAAACTCTCAAGGATGATTATGATTGGTCAATAAAGAATAAAGAGATGTTGAACATAAAATAAACTAATGTCATGAATTTCAGTTTGAAGAGAGAAAATATCAATGTTAAATGAAATATAGATAAGACCTCTATAGCCTGTGTAACAAATGAAAAATTGCTAGCAATGAATATCGATTGTCAGTTGAAGTGGTGTGAACACACAAAGGTACTTGCAAACAGAATGCCATCAGCATGTTATGCCCTTAGAATCCTATCTTCAGTGTGTAACAAGCAGTGTCTTTTAGTTACTTATTATTCATATGTACACTGAGTTCTTAGATATGGCATTCTTTTTTGAGGAACAAACGCACAAAACGTGAAAAAGTTCCGGAAAAAGAGTCCTCAGAATAATAACAAAAAATTCTAGTCGAGCTCGTTGTAAAGATATGTTCCAAACACTGGGGATTTTAACTGCTCCGTGTGAATACATTTAACAGTCAGTTATATACATCAAAAACAACATTGGTAATTGCTGCACAAACAGCTCCGTCCACGACCATGCAACAAGAGATAGACTCAACGTACGATTACCAAGAAAGAACAAACATAAAACTAAAAACAGCAATTTCTGCCAAGGAATAAAACTGTAGAATACATTACCAAAAGAGATTAAAGAAATTGCAAAAAAAACACTTATTAAAAACAGCAGCTAAAAAGTACCTGTAGTGCAATACATTTTATACATTGAAGGATTACTTAGATAAAACAGAGTAGGGGTTTGATAAAAAAAGTTGTCCAAATAGATAATAATAATAATAATAATGATGATGATGATGATTATAAAACGTCCAACATTCCACATAACACCTTTACTTTATGTTGTTTCCTTCTTTTTTCCTTTCCAGAAATACTTACCACAAGCTATGGATAGCACAATACTAATACCTCTTCCACTTTCTGAGCTCAACATCTCACTCGTCATGGAGGGATACTGACTCAGTTTTTCAGGATATCAAATGGGATGCTGCGGTACAAAAAATGGCCCAGAGATCACTAGCGTGTGTGTGTGTGTGTGTGTGTGTGTGTGTGTGTGTGTGTGTGTGTGTGTGTGTAGTGAGTGAAGTGTTATGAAACAATGTGTGATGTGTGTGTAGTGTGTGTAGTGACTTAGAGTGAGATATGAGTGACCAGTGTGGCATTAAATTATTTTAGTAAGTTATTTGTAAAAATTTGTATTGTATACCAGGAGTAAATCTAATGATTATGTCTAAATACAAGTCTGTAAATATGTGTGTATACGAATTAGCTTATTTTAAATTGGTCTAAACTTTCGCATGTTCTATATGGTTGTAAAAAGAGATCTACAGATGAATAAAGCTGCTACTACTACTATTACTACAACTACTACTAAAGCTGCGCTGAAGATCTTCATAAGTGCTCTTACTTCCTCTGAGTCACAGAGCAGCATTAATACTATGAAAACAAAATACTGCGAAAACAAGACATGATCAGTAAAGACAATCATCATCAAAAATAAGAGTAACTATTGAACTAAGATAAAACTTACGTGTCCTGCATAATTACTATTCATATCTCATTTACTTTCATTGCACTTTCTGTTTTAAAGAGGCCCACCACAGCTGCACACAAATTAATGTTATTCTGTCGTAGCAAGCTTTTATTAACTGAATCAACTGTAGAGCACAAAATGATCATTTATTTCTGTTAAAACTGACTCCATATTGATATATTTCGATGGCATTTATGTGTAGTCGATGATAATATTTCGGCATAGTCCATAAAATATTGGTTTCGGAAATTTTTATGGTTTCCTAACTGAGGACTAGAAATACAGCTGTTTTTCCAGCTTTCCCTTGCCGACAAACACTTTTGTTTTTCTTCGGACGTGTATTCATGCTTCTCTTTGCAGGTTGGATTTAAACCTTACAACGCCTTCGTGGAATCTAGTACACCCTGCATGCTGACAGAGAAGAGAGTTTATTCTTTACAGAAGTTTGGAAATTTGTTGTAACTTCGCATGGGACTTAACTGTTGAGGTCATCGATCCCTAGCCTTACACACTACTTAATCTAAATTAAACTAACTTACGCTAAAGACAACACACACACACATGTCCGATGGAGGCCTCGAACCTCTGACGGAGCACCATCGCAAACCGTACAAGGCGCATGAGACCGCGCGGATACCTCACGCGGCAATATTATTTACAGGTCTGAGGGGTAGGAGTATGTTCCTTATTGTTCTAAACACCTGCCTGGTGTTACGTTTGTGTAAAATCTTAATGATTTAATCAATTATATTTTTCAAATAACTTACGGGAATTCAGCAAGGTAACACTTCCAGCGGCCGCCAATATTTAAGCGGGAGAACACCATTTACCTCGCCTGTCTGTTGCAGTTGGCGTTGAAAATGGCCCGCCAAGGCAAACCTCCAACAGACAGGCGACTTACATGCAAATTTAAAACCTCAATTGTCGGAATGAGACAGGAACTAAACACAAGTGTCACCTAAGATGACCAAAGTCAGAGCTATCGATAGTGAGACTATGAATTCGCACGTGAGGTAGCATTGACTCTGTCTCTCAGTCTTTTGACAAGGGAGAGAGCCGGATTCTAAACAGAAACCTCCATCCCTGTTAACGAGGTTGCTCGCTAATTTAATCTCAACTGCCTCTTTAATAACACTGTTCCAATAGCTGGACGTGCATACCAATTCCTCGATGTTATTATATAACATGGAGTGACCAGTATCCAAGCAGTATTTGGCAATGGCAGTTCTACTTGGCTGCTTAATCGTGTGAGCCGTTTATGCTCAGTATATCGGTCCTCCACGGTCCTGATAGTTTGACCAATATAAGCCACGACACAGCTACAAGGAATCCGACATACACCCTCCTTAAGCAGACCAATATCAACCTTAACATAACTCAAAAGTGCTCTAAATTTAGATGGAGGTCAGATATCACATCTGACATTTTGTTCCCGTAAAATACATCTTGTTGGAAGTGTTTCCTACGTAAGGCAATAAGGCAGTAGACTTAGGTTGAAACGTCCCCTTAGAAAAATTATACACGACTATGATTAAACTGACACACAATAGTTTTTAGCGCAACGCAATCTGACTTTCAATAATCCCTACAAGAGAATGGCTCTGACTAACATTAACCTATATGTTTCACAAATCACTTACCTCACAACAATCTGGTTACTCGAACTACTGCAATACAGCGAGCATCACTACTGCCAGCTAACTAAAAGATTCAAACTACGGAAGTCACTAACTACTGATAGGCACAGTTAGCAAATGAAAGATTTTAATAAAGAACAAACAATGCATTTATCTTTATAGTCATAATATATATATCGGTTCATGACACAAATTCTTACAAATTTCAAAACTTCGCCATCTCCCTCCCCACGTCCACCACCGCTGGTGGCCCAGCTCCAACTGCGCAACGCTACGCGCTGTTAGCATCCAGCTGCTGCTGCCCAACACTACAATGGCGAGTATTACAACAATGCCAACCAGCCACTGACTGCACACAGCACAGCTAGTGATTTTTCATACAGAGCGCTATTTGGCGTTAACAATAAAAAAACCTAAACAGCCTACTTACAAGGTGTTCATTCAGAATTATCATCAATCACCCGATGTACAGTTGGTCGATAGGGCAACGCACGTTCAGCCTATCTATCACTATAACCATTCTGACGAAATGTAACTTCAAGATGGGACAGCTGAGCTGCCAAAGTCTCATCGTCAGAAACGACATGTGCCCTGTGTACCAAGGTACGAAGTGCCCCTTCACGCTGAGCCGGATGGCTATTAGTCTGTAAGTACAAGTCGGTGTGAGAATGTGTCCTGTAGACCGCATGTCCCAATGATCCAGCATCCTTCCTCCTAACCAACACGTCAGGAAATGGAAGGCAACTATCCTCTTCCACCTCCATAGTAAAACGAATGTTCGGGTCTATCGAGTTCAGATGTTCTAGAAAGGCATTCACATTCCCCCTACCATGAGGCCAAACAACAAAGGTATCGTGAACATGTCTAAAGAAACATGCTGGTTTCAAAGTCGCCGACTCCAATGCACGTTCCTCGAAGTCTTCCACATACAAATTTGCGATCGCAGGAGACAACGGACTATCCATCGCAACTCCATCTGTCTGCTGGTAATACTGGTCATTGAATAAAAAGTAAGTGGATGTTAACACATGCCGAAAGAGATTAGTTAATTCAGCACCAAACCATGCCTCAACTAACCGCAACGAATCAGACAGAGGAACACGAGTGAAGAGAGAGACCACATCGAAATTCACTAAAATATCAGAGTCATTCAACCGCAGTCAACGACGTAAAAAATCAGCTGAGGTCCTGATATGATGTTCACACCGACCTACTTGTGGACTCGACAGAGATTCAAGACGATTGTCTACACGATATGTCGGAGCACCGATGTTACTCACTAAGGAACTGTTGATAGTGTCGTGCGACAAACCACTTTTCTTCAGGAGTCTGTTGGTCTTTGTCTCAACACTTTTTGTGGGGTCAGCATCGATTCTGTGATATGTTGCATCTTTTGTACATAATCACGTTAATTTAAAACACCGGTGGCATTGCCCTTGCCCACAGGTAAAATTGCAATATCAGGATCAACTTTGAGAGAACGTAAAGCAGCCCTCTCTGCTTCTGTTACATTGGTCTTGGGTGGACGAGCCCTACTCAACACACTGCATGCCTCCCTCCTAACCTCCACTCCAGCGTCAGGAGGTAGTTTGCAAACTGCCTTTTTAATTGAACTTATAAAATCAACTACCTGCAAACTCTTCGGCGTGTGTTCAAAATTTAAACCCTTCCCAAGCACGGGTAAGATTGCGTCATCAAAATATTTTTCTGTGGGATTTATCACAGAACGTTGAGGCATAACATCAGACTCTCTGCTATGAAAACGTTTACACTTTTCCGAGTGACGGGCAGTAACAGAATTGTATTCGCAGTCAGCTTGAGTCAATGAGGCACCGTCCAACCAGTCCCAACTGAATCAGACACTTCCGATGCAACCATTAAATGAAAGCGATACAGATCTTTGGAAACAGAATCCAAACGTCGACGAGTAGAACGAGGTTGCGCAACATATTAATTCTCCTGCCGCCAATCGCATCAAGCAACGTGCTGGCTTTGCTCTTGTTCATGAAACGATTCGTTTTACTCGTCGACGTTTGGATTCAGTTACTGCCCGGCATTCGGCAAAGGTTGAACATTTTCATCGCCCGCGAGCCATAGTAAAGTTAGCTTTGAAAAGCGCGCCGCAGCGCGTAGCGTGAAGCAGTCGCCCTCCGTTTACCGACGGTGGCGCCGTTGTCGCAATTTTAAGGCTTCGGTGTCTCCTTCTAGCGGGAAGGGGGAGAAGTAGGCTATTCGGGTGGGTTTAAGAAGTGGCTGTATGGGCTCTCGTGGAAAGTTGGCAGTCGGGGCACCAAGAAGAGACTTCTCTGGCGGGCTAGGGGGACAGTACGCAGACCGCGGCATCAGCGTAAGCGACGCGAGCAGCGGCTCCCTGGTATGGGGCATTAACTGCTCGTGGAGAAAGAAATCTTCCTGAGCGTGGGTCCGCAAGGGGCCTAATCTGCAGTATGCTGTCGACCGACGAGGAGGTTCTGAAAATCGGCGCGCCTTCCTGCGTCCGTTGAAACGGCTGGCAGCGGGCGACTCGGCAGAGCATTTGGAGGTGCTGCATTGGTTCAGTCCTGGGAGTCGTAACGCACCAGAAGTTGAATATTGATTGTTAACAGAATTTATGAAGTTTAATTGAATTCAGTGTACTTATTCTTGTTAATTATACCAGCGGTATATTGGAGGTGGGGGGGGGGGGGGTCCGTCATTCATTCTCGTCTGCCCACCCACGGGATGGTGGTAATATTAGAAAGGGTGGTCCGTTTATCATCTTTTGAGGACGAAAGGTGGGAGGCGGGGGGGGGGAGTCAGCGTAAATCTGTGGTTCGGATTGCTTCTTTCCCCTCCCAGCTTACCTACGGGGTTATTCGACTGTTAGCCTCTGCCACGTCTGTGAAAGTCTAAGGCAGCAATGACTGTACCGTTTAAAATGCAAAGCACTAAGACCTGATCCATTCTCTCGCCTGCCATAACTAGTATTACCAGACCCACGTGTAAAAGGTACTCTAAGAAAGAAGAAAAATTCCTTTTGTCTCGTGGTAAGAACTAGTCAAGTGCATAGAGAATTCCTGCTCATCTGGAAGGTGTAACTTGTGTTTATGTATATTTGGATATAAGCAATCCAAGTTAATGAACACCATAGTGGAATTCTTATATTGTTTCTAGAGAGCAAAGACTGTTGTGTGTTTTTCCAATTCAGTACCTTTTAAGGCTTTTACTCAACGTAGTTATGTGTTTTATACAGGTAGTTGGTTATTAGTGTGTCTTCTTGCCATACAAAAGTTTGCCATTTCATTGCGGGTAGAAATTCTTGCCTTGAAAGGAGAATGTTGTAAAAGTTCGCAAGTCCTACATGGAGAGCGTGTGGTTTGCCGTAAATTAACTGGCAGAAATTTACAAAATTTGTTTTTTATATATTTTGGAAATGTTAATGTTATTAACTGTGAATGTCCCCCCGTGTGCATGACTCGTTGTGTTTTGGTTTTTCTATTTTGAGAACTTTTGTAAGCAGGATTGTCTTTATATGTTGCACACAATTTAGTTTTTGCGCCATTTAATGAATGGAGTGAAATTCACCTGTAATTCAGCTGAGCTTGAAATATTATACAGTGTCGCGTTGCATACGTTAAATTGCTTGCCTGTACTTGCCTTTTACTGGCGTGAAAATTTTTATAATAATTTAATAATTTAAAAGTCCTTTCTTATCGTAAATTGTAATTTATTTCTTAAAAGATTGTTGATACTTTTTCTTTTAAATATCGTTAAGTCTTGCACCAAATTTGAATAAAGAATGTTACTGAAAATTGTGTGTAATTTCACCAGTTATTCCTTGGCACCTACTTCCACAATACATTTTGTGTACTGATTAACATTAATAGCCTTTGGTGAACCAGTAGTAATTACACGGTACAGCACGGAGTCTGATGTTATATCTCGACGTTCTGTGATAAATCTTACACAGAAATCTTATGATGATGCAACCTTATCCGTGCTTAGGAAGAATTTAAATTTTGCACCTACTCCGAAGAGTTTGCTGGTAGTTGGTTTTATTAGTTCAATTGAACGCCCAGTATGCAAACTACCTCCTGATGCTGCAGTGGAGGTTAAAAGAGAGATATGCGGTTTGTTGGCTAGGGTTCGTCCACCCAATAGTAATGTAACAGTAGCAGTGAGGGCTGCTTTACGCTCTCTGAAAGTTGATCCTCATATTGTTATTTTACCTGCGGACAAGAGAAATGCCACCGTTGTTTTAAACAAACGTGATTATGTACAAAAGATGCAACGGTTACTATCTGATTCAGCAAATCCCAGAATCGATTCTGACCCCATAAAATGTGTTGAGAGAAACACCATCAGCCTCCTGAAGAAAAGTGGTTTGTCGCAGGACACTATCAAGAGTCTTAACATCTACGGTGCTGCTCCCCCTAGGTTATATGGCCTTCCGCACGCGGGATTAACCGAGCGGTCTCGGGCGCTGCAGTCATGGATTGTGCGGCTGGTTCCGGCGGAGGTTCGAGCCCTCCCTCGGGCATGGGTGTGTGTGTTTGTCCTTATGATAATTTAGGTTAAGTAGTGTGTAAGCTTACGGACTAATGACCTTAGCAGTTAAGTCCCATAAGATTTCACACTCATTTTTGAAGGTTTACAAGGAAGGGGTTCCTTTCCGTTCTATAGTGAATAACATCGGCGCTCCGACATATCCTGCGGCCAAGCATCTTGCTTCTCTGTTGAGCCCACAAGTAGGTCGGTGTGAACATCATATCAGGAACTCAGATGATTTTCTACGTCGTTTGGACGGACTGCGGTTGAATGACTGATATTTTAGTAGGTTTCGATGTGGTCTCTCTCTTCACTCGTGTTCCTCTGTCTGATTCGTTGCGGTTAATTAGGGCAAGGTTGGGTGCTGAATTAACTAATCTCTTTTGACATGTGTTAACATCCACTTACTTTTTATTCAACGACCGGTATTACGAGCACTCAGATGGAGTTGCCATGTGTAGTCCGTTGTCTCCTGTGATCGATAGTTTGTTTATGGAAGACTTAGAGGAACGCGCATTGGAGTCGGCGCCTTTGAAACCCGCCTGTTTCTGTAGATATGTTGATGATACCTTTGTTGTTTGGCCTTACGGTAGGGAGAATTTGAATGCCTATCTAGAATACTTGAACTCGATCCACGACGGACATTCGTTTTACGATGGAGGTGGAAGAGGATGGTTGCCTTCCCTTTCTCGACGTGTTGGTTAGGAGGAAGGATGATGGATTATTGGGACATGCAGTCTACAGAAAACGTACTCACTCCGATTTGTACTTACAGGCTAATAGTTGTCACCATCCGGCTCAGCGTGAAGGGATACACCGTACCTTGGTAGAAAGGGCAAATGTCGTTTCTGACGCTGAGACTTTGCCAACTGAGCTGTCCCATATTGAAGTTACATTTCGTCAAAATGGTTGTAGTGACAAACAGCTTGACCGTGGTCGGCGCTATCGACCAACTGTACATCGGGTGATTGATGATAATTATGAGTCAACACTTAAGTTTACTGCCTTTTTGGCTTACGTAAGAAACACTTCCAACAAGATCAGTCGTATTTTGCGGAAGTACGATGTGTTTTCCGAACTGCATCTAAATTTAGAGCTATGTTAAGGATGATCTTGGTGTGCGTAAGTCGGGTGTATTTCGTATTCCTCGTAGCTTCGGCCGGCCAGGGTGGCCGAGCGGTTTGAGGCGCTACAGTCGGGAACGGCGCGACCGCTACAGTCGCAGGTTCGAATCCTGCTTCGGGGATGGATGTGTGTGATGTCCTCAGGGTAGTTAGATTTGAGTAGTTCTAAGTACTGTGGAACTGATGATCTCAGAAGTGAAGTCTCATAGTGCTCAGAGCCATTTGAACAATTTGAGCCTTGTAGCTGCGGCACGGCATATAGTGGTCAAACTATCAGGACCGTGGAGGACCGATGCACTGAGCATAAACGGCTCCCTGGATTGCAGCAGACAAGTAGATCTGCCATTGCTGAACACTGCTTGGTCACTTGTGACTCCATGTTATATAATAACACCAAGATATTTAACAGGGATGGAAGTTTTTGTTAAAAAATCTGTTTGGAATCCGGCTCTCTTCCTTGTCAGAAGGCAGAGATGCAGAGTGAATGCTACCTCCCCTGCGAATTTGTAGTCACACTATCGATTGCTCTGACTTGAGTTATCTTTGCTGGCACTAGTGTTCAGTGTGTTTGTTATCTTTCCTGCCTCAGTCCGAGAACCGAGGTTTTAAATTTGCATGTACGTCGCCTGTCCGTTGCAGTTTACCTTGAAAATGGCGGGGTGTTCTCCCGCCGAAATATCGGCGTTCGCTGAAAGTGTTACCTGCCTGGACTCACGGAAATTATTTGAAAGTCGTATACGCCAGGAGAAACTCAGGTCTCACAATTATATTTTTAATTTCTGGTCATGGAGTTAAAACAAGGTGGGACGGTGGTACAGACTTAGGCAGTACGTTGCTTTGAAGTCGGCGCCGCCATACTGGATACCCCAAAACATTTACAGACTACTTTTTACGACTGGCTCTTGTTCTTAATTTCTGTCATGTGCACTCATCAATTGCTTTCAGCAGCAAATCCTTACAGCACTTTCGCGAATAACACATTGTCAAGAAGGAACTGTCAGATTTTTTCTGGTCTTAAATACGTGTTGATCCAGTAATACTTTGCTTTTGTTTTGAGTTTCAAATAAATAAGTAGAGTATTATGTAACTTGACATGGCTGCTTTCGTAATCCACAATATTCCTTAATATGGACTAATGAAACTGATATCAGAGCCACGTTCGCTTCCCAGAAGTACTGAAACCATATTATGCTATGTTTGCTAAGTTTCCACTCTTTTCACCTCAGATATTTCATCCAGAGTTTTTAGAGCTAGACTATGGGAAACATGAAGTCGAAAAACAGAAATAAAACTACTAAAGTCAAAGAAACCAGTGACACAAAATTTCTTGTGTATAAAACAAATTATCCCTTAAACAAGTCAATTACGAAAGAAATGGACTCCTTTAAAGTTTAGACTATAATGAAAACAATTAGTACACACGAAAATGACCCAATATTTTGATCAAAACTCTTCCACCAGAAACTAAGGTTTAGGTCATCTGTCATGGCAGAAGTCAGCTTTAAGTCTGCGTCGTCATGACAACTCCCCTTTTATATCTCCATGGTTCTTCCATTTTTCATTGTTATTTCCTCTCAGAACCCTATTTATTTGCTTTACTGTACAGCCATTTTTCTGGAAAGCCTGCCTTAGAAGTTTTAATTCGACGTGTAGGTATTCCAGTGTGAAGATATTTCAGGAAAGACAAGATTTTTAGGGAAAGCCATTTTTTTCAATTGATGATGGTTACAGTTCTGTCTGCATGCTTGACAGTCTGAGTATCTGTGTGTTTCAACCTTCCATCCGTCTCCTTTGTAACCGAAACATCCAAAAAGAACATTGTGCTGTAACACCAATTTTCTCGGTAAACTGGATTTTAAGATTTATATTACTTGTATTTGCAAGAATTCCTCGAAATCCATTCTATCATATGACGAAACCGTAAATCGATCATCCACAGCCCGAAACCATCGGGATGGTTTGTTATTTGGTTTTTCTACAGTTGATAGCTCCAATTCATCCATACAAATGTTAGCAATTGCAGAACGAAACGGATACCCTGTTGCGACTTCGTGTCGTTAAGAAAAGACTATTTTCAAGAAACGACTCCACTAAAATCTGATTCTGACATGTAACTGTGGGGAGTGTTCCTACAAATGTACATCAGGAGCGTAACATTGTACGAAATTTTAATTTGAACTATCAGAAATCCACAGAAGTAGAAAGTTAAAATATTCGAAATGTGGTGCAACCGAATAATGGTAAACTCAGGTTGTCAGAAAAAATACGAAATGGAGACGTATTAAATATAAGTTCTGAGTGGAGAATTCTATAGGAGCCCCTTACTAGAAGAATGGACAGGTTAGTTATACACCTGATACAGAATCCAGGAATACTTAACATGGTGCTAGAAGGAGCAGTGGAGAGACAAATAGGAAAAGAAGACCAATACAAGATTACTGAGGATGTATGGTGCAGCAGTTACGCAAGTATGAAAAGATTAGCACAAAATAGAAAAAGATGGAGCGAAGCGTCAAGGTAGTCGAAAGAGTGAAAAGAAGTAAAGCTAATTCTTAGAATTCTAACTGCTGCTCGTGTACATTGTGATTCTCCATCGCACACTTTTATAAAACAGCCAATCATTGATAGGGCCTTGCTCTTGGGGTTTAGCAGCGACTGCCGGGCTTCTAATTACCACAGGGTATTGTTATCTTCAGAACTGAAGCAGCCTAAATTTCAAAAATAATTAACACAACCAAATTACTTTTCTTGTGGCATGGAAACGGGTCGTTGCTGGACAAGTACTGAGTTACCTTTACATAGTGTGTAATATTATCAATGAAACAATGTAAAGAAGCTTTTGAAGCTAATTAAAGTTGATTTGGGGAAGAAACCAAAGGGAAAATAAGTTTCCAATCAAGTTATTGTTGTAGTTGTTGCTGTGCTCTTAATCCCAACGACTGGTCTGATGTAGTTCTCCATAATACCCCGTCCAGTGGAAAACCCTTGATCTCTGTGTATCTGTCGCAACCTACACATATTTGAACCTGTTTGCTGTATTCAGTATTTGATCTCTAATTCCCCCTCCTCCAGCCCCCACCACCCCACACTCATACGTACTTCCTTCCATCACCAAATCGACAGTTCTTTGATGCATCAAGATGTGTCCCATCAAACGGATCCTTTCTTTTAGTCAAATTGTGGCCGCTCTTTCTTTTTCCATTATTCTGTTCACCACTTCCTCTTTTGTTATTCGATCTACCCATCTAATATTCAGCATTCTTCTACAGCACCACGTTTAAAAAGGTTCTATTCTCTTCTTGTGTAAAAGTCTAAATTGACAATCATTCTAGTTTCACTTCCTTAGAAGGCTACACTCGAAGCATACACTTCAGAAAAATATCAAATATTAACAAATTGCAATATCTCAGAGATGCTTCAGTTGCTGTTGTCAAACTGTATTTTATGTCTCCTCTTCTTTATCCATAATCCGTTGTTTTGTTGCAGAAATAGCAAAACTTTCGTTCAACTTTTAGTGTCAAATTTACTAATCTGTTTCTATCTACATCACCCGAAGTTTTACTTTTACTGTAGTTTATATCATAATCTCTTTTAAAGATGGCGGCCATCCTTTGACAGTATTACACTGCCACTGGAAAAATATAGCATTTGGATTGCGTTCAAAAGATATTGGTATAATCACTCAACGTTAAATTTTTACTTTCTCTTTCTGACCTTGAGTGTCCTTTTATAATATTTCCCTGACATCCCTCATAACTTTCCCCATGTACAGACTGATTAACATTGAAGATTGGTTAGAATTCAATCAACAGATTGATGAAAATTTGGGATATGCTAGAATCATTTCTCACTTCCTTCTCAAGTACGAATTCCCCTTTCGTATCTTTCGACTATAATAACTCCAATCTCGTTTCTGAACAATTTGTAGACAGTCATTCGTTCCCTGTGTTTGGTCCCTAGAATCTTCAAAGTTTTAAATAGTATAATCTAGTCCACACTGCTAAATGTTTCTCTAAATGTACAAATGCTATGAACATAGGATCTTTCTTCATCTTATCTTCGAAGATAAATCGTGGGGTCTGTATTGCCCGTATGTTACTGCATTACTCCGGATCCCAAAATCATCTTCCCCGAGATCGGCGTCTGCCAATTTCTGCACTCTTCTGTAAATAATCCGTGTGAGTATTTTCAAACGATGACTTACTACAATGATTGGTAAACCGGGTGCCAGGTTGAGATTCATTGGGAGAGTCCTTATAAATTGTAGTCCATCAACAAAGGAGGTGACTTACAAAACACTCGTTCGACCTATACTTAACTATTGCTCATCAGTGTGGAATCCGTACCAGGTCGGGTTCACAGAGGAGATAGAGAAGACCCAAAGAAGAGCGGCTCGTTTCGTCACAGGGTTGTTTGGAAAGCGTGATAGCGTTACGGAGACGTATAGCAAGCTCAAGTGGCAGACTCTGCAAGAGAGGCGCTCTGCATTGCGGTGTAGCTTGCTGTCCAGGTTTCGAGAGGGTGCGTTTTGGATGAGGTATCGAATATATTGCTTCCCCCTACTTTTACCTCCCGACGAGATCACGAATGTAAAATTAGAGAGATTCGAGGGCGCACGAAGGCTTTCCGGCAGTCGTTCTTCCCGCGAACCATACGTGACTGTAACAGGAAAGGGAGGTAATGACAGTGGCACGTAAAGTGCCCTTCACCACACACAGATGGGTGGCTTGCGGAGTACAAATGTAGATGTAGATGGTTCGACAGTATTCATATCTATCAGGGCGTGCCTGTTTTGACACTGCAATTACTACAATATTCCTAAATTCACGTGCCGGCAGCGGATCGAATCCGCCTGGAGGATTACCGACGAAGGCCAGTGTGCCGGCTAGCCTGGATGTGGTTTTTAGGCGGTTTTACACATCCCGCTAGGTGACTACCGGGCTGGTCCCGACGTCCGCCTCAGCATCTGGCAACTCCTTAAATTAAACTTGCCAAATCCGACCCTGCGGAGCCGCAGGACAAAGGCACAAGGAAAAAAAGAAGATGTCTACTCCACACGCCTTGCTCTCACTCGTAGTGCTCTCTGAAATTCTGCTTGCGTTACCGTATCTCACATCTCCACCCATCCCCTCGTTTTCCTCAAGGTAATTCGTAATGTTCCTTCGTTGAAGTTCCGCGTGTGTATTGTCCGTATACGCTATAGACTGAACAAGTTAGGAATTTCAATGCATCATAACGTGATGGATGGTGTTAGGTGACGATGTTGGTTGGTTGCCTGGATAACAGGGGGGAGAAACCATTTCGTGAGGGATTCCTTTAACGAGCGTCTGGGGCGTATCACGTTTTCAGGCCACAGCGCAACTGTCTGCCCGCCGGCGCACGGCACCGGGGGGTTACGACCCTGCAGCAGTAGTATCAGTTGCCGCCTCACTGGAGACTCCAGCGACGGGGTCGCAGGGGCAGCCTGGGCTGGAAAACGAGTGCCAGCCTTTGTCCCGGGAGCGGGCACGTGTGAAACGCGATAACCGACACGTGGCGGACACGCGGCCCTCGCTGATGTTGTTCCTGTTACTGCTCGACTATCCGCAAAACTCGGTCTGCGGACTATTTCATTTTAGTACTTAATATGCTCGGACAGGACAACGACATGAGCACTTGACAGAAGACTTTTAATGTTTGACATCAGATAAGCGACAGCATCTGGGCCATAAGGTCATAACGCCATTATCAAGGCTTACATTGCAAAAGACTGTCTTTCAGCACACGCCGAAAATTAAAAAAAACCTCTCTGACGTGCACCTGCAAATGCAAATTACAATAGTCGAAACAAATACCTTATACAGTGAAGATTGACTAGGAAATGTTTTAAACAGTTTTACGAGAATGTGACACCCAACCAAGAGAAGTTACAATGAAACGTATACCCCTAGCTGCATACAGGCGTTGATATAAGTCAACGGGGGCAGTAGCAAATGTTGGCCCCGAACGGGACTCGAACCCAGCATCTTCTGCTTATATGGCAGAGGCTCTATCCATCTCAGCCACCGCGGACACAGAAGATAGTGTGACTGCAAGGACTTATCTCTGGCACGTCTCCTGTGAGACACACATTCTCAACTTATTCATAGCGCTCCTGCCCATTATACTCATTACTCGCGGCTTTACTGCCGGATCCCATAAGAGTTCAGGCACTGTTTGTACATCCGCACAGAAGAAGATGGTCAAACCGCCGGTGAGCCTTATATATATCAGAGCTCAATATAAAACTCGGTTCAGTTATTGTTTAGTGATGCCTGGAAATTATTTTTAAAGTATCTGCATCTATAATTACACTACACAAGCAACCTTACCCTGTGTGACAAGGGGTACATCTCGTATCAATTACGATCCCCCTTTCCTATTTCATTCGCGAATGGCGATTGGGCAGATCGACTGCTGCTCAATCTCCATACTGGCTGTCACTGAAGTTCGCTGGGCAACTCCTTAATACTTTCGCGGCGATTGATCAATCCCATGACGAAGCGCGCCGCTTTTCGTTGGCTCTCGTCTGTCTATTCTTTTAATCCAACCTAGTTGGGGCCCTAGACTGATGAACAGTACTGAAGAATAGGACGAAGAAGCGATTCAGAGGCGTGCTGCTTGCTAAGGTAGGTTTGATCAGCGAGAGAAGCCGATGCTCCTTCCGCGAGGCACTGTATCGCAAATTTAGAGAACCAACATTTAAGGCCGACTGCAGAATGGTTTTACTGCTGCTAACGTACGTTCTGCGTAAGGACTATGAAGATGACAGTCGGGATTTGCATGTAAAGCCTTCCTGAGTACAAAGAACAGCCATTCACCCTTGGAGCAGATGTCTACCATCATCGTGATTTTATGGACGAACGGAGTATACTGCTTGGCCAAATCTCTGTTAGTGGAAACCATACTGATTTTCGTAGTGGAGATATTTCTCCAAACACTTCATAACGCATGTGTCTAAAACATATCCTTTGCCCTACAACAGACAGACTCAACCTGCTAGCTGAGTACCAGGCTTTGGCTTAGTGTGTATTTATTGGATTTGAGCACTATGCGACTTAACTTCTGAGATCATCAGTTGCCTAGATCTTAGAACTAATTAAACTTCACTAACCTAAGGACATCACACACATACATGCCTGAGGCAGGATTCGAACCTGCGACCATAGCGCTCGCTCGGCTCCAGACTTTAGCCAGCTGAATTTCAGCGTTGTCATCGGTAACTTTATCATCGCTATTTCGCAGTGAAGGTTTGTATTGTGTCTTGCCGCTGGTGTTCATAAAGAAGACCATCGTGTCTTCAGAATTTATGCCATATTTCGAGAGACAGTTTCCTTGTGCAAACTACTAAAAACGTCTCGCATGAAGTTCGCACTGAATATACAGGATGTAATGGGTGTAGGTTCAGACTTTATTGTGTATGGTACATTAAGACGTACACACATCAGTGTGTTGGCTGGTTTTTCTCTACGCCGAACAGTCTTCCCACAAATACGTCACAAACTTTACGAGCTGATGTTTTCTGCATTGGCGTAACTGAACCACTAACAAGGGCAGGCCACGACGTTTGGAACGCGGATTTACAGCAAACTTCGTACACTCGTAGTACTCCACGAGGACAACAAAATCTGTAAGCAGTAGCGCGTAGTTCTCAAGCGTTACTGAGAAAAATCGCAAGATAATTTCGATCGTCAAATATATAACTGCGCGTGACCATTTTTGCCATGAAGAGGCGGCAGCCGATGTCCGCCCCCGGTAGCTGAGTGGTCAGCGCGACAGAATGTCAATCCTATGGCCCCGGGTTCGATTCCCGGCTGGTTCGCAGATTTTCACCGATCAGTGACTAGATGTTGTGTTGTCCTAATTATCATTTCATCCTCATGCCGACACGGTAGCTCATCGTATTAGGTCAGAGAGCTGGTTTGCCCCTGTAATAAAAAACTGAGTGAAAGGAACGGCAACGAATTTGAACGCATGTCATGTGAAGTCTGCAACGACCAAACACAACGGTCAACAATGGTCAAAATGAAAAAAAAGGAGTGGTTAACGTTGATACCCTGTAATCGCCGGATCGACGGATAGAGTCCCGTTCGTCAGTTTCTTTTTTATTTTAAACATAGTAATTTTCTTTGCTATTTATATTACAATTGATATAATGGGAAAAATACGTGTAATCGGATGAAGTTTTATTAAATTTACAAGGTTATTTGTCTTGTACAAATTTTTACTCTCATAAATAGTATAATATTCATAACTATCGACCAGTAAACGACCAAACGCATAAAGTGATATTGAAAATGCATGCTTGTCCGTGATTTGAGAAATCACTCATAACCAGAAGGAGCCCGAAACTACCTGTTAGCTGCAAATTTTGACCGGCACACACGGCTTTCGAAAGATGTTGTAGTAAGTATAGTAATTAGTCGGCAGATGATGTAAATATGATATTGTCGAGTATACTGTCCTCTGATCCGTTAGAAAAATTTGCACTTATATCCGTCATACCATATATATTTACTAGTATTATTTCTTGTTTCATTTTCCTCTACTCGCTCCTTTCGTTTGTAATTCTGATAATTAGACATTCTGTATACACGAAATGGCCCTTGGAGACGTAGCTGTTTGATGGTGTCAGATTTTTATTTATTTATCTATTTTGTGTATGGCAAATACAGACATATCATGAAATTAAATTACATATACATCTGTACATATTGACACACATGAAACTTAAGTTTGTCTTTACAACTGAATATCCAGCCCTTCAATCCAGCGCACTGCATCTGGAGTTGCTAGCAGGAAGTCCTCTTTGGCGCCGTGATAGGGTCGAATCCTGCATTCAGTGACAATGTGGTGAACAGTCTGGTATGGAGCCCCGCAGTCACAGGCTGGATCAGGCAGCTTCTTCCACTTAAAGACAGCATTCCTGCATCGGCCATGGCCCGTACGGATTCTGTTGAGAGTAGTCCAGGTCTTGCGTGGTAGGTCGAATCCACTTGGAAGTTTAGCACCTGAGAAGATGTCATGCAGGTGCACACCTGTCACTGTTTCCCACTGACCTTTCCATTCTTGAAGAGGTTTGAAATCCTTAGCAACCATGTCAGCATCATCGCACAGAGTTAGATGGCGTGATTTTAGTCTCTTACGATTTAAAAGTGGCAGGTCGCGATGCACGGGTAGGTTAGAATTCCTGGAGACCTTGTGGAATTCTCTCATAAGAGCAGTACATCTGCGTAGATCAGGAGGCATTATACCGGTTAACAGTGAAAGCCAATAAACTGGAGTAGATCTGATTGTGCCAGATATTATGCGCATTGTCGTATTCAGCTGAGTATCAACAAGCCATGTATGATGACTGTTCGTCGAAACAGGTGCACAGTACTCAGCACTTCAGTACACCAAGCCCAGAGCTGAACATCCCCAGGTAGTTCCGCATAGCTTATGGAGGATGTTGTTTCGAGACATCAGCTTTTGAGTTAAGTTAAGAGCGTGTTGTTTGAAGCTTAGTGTACGATCCAGGATGACACCAAGATACACTCCTGGAAATTGATATAAGAACACAGTGAATTCATTGTCCCAGGAAGGGGAAACTTTATTGACACATTCCTGGGGTCAGATACATCACATGATCGCACTGACAGAACCACAGGCACATAGACACAGGCAACAGAGCACGCACAATGTCGGCACTAGTACAGTGTATATCCACCTTTCGCAGCAATGCAGGCTGCTATTCTCCCATGGAGACGATCGTAGACATGCTGGATGTAGTCCTGTGAAACGGCTTGCCATGCCATTTCCACCTGGCGCCTCAGTTGGAACAGCGTTCGTGCTGGACGTCCAGACCGCGTGAGACGACGCTTCATCCAGTCCCAAACATGCTCAATGGGGGACAGATCCGGAGATCTTGCTGGCCAGGATAGTTGACTTACACCTTCTAGAGCACGTTGGGTGGCACGGGATACATGCGGACGTGCATTTCCTGTTGGAACAGCAAGTTCCCTTGCCGGTCTAGGAATGGTAGAACGATGGGTTCGATGACGGTTTGGATGTACCGTGCACTATTCAGTGTCCCCTCGACGATCACCGGAGGTATACGGCCAGTGTAGGAGATCGCTCCCCACACCATGATGCCGGATGTTGGCCCGGTGTGCCTCGGTCGTATGCAGTCCTGATTGTGGCGCTCACCTGCACGGCGCCAAACACGCTTACGACCATCATTGGCACCAAGGCAGAAGCGACTCTCATCGCTGAAGACGATACGTCTCCATTCGTCCCTCCATTCACGCCTGTCGCGACACCACTGGAGGCGGGCTGCACGATGTTGGGGCGTGAGCGGAAGACGGCCTAACGGTGTGCGGGACCGTAGCCCAGCTTCATGGAGACGGTTGCGAATGGTCCTCGCCGATACCCCAGGAGCAACAGTGTCCCTAATTTGCTGGGAAGTGGCGGTGCGGTCCCCTACGGCACTGCGTAGGATCCTACGGTCTTGGCGTGCATCCGTGCGTCGCTGCGGTCCGGTCCCAGGTCGACGGGCACGTGCACCTTCCGCCGACCACTGGCGACAACATCGATTTACTGTGGAGACCTCACGCCCCACGTGTTGAGCAATTCGGCGGTACGTCCACCCGGCCTCCCGCATGCCCACTATAAGCCCTCGCTCAAAATCCGTCAACTGCACATACGGTTCACGTCCACGCTGTCGCGGCAAGCTACCAGTGTTAAAGACTGCGATGGAGCTCCATATGCCACGGCGAACTGGCTGACACTGACGGCGGCGGTGCACAAATGCTGCGCAGCTAGCGCCATTCGACGGCCAATACCGCGGTTCCTGGTATGTCCGCTGTGCCGTGCGTGTGATCATTGCTTGTACAGCCCTCTTGCAGTGTCCGGAGCAAGTATGCTGGGTCTGACACACCGGTGTCAATGTGTTCTTTTTTCCATTTCCAGGAGTGTATTTTGGGTTCCAATTATGATGAAGAATTCTGCCTCTGAAACTTACTTCCAGTGGGGGGGATAAAAGTTGGTGGCTTAAGACCCAAACGGTTGCCGAAAGTTTTTCTTCATCTGCTTTATCGAATGGCTGATGATGATCCAGTTAACTGTGAAGAAGACGCGATAAAAACATTGAAGGTATCAAAGATTGGGAAGAATTAGAGGATGGGAGTCTCCACGAGGTCTCAAGTACAATGAAGCAAGAGCCCAGAGCTAAAGTGCCAGAGAAATATCTGCGACTGCCTTTCTGCGGCCACTCCTTTTCCGCAGGGCGCCGGTAACATGAAACATTGACTCCATTTCCGGCAGCTGGCCGGCACATCGCCGCCAGTGAGTGGGTCGGCATCCTGATCGTAATTGAAACAACACGAGAGCCGCCTCCGCGGCGAACCGCTGTGGCATCACGAGGCGCCCGTCTCGCCGTCTCGCCAGGGCGCCGGAAATTGGCAGGGGCTGCCTGACTGCCGGCCGATCGGATTACCAACCTCCAGGGGATAGATAGGTGCTGGTCTCCCACAGCGGCGCGTCACGCCGCCGTTGTGCGCCGAAGGGACGAGCTCTGCGCAAACGCTGCACCGCCAAAACCCGCCCAGTGTCTAATCTTGGCAAGAAAACGGGAAACCACTAACACACTTCGTACATGCACAACTCGCATGGATATTCAACGATCGTTCAATGTTTAATACAATGTAATTCTTTTTCTCAAGTAAGGATGGTTTTATATGATCAAAAAGTCAGTATAAATTTGAAAACTTAATAAACCATGGATTAACGTAGATAGAAAGGTAAAAATTGACACACATGCTAGGAATGACTGGGGCTTTATGAGAAAAAAAAGTTCACAATATGTCCGACAGATGGCGCTGGACAGCAGAACGTCAGAGACTGCGCATGACAATCGTGTATAAAAGGAGCTGTAATGAGAGAGAGAATCCAGGCGATCATTGTAAGCAAAACCACCCCTTCCTTCCGCCTGCTCGACTTCTTTTCCACCGTCTATGGCCGTCCTATCGCCCCACCCTTAAGTATCTTGGCGTCACCCATCGCCTCTCCTGGACCCCCCACCTCCAGACAATCCAAGCCAAGGCACACTCCCGACTCCGACTCCTCAAGCTCCTTTCTGGCCGTACATGGGGTCTGGACCCCTGCAACATCCTCCACATCTATAAATCTCTCATCCGCCCTATCCTCTGCTACGCCCACCCTGCCTGGACCTCCGCTCATCCTACCTTTTACAAATCCCTTCAGATCTTTGAACGCCATGCTCTTCGCCTCGCCTATCGCATCCATCTCCCCTCCCCCATGCAGATCCTATACGACCTTATTCCATTCCCCACCTCCTCCTTTTCGTCGAACGGATACAGATCCTCTACACCTCCTGTTAACTCAATCCTCTTCACCCACTTGTCTCTCCCATCCTCTCCCAGCCCATCCACTGCCGCACCTTTATTTCCATGTTCCACCTGCTCTCCATCTCTCCACTCTCCATACAAGGTGGCTTCTGCCGAGTCCCCATCCCTGATTATGCCCCCCTCTCCTCCGTCCACCCCTACTACCAACTTTGATCCTCCCTCGCTCTACCTGTGTTTGTTCCTATGGGCACCCTCTCTCCCTTCCCTCCCCCTTCCCTCCCAACTCCCTTTCTCCCCACTCCTACCCCGGGCTTCCCCTACCCCCATACCTTCATTCCACCTACCATCTCCTCTGCCATTGGCATCTTTGCACTCCCCTCTCCCTCCCCCACCCCATTCTTCCCCTCTTGGCAGGTCCCTGGAATCGCACAAGTTGACATTCGCGCACCGGAGATTATCGCCATCAGTTTCTCGTGTGTGTGCCATCGTGTTTGTGGTTTAGTGTTCTTCGCCGTCACGCCCCTTCGTCCATCTATACCGTCTACGTCGTCAGTGTTTGTTCGCAGTGCCGACGGTTTTGAGTGTTTTTTCGTCGAGTGTGAACGGCTTCGTGTTATTTGTCTCTGTGTCTACTGTTTTTTGCCCCCCACTCTGTTCTGTATCTTCTGTGTCTCCTTTGTATTTTCTTTGTAAAACTTGTGGCTGGAGAACAGCGTAGTATGATGCTGCCAGCCAAACTTATGTAAGGGTTTAAATAACAATAAAGACAAAAAAAAACAAAAGAGAGCATCAGATGCGCCAGGAGTCGCACCAATGTTGACGATACCTGAAAAGGCGCTTTTAGTGAAGCTGTATTATCAGAATGGGTAATGTGCTAGTTCAGCGTTATGATTCTATCGCCATAGGAAGGGGATTCGAACGGGTAAAGGTCCGTTGACAAATGCAGCTGTGGTGAGAATGATTTCGAAGTTCGAAGCCACGGGTTGTTTAGAAGATAGACCCCGTAGTGGCCGATCGAACACAAGGCGTAAATGCTGCTGAGACAGTTCAGGAAGAAATGGAGACTGTAGCGGGTTCGGCTATGCACAGGGAAGTCAGCGCTCGTGCAGTCGCACGTCGCACCGGTATTCCACACACTACTGACTCTGGGCACTGTGGAACTTAACTTCTAAGGTCATCAGTACCCTAGACTTAGGACTACTTAAACCTAACTAACCTAAGGACGTCACACACATCCCTGCCCGAGGCAGGATTCGAACCTGCGACCGTAGCTGTCTCGCAGCTCCAGACTGTAGCGTCTAGAACCGCTCGGCCACCCCGGCCGGCTCCATATACTACTGTTTGGTTGGCACTTAGGCGTACCCCCCGATGCTATCCGTACAAAATCCATCGGCATCATGAACTGTTACCTGGCGATTTAGTGAAGTGGAGCGCATTTGCGGTGTCGGCGTTTCAAAAGATGGCGGAAGATGACGATTGGTTGAGTAACGTGATGTGTACCGACGAAGCTCATTTCAGGCTCCGAGGGTCTGTCGACGACAACAAATGCAGAATTTGGGCTACCAAAAATCCTGTAACTGTCGTGCACGACGAGAAAGTCCAGGTATGGATTGCATTTACCTCATCTACCGTTATCGGGCCTTTTTCTTCGAGAAAATGCGTGAATGGCTCTGAGCACTATGGGACTTAACATCGGTGGTCATCAGTCCCTTAGACTTAGGACTACGTAAACCTAACTAACCTAAGGGGATCACACACATCCATGCTCGAGGCAGGATTCGAACCTAGCAGCCGCGTGGTTCCGGACTGAAGCGCCTAGAACCGCTCGACTACAGCGGTCGGCGGAAATGCGTGATTCTGGTTTTGTAACTGCTACCGTGACGGTGAGAGGTACACCGATAGGTTATAGAATCGCATCAACCCCAGCCTAGCTGATAAACACCTGCTGGAACGTACGATGTATATGCGATCCACCCCGTATTGCTAGACGCGTGAAAGATCTCTTGCGCGCGTCGTTTGGTGATGATAGTGTGCTCAGCCGCCACATTCGTCATGCTTGGCCTCCCAGATCCCCAGACCTCAGTTCGTGCGATTATTGGCTTTGAGATAACCTGAAGTCGCAAGTGTATCGCGATCGACCGACATCTCTAGGGATGCAGAAAGACAACATCCGACGCCAATGCCTCACCATAACTCCGGACATGCCTTACAGTGCTTTTCACAACATTATTCCTCGACTACAGCTATTGTTGAGTAATGATGGTCGACATATTATTTCCGGTAAAGAACATCATATTGGCTTTGTCTTACTTTGTTATGCTAATTATTGCTATTCTGATCAGATGAAGCGCTATCTGTCGGACATTTTTTGAACGTTTGTATTTTTTTTAATTCTAAAAATCCCATGTCATTCCAAGCATGCGTGTCAATTTGTACCTCTCTATCTACATTATTCCGTCATTTATTCAGGTTTCAAATTTGTACAGCCTTTTTATCACCCGGTATATATAAGATGGTATCTTCTTTCGGACATGTCCGAAAAAAACATGTCATTGGTGACCATGCTCCTCGCTGTCGGTTAAATTTCGCGTCTGTAGCACGTCATCTTCGTGGTGTAGCAATTTTAATGGCCAGTAGTGTATTTCCCGCTCGTAGATGAGCTCCACAACATAGTTATACGAGGTTCCAGAACAAGACCGCTGCATCGGGTGAAAACGAAACCAGCACCTTGTTTTCAATGACCAAAAATTTCCAAAGTTTCAGAAGCCATATACCATTCAAAGCATGTCCACTCTCTTCCCGTTACGCTCCCACAGAGCTACTTGCCATCTTTCATCTTTGCCTCAGAGCGCACTCTCTCTCTCTCTCTCTCTCTCTCTCTCTCTCTCTCTCTCAAGAGCCTCGCACGCCTCATCCATACCACCAACGAGATTCTATGAGGACAAACCGTCAATCGATAACAATCCGTCAATCGATAGCATGTTTCTTCTAGCTTTGAACCTAATCTCCGTTTAATTCTGTGACCTTACCCCACCTTGCCGTATAATACGACAGCCTGTAGGCCGTCGTCGTATCGCTGTCCATGTTTACGTCTCGTCCAAGTTCTTGCTGCATCCATAAGACTCCTATTCTCGTGTAACGTTACAAGCAGTAGGTCACACACATTTTCTGTCCAAGGAACTGAGCGACAATTGGCTAGCATGTGGTGATATAGTCGCCGGAACAGATAGGCAACCAGCAGCCGTAGCAGGAGCTGCACAGTACGAGAGGGCAAAATAATGGTGGTAGAATATCAGCTGACTAGAGGGGTATTGCAGTGGCGTGAAGAATTAAGTTACAAATAAGATACGGCTCCTGCAGATCCGATATGTAACGTAAAATATCAATGTATAACCATCAGTTTAGTTATATATAAAACAATCTGATTATTAATCAAATCCAAATGAATTATACAAATCTGTTTCAGTTGTTTCAAATGCAACATGTTGAGAATGTGTAAATTATGATGACGGTCTGGAACTTAAGAGCTGGCACGTGAGAGAGTCTAGGACGGGAACATGCGTAGGGGGTAGAAGCGGTTTTTGATCGGTGTTCTAGGTGGGGTAATGTGGTAAGGTCTGTTTCCACCTGTGAGTCGCGTGTTTAAGCCATAGCGTGGCGTACGGCTGGTTTTGACTTTATCATTTTGAGCATCGATATGAATTTTTGGGTTTTTATTCACTGGATAGCAATATACACATTTGTTAGTGATCTATGATTTAAAGAATCAATTATTGCTAATGGAGTAGAGTGAACTGGTTAAACGTTAGACACTTCATCAGGTTAACGATCTGATGCTCTACACAATGCCTTTGGTATGAATTAATCGTTTCCTGAATACATTCTTTTTCCTCTCCGAGGATAGTTCTTTTTCATTTCATTATAGGATGGTTAGTCTACATTAATATCGTAAGGGATCGTAAGCTATCTTTTTTTAATTTATTTACTTACGTCCTTCAGTTATTGTTTCCCTAGACGTCCCAGGACATCATTACGTGTTTTCACATGAGCGCAGTGCAACAGTGTACACGCAAATCCCTAGATTAGCAGCCGAGCCACAAAATTAATATATGGTTATGTGCTGGCCTTACGGTGGTAACAACTTAATTTCATTACACGGTTAATTTTTACTTCGTGATTTTTTTAGCATAAGCCAACCTTGAACGTTGCAGCCGCTGTAATGATTCCCGTGGGGTCCGTCCTTCAGTGGGCCAAATGTATTAAAGGCATAAGGTGCCAGATTCGGGCCACAGAGGAGATGAGGAAGAAAAGTCCACACAAGTTTCATGATCTTCCCTTGAATTCGCAGGCTTGTGTGTGGCTTGCGTTATCACGACGAAGAAGAAGTGAGTTCACATTTCTGTGCCCATGACCACGCTGAAATCGTTTCTGCAGTTCCATAAGAATCTCATAATAGGTTTCGTGGTTTATCATTTGACCATGAAGGAGAACATGGAATAGAATAATCTCTTGAGAGATGCAGCTTTTAAGGCGTCACAGTTGTGTGCGGACGGGTTGCTGCATTTGAGGAGGTCAGATTTCTTTCTCCTTGTTCTGTCGACGACAAACATTTCATTCAGCTACCTACCGTGCTTTTACCCATTTCCAGGTGTTCCTACACATTCTGAAGAAGCCTGTGAATTTCTTAGATGACTTGGTTTTTCCGTCAAAAGATATGTATTTGTTATGACTCTTGTCCTGCCGTAAGAAAATTTCATCTGTTGTTCTACATTCGACGTGTTGCTCTCAGTAATTGTTACCTTTGCCATAAGCGACAATCGATCATGGAACATACCGCTCTGATTCTATGTTACCTCTTTGTATATTGTTAACTCTCGTAATGTTGACACATCAAAAAAAGTTTTGCATCATCTCGGTTGCCTCCAGACACGTCTCCGATGATCGTCTGGATTAAGGTATATGCGACACTCATCGGTGAAGAGAACGTGATGCCAATCCTGAGCGGTCTATTCGGCATGTTGTCAGGCCCATCTGTACCGTGCAGCATGGTCTCGTGGTTGCAAAGATGAACTTCGTCATGGACGTCGGGAGTGAAGATGCCTATCACACAGCCTATTGCGCACAATTTGAGTCGTGTAATGAAGTCCTGTGTCTGCACGAAAAGCATTATTTAACATGGTGGCGCTGCTGTCAGAGTTCCTCGCAGCCATAATCCGTACGTAGCGGTCATCCACTGCAGTAGCCATTGGGCGGCCTGAGCGAGGCATGTCATCTACAGTTCCCATCTCTGTTTCCTATCTCCTCCATGTCCGAAAACCATCGCTTTGGTTTACTCCTTAACGCCTGGAAACTCCCCTTGTTGAGATCCCTTCCTGGCACAAAGTAACAATGCGGACACGATCGAACCGCGGTATTGACCGTCTAAGCATAGTTGAACTACAGACAACACGAGCCGTGTGCCTCCTTCCTGGTGGAAAGATTGGAATGATCGAAGTGATACAAAACTTTTTTGATGTGTGTATTATATAATGATTTGTAAGATATTTTTCTTTTAACTTTCACTGTGATATTCACTATGAAATGTATGGTGTAATCTGATATCTGTAATAATTTCAAGTATTACATAATTCCTGCCTTCAACGAGTAGACCATAAGCATCCCTTGTATCTGATAAGAACTAATGAATTATTTATAGTACGTAGCTATTTCCATTATCGCATGAGTGAAATATTTGAACCACATCTATGTCTGTGGTCGATAAACTATTAAAGTAGGTGCTGTTTATTTTTTCTGGTACGAATTATAACAACAAACTCCAGTATTCGTAATAAATCGAGACATAGTTAGAACCTACACATCAGTTTTGTGATTTCTTCGTCCGGTGGCCATGGTCGTAACAGCGTTGAACATAAATTTCCCATGAATAATTACTGCCAACACCAGATGGGACGGGCGGAATTTTGCACTTATACGTTCTGTTCGTAAAATAAATATAGGCTTACTTAAACTGGGTGCCCACTCGAGAACGCTTAAAACTCATATACGTCGCTTATTCTTGTATATTAACAGAATATCTCTTTCATGCTACTGAATGTTAATAAAACCGGAATTTGAGAAAATTCCCATAAAAAGGAAACCCACAGCCTAGGAGGCCCGGATCTACGAAGCTGCAATATTACACAAGTACATTCGTCTTTTTACTGTGTGAATGCTTGTATCAGGCAATACGATATCTCTCAGCTGCAGTGTGCTACAGCTTTTACAGCTGCTATAATTGCAGAACCGTTGCAAGATTGTTTTGGTAAATGCAAACCGATTGCAATATCAGCTACATTATTTTTTGATGCGAACCTTAGTGCTTAGCGGTATTTAATTAATATTATGGTTCGTGTAAATCAGATTACCAAAATTTTTGTTAGATTATTCCTAATATGAAAGACTCGCTCACAAGTTACGAATATACAGTCTCTTGTGGAGCAGTAAGTATTGAAAGACTTCCGAAGATGGAAGCCAATGTTGTGTCGGCTAATCACACGCTAGATCATTTCACTGTTTTATTATGAAAACTAGAACGAATGGAGGAGAAGTAAAATGTTATTACTTTTGATTTAGCTAAAAAGAAAAACAAACAGCACAGTGCTATCGTGCTCACCTTATATTGAAAATGGATGTTATAACAAAAGAGTTAATGGACGAAATAACTACACTACAGCAGGCACGTACTTGTTTGCCAGAATCATTGTGTTAAGTTTCTTTGAATGTTAACAGTCTTTGGGGGGATAAAAATGTTCGTCCAAAAGTACCTGGTAGAACAACTAAGTTCTGAGCAAGATAAAATTGTCATTGAGCAAACAGAATTCCAACACAAGATATTATTAGATTAATTTGATAGTTGGTCGGGTGATGAAGAAGGGCAGATTGCGGAGCTAGTTGGTGCATATATATTGAAGAAGTAATAGCGCAGATTTGTGCCGCTGTGGCTGAATTTCAACCAAGATTAAATATATCTGTGCATTATGAATCTCAGAAATTAAATGACAAACTAACCAGGGATCTTTTGCTTTTTGAAATGCAGTTGACGAACACTTAGGAGAAGTCAAAGGAGATTTAACCAAGGATCATAATTTCAGAAGTAAATTTTGACTCTGAATAGCTGCAGTGTAATGTAGCGCGAATGATATACTGATCAAGCAATTCTGGCATCACATAATAAGACATATAAGATGGGGTCTGCGTTGTATTTGCTGAATGCAAACTTAATGATAACGGAAAACGTATCTAGGCATTGCCAGATTCAAATCTTTATACCTGATAAGAAAGGCATGCATCCAATCGTACTTATGAAAGCCTTTCGACGAGCAGTACCTAGTTCATGGCAATATGGGAAAGATCGCCTTTGTGCCCAGTTATATCAATGGAGATGGGAGAGTATGGGCAACAAAAGTTGCTTAGTATTGTTATGGTTATGAAAACCTTGAACACGCATTCCTAGATAAATACTGGTCATGTGCCGAGCAGAAATGTAAAGGTAGGAGGTATTTAACCCAGAACGTTTACAAGCCAAATAGAGAAATTTTCAAAAATACTTCAGGAAGTGTTTGAACAAGAAGAAATGTTGGGACAGCGAGATTTTATCCGAATACTGATGGCTAAACTACCTATATACTTTAAAAAATTAATTAACATATCAGAATCGAATATTGAGGAGTTCATGTCAGTATTTGGTTCTGTTGACTTGATGAATGAAATTGCCAAAGTATATTAGCAAAATGGTAAGACTGGTAACAATTTTCATCAAATGGGGAGCAGAGAACTGATGAAGATAATAAAGATGATGAAGCAAAATGGTAATGGTGACTGTAGTAATAATACGAATGTTTCTTAGTAGCCATGGTTACAATTATTTTGATACGTATAAGCAGATGAAACAAAACTACCGATTTCACCATGGCTATGCAAAAAGGAATGCCAATCAGCAGTGGCAGCAACAGTCCAGGAGTTACCAGACGGGAAGAAACTGGCAGAAAAATAATTCAAACTGAAGTGACATGGTGGATAGTCATTAACCATCAGTTACTCATTCAGAAAACTAATTTCGACCATGTCTAGCCCTGAAGATTTGGTGTGTGTGTGAGATAGAGAGAGACATAGAGAGACTAAGGAGTGATCAGAAAATAACTGGGTATTTCAGAATGACATTGGATGCCATATGAGAGATGAATTATTCACTGGTTACATATCTTGTCAGAATCAACATAAGGTAGTGCATAGTCAGCAATAAACGTTGTAATAGAAAATACTTTTATGGTGGTTACAATCGATACAGAGGTTGCAGCTATTGTTATCGCCTATGGAACATATGAAACATTATGTCATGAAACGGAAGTTCAGAACTTGCCAGAAAGAAATTGTAGGAATGTATAAACCATTAGACCATAATCACAAAATAATACATACTGTTAATGATTGTATATATAGTAATTATGAGCCTGTACCTGGATGTAACTACATTAATTGACGACTGCATAGTCCCAGGTAATTGCCCTCTGTGAGTACGAGGCTACAGTAAACTTCTCCACAGGGAACTGTATATTTCTGGTTGATGTACACAAAGTGGAAACTGACTTTTTGAAGACAGGTTTTTGAATACAGATTTAGGCCATGGCAAATATTTCCAGGAAATCAGTATTCGGTTAATAGGTGGGGAAAATGATAAGTGATACCAACAGTATTCTGGAATCAATAACTATCTCAGCACAAAGCATCAAAGAGAGACAAATGTATCCGGTCACACTACCTTACCAAAGAGTAATAGGCAGGTCTAATTTACGTTTTATTGGAATCTGTGCTAGTTGTTGAAGAGAAACATGGAGTGATCAAGGGATGTTTTTTCTACGTAAATGTCACACCCAATTAACTATTTTGTTTGTCATTATACCCCATTCCCTGGTCTCAGGAGGTTGCTGTCTCAGAAGAAATCAGCTGGATGCTAGCCTAGATAGTTACTCCACCATCGTCAAGTCTGTATTACAACCCCATATTAGTGGCAGCAACAGCTGAAGACAACAATCGAATGGTAATTGATGGCAGGGCAGTTGGTAAGATGATTAACTCAGTGAGAACCCACCCTGAGAAGCAGGAAGATTACTTACAACGATTCTACAGACTGAAGTTCTTAACACTGATCTAACGCAGACCTCATACTGGCAGGTTCATTTATATGAGCCTTGAAGAGAATACATGTGTTTCATGTTTGCTGGTCACTTGTACCAGTTTAGTGTCATGCCATATGGACTGAATGTGAGTGGTGGCGTTTCTACAGTAACATTAGGTCATGTGCTAGGTCTGCCAGCGTAACAATGCATGTGGATGACTTGTCTATTACCACTAAAACTTGGAAGGAACATCTTGAATTAGTATAAAAGTCTCAGAGAAGCTTCAGCAGTTTGAGGTAACTATTACTTTACGAAAGCTTAAGTTCACAAGAGGGAGAATTAAATTCTTGAGAGATATGATTATGCCGCAAGGAATCTTACCGGTTGAAAACAAAATAAAAGCTCTAAAAAAATGTACAATGCCACAGACGAGAAAACAGCTGAAAGCATTCCTTGGTTTCACACATTTTATTGTTGGTTTGTGCCAGAGCACGTATTAAATTTTAAACTGCTTCTGAAGTTGTTGGAAAGCAAGTACTGTGGATTTAGTCGGCCGATTGTCAGTCGCGATTTGAAAAGATCAAGATGCTCTTACCAGTTCACAATTGTTGTACGACGAGACATATTGCAAAATTTTTGCTTGGCGACAAATGCCTCATCCATAGGTCTGGGGGCTTTTCTATTTCAGATCAGAGACACAGATGAGAAACATACTGTTTGTACTATTTCCTTCACCAAACACATATTCTGACTGTCAAATTGTTTACATGACAACAGAATGAGAGGCCTTTGCCATTTTTGGCATTTAATAATTTCCATTACTACTCAGCTGGTAGTCACACAAGGATTTATTATGATCATCAATCTCTAAGCTTTATGCTAGACTGTAAAGTGTTGCATGCCACCTTGAATCGATGGTCATTGGCTATATAGGAATACAACTCCAAGGTAATTTACGTAAAAGGTGAAAATATCGTAGTATTTCAGACGTTACTGTGTGTGCTATAACGACTGTCTGATATCTAGGAATCTGACGTAAAAATATGGAATTCATGGTTTTATTGACGAAGTATGACATTTAAAGACAACAGTATCTAGATTTATGTAGAAAGATGGGATGGTTACATGATGATGACCCTTGATGAGCAGAAATAGACATCTCACGACAAATCTACATCAGGCCCTAAGTAGGCATGATATTGTGCATTATGGCGTATTGTTATATCGCAACGAATCACAGAATAACAAGTGGTTGTGTCATTCCTGAAGCCAACTAGGAATTTCTAATCTGGTATACCTAGAATTTTGGGGTGGCTAAATGCGTCACAAAAATTATTGAGTATTGCTCATTTCTTAGTATATGTAGAAGGTACAACAATTGTTATGGAAATAATTGATATGCAGCAAGTGAATCCCTCAGATCGAGGCTCAAACTGGGAATTACGCTCTATTATTGTTGAAAGACGTCCACCGATCACTGCCACAGACATTTATGAACTCCTGCCGATTTAATATGCAGGCATCCAATACACTGTTGCCGTGTACGATTTGCTTTCAACACATGTGCTCTGAAGACTGCCACCAGTGCACCAATTGTTCGCCAGTTTGTACAGATCTACCTGAAAGACCTGGATTTACCTGGTTAATCATTTTCTCAATTCTCTATTAGAAACGAAAAAAAAAAACTTTATTTGGAGTGTAATATCGAAAAAAAATCATTTCGGTGTATTCATAAAACGCCCTTTTTAGTTGTAAACAGTTGTACAAAATAATATGCATAACAGACAAATGCAGAAGTACAGTATGCGAAGTAAGAAACACAGTATGCAAAACACAAATTTTGTGCAATGTTTATATAACATTTTGTTTAAGAACTCATACATCTGGAACTATATCGCACTCAATGATATATTATTTTGTGTAAGTACATTCACAGTATGTGTGAATACTTTGTGCGAAATATGTTGTGAATAGATTTAGAAGCAAAGAAGTAATAAATTTAAACATCATGCATGATGTGATAGTTTTATGCATCTCATTATTCATGACGTCATATCTCCTGAATTGTGATAGGTAGCAGGTTCTTACCCCCACAGCGATTGTTTCCTGACAGTACACGTTTACCAATTTTAGTTGAAATCGTTCCATTGCTTTAGGAGTAGATGTGGAACATTCACACATACATACATATCTCCTTGTAATATTTATGTATTACATTCCTGCAGTCGGCATACGGAAGACTATATTGTCTGATAATGCAGAAAGTTACTCTAGCAGAAAATGAAAGCTGTCTTTACAGATATGTGGTATGAATCAGATATATTGTGTTCCAAAGCCGAGGCGAATCACATACGAGAAAAATTCATGGAATTTCTCTAGTAAACGTATGGAATGCGTATATTATTTGCCATAATTCGAGGAATTTATAATAACTTAGCCCATACTTCCATATGGTGTATTCTGAACGAGTAATATTTCACAGAAGAGATAAAAATGAGTGCATTAAGCCTTTACCAACATCCCACGACGATGTCGTCTTTATATCAAAACTCTGGGCGAGATTTGATTACAGTCGCTCAAAACGCAGATAATGGAGAACTGTACTTCGACGCCGAACTGCGGAGAGTAACAAAGTTCGAGGTATGGGAAAGGGGTACTTGTATGAAGCCATAGCAAATCTTCTAGATTCGCTAATAGGAATAAGTGGCAATTTCTATACTCAGGGCCCTAATTAATTGTTGACATACAGAGAGAGTCAAGCAATATTTGAGTGGAAAAACTCACGAGAAATACAAACTTCTTTCTAAATGTGTATATGATTTTTATTTAGTTATAAATGGATGTATGTAAATCTTAATGAATTATATGTCTGTAATTAGAGACCTGAATATGGAACAATATATATTTTAGATTAGATTAGATTAGATTAATACTTGATCCATAGATCATGAATACGACACTTCGTAATGATGTGGAACGTGTCAGGTTAATGAAAGACGTCTGTACAAGATACTACATTACACAAAATGTTGCATGACACTAATGCTTATGTTAGTTATTTCCCTCCCTTTATTTATTTCTAAAAATTCAGCCAATGAGTAGAAGGAGTTGTCATCTAGAAATTCTTTTAATTTATTTTTAAATGTTGGTTGACTATCTGTCAGGCTGTTGATGCTGTTTGGTAGGTGACCAAATACTTTTGTGGCAGCATAATTTACCCCCTTCTGTGCCAAAGTCAGATTTAACCCTGCATCCTTTCTCCTGGTGTTATAGCTATGCACACTGCTATTACTTTTGAACTGGGCTGGATTATTAACAACAAATTTCATAAGTGAATATATATACTGTGAGGTTACTGTGAGGATCCCTAGATCCTTAAATAGATGTGCAAGATGACCGTGGGTGGGCTCCAGCAATTATTCTGATTGCACGTTTTTGAGCAATGAATACTTTTCTACTCAACGATGAATTACCCCAGAATATGATACTATACGAAAGCAGTGAATGAAAGTAGGCATAGTAAGCTAATTTACTGAGATTCTTATCACCAAAATTTGCAATAACCCAAATAGCATACGTAGCCGAGCTCAGAGGTTTCAGCAGACCATCAATGTGTTGCTTCCAGTTTAACCTCTCATCAATGGACACACCTAAAAATTTTGAAAATTCTACCTTAGCTACAGACTTCTGTTCAAAGTCTATATTTATTAATGGAGTTGTGCCATTTACTGTACGGAACTGTATATACTGTGTTTTATCAAAATTTAAAGAGAGTCCGTTTGCCGAGAACCACTTAATAATTTTGTGAAAAATATCATTTACAATTACATCACTTAGTTCTTGGTTTTTGGATGTTATTACATTATTAACAGTTAAGTCTTTACCTCAAATCAATAAGGTCTCTTAAAAAGCCATAATACTGAAACAGGCTAAATTAGGCTATGAAAGCCTATCACAAAGTTTTAAATAGATTGATTCATGTTGATAAATGAAATATAATGAAGACTATCTCAATTTGGAATTACACTGATCATGTAGTTAAGTGGTGATGCTTCAAGAGTACATGAGTAGTTAATCAGTATCGTATGAAAGACTGGAACAGTCAATTAATTTCAAACTAATGAATAAATTGAATTGAATGAAATAAAATTTGAATGACTCTCAAGTGTGAGGTACTCCGTTATGGATTAATCGTATGAGGACAGACAAGTGTTTTATTATTTTTGCAAAGTAAATCCTTCAGGTACTATAGAATGTGGTATTCTAGGGATTTACAATCTTGATGGAAGTACTTCTTCTCTGAGACGGTATAAATCAATCATATGCCTTGTGAGTTGTTCATATCTGGAGGGTATAAAACAAGAGAAGTTTGAGTCAACAGCAAAATAAATAAATAAATAAATAAATAAATAAATAAATAAAAATAAAAAAATGGTCATGTAGAAACAGAGGGGTGAAGAAGATTTTTTTCGTAAAATAGTGATCCATGGGACACAAATGTTGGACAAAATTTGTAATCTTAAAGATTAATTTACGCTTAATGGATATGTGGTTAGACATAGTTTCAATAGAGATAGCCACGTACGTTGTGAACGGTGGATGTTATGGAATATGTGATGATGGATCTTTATAAGCAATACTGGAAATAGCTTCATATTCAGCTGCTACGTCGGCTGCTGAAAAATGAATATTTATTATATGAACATGTCCGTGAAGACTCTATAATGGACAGCCATCATGGTGACAATGATGGAGAAAGCAATACGTATTTTGTCGTCAGAGTGACATTGTCCTGCGGTGAAATTAATAATTCCGCTCACTAACAGGTGGCACTGTGGCTGATTGGGGCTTAGCTGATTGCTGATCCGTCTAAGGGGAACCAGCAGGAAAGGCAACATTAGCTACATGAACGCTAAATAGTAAGAGCAGTGGCAGTATAATTACCGAACTTTTGAAGGACTAGTTAAGACTAGCAAGCAAAGAGATAGCTTAGAAGTTTGATGCCAAGGCGTCCACTAATCGGCAATACAGCCTCATCGATAGCTATGTAGAGGATATTAGAGAGGGTCAAGATTCTGCCTAGGACCCTGCATAATCTAATCCATTACAGTCTTCCACAGGAAGCTTTCGATATTTTATTATGTTTCTTTATGGAATGTTTCATGTTCTTCGCCATTTTGGGTGGAGTGGCGAACTGTAAGTAATTTTCAGTGCCGACCTACATTCAGTGGAACCTTCAGAACTTGCTGATCCATCCGGTCGCCTCTCCTATTATTAAGAAGGTTACACTAAGGTGACAAAAGTCATAGGATGGCTACATGTACTTATATAAATGGCGGTAGTATCGCTTACACAAGTTATAAAAACGGTGTGCATTGGCAGAGCCGTAATTTGTACTCAGGTGATTCATGTGAAATAATTGCCGATGTGATTTTGGCTGTGCGACGAGTACAAACAGACTTTGAACGCGGAATGGCAGTTAGAGCTAGACGCATTGGACATCCAATTTCAGTTATCGTCAGGGAATTTAATATCCTTAGATCCACAGTGTCATGAGTGTGCCCATAATACGAAATTTCAGAAACGACCTCTCACCACGGACAATGCAGTGTCCGACGGCCTTCAAATAAGGAGCGAGGGCAGCGGCGTTCGCGTAGAGCTTTCAGTGCTAACAGAGAAGCAACGACGCGTGAAAGAACAGCAGAAACTGATGTGTGACATACGACGAACGTATCCGATGGGACTGTGCGGTGAAATTTGGCGTTAACGGGCTATGGCGGCAGGCGACCGATGCGAGGGTCTTCACTAATAGCACGACATCGCCTGCAGCGATTTCCCTGGGGTCGTGACCGTATCAATTGGACCCCAGACGACTGGAAAACCGTAGCCTGGCACTCCACGAAGCTATGAACGAAAGTTGTCAACAAGGCACTGTCCAAAGCGGGTGATAGATTCATAATGATGTGGGCTGTGTTTATACGGAATGGACTAGCTCTTCTTGTGCATCTCAACAGATCACTAAGTGGAAACGTTTACGTTCGGCTGCTTAGAGCCAACCTGCAGCCATTCATGGGCTTACCAAACCACAATGGAATTTTTATGAATGATAATGCGCCTAGCCTCCGGGATACAATTGTTCGCAAATACACTCCTGGAAATGGAAAAAAGAACACATTGACACCGGTGTGTCAGACCCACCATACTTGCTCCGGACACTGCGAGAGGGCTGTACAAGCAATGATCACACGCACGGCACAGCGGACACACCAGGAACCGCGGTGTTGGCCGTCGAATGGCGCTAGCTGCGCAGCATTTGTTCACCGCCGCCGTCAGTGTCAGCCAGTTTGCCGTGGCATACGGAGCTCCATCGCAGTCTTTAACACTGGTAGCATGCCGCGACAGCGTGGACGTGAACCGTATGTGCAGTTGACGGACTTTGAGCGAGGGCGTATAGTTGGCATGCGGGAGGCCGGGTGGACGTACCGCCGAATTGCTCAACACGTGGGGCGTGATGTCTCCACAGTTCATCGATGTTGTCGACAGTGGTCGGCGGAAGGTGCACGTGCCCGTCGACCTGGGACCGGACCTCAGCGACGCACGGATGCACGCCAAGGCCGTAGGATCCTACGCAGTGTCGTAGGGGACCGCACCGCCACTTCCCAGCAAATTAGGGACACTGTTGCTCCTGGGGTATCGGCGAGGACCATTCGCAACCGTCTCCATGAAGTTGGGCTACGGTCCCGCACACCGTTAGGCCGTCTTCCGCTCACGCCCCAACATCTTGCAGCCCGCCTCCAGTGGTGTCGCGACAGGCGTGAATGGAGGGACGAATGGAGACGTGTCGTCTTCAGCGATGAGAGTCGCTTCTGCCTTGGTGCCAATGATGGTCGTATGCGTGTTTGGCGCCGTGCAGGTGAGCGCCGCAATCAGGACTGCATACGACAGAGGCATACAGGGCCAACACCCGGCATCATGGTGTGGGGAGCGATCTCCTACACTGGCCGTACACCTCTGGTGATCGTCGAGGGGACACTGAATAGTGCACGGTACATCCAAACCGTCATCGAACCCATCGTTCTACCATTCCTAGACCGGCAAGGGAACTTGCTGTTCCAAAAGGACAATGCACGTCCGCATGTATCCTGTGCCACCCAACGTGCTCTAGAAGGTGTAAGTCAACTACCCTGGTCAGCAAGATCTCCGAATCTGACCCCCATTGAGCATGTTTGGGACTGGATGAAACGTCGTCTCACGCGGTCTGGACGTCCAGCACGAACGCTGTTCCAACTGAGGCGCCAGGTGGAAATTGCATGGCAAGCCGTTCCACAGGACTACATCCAGCATGTCTACGACCGTCTCCATGGGAGAATAGCAGCCTGCATTGCTGCGAAAGGTGCATATACACTGTACTTGTGCCGACACTGTGCATGCTCTGTTGCCTGTGTCTATGTGCCTGTGGTTCTCTCAGTGCGATCGTGTGATGTATCTGACCCCAGGAATGTGTCAATAAGGTTTCCCCTTTCGTGTGACAATGAATTCACGGTGTTCTTATTTAAATTTCCAGGAGTGTATTTTGAATAACATTCTGGGCAATTCGTGCAACTAATTCTGCCTCCCGGACTCCCCAATACGAATTACATAGAATATTTATGGGACATAATCAAGAGATCACTCCATGCAAAAAATACTGCACCGGTAACACTTTTGCAATTGCGGATAGGTCTAGAGACAGTGTGGTTCAATACTTCTGCGGGGGACTTTCAACAACTTGTTGATTCCATGACAAGTTGAGTTGTTGCACTACGCCGGGCAATAGGGAATCTGACACAATGTTAGGAGGTACCCCATGACTTTTGTCAGCTCATTGTCAATGCATCATTATAAATTTCATCAACAATTTACCATAGAAGATGAATACTATCTATATGAAATAACGTAGTGGTTTGCACAATATAATTTTCAAAATGAAAACTACAGGCACTTTTAAGGTATTTAATTAATCACGATAAGTCCTGATAAACCTGAACTTTGATTTAGATGTCACTTATAATAATGATCTACACTCCTGGAAATTGAAATAAAAATACCGTGAATTCATTGTCCCAGGAAGGGGAAACTTTATTGACACATTGAATGTTGAGCGCAACTGACAGCAGCTTATTTTGGCCCCTTTCCACAACCTAATCCGGTCTGTCCTCCTGACCCAGGCATATCAGCAGGCACTAACAGCAAATAGCCGGTAACCAGTCATGTACTGAATTTGCAGCGGCGTTTTAGAGCACAGATGGAAATTATTCTCTGAGTACCAATATCTCACTCTCTAATAAATGCGACTAACCTTCTCAATAACTCAGATTTAAAGAAGTCACAGTAACGATCAATACTCATTTTACAGGCTAGCGCTTAAGTAGTTACTGTGTATTCATCCAGCTTCTTCAATTTGCTGTACAGCTCCAAGTGATCTTTGTAATTTCGTACAACTATTAAATATCAACTTACAAGAACAGTAAACTATTGTACTAACCACAGATCGTTTGTATTTCCAACAATTAATGAACTATTTATGGCACTTAACAGTTTTCATTACTGTATGAGTGGAATACTTAAACTATACTTCTCTGTGTGGTAGATGAGTTAATAAAGTAAATATTTTTCATTTTCTTATCTGACGTGAATTTCAGTAACGAACTCTAGTGTTTGTAATAATAGGTGAGATACTTAAAACCTGCACTTGAGCTTATCTGATTTTTTTAGGCCTAAAGTCACGGTCGTAGTTCTGTTGATATTAGGGATTCCCGTAACTACTGCCAACACCAGATGCGATGAGTGGACTACTGCGCTTTACGTTCCGTCTGTAAAATGCAGACACATATTTCACAGTAATTGCCCTTTGCTTGGAACGCATTCCAGCTACGCACGCCATTGTGAAGGCTGTTTATAGCAGTGACATCAAACAGGAGTCGCTGAAGAGGTCTGAGATCAAGCAGGATGGTTTATGGATGTCGCAAACGAAACTAAAAATTTTTCAACCATATTTTCCAGAGAAACATAAGTGCTACATTACTTACTAAACACCCTTCATACATTAGTGGATGTAAGTGTTTCTTGTTCAACGGTGCAGCCGCCGACTTGGACCTGAGAGTTTTGTTGAAAGATTGTATAACAGGCAAAAGCCGCAGCCGAATCTTTAATTATTTTTTCACTGGGCGAGGTGGCGTCGTGGCAAAGGCATTGGGCTCGCAATCAGACAATGATTGAAATTTTCGTCCGATTTTCCGCGATTTACCTGAATTGTTTAAGGCGAATGGTGGGATGGTTCTTTTGAAGCGGCACGGCGAATTTAGTTCCCCATCCCTTCTTCAACCGAGCTTTTGCTCCGCTTCTTATGATCCTGTCGCATGCAGGACATTAGGCCCTAATCTTCCTTTCTCTTGTACCACTTGCAGCGCGTATAAAAAGCGCGTGAATGAAGTATACACGGGTACTGGATTTATTTGCAAGATTGCCGACATTTTCCGCAGTAAAATTATTCCAAACTGAAACTGGCACGCAGCTGCAGTGACTCACAGCGTGTATCTGTCTGCTATTTCCCCTGACGAATAGTGTTCATATCCAGCTGTTTGCTATTGTCATGAGGGCTTGTGAGGACTTTCTTACAGCCTCAGCTAAGCCAGATATCACAATCATAATTGTTTTAACTAAGTTTGTATTTTATATAATTTTAAATTAATCTGAAGTCCAGTTTTTATATGGTCCGATACATCATAACAGAAGTTGAACTCCCGTACACAGTGCTACTTCTGTGTCCCCGTTCATCTCTTTTGTAAGGTGTTAATTGAACATGGTTAATATGCCAGTGGATAGGTTTAAAATATGCAAAAAACAAAATAAACTATAAACTTGCCAAGATAAAAATTGAGTACACTGTTATTCATACGTACTTCAAATCAACACTTTAATTAACCAGTCCACTTCTGGAATGTGATTATATCAACAAAATAAGTTTTAAAAGTTACAGGCTTGTAACAGCGACACTTCAATTAACAAAATTAAAATTTCGTCTATTAAGTGAGAGCAGTTGTCTGAACTAAGGCATTTTGCCACATGCGTCAACAAAAAAGAAGAGTTTCTATAAAATTGTAAAGAACATCATGTTTGGTAGAACACTGTCAAAAATATCGAGCTTCATGTGATTAACTCGTATAAACTGTCAATAGTTTACATCTGGTTTCCATCTTCACCAGGAGCAACTTCTTTTAATTTACTTAACCTTTCTGTATTATGCTTTTCTTGGTTCACCTTTATCCATTTAATTTTTGCTGTATTGACTGATCTTTGTCTGCAGCATCCTATCTCATCTTATGCTGTTCACCTTCAGTTACTTTAAGTCGTTCATTGACCTAAGTTAACGTTGCCTCATATAAATCCATCACCTTTTCTGTTATTTGTGTGGTGTCCAAATTTATTCGCAAGCCCTTTCCGATCAACTGTGAACCTATATTCATATTTTTTGATATGTATTTTCGGTTGTCAATCGTTAGACTTAATGTGTTAGCGCAGCTCTCTCACGATAATCTACCGCTGATTTTTTTCAGCTGCCTCTAACCAAACTCCAACCATTCTAATTTTCTGCAACTAGCTCCCTGTGATTCATCTAAGTATGCGATTAATCTGTCTTAAATACTCTACTTTCTGTAAGGATCCACTCAGATTTTGGACTAACTCACTGTACGTTCACCTGGCCATTCCTACACAGAGTAGGTACAGATGTTAACGCAAGCACACCACGGACACCATTTGTGTCATCCAAAACTCAGCTGAAACTGCCAGCTGTCAATGTTCTGCATTTATATAAGTTTCACTATAACTAACCTTCCGTAATATACAATGATAAGCCAAAACATTTTGACCACGGCCCACAGCCACCTTGGATGCTGCCTGGTGGTGTTGCGGACACGTGATATATGTAAGAGGAGCAGACGTGGACGTCGGATCAGCAGAGCAAAGATATATACTCCAAATGCGGAAATCCAGATAAGTGACTTTGAGAAAGGGCAGATTATTATTGCGCAGGGCATTGAAGGAGTATTTCGAAATCGGTGATGCTTGTCGAATGTTCACGTGCTACTGTCGTCAGCATCTATGGTAGGAGGTAGGAGAGTGAAATTACCACTAGGCGCTAAATGGTTAGACGTTCACGACTCCTCACAGAACGTGGGATTCGGAGGTTTGTCTGCTCTGTGATGCACGACCGATGGTGATCTGTGGCATCTCTGCCGAAAGAGCAGAATGCTACTGTACGCACCAGTCTTTCGGAGTACACTGTTCATTGCACATTGTTGACCATGAAGCTCCGTAACAAAGCACCCCTCCGTTTTCACATGTTGACCCAAAGACTTCGTCAATTACTACTGCAGTGGGCATGGGATCATTGTGATTCGACCATCGATCAGTGGAATCGTATTGGCCCTTGGGGCTGAATCACAATTTTGCTACACTCGGTCGATGATTATCGAGGTGAACGGGGACTCGAAATGTGCATCACACCGCGGATGGAGACTGGTGGGAGCAGTATAACGCTCGGGGGACATTCTCCTGCGCTTACATGAAACCTGTGGTACTAATAAAAGACACGCTGACAACTGCGAACGATCTGCATCCCTTCATGCTTGATGTCTTCCCTGACTCCAACGGCCGGCCACTGTGGCGGAGTCGTTCTAGGCGCTTCAATCTGTAATCGCGCGACCGCTACAGTCGCAGGTACGAATCCTCCTCGGGCATGGATGTGTGTCATGTTCTTAGGTTAGTTATGTTTAAGTAGTTCTACGTTCTAGGGGTCTAATGACTTCAGAGGTTAAGTAGCATAGTGCTCAGAGCAATTTTTGACGCCGTTTTTAACTTCCAGTAGTGCAATTGTCTGTGGCTCTGAGCCAGAACCATGCTACAGCATTCTAAGAAGTATTGCAGTGAATTTCGGCGACAAAATTCACCTGATGTAAATCCTATGGAACCGATCCGTGTTGTTTTTGGACGCCATCACCCCACACACACATCAGCTGCCCGTTATTTATACGAATTACTTGACGTGTGCTTAGTACATCCAGTGACACGTACCTCCACAAATCTACCAACAAACTGTCAGATCCCTGACACACAGAATCAGTGATGTATTTCATTCCAAAGATGGACAAACAAACTGTTCAGCAAGTGGTCATAATGTTTTGGTACATCGGTGTCGTACTGTAAATACCTCCACCAGTATTTTCAACTTGACTTGATTCCTTCTTATGTTCCTCACTAAGCGCATCTGGAAGTAAAGGTAGACTCAAAGCTGTACTATAGTCCAGTTCCATTTCAGGTAGGCGTACATTTTCTCTCTCACTGCTCTGACACAATCTCTTCCCCAGTTTCCATCTGATATGAAGTAGCACTATGCACCTTCACGCAACAAATATACAACTATTTATGACCTAGACCACAAAACAAGAAGACTGTTCGGCAGTGTTCCTCAAAATTAAAAGCCAGAATTAAAAAATATGTGAAACGGACAACTGTATGGTTGGACTAGAACAGAACGAGACTCTCACCCTCTACAAAACTAACTACCAAATCTCAATCAGGTATCCCTCACAAAACTTTCATCAAAATAGCAAAAGTATGTAAATTCGGCGTCACATATAATAAAAAACGTGTTTAGTACAATATCGAGAGAGAAGGTATCAGTACGTACAGGCAGTGCTCAGGACGCTAGGATATCATCCTTGTAAACTTTTATCAAAGAATTTTCAAAGTCAACAGTCTTACAAAGGCATGAAACACGCCAACATTACCAAATAGTATTATTCCGACTGTATTTAGCAATCACAAAAATCTGATGTCGACTGTTTAATCCTCAATATTTTTCTAAGGCCACCAATAGTTCTATTCACATTTCTTGGAATGATTACTGACATTCATGAATTAGTTGTCCTTCACAAAGACAAAATGCAATCCGAGGAGAAAATACTGATACTACTGGCCAATATATCACACACTCCACTGGAATACCACAAGGAAAATCTACCAGATAGACACTGTCCCAAAGTATTAACAGAAACATTTACAATGAAATGTATTACACAGCAATGTTTGGGGAATTCCACAGAAAATTTTAGATAACTCACAGCATTTCAGTATACATCACAGTGTCACCACATATCACTGCTGTGTTTTTAAACTTAGTAAAACTGTTATATTTCCGAGGCTCAGCATCACATAATCCTCTGTACCCACAGGAAATCCTATAACTTTGAATGTTAATGCCAAGACAGAAATGAAATGAAGCACTGCATGTAGAGAAGCCATAAGTTAAGAAGACTGTCACTTTCATAGACCTACGCCGCATGTTGACAACATTACTCTGAGTAAAACAGTGCCTAGGAGCACTTACTATGCATATTGTCCTAATTAACTTTTTATAGATGGTCTTTAGCAAACGCAAACCGCAGGATATGGATAGCCTTTCCGTAAACAATGTGCCTATCGTCAGAATTACTCACCAATGCTCTGTCATCTACCATTAAGTTGTTTATGCACAGACACTCACATAGCTCATGTGAATGATACCCAGTAGCACTCTCAAGAGACAGAACAATTTTCACACAGTAAATATTAGCAAATCAAAATGTATATAGTTTTCTGTAACCAACAGAAATCTTTTAATCAGTAGCAGTAACGAAACATGGAAACGCATGCACATGGATTTCGACAAGAAGACGAAGAAAGGAATGCAATTTCGAGTCCACTATAGCAGTACATCGCAAGACAAAAAGACATCAAAGGAAGTCACACACTTGGAAAGTTTAGCCTCAGAAAGCATTTCATTCTTTGATGAGTAATAATCCAAACAAAAATTCATCTCACCTGAGTTAATTTTCTCCAAAATACATAAGTGGTGTAAAAGGCCTTGGTTATGTCAAGTGATGTAGCTTTTATCTGTATAGTACAATCTGCACACCAACTTTGTCACAGAGTCAAGCCGAATTGCAGATCAGTCACTTATTAGTTACCAGAATCAAATAACATGCTCACATATAATGAAAGAAATTAATTAAAAAGGTAATTGTTTGCAGGTGTTGATTTGATAATCCCACGCAAAAACGTACCAATTACTTATGTGGGGACAACAGTTAAACTTCTTAATTATAAAGGAAAACAAATTATTGAGTATTAAATGAAATTTATCATGAGAGTGTCATTTAGCCCCATAAAAAAGAAAAATTAATTGTGGAGTGCACAGGTTAGGTACTCTTGGTGTAATGGAAATTTCCTTATAGGAAATCAACCACGCCAGGCACATTTTTCTGTAGTTTTTTGCCTAAGGACACAAACGATTATTTCTGAATTTGAAACAATCTTTTACATGAGTATATACAGGGTGTCCCAGCTATCTTGTCCACCCAAAATATCTCTGGAACAATAACAGCTATTGGAAAACGACTTTCACCGGTATCAATGTAGGGATGGGCTCATGAATGTACATATTTGGCAACATTCTAAAACGAAAGCATATGTGTTTTTTTACAGAAACTTATGTTTTTTTTAAATGTTCCTCCTATATTTTTTCTTCAGCAATCCATAGCATGACAAAGCACATACAGAATGGCGTTGATTACATTGCAATATTCCCATAACATCCCGAGATATTGCGACGTGAAGTTGACGCTTGAAACACCCGACATGCGCTGCTAGCGCACGTCCTGAGGCTCAGGCGTGAATCCCATGCTGCCCGTAATCGCGATGTGATTGACATGCGTAATCACACTTCCATACTTATCAAGAAGTCCGAAACGAATAATACGGTCTGCTGCCATCCTGCATTAACGCCGTACATTCGAGCAGATAATTATCCCATAGGCTAGAGGTGATGCGGTTCTGTAACATATCTGTGTACCGCAACGTTAGTCACAAAGTTAACTTCGCTTATCGTTAATCCGTTACAGAAAAGGTAATGCCGTTCAACGTTAAAACTTTACTTTACTGCAGATCTAGCGCAAGTGACAGTTAATCATTCATTCGTAATATTAAAATTCATGTTGATGGTTTTAGTGAAACGAGCAAGTGGACTGAAAGTTTTACCGTTGTTTAGGTAAAAATGTTTTCATTTGGGAAGTTCAGGTAGAACATAGAAGATGAATGTAAACTGTTTAACCAATTAGTTTTATTATCAGATAATTATAAATGTTATGTTTATCTAATGCGTTAAATGACAAATTGTTGCAAACAAATATTTCTTAACATCACTGGGTAAAATGACCCTTTGTAGAAACTTCGACTGTGATACCAGCACTACATACTAAACATAGCGTTCACATCTCATGCTCAAAGTGATGCCCATTGGCTTGCATACATAGGGTCACTCTGAGAATAAAGGATGCCCTACTTCGTGCTACTGTTTCCTCTTTGATGGCTGTACAAGCATCAATAATGCGTTGCTTCATTTCCTCTGGTGTTGTTGGTTCATGTTGGTAAACAGCATCCTTCACTGCTCCCCAAAGAAAATAATCCCGCGGTGTAAGGTCCGGAGATCGGGCCGGCCACCTAACTGGGCCACCTCGTCCAATCCACCTACCAGGGAACTTACGGTTCAGAGGTCGTCGTGCTCGTAAGGCGTTAGGTGCAGGGCATCCGTCATGCTGATACCACACGACCATTCTCCGGTTCAGAGGTGATATGTCCAAGATAACAGGAAGATTGTGTCATATAAATCTGGAGTACTGTCTGCCATTTTGGATGCCATTGATAAAGAAAGGTCCGACAATGGTATCTCCGATAATCCCACACCAAACATTAACTTTCCACGGACGTTGATGCTCTACTTGACGGAGCCATTTTGGATTGTCTGCGGACCAGTAATGCATATTCCTCATATTGACTCTTGCTTTGGTGGAGAATGATGCCTCGTTGGTAAAGAGAACATCTGCAAAAAAAAATAAAAAAAAATAAAAAAAAAATTGGATTAGTCAGAAGTTTTTGCTGAGCCCACCGACAACATGTTACCCTATTTCGGAAGTCATTTCCATGAAGATCCTGGTGTAAATGAACATGGTATGTATGATATTTAAGACGTTTAAGAATACGCTGTGCACTTGATTCCGACACACCAACTTCAAGTTCAATTTGACTTGTGCTGATTTGAGGATTCACAGCTATGGTAGCGTGCACAGAAATTTCAGCACGATCATCTCTGCGTGTTCTAGGACGATGTCGAGGTCTTGGATTTAAGTTTCCCGTTTCACGTAGACGAGATGTGAGATGACCAAACATCGGGCGCGAAGGCGATGCCTTGTCAGGGAATCGTCTACTGTACAGTCGTTCTGCCTGAACAGCATTTCGTCCACCTACAACAGGGTACAGTACAGGTATGCAGAATAGGATAGAAAACAGACGTATTAACTTCATAATGATATTGTTCGCTAACAGTACTATCAACAAATAGGCAATCTCATAACCTATTTCCCGTCAACGTACATTCTCCATAGATCAGCAGCATTTCTAAAATACCTTCATGTGTGTACATTATACTGTACAGTATAAGTTCCACAACACAACGTTTATTCATAATGTGTACTACCTCCGTGCCGTCACTACATTACTCTGATGCACGACTACACTGACAAGCGGTGTACTGCACGCCAAAGCAACAACAAATGGGATGCTCCGAGGGTGGTGGAGTACAGGAGTTAGCATGGGTCGCAAATCATAAACAAGGCGAAGTGGTAACTGTGGCAGTAGTGGAAACTACGTTGGACGCTTGACTAGGTAGAGCCAGGCCCTGCGCGACAGGCACAATGGGTCATACAACGCATTAGATAAACCTTATTTTGCGTGTGCAGGATAAATAAGACAACCTGACGGGTGTACACCAATCGGTACTGGTTCATATTGTGTACGTAGATACGTAAAACGTGCAAGAGGGAAACCATTATGTGCTTATGAGAGCTGATGGCAGCAGACCGTATTATCCGTTTCCGACCTCTTGATAAGTATGGATGTGTGATTACACATGTCAATCACATCGCGATTAGGGGCAGCATAGGGTTCACGCCTGAGCCTCATGACGTGCGCTAGCAGCGCATGTCGTATGTTTCAAGCGTCAACTTCGCGTCTCAATATCTCGGGATGTAATGGGAATATTGCAAATGCAATCAAAACCATTGTGTATGTGCTTTGTCATGCTATGAATTGCTGAAGAAAAAATATAGGAGGTCAATTTAAAAAAACATAAGTTTGTGTTTAAGAAACACATATGCTTTCGTTTTATAATGTTTCCAAATATGTACATTCATGGGCCCCAGCCCTACATTGATATCGGTGAAAGTCGTTTTCCAACAGCTGTTATTGTTCCAGAGATATTTTGGGTGGACAAGATAGCTAGGACACACTGTATATTCTGTTATGTCAGTTACCGACCACAAAAGCATTTCAAATCACGGCAGTAATGATCATCTTTAGATTTATTAAGTTACAGAGGCTTTTGTCTTGCAATATACAACATACAAAATGAGAGTAATAGAACAGTCACCCACCTGAGTACACAAAGTATGCTAATCATATGTAGTTGGCATTTGTAAATATGGTACTGTCACAGTTATTAACCAACAAGCTTCGTCAAATTCTTATAAAATTTTTAGTGCCAAGTGCACAGTTGTAACAGAAATGGTGAATCTGAAGAAACTTATTACAATACCATGAAGCGACGACTGATGTCCCTTTGATATGTCACACTAAGCGACTTTTACATTAACTATGAATGTAATAAACAAATGTACAAAATCATTTCAGTTAGAGTCAGTACAAGTTAATGTAAGTGTGCTCACCTGTGCGCCAGCATATTGTACTATAATTACGAGGGAAAGGAAGGCTTTATTTAACTGTATTACCAAACAAATTTAAAAGTAACATTACACAATTCAAATGGTGATAGAACTGAAACCACTCTGGAACTGCGATAAAATAAATAAAATATGAACCCGTAAATTGCGCCCGGTCATCCTATTTGATAAACAGCAATAGACAACGAGTTTCACACTGATGTGTCACAGGGTGGAGAAGCAACAGTCAACAACATTTATTCTGTGTATCTGTGTTAATTCTTTACATGAACTACACATAAAATTTATCACATGTTGACTGAGGTTTCAATAAAACGAGTAAAACAGCTATCAAAGATAAGTGCGTAAATTGCCTCCATGGAAGGTTCTGTTGGAGCTTCAGTATACGTATTACAAGCATATTAGAGCTGCTATATAACACAAAAGATTGTGTAAAATGTATTATGGTGAGTGATCGTCTAGATGTATCTAAAACTTGCTACACATGATAGGCAGTTAACCACTTTTGTGCTCCATAAAGTAGAAAGGCTAATAATTAAAAAAAACATGTTTCCACATGAGTTGAGTGCTGTATGCGTGAGTTTGTAATGGCATAACATGTGTGGAAATTTACGTACCATATGTAACTTGGGTGTCTGATAAAACAAATGAAATATTTTCCTGATCTTTGAATGACAGCCGATGAATAGCGAGCTGTGATTGTGCTGCTACATTTATCATCAGCCTCTTGTATGATTACTCACACTAATATGCTGAAAACCACATTTATATGCTAATTATTGCAGCATTGTTAAATGTGTAAGATATTTGTGGATATCAGTACGATAAACCATGGCAAGGGATCGTAGTATAGCCTGCTTCAGACTGTACTAAGTACCCGGTTGAGCAGAATAAGATGATTCGGAAAAACAGTTATTTGGATTTGGAATCAGACTGCTAATAGCTTACCCTATTATAAAAAACCATTGCTTTTACCAATTTACACTGTGTGTCATTGATCAAAATCCAAGTGCAAACAAACAGTGAAAATATAGGTTACTTTACAGAATACATAAAATAATGGTGTCGCAGAGCAGAACTAACTTATCGCCATATGAGAGGGTAGCTAGTATGGCCGTGTATCCTTATAGATATACCAGTCAAGAAGCACACATGACAGAAACTCGACCTCAAAAGCGAAGTTCCGTCATCAAATGGTTCAAATGGTTCTGTTCACTATGGGACTTGACATTTGAGGTCATCAGTCCCCTACAACTTAGAACTACTTAAACCTAACTAACCTAAGGACATCTCACACAGCCCTGACCGTAGCGGTCGCGCGGTTCCAGACTGCAGCGCTTAGAACCGCTCGGAATAACTACCGGCTATCGTATTCAGTCAACTGAAAGTTTTACTGTCATAATTCCGATATCGGAGAAATAATTTCGTCCTACATGAATACAGCCGACTGTAATTACAATTTGTGGCTTAAGCTAAGACCATGCTGCGTTTCAGAAACAGATACTCCGCAACACAGATAAAACATACACTACTGACCATTAAAACTGCAACACCGAGAAGAAATGCAGATGTAAACGGGTATTCATAGGACAAATATATTATACAAGAACTGACATGTGATTACATTTTCACACAATTTGGGTGCATAGTTCCTGAGAAATCACTACCTAGACCAACCACCTCTTGCTGTAATAACGGCCTTGATACGCCTGGGAATTGAGTCAAACAGAGCTTGGATGGCGTGTACAGGTACAGCTGCCCATGCAGCTTGAACACGAAACCACAGTTCATCAATAGTAGTGAGTGGCGTATTGTGACGAGACAGTTGCTCGGCCAGCATTGACCAGACGTTTTAAATTGGTGAGATATCTGTAGAATGTGCTGGCCAGGGCAGCAGTCGAACATTCTCTGTATCCAGACAGGCCCGTGCAGGATCTGCAACATGCGGTCGTGCATTATCCTGCTGAAATGTAAGGTTTCGCAGGGATCGGATGAAGGGTAGAGCCACGGGTCGTAACACATCTGAAATGTAACATCAACTGTTGAAAGGGCCGTCAGTGCGAACAAGAGGTGACCGAGACGTGTAACCAATGGCACCCCATACCATCACGCCGGGTGATACGCCAGTACGGCGATGACGAATACACGCTTTCAATGTGCGTTCACCGCGTTGACGCCAAACGCGGATGCGACCATCACGATGCTGTAAACAGAACCTGCATTCATCCGAAAAAAAAATACGTTTTGCCATTCGTGCACCCAGGTTTGTCGTTGAGTACACCATCGCAGGCGCTCCTGTCTGTATGCAGCGTCAAGGGTAACCGAATCCATGGTCACCGAGCTGATAGTTCATACTGCTGCAACCATCGTCGAATTGTTCGTACAGATGGGTGTTGTCTTGCAAAATTCCCAATCTGTTGACTCAGGGATCGAGACGTGGCTGCACGATCCGTTACAGCCATGCGGATAAGGTGCCTGTCATCTCGACTGCTAGTGATACGCAATGTCGTGATACGCAATGTCGCGATACGATAAACTTCAACAGCGATGGGTTACAATCCGACCTTTATAAAAGTCGGAAACATGATGGTACGCATTTCTCGTAATTACACGAGGCATGACAACAACGTTTCATTGTAGATGTCGTCACCGGTGCGAACCCTGTGCAAATTCTCTGAAAAGCTAATCATTTGCATATCACAGCATCTTCTTCCTGTCGGTTAAATATCGCGTCTGTAGCACGTCATCGTCGTGGTGTAGCAATTTTAACGGCTAGTAGTGTAGTACAGCGACCAGCAACCAATGATAGCATGATCGACTGGGATCGATAGAAACAACAGTATCAGTAACACACCACACAGAGTCTAAACAGCAGTAAAAGCGAACTCTTATGATACGCAGTCTGTTTGCTGCCACAACGAAAGTGCCTGCCGAGACTTGTACCACCCGTCCGGCTACCTGTAAGTCCAACGATAGACACAAGAAAGAACAGCATCGAGGCACGTGTATATACAGGGTGAGTCACCTATCATTACCGCTGGATATTTTTCGTAAACCACATCAAATACTGACGAAGCGATTCCACAGACCGAACGTGAGGAGAGGGGCTAGTGTACTTGGTTAATACAAACCATAAAAAAAGGCACTGAAGTATGTTTGTTAACACAAACCTACGTTTCTTTAAATGGAACCACGTTAGTTTTGTTAGCACATCTGAACATATAAACAAATATGTAATCAGTGCCGTTTGTTGCATTGTAAAAAGTTAATTACATCCGGAGATATTGAAACCTAAAGTTGACGCTTGAGTACCACTCCTCCGCTGTTCGATCATTTGTATCGGAGAGCACCAAATTACGTAGGGACCCAAAGGGAACGGTGATGTACCTTAGGTACAGAAGAGACTGGAACAGCACATTACGTCCACATGCTAACACGTTTTTATTGGTTTTTTTCACTGACGCACATTTACATTACCATGAGGGGTGAGGTACACGTACACAGGTGGTTTCCGTTTTCAGTTTCGGAGTGGAATAGAGGGTGTCCCGACGTGTCAGGCCAAAAGATGTTCAATGTGGTGGTCATCATTTGCTGCACACAATTGCAATCTCTGGCGTAATGAATGTCGTACACGCCGCAGTACATCTGGTGTAATGTTGCCTCAGGCTGCCACAATACGTTGTTTCATATCCTCTGCGGTTGTAGGCACATCACGGTACACCCTCCTTTAACGTACCCCACAGAAAGAAGTCAAGAGGTGTAACATCAAGAAAAAGGGCTGGCCATTTTATGCGTCCTCCACGTCCTATGAAACGCCCGTCGAACATCCTGTCAAGGGTCAGCCTAGTGTTAATTGCGGAATGTGCAGGTGCACCATCATGCTGATACCACATACGTCCACGCGTTTCCAGTGGGACATTTTCGAGCAACGTTGGCAGTTCTGTAGAAACGCGATGTATGTTGCAGCTGTTTGGGCCCCTACAATGAAGTGAGGACCAATGAGGTGGTCGCCAATGATCCCGCACCATACATTTACAGCCCACGGTCGCTGTCGCTCTACCTGTCTGAGCCAGCGAGGATTGTCCACAGAACAATAATGCATGTTCCGTAGATTCACTGCCCCGTGGTTTGTGAAACCCGCTTCATCGGTAAACAGGTAGAACTGCAACGCATTCTCTATTAATGCCCATTGACAGAACTGCACTCGATGATTAAAGTCATGACCATGTAATTGCTGATGGAGCGACACATGAAACGGGTGAAAGCGGTGACGATACAGTATGCACATGACACTACTTTGACTCAGTCCACCGGCTCTCTCGCAATGTCCGTGTACTCATGTGTGGGTTTATGGCTAACACACCAACTGCACCCGCTTCTCCTGCGACGGGCCTGTTACGGACCAGTTTGCGTGCTAAGACCATACCTGTTGCATACAGTTGGCGGTAGATGTTTTGCAATGTGTGGCACGTTGGATGCTCTCTGTCCGGATACCGTTCCGCGTACACTCTGCAGGCTTCAGCTGCATTTCGTCGACACTCGCAATAGATGAGTATCATCTCCGCCTTTTCAGAGTTCGAATACACCATGGTCACAGTTCCTACAACACCACACTATCACAGACGTCTGGTAACACGGTGTACTACAGTTGGTCTGCGTGCGGAGACGAATGCAGAATAACAATAGCAGCAAGCGCTACATGTGGACACTGCGACAGCTAGTCCCAACCACAACAGTACACTACAGCCACACTCGTAAACATGGTCCTCATCGTAAACATGTACCTGCAGATGCTGCTCGCCGACCGTGGCCCGTGTTTGTTACAACACGCAACCGAACGTAGGACGTTTCAAACGTCAACTTTAGGTTACAATATCTCCGGATGTAATTAACATTTTACAATGCAACAAACGGCACTGATTACGTATTTGTTTATATGTTCAGATGTGCTAACAAAACTAACGTGGTTCCATTTAAAGAAACGTAGGTTCGTGTTAAAAAACATACTTCCGTGCATTTTTGTATGGTTTGTATTAAACAATTACACTAGCGCCTTTCCTCACGTTCGGTCTGTGGAATCGGTTCGTCAGTATTTGATGTGGTTTACGAAATATATCCAGCGGTAACGTTAAGTGACTCACCTTCTATATTTGTGTGCTTCTTTGAATCCCACAGGGCAACACAATAAAAATGGATCAGTGAAACGAGTCAAAAAGTAGATTTGGTTGAACAGCCACCTTCTTTTACTTACTGGTTCCATCGTGAACTTCTAACCATAATGAAATCACCCAAGAATTAGACAAACCTCTCCAACAATGTAAGTATGTCACGAGACAATTGCGTAATTAGTTAGTTACTTGTTCCATAGACATATACACGATGAACGTTATCATGTCGAATGTGTGAAAAAAACAAGCGTGGAACATTTACATACCTTAAAAAAGAAACAAAATTAACCATATTTATATGGCTGTTTGCTGGCCATTTATATCCTTTTTTCCTATAAAATCACTAGCTATTTCTACTCCTGAATTCCACTGTCTGTAGAGAACGAGTACTTAAGGAGTGACAGTCAGTCAACTTTTGGAAATACATCTGTTGTCTGTCAAACTTTTATTCCCAGGGGCAGGACTTCAAGCAGTCTTATAGCTGCGTCATTCGCCACTTCCTGGACCAAAGTTAGTTTTGTTAAATGGTAATGAAGAACATTTTTTTCCTCCTAGTGGTATTCTTGTGAATATCGCTGTTATTCTCAAGCTCAGACGGATTGTTAATAACAAATTTCGTAAGTGAATAAATTTACTGTGAGTCGCTCTTAGACTCGTCATCGTGACGGCTGAAACAGATAACAGTTGTTCTTACTCCCTCCAACTATGAGGCTATGATTAAGAAACCATGGTGATGTCGCAGTGATAGAAACTGGATGTAGTTGCTACCTCGGCTATGAATGTCAGGCTATGAACAAGCAGCTGGTCTGTAAATGGAGTTACAAATTTAATTAAAAAGTGCGATCGTGTCGTGCAACACTTATTATATGAGAGTAATAATTTCGCAGTCATAAGATTTCGGCAGCTAGGGTGGAGCGGTAAGGTGCTGGTTTCCATACGAAAAAATATAGTACACAATACAAATTTATTAAAGAATCTCACTATCTTGACAAATTAAAGGTGTTTGTAATCAAACTGTTTCAGTGACACCACATGGCTTGCAGAAAAATGTAATTGTACTTAGTGTAGAAAAAAAGATCCTCAGGCAAAGAGTATTCGAATTTCAGAGCAATGGCAGCTGCTCTAAGCTTTACACCATTACAAGCATTCAATTAAATTCAAATAGGATGGAGTAATTTGTCGAATAAATTAATGAATTATTAAGTGAAACTAAACTAAACCTCGAAGATTTAAAATTATTCAGAAACACTCACTTGACAACTGCTTCAGAATTTACATCAAGCTTCTAGTCAAAGGAGTTCATAACATAGTAACCAACAAGAAAAGATTTACAAGCTGAATAAACAACAAAATCAAAATGTCTTAATGAACAATATGGCCTGCACAAGCACATTTTGGTAGCATCAGGTGCCTAAGGCGTAGCAGCTCACAACAAGAGCTTATGCTCATTAGGTTTTTCAGGTAACTTAGCCAAGACAGTTATTCAAAGAATCTGAAATCAGTTAAACTTTAAAGTGCACGGGGAATGACACTATTTACAGTTATAAATCGCTACCCAAAATCACGTCAAGCCACTCAGCTCCAACTAACGAGTTACCAGCTCAGTTTATAATTTAACACAGAGACGTGCGAAAACGGTGGAAGACTCCACCAAAACACATCAAATGGACACCACAAAAGATGCCAAATCTCAACACTAACAAATCCTGCGACCTGAACGCAATGAAAGAGTTTGCTGATACAGATGACAAAATAGTGGACCAACAAATATAACTTTTGTCACACAGGCTAGCACACTGTGGAAGTAATTTTTACGCTTCCTCCGATCTAATCCACTTAGGCAATGAAACAGCATCACCAAAGCAAGGCACTATATTAGTTATTTCAAAACAACTTCGCCATAACTGAAACATACAACACAGCAGTTACCGAACCATCCAAAATAAAACGGGACACATTTGTAGCATCAAAGGATCAATTTAACACCAAATTATCTAAAAAAAATTGTTCAAATGGCTCTGAGCACTATGGGACTCAACTGCTGTGGTCATTAGTCCCCTAGAACTTAGAACTACTTAAACCTAACTAACCTAAGGACATCACACACATCCATGCCCGAGGCAGGATTCGAACCTGCGACCGTAGCAGTCGCACGGTTCCGGACTGCGCGCCTAGAACCGTGAGACCACCGCGGCCGGCATTATCTAACACACAAGGCGTTGTTTCAAGTACAGGAACTTAACAACTCTTTAACCTGCTACTTCGGTTGATCGTAATCCGTACCAAAACTTTTAACTAACATCCATCATACAGATTCAGTGATGCAATCTACGTCCCGTTACACAGAGTAATATAGGAACCACAACTGGCACACAGTCTGCTTACAGCAGAAACAAACAAATTTCAGTAGTGCAATCAACAAATCCTAATTAGCAGGGCGGAAAGAATTATCTGTGAACTGCCACAGACATAAATCAGCCCACACGGTTTTTAAGTAACAAGACAATAAGACAAATTAAATTGTCTACTAGTCTCTGCAAAACAGTAGCGCCAATTCTTTACAGACGAATGGAAAAACTGGTAGAAGCGGACCTCGTGGAAGATCAGTTTGGATTCCGTAGAAATATTGGAACACGTGAGGCAATACTGACCTTGCGACTGACCTTAGAAGAAAGATTAGGGAAAGCAAACCTACGTTCCTAGCATTTGTAGACTTAGAGAAAGCTTTTGACAATGTTGACTGTAATGCAGTTATAAGAGTCGAGGGGGATGAAAGGGACGCAGTGGTTAGGAAGGGAGTGAGACAGGGTTTTAGCCTCTTCCCGATGTATTCAATCTGTATATTGAGCAGACAATAAAGGAAACAAAAGAAAAATTCGGAGTAGGCATTAAAATCCATTGAGAAGAAATAAAAACTTTGAGATTCGCCGATGACATAGTAATTCTGTGAGAGACAGCAAAGGACATGAAAGAGCAATTGAACGGAATGGACAGTGTCTTGAAAGGAGGATGTAAGATGAACATCAACAAAAGCAATACGAGGATAATGGAATCTAGACGAATTAAGGTGGGTGATGCTCAGGAAATTAGATTAGGAAATGAAAGTAATAAAGGAGTTTTGCTATTTGGGGAGCAAAATAACTGATGATGGTCGAAGTAGAGAGGATATAAAATATAGACTGGAAATAGCAAGGAAGTCATTTCTGAAGAAGAGGAATTTGTTAACATCGAGTATAGATTTGTCAGGAAGTCGTTTCTGGAAGTATTTGTGTGGAGTGTAGCCATGTATGGAAGTGAAACGTGGACGATAAATAGTTTGGACAAGAAGAGAATAGAAGATTTCGAAATGTGGTGCTACAGAAGAATGTTGAAGATTAGATGGGTAGATCACATAATCAGTAGGTACTGAATAGGATTGGGGAGAAGAGGAGTTTGTGGCACAACTTGACTAGAAGAAGGGATCGGTTGGTAGTACTTGTCGTGAGGCATCAAGGGACCACCAAGTTAGTATTGGAGGGCAGCATGGATGGTAAAAATCGTAGGGGGAGACCAAGAGTTGGATACACTAAGCACATTAAGAAGGATGTAGGTAGCAGTAGGTACTCGGAGATGAAGAAGCTTGCACAGGATGGAGAAGCATGGAGAGTTGCATCAAAATAGTCTCAGGACTGAAGACCAAAACAACAACAAATAGTTTCTCCAGTTATTAGAAAATTTATGTAACACAATAATTACAAAATACAAATCGGAATGCACATGGTAAAGTAGTATTTATTTGTGAACTGCCACTGACAAAAAGAGCCCATGCCGTAAAGGCAAATTTAAGCGTTAACTACTCTAACCATTTAACAGGAAATTTACGTTTCACAATAATTACAAAATACAAATCTGTTTGCTCATAGAATAGGATTACAACAGACGTTACCCACAATCGCATTGTGGTAATTTAACCAGTATGGGGATCGGTAAAAATTCACTCAGCCTAGCTCACAGCCAAACGAACACAGCAGAAGTTCCTTTGCGACAGATATATCAAAATCCGCTTTATGACCAGACTCAGGGATTCACACCATAAGGTCCAGTCTCTAAAATGATCGGCAACATAAGGCTCAATGTCCAGTGTGACTGCCACAGCACGAGAAACGCCTATTCCAGTATGTGCCGTCCTCTTATGATCCTGCTCGGTCGATAACAGCAGCACCGCGTTCTGCCCAACACACTGCCACGGGCCCCCACATTGTCTCCGGCCATAAATACAACTCTCCTCTGCTAACGCTGTGCGAGCCTCCGTGTTTTTGGCAGCTCACAGCCTTCTTAAGTCTGCAAATTCCCAGGCCATAATGCACTCGGTTGACCGATCGCCGGCACCATGCCAGAAAACTTGCGTGTTCAGCACTAGATTCATGAACAGAGACAGGAAATACTCACTGCTGGAAAGTCATTTTATGCCATGATACAGCGCTTTCCAGCTTGGTGAAATACAGTATTGGCCATTAAAATTGCTGCACCAAGAATAAATGCAGATGATAAACGGGTATTCATCGTCAGATATGTTATACTTGAACTGACATGTGATTATATTTTCACGCAATTTGGGTGCATAGGTCCTGAGAAATCAATACCCAGAACAACAACCTCTGGCCATAATAACGGCCTTAATAAGCCTGGGCATTGAGTCAAACCGTGCTTGGATGGCGTGAACAGGTACAACTGCCCATGCAGCTTCAACACGATACCACAGTCCATCAAAAGTAGTGACTGGCGTATTGTGACGAGCCAGGGCAGCAGTCGAACATTTTCTGTATCCAGACAGGCCCGTACAGGACCTGCAACATGCGGTCGTGCGTTATCCTGCTGAAATGTAGGATTTCGCAGGGATAGAATGAAGGGTAGAGCCACGGGTCGTAACACATCTGAATTGAAGCGTCCTTTGTTCAAAGTGCCGTCAATGCGAACAAACACGGATGCGACCGTCATAATGCTGTATACATACCTGGATTCATCCGAAAAATATGACGTTTTGCCATTCGTGCACCCAGGTTCGTCGTTGAGTACACCAAAGCAGGCGCTCCTGTCTGTGATGCAGCGTCAAGCGTAACCGCAGTCATGGTCTCCGAGCTGATAGGCCATGCTGCTGCAAACGTCGTCGAACAGTATGTGCAGATGGTTGTCGTCTTCGAAACGTCCCCATCTGTTGACTCAGGGTTCGAGACGTGGCTGCACGATCCGTTACAGCCATGCGGATATGATCCCTGTCATCTCGACTGCTTGTGATACGAGGACCTTCTGATCGAGCACGGCGTTCCGTATTACCCTCCTGAACCTACCCTTTCCATATTCTGCTAAGTCATTTGATCTCTTGGACTGAGGCATATTCAGTCATTCTTATTTCTTTTTAGTTTCCTGACTATGTCCCCTAATATGCACTTTTTGGGAGATGGGATCCGCTTGTCTAACTCTCTTTCTTCGCGGAAAGGTTGACCCATCTTTTTGGTTTTAACTCTAGCGAAGCTTTGGTTTTGAATGTTTCTTAGTAACTGGATGGAGTTTGCTTCTACTCCTTGATTTCTTAGTGCTGAGGTATGTTTGGGTGTCCTATGATATCGAATGCTTTGCTGTAATCAACGAAAGCAAGGTATAATTTGAGGCGGTCACCCGATTTTTCTGTTAACTGATTAATGGTTTGAATATGGGTCACTGTACTAAATGCTTTGCGGAATCATGCTTGTTCTGGGGGTTGGTTTTCGTCTAATGTGTTTGTTAATCGCCTTGTTAGTATTTTGGTGAACAATTTATAAAGATTAGACATCAGGCTTCTGGGTCTATCATTGTTCATGTCATATTTCGTACCTTTTTTGTGTAAAGGAACAAGCATACTTGTTTTCCATTGATCGGGAGTGTCTTCGGTTTGATTTTAATAGCTCATTGTATACGTTGTCTTCTCCTCCAGGCGATTTTCCATGTTTCAATTCAGTGATGGTTGTTCTAACCTCGCTATCATAGCGGGAATGGTTCCAGTGGTGTTTGGGCCTGGATTGACAGGGTTGCGGTCTGTGGCTTTGTTTGGTGCAGAACTTGTGTGTACTGGCTAGTAGAATTCGTTTTCTGATTTGATTGTATCCTCTCTTGCGTTTCGATGTTCTCCCACCTCATTTTTCGTTCCTAGTATCCATTGTTTCCCGCCCTATGCGATTATCCTCGCTTTTCTATTGGATTTGTTTTATTCCTAGCATTTGTCTCGTTGTTGCTGATCGGTGCTCGCCTTTCAGCGTTTCCCTTTTCGTTATTTTGTCTAGATTTGCGTACTCTTTTCTGTTCCTGTCTGAAATGTCTCTAGTTTTTAACGTTATCCATCTGTGGTCGATTAGCTGTGTGGCACTCTGACTTGATTTGCTTCGACTTTTCTTCATTTGCTCGTCTCTGCTTGTGTCCTTGTGAATTCGGTATATGCATTTTTCTAGTGCGTTACACATTTATTGAGTGCTTTGTTTTGTATTGTTATTTGCTTGTTGTCATTGCTTCTGTAGTTCTTATTCAAATATGCCAGTGTTCATTTTTTATATTTTTCCATTTCTATTTATTTCTTAAATATATTTGTTAACTTTTGCGTAGAAAATTTCAGTCAAACGGGCTAGACAGGAACGTAATTAAGGTACATCAGAATTGCTTTTATTTCACAAAAGTTAAGTCTTGTGTATTGTGCCTAATTGATAGTTGTTCAGTAACTTACTCTAAAGGCGTGAGTACAAAACAACTTTAATGTGCTCACTTTAGTCTCAGGGTTTGTTCCGAGAACTAAGTTACTTTGGAATGTAGGCGAGCGGACCAATGTCAGTGTGCTTTTGCGTCTCAGTTTCGGGCAGCAGACGCATTTTTTGTTGAACTCGTCCAGTTTCAGTAGTGCATTCCTAAGAACTTAGCATCATCATGTGGGTTTGTCAGCTCTGAATGTGTCATACTGCACCGGACTGTTTGTCATTGCTTACACACTTGGCCAAAGTCATGAGTGACCATCTAACAGACACTACAGTGTTCCACGTCAGCTAAGGCAGCAAGGCGGCCCAAGTAATCGTATATTAAATCTGTAGTCTCCTCTAGAATTCAACAAATATCACCCTGGGTGTGTCCTAATAATACATCTTCGAATCTTTTTTATCAGCTACTTTTTTGGTGTTGAACAACAACTTCTTTGACAAAAAATGATCCTTCTAAATGCATAATCTTGCTGGTCTCTTTCACAGGATCTCCAAAAATACTGTTTGGTCATAGTATTTTTGGCGGTTTGTTCAGAACCCTGACATGCCTGAACCATGCGGCTCAGCTTCGTTCCAATTCCCGGGATCTGTCGTTTGTTCACTCCTGAAATGTTCTGGCGGAGGCTCTCACCTCGCGGCAGCAGCTCGATTACAGCGACGGTGGCCGATAGAGGGCGCGATCAGCATTAGGGCGGTTGAAGCGATCGATGCACGCCAGTTGGGTGGATCGGCTCTGGCTAGACGGATGTGGCGAGAGGATTTGGGACGCGACGGTCAGAACATATTGTACACGGAGCCATCGTTTTTTCAAAACTAGAGGGCCACACGTGTTGGCATCGTGTTTCCATTACTTACTTCCGTTATCTGATGAAGTGGCTGCAATGCTGTGAATTTTGATCCTAGTTACAAGCTCTGATTTATGGCTTACCTGTTCGCTTTCGTATTTTCCTGAGTGAATACTCCTAGATAGCTTCGCCTTGCTGGTGGTTGTATTGTAATTATCCAGTTAATCTGAAGGCTCACGTGGTGTTCTATTTTTCTGGGTAAAGGGCGTGTATCATTAACTCCATCCATGAACTGCCCATGAACTGTGTAAGCTGTAGCCTCCTCCGAGATGACCTAAGATGGGCGTCTGTCTGGCTTAAATTTTTCATCTTTGCCTACCTCTTGAATCTTTCTGATCTCCGTAACATCTCACTGCAGTTTAGGTTCGGTATGGCCGCCGCACGGAGTGGCCGTGCGGTTTGAGGCGCCTTGTCACGGACTGCGCGGCCCCTCCCGCTGGAGGTTCGAGTCGTCCCTCGGGCAGGGGTGTGTGTGTGTGTGTGTGTGTTCTTCTTACTAAAATTTTAAGTAGTGTGTAAGTCTAGGGACCCATGACACCATCAGTTTGGTCCCTTAGGAATGCACACACATTTGAACATTTGATTTCGATATGGCCGAGTCAAGTTGGGGCCATGATTTCTGCCCGTCGCCTTTGAGCCCGTGGTAGCTCACGTTTCCATATTGACTGTTGTTTTGCAAAGGCACTGTGCCATTTCGCACCAGCCTTATGTTTCTCTCCGATGTATGTTTATTGAAACTACTTCGCGACTAGTGGGATGGAATCGGCCGTCAACACACGCCCTAGTATGTTACTGAGGGATAACTACAGTTCGAATACAGTAAGCCGATTCAAATGGTTGCCTCTTACAGCAGATACTCAGAGATGCTTGCATAGGATGGGGTAGCGTGGTGAGCTGCTTCAAACCAGTCCTCGGACTGAAGACCACAGCAACAACAACAACAACAACAACAACTCCAGATCACAGCATTCGGCATGTTGTAAGACTTTTGCAACCGAGGAAGAATATTCTGACAAGTTGCCGTTTGGTACGGTGCCTGGGAAGAATTCATGGACCCCACGACAGCTACACAAAAATAGTTTACTTTTCGCGCTAATTTACAGAATATGAGAGTTGAAAATTGCTGAAAAATCACCGTACCATTAGTTATCGCCATGTCCTTTGTTGATCTTACGGCATGTGTCACACAGTCCAGCATTAATTCGATATGTCGGCTGCAATTTGGACATTTTTACTAATGCTAATAATTGTAAACGGAAGCAATAAATAACAAGAAAGCCCTTGGTACCAGCTGAGGATTTAATCGCGAACTTGGGCACGGAACTACACTGATACAATGATAATAATTATTTTTATTATAATTATTAAAAAAGGTACTTCTGTTCAATAGTCCAACTCAAAAACTGATCACAAAATATGGACAAATAGGGAGAGTTCATTACTTCAATTATTTAGAGAAATCCTTGAAGGTTCAGAGGAAGAAAAAACGGCAAGAGAAATTCGGATGTACAAACTTAGGAGAGGCTTAAAGTAAAAATCTACAACACCTACAGCAAAAAATTTACTTCTGCAGTTACATAAAGCAGCCAGTGTAACAGAGTTATCAAGCCTCAACTCTTACAGGCTATCTAAACAGTTACACTCCGCGGAGAACGTGATCCGGACGCTATCTTAAAAGAAGAACGCAAAATTCTATGAAAGTTAATCGCCCTCAAAAGAACAGAGGATGGATACAGATCGTAACTGCCATGTTCTAGTTTTACCGGCGTGAGGGCTACATCTCGCGGAATACGACGCCAGTCTGATGGAGGGGAAGGGTATCTGTGCCTGCGACAGCTGAGGGACGGCGGCTCTGCAGAGCGTTCAGCGAGTCAAGAATTACGTAGAGCATTATACACTATTGAAAGCTTGCCTTGAAGGTGTGCTTTGGTCGTTGTTCTAAAACGTTCTTTTTTTCTCCTTTTCAAAAGTAATTAAGATTTTAATATTTTCTTGATCTTTAACTCAAAGAAATTGTAAGACATTATTAAGTACGGTTGGAACATGTAGAGTTTTAATATTTGAAACTACTCACACATAACTTGAAGCTTGCCTTGAAAATATATATAAAATGGTTGATTTCTCTTGAATGGCCGAATCCTTTTTTTTAAAGTAATTGTTGCTTTTAAGTGACAGAAACAAGAAATTTGATGACTAACATAACATTAACAAGACTTGGATAATTGTGAAATGTCCTCAAGCGCTTGAGCTGGAGTGTGGCTTACGTTACATGTTTTTACTTAAAGTATATTTCTTAAAACACTTGGAAAATCTTGCCTCTTGTTTGAATAAAGTGTGTAAACTGAAGGTTGAAAGATGTTTTCCCTGAACTTTGCCTAGCTGTTCCGTCTTCCCTTGACCTTGCTTTTAGAACTGTTGTTATGTTTTGTTTGGGCCGTATCACTGCCCTGTGTGCATTGTAACCCTTGAACTGTTGACCTAGCAACATGAGTCCTTCTCACAACTACAGTGGTGGTTAGGGAGGCTCATCTGGGGCATGACAGTCTAGCAATGTGCTTTCTCTCTCATGTCTTCTGGATAGTTTTAAACAGATACGTCCCCATGCTGGCTGACATTAGTAAACTTGTCATTGCTTTAGAAGATTCAACAAGAAATTTGAGACCTAATATTCATGAGCTGTTTCCATGGTAACGATGTTGTTTTGCATGTCCCCACAGAACATGCAGATTTTGTTTTGGTTTCATCAGCTATTTCTGATCCCTAAACCAGCCTTGTACTAAATAAAATTTTAAAACAGGATACCTGTAGGAGCCATTTCTCAATTTTTTTACTTTTTGGCTTCTACGTGTCGTGATGTTATTGGACTCTCAGTTCTCTGGTAGCCTCTCTTTATTCTTGTTTTACAAGAATAAATCGGAATAAAAATTTATAAAGAAAAAATTGATTAATTGATTAGATGATATTTGTACATGATTGTTATTTTCTGGCGGATGATGGTGGTGTATCAGACATAAATTTTGATGGTAAAGGTATTGGTGACGATGTTACATGGAAGGAGATGTGAAGGAGATGTGCTGCGGTCAGTTGGGCTGCGCGAAACAGACGAAAAGGATTTGAGATAGGAAGATCTGACAGGTAGAATAAAGAGCAATAAATACGATCTACCAGCGTAATGTGTGATCTAGTGGTCTAGAAGGAGGAAACAATTAACGTGGTTCTGGGAACAGATGTGACATGTTTGGAGAAGAAAAGAACTTGAGTCATACCACAGAGTACAAAGTAAACAACACAGTAAAAATGTAAGAAAATGGGACGTCGGCAGACATAGATGAAGTGCCAATCTGTGAACTAAAATAATGCGTTGGCATATTGCAAGCCACATTAAAACGATAAAATAAATAATCTTTGAGTTTGAGTAACTTCCGAGATAGACGGGAATAATACCTCCACTAACGACACGTGATACATAAGATGTAGAAAGCTTTAGTCCAAGTTCTCTGTTGTCAACAGTCTCAAAAATAACATAATGCTTTATGAAAGACAGACCAACGAATTTCTGACTTGATACAATCTTCTTACTGAAGCACAATTTGCATTCTAGAATAGTAGAGATACAGGGTTAGTCGTAGTAGACTAGGATGAATGTGTCACAGGTATGTGTTTGAATCTGTCAAAGCCCTTTGATACTGTTGATCACAAAATATCACCAGAAAAAATACTTGAATCGCTGGGAATAAGAGGATGTTCTAATATCTGATTTCAAACACATCTGGTAAACAAGGTAAAAAGAACACTGGCTTAAAATAAATTGATTTTTAGTGAAACATTTATCACACCCCAAGTAAATTGATGTAGGTTTCCCTCAAAGCAGTACCTGAAGACGAGTGTTGCTTTTAATATAGGTCAGTGATTATGTTAGAATTGGGAAAAAATACTTTTTAGTGATGACAGCAACACTGCTGTCACAGATAAATCATCTGACCTAGAAGAGAAAGTGTAAGCTTAATATGTGTCTTCATGCAAAAACCTTACACTGAACAAAAAGAAAAAAAGAAATTATCAGACGGAAAATATGTCTGTGAAATCAAACTTTCATGAAAATTCCATAGATTGTGTAGCAAACAAACATTTCAAGATTTAGTATTTAGTGTCACCTGAAAGTAATCACACAAATACATTAGCAAAAAAATATTTCATCAGCATGCTATGTCTGTTGACTCTCTTTTCAATGTGTAACAGACAGTGGCTTACAATTTATTTCATACTGTTGCTGTATGCACTTCACCTTTAGGTATGGTATCTTTCTTTGGTGGTCCCATACATAAAAAATGGACCAAGTCCTGCAGCTATATAAAACAACCATTAGAAATAATAATTAAAAGTAGCAGCCGAGTTTCCTGTAATGATCTATCGCAGTAGCTGCTGATTCTAACATCTCTGTATGAGTATATCTACAGGTGTTCTATGCATATTATGAAGGACATCAGCACTTGCCTTTCACCAGCGTAGTCATGATCAAGGAAAAAGAGCCAATCAAAACTTACATTAAAAAAGATTTAAGGAACAAAAAACTCAAAACACTGTTTTCTATAAAGGAAAGAAAACTAGTATTGCATTTCCCTGGGAGACTGGAGCTATGAGTCGAAATATTCAAAAAGTTGGTTCCAGCACATTTATTCTGCAATACATACTAAAAAGCCCAAGATCATTTAGATACAACAGAGAAGTGAATGTTACAGAAGTAATAATATTTCATAATAGACAACTGTCATTCAATAGTAATCTGTCATAGTTTAACGGAAATGCTATAAAATCCTATGTTCAGTGTCTGTGATGAATAATTATAACCTTTTTCGGTTCTCTGAGCTCAACACATTATTCATTATGATGAGGTACTGACTAACCTTTTCAGATGGGCTAACAGGACAACAGGAAGATATCAACAGAATGCCATTAATATTTTCATAGATTAATTTTAAATTGCATTGTAAATATGTAAAAAATTACTGTACACAACACATTAAAATTAACGACACAACATGTTAATGTAGCACTACATGACATAGTATTAATGTATTCGAAATTATTAAAAAAATTTACCTTCATGATATTAATTTGTAACATATCTACAGATGGATAAGCAGATAACTAACTAAACAAATCCTTATGTAGATGTGGTTGTTGGACAGGATTACACAGGGTGACTCACTAACTATTGTTACGAAGGATAACTCTGAAAGTTTTATAGGAGCTGAAAAATTTGTGGAAGAAAAGTTGCATGGGACAAACGGATCCATAATATGACATTATTTTTTTGTTGCTAGATCATGTTTTTTTTATATTGGATGCTGTCGTTTGCTACTCATTTTTTGATAGCGGCTATCGATACGAATCCAATGACGTGTAACAGTGAGGCCTTTGAAGGTCAACGAAGGTCACAAAGGTGGCATGAACGTCCATTTACATAAGCTGTTCGAAGTGATGACCATTGGTATCAATGCAGTGTGGCACTCTTCTTATCATGGATTGAGTGGTGTTCCCTATCACATCGGCACTTTTGGAAGCAAATGCTCTGGTAATTCTCTCTCTCATATCTTCAGGTGTAGTTATAACGTCTTTATAAACGATGTCTTTTACGAGTCCCCACCAGAAAAAAATCCAGAGGCATCAAGTCCGGCAAACGAGCCGGCCACGAGACATCTCCTCCGCGTCCAATCCAATGATTTGGGAATTGTCCCTGTAACTCGTTTCTAGCCATCAGCGAAATATGTGCCGGACTCCCATCATGTTGATACCACATTCTGTTCTTTGTTCCTAAAGGCATTTCTTCCACTAACAGACCTAATGTTTCTTGCACGAATTTGGTGTCGTTCCTACTATCAAGATTTGCCTTCAGTGACATAGGGGCATGTAATTCTGACGTCCACAATACCACAGCATACATTCACCGACCACGATTTTTTGGCGTGCAACTTGTTGCAGCCAACATGGATTTTCAGTTGCCCCACAATGCATGTAATGGAAATTATAATTTCCATCGCTCGTGATTGTAGTCTCCTCAGTAAATAAAATCAAATTAATATATGTGTCACCCCTCTGACTCTAAAGTTGAGCCCATTGGCTGAATTTAGTGCTACGCATACATTCTGTATCAGCTAATTCCTGGTAGAGTCTGATATGATAAGGATGATATTTATATATTTATGGCGATGCAGATCACTTACAACACTACTCTGGCTCATGCCACGTTCCCTTGCGATTTGTCACGAACTAACACAAGGATCTCGAACCACAGGGGCAAGATTATCAATTTCCGTTTCCTCGTTAGTAGCTTTCCTTTGCCACATATGTTTCTGATGCGTCAAAGATGCAGTTGTTCTCAGTTTATTATACAGATTGTTAAATGTACGACGCGTAGAGTGAGTACGTTGAGGATACCTTTAAGCGTATAAGTCTCTAGCTCTCACTGAATTTCGTTGGCATTCTCCATAAATGAGAAGTATATCGACTTGTTCTTCGAAGTAATACATCATTCACATTCGTTTGATTCGACTAATATTACCGTTCATATTAGCGTTGCATTGCAAAGCCATGAATGATGTTTTTGCATGTCAATGGCACGTTAGAGGGATACGCCGTATTCGGCGAATACTTACTACTTGCACAATATACGAGGGAGAATTGTCAGAACATGTGATTCGATAAGTGCCGATGTGATATGGAATATCACTCAATCGATGATAAGAAGATTGCAGCACTGCATTCATATCAATGGTCATTACTTCGAACACCTTCTGCATATGGATGTTCATGCCAGCTTTGTGACCTTCACTGACCTTCAAAGACCTTACTGTTATTCATCATTGGATTCGTATCGATAGAGGCTATCAGAAAATAAGTACCAAACTACAGCATCCTATTTAGAAAACAAAGTTGAACTTCATATCTCTGACGCGACCCCACCGAGCAACACAATACCAACGTCATACCATGGCCCCCGTTGTCCCATGCAACACTTTTCTGACAAACTTTTCAGCTACTATCAAACTTTCGGAGTGATTCTAGGTGGAAATAGTTAGTGACACACCCTGTACAAGACGAAGGATAAAATTGGGTGTTGGTCCTAAGTTTGCGAGAGATATGAGACAGTGGAAGGTATTCTAGACGAGGAGTTATATTAACTTAATATAATAGCACTACAAACGGGAACAGAAAGAGAGGTTGACAGCAAGTCATCCTAGGATTTTATTATCACTGGGATACGCTGCATGTACGTGGGTATGGTTGAAATTAATTCCCGCATTGGCACAGTGACTAGTTTGTTTTTAATTGACTTCGTTTTTGCTGGTTGACAAGTTGCGTTTCCCTGTCAGTTTTAATCAACTGGAAATCATACCAATGTTTGTGTTTTAGGTAAGTAAATTCCAGTTATGTGAGGTTTCTTTACTTTTAGGTCCTTGAAACAATTAAGTATCCATTTATGAAAACCGTCTCATACTTGAAAAATGTAGTATTTCCGTCATTACCTCCAAAAAGTTACTAGAAAGTTTAGACTTAAAGGGAAGAAACAACACATGAACAGAATGGAAGTCAACCGTTGGCAAAATGCACTCCTGGAAATGGAAAAAAAAACACATTGACACCGGTGTGTCAGACCCACAATTCTTGCTCCGGACACTGCGAGAGGGCTGTACAAGCAATGATCACACGCACGGCACAGCGGACACACCAGGAACCGCGGTGTTGGCCGTCGAATGGCGCTAGCTGCGCAGCATTTGTGCACCGCCGACGTAGGTGTCAGCCAGTTTGCCGTGGCATACGGAGCTCCATCGCAGTCTTTAACACTGGTAGCATGCCGCGACAGCGTGGACGTGAACCGTATGTGCAGTTGACGGACTTTGAGCGAGGGCGTATAGTGGGCATGCGGGAGGCCGGGTGGACGTACCGCCGAATTGCTCAACACGTGGGGCGTGAGGTCTCCACAGTACATCGATGTTGTCGCCAGTGGTCGGTGGAAGGTGCACGTGTCCGTCGACCTGGGACCGGACCGCAGCGACGCACGGATGCACGCCAAGACCGTAGGATACTACGCAGTGCCGTAGGGGACCGCACCGCCACTTCCCAGCAAATTAGGGACACTGTTGCTCCTGGGGTATCGGCGAGGACCATTCGCAACCGTCTCCATGAAGCTGCGCTACGGTCCCGCACACCGTTAGGCCGTCTTCCGCTCACGCCCCAACATCGTGCAGCCCGCCTCCAGTGGTGTCGCGACAGGCCTGAATGGAGGGACGAATGGAGACGTGTCGTCTTCAGCGATGAGAGTCGCTTCTGCCTTGCTGCCAATGATGGTCGTATGCGTGTTTGGCGCCGTGCAGGTGAGCGCCACAATCAGGACTGCATACGACCGAGGCACATGGTGTGGGGAGCGATCTCCTACACTGGCCGTACACCTCTGGTGATCGTCGAGGGGACACTGAATAGTGCACGGTACATCCAAACCGTCATCGAACCCATCGTTCTACCATTCCTAGACCGGGAAGGGAACTTGCTGTTCCAACAGGACAATGCACGTCCGCATGTATCCCGTGCCACCCAACGTGCTCTAGAAGGTGTAAGTCAACTACCTTGGCCAGCAAGATCTCCGGATCTGTCCCCTATTGAGCATGTTTGGGACTGGATGAAGCGTCGTCTCACGCGGTCTGCACATCCAGCACGAACGCTGGTCCAACTGAGGCGCCAGGTGGAAATGGCATGGCAAGCCGTTCCACAGGACGACATCCAGCATCTCTACGATCGTCTCCATGGGAGAATAGCAGCCTGCATTGCTGCGAAAGGTGGATATACACTGTACTAGTGCCGACATAGTGCATGCTCTGTTGCCTGTGTCTATGTACCTGTGGTTCTGTCAGTGTGATTATGTGATGTATCTGACCCATGGAATGTGTCAATAAAGTTTCCCCTTCCTTGGACAATGAATTCACGGTGTTCTTATTTCAATTTCCAGGAGTGTATCATGAGGGTTTTCGGGAATGAAGAGCCAGAACTTTGAGATATGTAGAAAGTGAAGTGTGAATTTACTAATTAGCGGTATTGTGTGTGTGTGTGTATCTTTATTTTATTTCAGGACAATGTAAATCAGTTTTCTACAGATTAAGAGTATTTGCGTAAACATCACATATGTTTTTTCAACTGACCTCCTTACATCCCAACTTGCACTCCACAGAATATCTTGAACGTCAACTATAGAGTTAAGTGCCAGATCTAAACTAGCATTCATCAAGCCTCAACAAGTACACTAAAAATAAAAATAGCAAAGCTTACACTTTAATTATGTCTGATGAGAATTGAAAATTTATATTAATATTAAGCGCTCAAACAGTAGATAAAATGGTTTAGGAGTGTGGTTTCTTTGGAATCAACAGGTATTGATCTCCAGGTTATTTTGGTCATATAATTCTGGTTATACATAGGTAAGCCAAGGGTAGAATAGGGGTTGTGACTTCAAGTGACACCATGGATATGAAAGTGAATTTGAATTTTTAATACAACAAATTCTAATTAGGTGTTATATAAGCGGCTTTTATAGTAATTACATGAAGTCTGCGGCAAAACAACATGAATCAAAATTTGCATCACCATGGCAATTTTCAATGAACCATAGCACTGCAGCATGCACATTTCGTTATTTCACGTTGCAGTAGCAGCTACAGATTCAAATGTGCCTGCCACAGTTTAGCATACGTAAACGGTAAAATATAAATGAAATTTAGCTACTCCCTGACGAAACCACAGGGTTAAAAAGACAGGTACTATAAATATCGAAATCGTGAATGTGCGGGCGGGAGTGACATAAATCAGGAATTACGGAAGGCCTGCCAGCAACATCAAAACGTATCGCATTGCGGTCATTAATTTGTCAGCATATGAATGAGCTAATTCACTAGGAACGTATAACGTACTCTCCGTTGAAATACTGCCAAATACGGAGCCGATTTCATCACATTTGACGCTGTCGTGTTGTCCAAGTATTACTGTTTCATACAACAGAGAAGATTACCTGCTACTAATTTACTAATTGATTTAATCCTGTAATGAAAACAGACTACTAGCTCTTTTTCTATTATAGCTTTTCGATTATGCTCAAATAGTTTGGAAAAAGACTAGAAGAACTTAGGAGTAGGTAGTTATTCCGCGATTTAAGTAGCGAACTGCATCTGAGAATCAGTGTCCAAAAGGAAATAAAAAAAGACTTTCGGTGTTTTAGATGTTAGTGCAAGGAATAATGGCTTCGGCGTGTCATTGTTTCTGTACACCTTTGGCGCTGCCTTAATCTCGTAGGCACTCAATAACAAGCAAGAGGTTTGCATGTCGACAAATAGGGATCGTCCCGTTATATGAGAAGAAACTTTCTGAAGTTCTTGAAACTGTCGCGATCTACCTCATGCTTGTATGTAAGTGATCTGTGGTAACCTACTATCATCTCATCATGCTCCTAAGTCCTTGACTTAACAAATACAGCGTGAATGACACTTTTATCTATTGTTCTCTTCGAAAGAACTGCTTCGCCGTCAAGAAATTGTTAGCTATACACTGGAGCTAGTGATACAGAGAAAAACAATGTGGATGTAAGCAATTGAAGAAATGCCTCATACATTGTCATGGATAACAGTTGTAGCAGTCATGTCAGTATGGAAAAATAATCACAAAGATTTAGTAGCAAACGATTTGAAAGACTGATAAGGAATCTGGTCTTGGGAAGGGGGGGGGGGTCGATGTACGTTGTTGGAGAGTCTTGAGAAAACGATGTGAAGGTTACTGTGATATAGTTACCATAATTACAAACTCTCGACATCGGTCTTCAGCTAGTTGCAACAGTAACAGCACGCAGTGGTAGTTCCAGACGAAAGATGTCAGTCGTGATGCATGGATGCGAAATATATTACAGACTAACGTTTTATGCTTACGAAAATGAATTTTTAGTAACTGAACGCAGTTTCTTTGGTATCAATCATATTATAGTTATGAGGCCGATGAAATCACTTACAGTTTATGTCAATGTCAGTGGCGTACACACGAAAACAGCAACTAACTGAAAAATGAAAAAAATGATAATAAGTCTGTTTGCTGGACAACTTTAGTGAAAACAGCTATATCTAGAACGAATTTTCACAAAAAATGACAATGGTAATGGATTACTTAGCAAAGAAATGATGTTCATACATTGTGGTGAAGCCATGGGATACCTCCTAACATCGTATCCAACCCCTCTTTTGGCCGGCGTCGTGCGGCAGCTCAACGTGACATGGGCTCAAGAAGTCCCCTGCAGAAATATTGAGCCACGCTGCCTCTATAACCTTCCACAAAAGCGAAACTGTTGTCTGTGCAGGAGTTTGCGCACGAATTGAGATCGCGATTATGCCCGATAAATGTTCGATGGGATTCATGTCGGGTAGAATGGCTGGCCAATAGCTGTCTGTCCAGAACGTTCTTCAAAGAAATCGCGAACAGCTACGGCCCCATGACAGGGTGCACTGACATCCATAATAATTCCATCGAACTCCATGTATGTCTACAAATGGTCTCCAAGTAGACAATCATAACAACGTCATTGACCAGTTAAATTGGATTTGACGACCCAGTCCATTTCATGTAAACACAAACCACACCGTTATCGAGCCACTACCAGCTTTCTCAGTTCCTTGTTGACAACTTGGATCCTTGCTTTCGGGGACTTCGCGCCACACCCGAAATCTACCGTCAATACTTACCACCTGAAATCGGGACTGTTCTGGCTAGGAGACAGTTCTTCAGTCATCTAGGATCCGGCAGGTATGGTCACGAACCTAGGAGAGGCGCTGCAGCGACGTCGTGATGTTAGATAAGGCACACGCGTCGGTCGTCTGCTGCCATAGCTCATTAACGCTAAATTTCGCCGAACTGTCCCAGCAGATACGTTTGTCGTACGTTCCAATTGATTTCTGCGGTTATTTCACGTAGTGTTGCTTGTTTGTTACCACCGACAACTCTATGCCAACGCCACTGTTCCCGGTAGTTAAGTAATGCCCGTGGGCCGCTGCGTCTTTCGTGGTGAGAGCTAACGCCTGAAATTTGGTGCCCTCGGCACAGTCCTCATGCTGTTGATCCCGATATACTGAGTTCACTAACAATACCAGAAATGAAATGTTCCACGTGTGTAGCTCCAACTACCATTCCTCGTTTAAAGTCTATTAATAATGACTTCTGAACCTTTTCCTCACGAATCACCTGAGTACAAATGACTGCTCAGGCAATGAACAGCCCATTTATGTTTTGTGTATGCTATACTATCACCTTCTGTATATGTGAATTTTCCTATCCCATGACTTTTCTCACATCAGTGTAAACAGTCAAGGAATGAAAGAACTTACTTGGGTTGTGAGCATAGATTTCCATTTTCTGGGCTCTGTTTTGTTTGCTTCTTTAATTAGATCTCTCTGTTGTATTATACCCCTTCCCCTGTGGAACTCAAATGAATTCACTCTTTTGATTCTACTATATTTTGAGCTTAGGAATTTCCTTCCATGAAAACCCTTACATGATAAGCAAATCCAGTAGTATGTCACATAGCTCCGAATAAATCGTGACATTAAATTAGCCAAAGTAATACGAGTAACGAGTGAGCAAATGGAATACCACAGACTAACACAAGAATGCCTAAATGCATGTCATACCTTCCCACCTTGAGACTGACGCAGTTCCCAGGGGAAAAACGAGAACAGAAGCCGAAAGCAGAACCGTGTTAAGCTAGAAGGCCCTACGATGAGGGACGGACTGGACACCCACGTTGCCAGATAACCACTACGACAACGTCAGCTGCAAGTTTTAGCGTGAGACTTTTTCCCGTCACTGTTACGTTGAAAACTTTAAAAACATTGCCCCACTCGAAAAGTATAACGTTTCTCATTGGATAGACAGAATTTTTGTAGGCGGAGCTTAAGGTTAACATTTAGACCCTGATTGGTCAGATGAAAACATATCCAGATAGTTTTTTTTAAACTTCTTCGGTAAATTGTAGTAAGGAGAAGTTAGGAGGAAGAGTTGCTTCCGAGATGGTGAGGTGAGCGGAGCTGTGCTGCCCGCCGCCGCCCTGACGCTGCCTAAACACCGACAAGGTAATGAACGCACGCGATGCCGCATTTTTGAGCGCATAAGGCTTCACTCAGAACTGCAGAAGTCTCATCTGTTACACCCCCTTTTTGCGTAATACTAGTGTCGATCGTCAATTGAAGCTCATGGTGTTCACATTTGCCACTTGAAGTAAAGATCTGAAACGCGATGATTTTTCTGTTATATAGTTATTGAGAAGCCACATCAGCTACTGTAATTTACAAGTTAGATAAGTAATTAAAGATAATTGAGGGTCACTGTAGACCATTTTGATAGTTTTCTCTTCTGTGAAACTTAATTTAAACCTAGATTATAGATGTGGTATCGCATAGGTCATCCTTCGATCCATTGTAGAACTTGGAAACACGTTTCAGGGAATATTCGTTCACATTTTTGTTGAACGCAGTTGATTTTTACCATCTTGTATTAAAACATTTCCTTTCATCAATAGTGCAATTTATAAACGATGTTTAGAGAGTAGAATAAAATTTCAGATCGTAAACTTAACTGCTTTTTCGACGTTATTTTACCAGCTAACTAAAAATAGGAAAGCCTTGAACCCCTTCCACTAAATTTAACTAGTATTAAGATTCTTTTACAGGGAGTACAGTGGAGCTGACGCTGAAATCATTAAGAATTTGGTCATATCATCGATAGTCTCACTGAACTCTTCTGAATTCTACATGTCATGTGTGGTCTGGCGTCTCCTTACCAGCAACAGGTCCCAGGTTCAAACTAATCAATTCCCTAAAAAACACGCTCAGAGCGTCGTTGCGCGAAAGTGGTAGGGAGACACGATATAGAACAAACAGACACCACCCACAATGTTAGATTATTTGTAAATGTTGCATTCACCAGAGCGATTTGTACTCTAGCCTTTTCTTTCGTCTTTTTCATCAAGTTCAGTTTCTCAGTTGGCTTCTCTAAGTTTTCCAAGAGTACTGCTACATCAACTGAAAATGCTAGACAGTCGAGTATAACGTTGGAACTTTTATATCCTAATGACATTTCTTGGACTCCTTTCACCTGAACTGAAAGATTCCATTCCATTGCTACATTTTCGAAAATACGGCTGAACAGTAATGGGGAGAGGCCATCATCTAGCTTTACAGAAATATTTATTTATTCAAAAATTTCTGCGCAGAATTTTATTTAAACTTTTTTCAGATGATACTTCTTTACTTTTCGGCATCAGTGCCTTGTTGTCTTGTGGTTTAAGTTGCTAATCCTGGGTCACAAGGCCCCATCTTCGATTCCCGGCCAGACCGGGGATTTTCTCCAAATAGTTGCTTACTGTCAGGTTAAGTCCCGAGCTGAAGGTATAATCCCTCTTCCAATTAATTCTGAAGGGCTTCGGATCGGATTTTGTATGTAATAGCCAATGAATATAGCTGTTAACGTCTGTTTATTTCCTTACTTGTGTAAATAGTGTATGGGAGACAATTTGCATTCTTCTGGAATTTTGTTAGATTCCCAGATTTCCTCCAAATATTTTATAATTTTTTCAGTGGCTTCATCATTAGAATCTTTTCACATTTCCGCGACAGTTCAGTCCTCTTCAGAAGCCTCATTATTTCTTAACTCATTAATTGTATTCTGAATATGTTTAGTCTGGCGGGCTTAAATTTTGAAAACATTTTCAGTTTCTACTTTGTCGAAAGATATCACTGCTTCTTAAAGTACTCCGCTAATAATTCACAGTTTTCTTTATTATTCATAGATAGTTCGTCGTTTCCTCTTTTATAACGTGTATTTGGCGATTGATTCTTTCTTAATTTATTTTGAAAGTCTGTCAAATTTTCTTGTTTTTCATTTTTTATTTTTTATTTCTTTCCTGTAAGTCTTCCAGAAAAGTCTTCCTTAATATTATGTAGAAGACGCTTCCAAAATTTCTCTGAGCGGAACTCGAAATTTCTGACGTTTCGTTTCTTTGGTTTTACGAATTCCAAATAATCAACTTCTTCCTTTGTTGAAAATTGTTGTTTCCACGCTCTCACTCTCTCTTTTAATTTATCTTCGATTTCTTGATTCAACCATCTGTACTTCCCCCACTTTTTATACGTAGCTGTTTCCATGGCAGTCTCTCTATTTTCGGTACTCGTTCTTTTCTAGTCACGTGCGTCTGAGTTGTTTAATTTGTTCTGGAAGGTTTCTTCGTTGTTTCGCAATTTTTCTATTTGAGTCTCAAACATTTTATTCGACTGGTTCATAGTCTTGCTTTGAGGAATAAATTTTTCCCTAATTGCGTGAAGTAATGGTTTGTTTCATTGTTTGCTCCTTTCTTAATCTTGACATTCATTATTTCATCAACGTTTCTATTTGAAATCTGAAAACCATCAACTCAGAACTCACTTAAATTTGGATCTTGTGATCTCCAAGTATCTTTTGTTATGGGGGTCATTTTTTGAAATGTGTGGACATTAGATTTGGTTGAAAGCTTTACACGGACTGATCAGTCCTCTACCATTACTGTTGTTTCTTTTGTGTGCTGGATAGTATCCGACAATTTTGCAAAAGGCTCCTTCTCGTCCAGATTGATCTCTAAAACATTGTATCGCTATTATGTCTCTTTCTTTGAGAGTTTTGGACTCTTCATTTTGCGAGACTTCTCTAAAATACTCCTCTCTTCTGGGTTGTACTTATTTTCTTTATTTATAGTTTCATGGCAGCTATCACAGTGTAATGTTTGCTTCCACACTCCCTAATTAGGAGGAACAGCCTTTCTGACTGAGAATAAACGTTTTTCACAGAGTCATCACATTACAATAAAAGGGAAATTTCTTTCGTAGATGTGGAACACCTCGTCGGTGACCGATCACTACTTTTCCTTTACAGATACGACAGTTCTCATATTCCATAATAGTGTCATCATTTCCTGTAATGCCAAAATATAAATTATTTGTCCATGTAAGGTTATAGAGATATAAGGTATAGTTGTTTTAGTTTTCCGGTTTTTAAAAGGGAATTTACGGACAATGTTCCATGAAGGGATACCTTTTCGGGTCTGAGTTTTGAAAGGGACACTCAAACCGCACCAACTCATCTTTGCATGTTCCTTCAGGCTCTACAGAATCTGCAGGCCCAATTGCGGTACCTAAGGCGACGTAAGATTCTCTTAGCATGACACCTCCTGGAATAGTCCTTTCCAGAGGCTTTTTGACCATGCTTTCAACAGTTTCTTGAACATCAAAAGTGGGAAGTTAATTTCTCCATTTTTTTACAACTGTAAGGAGTTGGTTAGGATCTTACTATCCACTAAATGGGACGCAAACAGTGGGAATATCACATCCCCCCTTTTGTGGCAGAGTAGTAGATTCGTAAGAACTATTGCAATCGTAACCATTTATGTTTCCTGAGGTGCCCTTACCTAAATTATGTTCTGGAACAGTCACTAGATGTCAGAATTCACTGATGCGACCCTCATATCCCCTCCAGGGCCAACCTCTTCGACTTTGAGTAACATTTACACTCAGCGAATTCTATTATTATTTGTTCGATAACCTACGTCTTTCGCTACAGGTTCTGCCTTGTATGGCTCCTTTTCATACAAAAGACGTTATTTCCTGATGTCTTGACACATTTCCTGTCACTGTCTCCATTCTTGTGATCAGTGTTTTCCACACCCTCTTTTCCTCAGCATTTCTGTAGAAAAGTTCCTCGTTTGTTTATCAGTCCATCTGTAAGCTAGGCATTTTTGTAAGTTATCGATGTACACGTCAGAGAGAAATTAAGTTACGTGACTGTTGATCAGTCTTTGGTCTTGTGGCACATTGCTTGCCTCGTGCAGTTTGATATATTCATAGTGGAATTGTGGCAGCAGTACTGTGTTGTCTTGTGATTGTATCTGTTACACGAAGAAAAATTTATTGTAAAGGACAACAAGGATGAATATGACGTATATCTTTGAAGGCGAAAAGAATAGAAATTTTGATAATGTTGTTTTTTTTTTTTTAAGAGGAGGAGTTTGCGGTAAGACTGGAGCATTGTGCAGCTAGGTTGTTGGAATGATTATTGTCAGCAAGTTATTTTGCTCGGGGGTGCGAGAAAGACCACCCCACTTCCCTGAGTCATGCATTAAGATATAAACTAACCTGTTCGATTTTTACAGAAATTCTGTATTAACATTGTACCGTTTTAAAACCATTGTTTACTTTATTAAAGCGTAGTAGTGTTCAGGTTGATTTCATATGTGAGAATCGCGCAAAGTTTTACTCTCTCTTCTTGAATACGTACTTCATCTTGAACTCATTGGATTGGAATATCATTTCATAGGAATAGTACTCTCCCCATCCCACTGTTTAAAGAACGTTTATCGTTACCTATTACCACGTTGGACAATATGGTACCAAGTTTAAATATCGTTTGGAAATTTTATTTAAAAACAAATATCTGCCTTAGCAGCTGCCTGCTTACTGTTTCCTGTTGTTCTTTAGAGAAATCTGCAGCAATGTTGTCAATACACGAGGTAGTTAGAAATCTTGATTAAGGCGAGATAATTGTTTAACTTTGCTAATGAATTTAATATATAAAAGATGTGTTTGGACCGTTACAGTGAATTTCAAATTAGGTTCTGTTTAGTTAAAGTCGGATAACATTTACACGTACGTAGTTTTGGTAATACGTAGTTTTTAGATATGGCGGTAGATTCGAGCTAAATTTCGTTCAGAAAGACGTACTGGGGAACTTGTACACTGTATTTTCAGTATTCGTCTGTAGCATCTCATATGAAACCCTACGATTCTCTTATTTCGAGGTTTACCATTATTTAAAGATTCATTTCCTTTAAACGCTGTGCTTGGTACATTCTCACCGATTGTTTCCACAAGTTGAAGCATATATGGTGATATTGGGAGACTTCTTTCAGCGAGGAATGACCGCTTTTGCTTCTTTTTTATATCCTCCTGGCTTCTTTCGTAATGTGCTAGTTTTCCTTCTAGATACCAGATCGTCTACTACTGCAGATGTAGCTCATCTTCTACTAGATATCCAGTTTCTGACGTTTATCGTTAATCTCAGCTCTGGTACTTCTCTCTAATTTCGACATTCTCCTGTTAACTTCCATTCCATGTGCTTATTCAACGGATCCTGTAAACTCTACAGCTGTTTCTAAATTGTGGTCTTGCGATTTTCCCAACTACAGCATCATTATCCGCGAAAATACCCATGGAGCTTCCCATGGTGTCGTTAGCGTTATATAGACCATACAGACTGAAAAAAAAGTGGTGAAGCGGTAAGAAGAGTGTGAATGTGACTTTGTACACGGACAAGCCACACGAAACGTAGCAGTTCACCCCGAGTCCCTACTACACCTTGCAGAAAAGTAAGCGATCTTGGAGTGCGGCTTATCGTGTAACCTGGCGTACAGCAGGTTTTTTGCTTTCACATCAAAGCAGCTGTCTCTGGCCGCTGCAGCAGCGTCAACTGGCCTAACGCACGCGTGTGATCCGTTGCGCTCACTCCTTACCAATCTAAAGAATTGCTATTTTTTCAGTGTTTCTCATATTCCATATACAAACTTTTATTAATAATAAAACTATACTGTAAAAATTTCACTTCAATGCCGTCAATAATTTTAGACATATAAAGTTTTACCTGAAGCTCACAATAACTTTTCTGGTATTACGAAAGTGAGGGAATGTAATGTACTCATGTAATATCAGCTGAAGGTATATTTAAAAAGATAAAAGGTTAGTTCATAGAAATTATTTTTTTAGATTTTTCTTTTATTCCATTACAGTAACTACTGATATAAAAATGACCATTTAAAAATTATTATTTAATTACATTTTGTAGTGTAAATGATGTGGAGAGAGTGAGAAAGTGTACTGGGATATAGGATAGGTGTAGATATTTTGTTTTATCAAGACATATGTAAAATGTATGCTTGGGAAAATTCTTGTGAATCATGTGACTTAAATGTCCTAGAGTGCAAGCTTTTGTAATAAACACCCAGAAGAGAAGTTAGATATTAAATCAATATTAGTACTTCATTTCTGAGGATAAACAGTTTTTTGTTTTATTAATTAAATCTGATGTCGGAAATTCTGAATTTCTTAGATAGGTTGCTTTCTGCGATTCCATTGTATAACTTATGCCGTGAGTATTAGAGGGTTGGAGCTGCCCTTACTCGCTGCCTAAATCTTCAGCCAGTAGGAATGAGCATCTCCCGCGCTTCGTGTAGTTCACTGTGATTTAGTTCTGTGTCTCTGAGATAGTCGCTTGAGAACCGTCTTACTATGCAGATCCATGTGGAAACCGTGCCACCCATATTTTTGTTCATATGAAGAAAATCTTGTATTCCATTGCTTCTTTTATATTGTTTTTGAAGCTACTAAACATTGGAACGTAATATTAAGAGAACATTCACTGGAGCAAGCACTGGAAGTGATTACAAATGTTGGAAGTGGTACAGTATCGAACAGTGATAGACATAGCGATGGAAGCAGTACTGATTCCACAAGTGAAGATGAAAGTGAGTCGACTGACTCTGACAGTGCAAGTGGACTAAACATTTGTATAAGTCTGTAACTAAATGTCCTTCTAAGTGGGTCCTCTATTATCTGTGATGTAGATATTATTCACCACACTTAGAATAACGAGGTCATTAGAACTGTCTAAACGCACCTTACCATTCCTTGTGAGATGTAGCAAATGTCAGGGATTCATCAGCCTGACTCTTTTTTCTGTTGATTCGGCAAGCGCGAGTAAATAATACACCATTCGTTTTAATCGGCATTTTAGTTCCACCTATCACAGCCTTTTCCTTCATCAACTAGTATACATTTCCAACCACTTTGCGTGTTTGACTATGACGAACTTTGCTCTTTATTTGCTTTGTACTGTTGCCTGTTCATATTCTATTATGTTCGAACAAAGTATTTACTAGCGCATCTCTCAACCTGACGCCATAGCAACACGTGTGACGCTGGCAACTGACTCCGCGGGATATTCTGCACACCTTGTTTACTGTGTTCATGCCTGTTTGCATGAACTGTACGCCCCCGTCGCATATTGTCAGCACAAACCAGGAAGTCGCCAGCTTGGTTGCTTACCCCAATTTCCGCTCGTGGCTGTCTATTCTGACAACAGGAGGGGCAGACTGTTGCTACAAACAAAGACCTGGACGTTAATTACTGACTGAATCATTGGTCCCGATAGTAGACATTAACCCTGGTGGCCGAGTTGTACTCACATGGCCATAAAGAGTGAGTGAGGCAGTGGCAGGACACTGTACTCACATTTGGAAGGGCAGCTGTTAAAACCCTTGAGCACTCAACCAGATTTCGGGTTTCCGTGACTGGACTAAAGATATGCCCAAACAATGCCTTTACTCTGTCCAACTGTGGACATGCGCTTATAACTACGCAAATTCTCATTTGTATACGTGAAAACCTGATTCTTTTAGAATTGAGGATCGTATGTCACAGCTCATTGATTTCCAGGTTTTGAGGGAATCTCATACGCTGTTAAGAATACAGCAGGCAGCTGAAACCCATATTTGTTCCGTTGCGTAGTGTGTCGGGGTTATGCTTTACAGCTTTTCTGTGCGGTGCGCTGAAATTTATGGACTATTGCAGAGAAACACAAGCCCTATTGACCGCCGTTTATCAAAATTTTTTGAATAAGGATTTGAGAAGTATTGGTTTTACTTGGCAAGAAGTAAAAATAAGGTAAAAAGCCCCCAACGATGGTAATGTAAAAAATAAGGTACTCGTGGATCTCGAAGTAGGTAAACAGAGGAGAATAATATGAGTTCTAATGTTTCATAATGACGCAGCCAAATACAGAGAATCAGTTTATTGAAAAAGAGAGGAAGAAATCTAGAAATTTATGACAAGAGCAGTGAAAACTATGAACTAATACTCGTACTATTGTTACATAATAACCCAACTGAGAATCCCTATATCTGAACGAAAGAAAAAAAATAGTATTGATGGAGCTCTTCAAAATACTGCTATAAATTAAAATGAAGAACACCGAGGAAGCAAAGAATACAATTTTCGAAAATTCTATCACCGTTGTAGTTGATTCTGGTCGAATCCGTCGTTGTTAACTTTTTCGAGTGAATTTATGTAAAGAGCTTTTTCGGAAAATGAATTAAAAACCATGCACTGTAACTCAGTCTTCAGAAAACGACGGACAAGTATAATAAGCGCTTCTCAGTTTCGTAAATAATGACTGAAATACCATGTTCAGAAACGCGAAACAAATAGCTCCAATTGGTGTATACGGCGGCTGTTAAAGAAACGTTATTTCCTTCTTTCATCACTGCAGAAATTGCACAGCGCTGGAAACAAACTTACTTGGAATAATAGAAGTGCATATTTACCCATGCAGAAAACCAAAATCGTCACCATTATTTAGTATTTCTCGCATACAGTACCGCAGTTCTCTCGCTTCTGTTTTCACCACGCGGCTTCGAAATTTCTTTCCCAGTCATGTTTCAGCACAAAAAATGCAACAGAGGAAAGAAATGGATGCATAGCATAATGCTGCAGTACTAAAGCAACGTGTGAACCCGATAGCGTGCTTGCCTGCAGTACAATCGCTTCACAATTTTTTGTATGCGTTTCTGCTCATATGAATTTTGGCTCTAAGCACTATGGGACTTAACACCTGAGGTCACCAGTCCCCTAGAATTTGAACTACTTGAACCTAACTTACATAAGTACATCACGCACATCCATGCCCGAGGCAAGATTCGAACCTGTGACCGTAGCGATCGCGCGGTTCCAGACTGTAGCGCCTAGAACCGTTCGGTCACTCCGGCAGGCTACATTGTATAAATATTAATAAACAAATAAATAACAGAATAAATCTAAAATCCCAATAAATTTGGTTTTTTTAGGTTGATTGATGGCTCTGTCTCAAGAAGAACGAGTGGAGTTGGTGCTCTTGAATGGACAAGGAAGGATGGTCGTATCGCAAAATTGCAGAAAAATTTAACTTTCGGTACCCTCAGCGATCTATTAATTTTAGTGCCGTCGGGAAAATAATCATCAACTTTAAAGAAATAAGCGGTTTGTTGGACAAACCCCGTTCTGGACTACCAGAGATTTCAGACGAAACGAAAAATACTGTCTTGAACAAGATTTATGCCAGCCTAAAGAAATCGTTTTCGTTAGATATCCACAAACTGGGTGTTCCAAGGTCAACCATCCACAGAGTCCTGCACAAGAGAGTTTCATTCGTACAAGCTACAGATATTGCGTCACTTAAATGAAGACGCATGCGGATGTGTGAATGGTTGGCAGTGCGGAACTGTATTGAATGAGTTCCGGAAACAGAGTTTTACACCTGACGATTTTAAAATCGCAAATTGACTTTGCCCTACTGCTAAGTCCTGATTACAAAGGTGGTCCCTATATTTTTTGGTACTAAATTAATTTGAGTAACTTTTTCACGAAGCACTTTTCACATACGTTAGTCAATCGATAATGGCGCACCTGTAACGCCGCGCAGACACGAAAAGGCATGCGCATGACGGACCGGCGTACAGAGCTGAATACCGAAAGCACCACCAATGGCGCCACGGAAGGCGCTGGCGACAGAGGTATTAATGGGGACACGTGTCTGCCGCTCACCTCAGCTGACGAGGCGTCGCCGTTCCACGGTCGACCACTCTGGAGCGGGGCGCGGGGAAAGCGGCCGACGCGGAGAGCAACGGGCGGTGTCACGATGTGTGGCCGCGCGACCGGTGACGGCGAGAGCGACACGTGTTGCCGCCGCCGCCGTGACACGTGCAGGCGGGCGAGCTGGCCGCTCTCCTTGGACGCTCCCACGTCACGAGCGCTTTGTCAGGAAGCAGCGCATTACCTAACGCGTTACCTCACACGTCATCCTCTGTTGTCTCCGCTTCTTTTCGGTTCCCAAGTAGTAAGCCTACTCTGCATCTTCATTACAATCGTTCCGCACCCGCTATTAACTAACTAATGATCAAAACCATGGTTCTGTTATAAAATTATATATTATATATCAAAAGTAAGTAAAATAGGTGCACGTCACGATTAGCCAGCTTCGTTTCTTAGACCATTTCCAAACGATACGGTAGGATAAAACTTTCGGAAATACCCGAAAACAGCTTAAAACCCATAAGCTCATTCACTATGAGATCAAAAGTATCCGGACACCTGGCGGAAAATGACATACAAGTACGTGGCGCCCTTAGCCAGTAATGCTAAAATTCAGTATGGTGTTGGTACACCCTTAACGCTGATGACAGCTTCCACTCTCGCAGACATAAAATGGTTAAAATGGCTCTGAGCACTATGGGACTTAACTTCTGAGGTCATTAGTCCCCTAGAACTTAGAACTAGTTAAACCTAACTAACCTAAGGACATCACACACATCCATGCCCGAGGCATGATTCGAACCTGCGACCGAAGCGGTCTCGCGGTTCCAGACTGCAGCGCCAGAACCGCACGGCCACTTCGGCCGTTCTCGCAGTTGCTGGAAGGTTTCTTGGGGAATGGCAGCCCTTTCTTCACGGAGTGCTGCACTGAGGAGTGGTATCGATGTCGGTCGGTGAGGCACGGCTCGGCGTTCCAAAACTCCCCAAAGGTGTGCTATAGGATAAAGGTCAGGAGGACTCTATGCAGGCCAGTCCATGACGGGGATGTTATTGTCGTGTAACGACTCCGTCACAGGCCGTGCATTAGGAACAGATGCTCGATCGCGTTGAAAGATGAAATCGTTAGCCCCTAATTGCTCTTCAACAGTCAGAAGTAAGAATGTCCTTACAAGATCAATGTGGGCTTCTGCTGTGATAGTGCCACGCAGAACAACAAGGAACACAAGCCCTCTCCGTGAAAAACACGACCACACTGTAACACCACCGCCTCCAAATTTTACTGTTGGTATTACACACGCTGTCAGATAAGGTTGAAAAATCGTTCAAATGGCTCTAAGCACACTGGGACGATATCTGAGATCATCAGTCCCCTAGAACTACTTAAACCTAACTAATCTAAGGACATTGCACAGATCTATGCTCGAAGCAGGATTCTAATCTGCGACCGTAGCAGCAGCACGGTTCCGGACTCCAGCGCCTAGAATCGCTCGGCCACAGCGGCCGGCTAGATGACGGTCACCAGGCATTTGCCATACCCACACCTTGCGAGAGGATCGCTACATTATTTGCCGTGATTTGTCACTCCACACAACGCTTCTCCACTGTTCAGTCGCCCAATGTTTACGCTCCTTACCCAAGCGAGGCGTCATTTGGCATTTACCGGAATGCTGTGTGGCTTATGACCATAAAATCCAAGTTTTCTCACCTCCCGCCTGTCATAGTACTTGCCGTGGATCCTGATGCAGTTTGGGATTCCTGTGTGATGGTTTGGATAAATGTCTGCCTATTATACATTAGAATACCCTTCAACTGTCGGCGGTCTCTATCACTCAACAGACGTGGTCGGCCTGTACGCTTTTTTGGTGCACCTGTCTCTTCGCGTTTCCACTTTACTATCTCACCGGAAACAGTGGACCTAGGGATGTTTAGGAATGTAGAAATCTCACTTACAGACGTATGATACAAGTCACCCAATCACCTGACCACGTTAAAAAAAAATGGTTCAAATGGCAGTGAGCACTATGGTCATCTATGGTCATCAGTCCCCTAGAACTTAGAACAATGTAAACCTACCTAACCTAAGGACAGCACACAACACCTAGTCATCACGAGGCAGAGTAAATCCCTGACGCCGCCGGGAATCGAACCCGGGAAGCCGGGAGTGGGAAGCGAGGACGCTACCGCACGACCACGAGCTGCGGACTGACAACCTTCGAAGAGCGTGAATTCCACGGAGCACCCCATTCTACTCCACCATGATGTCTTATGACTGCTGAGGTCGCTATCATGGAGTACCAGCAGTAGGTGACAGCACAAAGCACCTAATATGAAAGAATTATATTCTTGGGCTGTCCGGATATTTTTCATCACATATTGTCTATTCCTCAGCTATTATCCTAATTGTACAGGGTGTCCTTTTTCCGGATTTGGCAAATTTTACGTTAGTTCATAATGATGTGACCTGATGCTCTTCACGACACCATAGCTGTAAAGATAGCATAAGGAAGGGAAATAGTGTGCGTTAGCTGTCTGTTAACTGTCTGTTAATCGTGTAAACTTCGTTCTTCCCGCCGGAGTTTCGAGTCCTCCCTCAGGCATGGACATGTGCATAAGTTAGTTTGAATTATTTTAAGTAGCGTGTAAGTCTAAGGACCGATGAACTCAGCATTTTTTTCCCTTGTGAATTTACTCACACATCTGAACATTTGTAAACTTTGTTCTGCGTATTATCGCATCAGTGAGTGTTCAACGATGTACCATGAAGTATAATTGAAACCTACATGTACGTCTGAGGAAGTTGACACTACTACGATCGATATAACGTAATAGAATATATACTTTAGGAACTGTCAATACCCTTCAAATGCTGAAACCAAAATTACTAGCGACCAATGAAAATTTGTGCCAGACCTGGGCTTGAAAATGGACTTCCCACTTTATGCGAGCGGTCACCTTCGATAATATCGAATGTCCTGCATCACATTACATTCTCGAAATCTTTGTACAGTTCAACAATTCATGTGAACTATTCTTAGTTTGTTTCCATTATCAGCCTCTCTGGTACCTGTACCTTTCCTTAAGACAAACTGGTCGTCATCTAACAAATTCCTAGTTTTATTTTCCATTCATATGTATATTGTTCTTGTCGGCAACGTCGATGCATGGGCTGTTCAACAAATTTTTGCGATAACTCGGCACTTGTAGGCTCTTGTAATCTTCAGAAGAATGGGATCATGTTTTCCCTAAATCCTGATGGTATATCGCCAGTATCATACATCCTACGCACCAACGTGTATAGTCGTTTTTGACACTCCTTCCAATGATTTTATAATTTGCTATGGAGTGTTATCAATCCCATCTGCCTTATTTGATCATAAATCTTCCACGGCTCTGTTAAGTTCTAATTGTAATACTGGAAGCCCTCCCTCTTCGCTGCCGACACGTGTTTCGCCTTCTATCACGTCGTCAGACAAATCTTCCGCATTCTGGAGGCCTTCAGTGTATTCTTTCCACCTATCCGCTCTCTCTTTTCCATTTAAAATTGGAATATCCATTGCATTATTAATGTTGCCGTCCTTAATTTTAATCTCAACGAAAGCTGTTTCGACTTTTGTATGTGGTAAGTCGATCCATTCAATAATTTCTTCACATTTCAATGAAACCATTTCTCCTTACTTTCCCTCCTTTTTCTATATATTTCATTCGTAAGTACTTGTATTTCAGCTCTCCTGAATTTCTGTGCACGTTTATGTAGATCTTTCTTTTGTCGATCAACTGATTCGTTCTGTTACCCAAGGTTCCTTCGTAATTACCCTGCTTGTGCCCATGTTTGTCATTCCATCTTCTGTGTACTCCCTTTTTATGTATGTACATTGCATGCATTGCATAGTACATCGCTAAGTGACAGACACCGTACATGGTATTACATGCCTAGATATGTTGCGACAATTGTAACAAAGTTTCTCTGTGTGCGGGAATCACAGTAATTGTGGGAGTGCAGAGCGTAAACACTCAGTGAGATATGGATGTTTGGGTTGGCTCTCATGGCGTCGTCGGAAAGCCGAAGCGATTAAGGAGATCACTAATTTGTTACTGAATAACTGTGTAGCAGCAGTTCGGAATTACGAAAACACTTATTCCAGTAGTTGTTTCTGTGTCGTAGTGTACGAGGTGTGTTCAGTAAATAGTGCAGCACATTTCCTTTCTGGAAGCAGGTTTGTTTTATTCAGGATACCAATTAAACATACCATTTACTGCTCTTTTGGCAACAAAACTGTATTTTTCAACGTAACCTCCGTTAATTGCGACGGTAGTAGGCCACCTTACAACAAGAGTCTGTATGTTGCTGCAACAATAAGCTCCCAGTCATCGATGTACTGCTTCTCGCGGAGTACATCCTTCGGTGGGCCAAACAGATGGATGTCGGAAGGTGCGAGATTCGGGCAGGAGGTGGATGAGCAATTTCACGAAGGACTGTGAGCGCCTCTCTGGTGCACACACTGAGGCCTTGCGTTCTTGTAAAGAAGGAGAAGACCGATTACATTTTCATGTCGGCGAACTCGCTAACATCATTTCTTCAATTTCCTGATAATAGCACAATACCTCAGAGTTAATACTTGTAGTTGCATTGTAAATGGAATAAGTAAATGAGGAGAACCCCATCAGAGTCTCACAACACCGTCGCCATTACTTTACCGGATGATGGTGCGGCCTTCAACATTTTCTACGGATGAGAGGTGATGTGTTGCCACTCCATGGATTGCCGTTTTGTTTCCGGTTCGAAGTGACTAAGCCATCACCGGAGACCATGTTAGACAATTGTCACCATCAGCGTAGTATCTCACAAGCACTTCCGCATAGACGGTCCCTCGTTGCTCTCTGTGGTCTTCTGTTAGGCATCGAGAAACCTAGTGAGCACTCACCTTTGAATACCCAAATTACTGGACGAATGTCTCAATGAGGTGTTCGATTGTGATCCGTCGATCACCTCGAATCAGAGTTATTAGTTGAAAACAGTCCTGGTTGCCATTTTTTTGTATTTATCATCTACGCGTTTCACATTATTTAGGCATCTTCAGGTTGATCTTAATTTATTAGAAAGATCCTAACAACTTAAGCCCCATCTTATTCTATTATTTGCTCCTATGAATGTGTACGAGCTATGCGGGAATTGGAGTCGCTCACGTCCATCTAGTAAGTATTTACTGAGGTTAACGAAGGCGATGTTGGCCTGATGTAAACAACGATGCCATTTAGATACACTGTCTAAACGATCGTCCTAAGAAATATCGAATTAAGATCAGCCTGAAGATGCTTAAATAAGGTGACACGCGTATTTGATACATAAAAGAAAACTAAAATTGCATCCAAAACTGTTTTCAAGTAATACTATTAAAAACTGGTTTGCTGATTCATACCACAGATGGATTGGAAGAATTTCTCGAATCAGAGCCTCTGTTTATGCATTGTGGACATGGGGCCACGGTCGTCAAATACTTAACGAAGGAATTCGCCAAACAACCGCGCAGATTGAGAAGTAATTTTATTTTGTCTTCTCTACCAGTTTCGGGAACTGAATATGCTGTCCTCAGGCCCGATACGCACCTCTCAAAAACTATCTTTATTGGCATACTAGGGCCATCTGTTTCTGTATGTCGTGACTGTCAAGTGCTTCATTCGAAAACCTGACAAGCCTTCGAAAGAGGCGCTTCAGAATTCCCTACATCCAAAACAGAGGGCCCTAGAATGCCAATATCGATAATTTTTGAGACGTGTTTATTGGGCCTGAAGACGGCGTATGGAATTGCCGAAACTTCCAGCCAAAACAAAATAAAATAACTCCTCAATTTGCGCGGCTATTTGATGAATTTCTTCGTTAAATAATCAAATGTGTTCGCACTTTCCAGAATTCCTGGAGTCACAGCTGCGGGCCGGATGCACGCCGGAGGCACACCGGAGATCGGACTGGTTTGCACGACCTTGTTGCGATGATAGCTGACATCTTGCCAAAGATTTACCGTGCTTTTGTTCACTGTTAGGTCTCCGTAGACATTCTGCAAACGCCTATGAATATCTGCCACACTCTGGTTTTCCACCGAAAGTAACTCAATGACAGTTCTCTACTTGGAACGCAGCTCCATCACAGACGCTATTTTGAAGGGTACGCAGAGCGCCGCCACCTATCAGAACTTTATCAAACTATAGAGGGTGAAGCGGGTATATGCCACGGTGTCGCACAAAAAATTCCACATTTTTTCAATTGAAATTATTCGAGAAAAATGTTCGAGGATGAATCAAATTAAAACCTTAAATTTGTAATAACAAATCCAAATTTTGCACCGTTGTCATGTACGTTGGTAAGTGTGCAACAAACAGCGCGCAAAATGGCCTGTATGTGGCAGCATAGTGCAGATGCACACATTCCATCGCAGTATCAGTATATAGATGGCCGCCCCACTTGAGATTTGCACGGTGGAAGAACAGCGTTCTGTTATTCGGTTTTTGCGTCGTGGAGGTGTAAAACCTATTGAAATTCATAGACGAATGAAGGTTCGGTATGCTGATGCATGTTTGTCACAGTAGTAAGTCTACGAATGGAGTAGGAAGTTCACAAACGGTGTGACTTCAGTGCAAGATGCTCCTCATCCAGATCAGGTACAACGAGTTGTGACTCCACAGAACATGCAGCAGTTGAAGCCATAGTGAAGGAAAACCGCCGAGTGACACTGAATGACATTGCAGCATACTTACAGATTAGTCATGGGTTAGCACACCACATTGTGCATGATGTGCTCCAATTTCACAAAGTGTCTCCAAGATGGGTGCTACGGCAGCTGACTCCTGAAATGAGAGAACGACCTGTTGCTCCATGTGAAGAACATCTTCGGCGCTTTGAACGAGGGGGTGATGGCTTCCTTGCAAGAATCGTTACTGGGGACGAAACCTGGGTTCACTTCCACCAACCGGAAACAAAGAGAGCGAGCAAGGAATGGGGCCATTTCTCATCACCAAAACCATCAGCCGGGAAGGTTATGCTGATTCTCTTTTGGGCTGAAAGAAGGGTCAGTGTGGAGCATTACATGCCTAGAGGGGCCACAGTTACCATTGCATCATACACAGATCTCCTAAAAAATCATCTGCAGCCTCCAATTAAATAGCCAAAACCTTGCAGGCAAACAAAAATTACGCGAAGCGAAATGTAGTGTGAGGAGGGCTATGCGAGAGGCTTTCAATGAATTCGAAAGTAAAGTTCTATGTACTGACTTGGCAGAAAATCCTAAGAAATTTTGGTCCTATGTCAAAGCGGTAGGTGGATCAAAACAAAATGTCCAGACACTCTATGACAAAAATGGTACTGAAACAGAGGATGACAGACTAAAGGCCGAAATACTAAATGTCTTCTTCCAAAGCTGTTTCACAGAGGAAGATTGCACTGTGCTTCCTTCTCTAGATTGTCGCACAGTTGACAAAATGGTAGATATCGAAGTAGACGACAGAGGGATAGAGAAACAATTAAAATCGCTCAAAAGAGGAAAGGCCGCTGGTCCTGATGGGATACGTTCGATTTTACACAGAGTACGCGAAGGAACTTGCCCCCTTCTTGCAGCGGTGTACCGTAGGTCTCTAGAAGAGCGAAGCGTTCCAAAGGATTGGAAAAGGGCACAGGTCATCCCCGTTTTCAAGAAGGGACGTCGAACAGATGTGCAGAACTATAGACCTATATCTCTAACGTCGATCAGTTGTAGAATTTTGGAACACGTATTATGTTCGAGTATAATGTCTTTTCTGGAGACTAGAAATCTACTCTGTAGGAATCAGCATGGGTTTCTAAAAAGACGATCGTGTGAAACCCAGCTCGCGCTATTCGTCCACGAGACTCAGAGGGCCTTAGACACGGGTTCACAGGTAGATGCCGTGCTTCTTGACTTCCGCAAGGCGTTTGACACAGTTCCCCACAGTCGTTTAATGAACAAAGTAAGAGCATACGGACTATCAGATCAATTGTGTGATTGGATTGAGGAGTTCCTAGATAACATAAGGCAGCATGTCATTCTCAATGGAGAGAAATCTTCCGAAGCAAGAGTGATTTCAGGTGTGCCGCAGGGGAGTGTCATAGGACCGCTGCTATTCACAATATACATAAATGACCTGGTGGATGACATCGGAAGTTCACTGAGGCTTTTTGCAGATGATGCTGTGGTGTATCGAGAGGTTGCAACAATGGAAAATTGTACTGAAATGCAGGAGGATCTGCAGCGAATTGACGCATGGTGCACGGAATGGCAATTGAATCTCAATGTAGCGAAGTGTAATGTGATGCGAATACATAGAAAGATAGGTCCCTTATCATTTAGCTACAAAATAGCAGGTCAGCAACTGGAAGCTGTTAATTCCATAAATTATCTGGGAGTACGCATTAGGAGTGATTTAAAATGGAATGATCATATAAAGTTGATCGTCGGTAAAGCAGATGCCAGACTGAGATTCATTGGAAGAATCCTAAGGACATGCAATCCGACAACAAAGGAAGTAGGTTACAGTACGCTTGTTCGCCCAATACTTGAATACTGCTCAGCAGTGTGGGATCCGCACCAGGTAGGGTTGATAGAAGAGATAGAGAAGATCCAACGGAGAGCAGCGCGCTTCGTTACAGGATCATTTAGTAATTGCGAAAGCGTTACGGAGACGATAGATAAACTCCAGTGGAAGACTCTGCAGGAGAGACGCTCAGTAGCTCGGTACGGGCGTTTGTTAAAGTTTCGAGAACATACTTTCACCGAAGAGTCAAGCAGTATATTGCTCCCTCCTACGTATATCTCGCGAAGAGACCATGAGGATAAAGTCAGAGAGATTAGAGCCCACACAGAAGCATACCGACAATCCTTCTTTCCACGTACAATACGAGACTGGAATAGAAGGGAGAACCGATAGAGGTACTCGGGGTACCCTCCGCCACACACAGTCAGGTGGCTTGCGGAGTACGGATGTAGATGTAGATGTAGAAAGCGAGTTGGACTGCTGTCAGCAGGTGTGCTTTTGCAACATGACAATGCAAAGCCCGACACTGCCGTACAACAGTTGCAACAATCAGAGACCTGCATTTTGAGTGTCTACCTCATCCACCATACTGACCACACCTTGCCCCAAGTGATATGCATATGTTTGGACAACTCAGAGACGCAACGGGAGTTAAGAAGTTGCGTTCCGATGAAGAAGTACGCCACGCGGTGCATGAGTGGTTGGACGGACTATCGAAAGAATTTTTACCTAAACGAATTTATACACTTTGTAAGCACTGGTGGACTTGCGTTGAGAGTGGGGGAGATTATGTTAAGTGATACAGCTTTTTACGTCTTCTGCACAGTAAATAATATTTAAAAAATATTTAAGGATTTTATTTGACTCACCCTGGTATGTGTCACTACCTGTTAAACGCCCCTCACATGTGTACGAAGTTGCACTGACGCACGTCAATGTTTTGTGGATGCTTCGCTTTTTGTGGGCAGTGTACGGAGAGGAGGACGAACTGCTTGATTTGCTCGCGGTGAGTGCTGAAACCTTATCGCTATAGCTCGTGAGGAATAAGATATGAATTAACGCGAAATGTTATCTGAGTATCTTCGAGATAAAGATGTACCTATATGGCTTCTGCATTTCGTGCCACTATATACGCGGGATGCTCGGCGCGTGTAGTTAGGCTACCGGTACAGAACAGAGCAGATGGCAGGCGGCGGAAGCGTGCGTGCCGGGGACACGGAGTCTGTGACCCGGGTGCGCGATGGCACACACCGCTGGCAGCCGCGCCGGCTCATCAATACGCAACGCTACCGGAAAAGCCACTCGGCACCGGCCCACGCCGCCGGTATCACCTCACTTTCCCTACATCAGCCCACGCCGCCGCGGATCCCGCTCTCCGGCGACATCATGCATTATCACTGGCTCCCATCTGGTGCCAAAATAGAGCCTGTGTGCGGCTCTGCAACCCTAAGCACCGTGACGTAGCAGTTCCCACTCTTGTCACATAGTGCTACACATTTCTCTTCTGCGTAACGAGGCAAAATGCCAAGCCCAAAAATGGTTCAAATGGCTCTGAGCACTATGGGACTCTGAGTTCATCAGTCCCATAGAACTTAGAACGACTTAAAACTAGCTAGCCTAAGGACAACACACAAATCCGTGCCCGAGCCAGGATTCGAACCTGCGGTCGTAATGGTCGTGCGGTTCCAGACTGAAGAGCCTAGAACCGCTCCGCCACACCGGTAAGCTGTAGATTGTACTCTGCATACGTTTTTCACTACAGGAGGAATGTTTTCCTAGGAGGAGTTCTCTCCAAAAGTGTAGGCGGGAGGGCGACGACAGATTAGAGACACTACTTGCAGTATTTACAAACCATCAAACTGACATGAACTGTACTACACGCTTGGATAATTAGCACGTCAGGGTAACAATGACGCCTCCTACGTTTATTATATAAGGAAATATTTCACGGTCGGCTTCTCATTCACTATTCACAAGTTAATCTTGTTTGTTTGTTATATAACACGATGTTTTCCTCCGCTTAAGATAGAGAGACACACTAAGTAATCAAGAGTATCCGGACACCTGGCTGAAAATGACTTACCAGTACGTGGCGCGCTCCACCGGTAACGCTGGAATTCAGTACTGTTTGCCCACCCGTTGCCTTGATGACAGCTTCCACTCTCGCAGTCGTACGTTCAGTCAAGAGCTGAAAGATTTCTTGGGGAATGGCAGCCCATTCTTCACGGATTTATGCACTGAGGGGAGGTATCGATGTCGGTCGGTGGGGCCTGGCACGATGTCGGCATTCCAAAACATCCCAAAGGAGTTCTAGGTCAGGACTGTGTGAAGGTCAGTCCATTAAGGGGCGTTATTGTCATGTAACCACTCCGTCACAGGCCGTGCATTATGGACAGGTGTTGAAAGAGGCAATCGCCATCCTCCAACTGCTCTTCAACAATGGGAAGCAAGAAGGTGCTTAAAGCATCAATATAGGCCTGTGCTGTGATAGAATCACGCAAAACAAGAAGGTGTGCAAGCCCTCTCCATGAAAAACCCGACAACATCATAACACCACCGTCTCCGGATTTTACTTTTGGCACTACACACGCTGGCAGATGACGTTCACTGGGCATTCGCCATACCCACACCCTGCCGTCGGATCGCCACATTGTGTATCGTGATTCGTCACTCCACACAATGTTCTTCCAGTGCTCAATCATTCATTGTTTACTCTCCTTACACCAAGCGAGGTGTAAACGCTTCTTTTTGGAGTTGTCCGGATACCTTTGAGCATATAGTGTGTCTAACAAGTGTCGTAATTCCGTACCGGCAGGAAATTCCCTTCAGCATCTAAACAGCAACCAGCTGCTGTGGCTGAGGGGTTCAAGGCGCTTCAGTCCACAACCGCGCTGCTGCTACGGTCGCAGGTTCGAATCCTGCCTCGGGCATGGATGTGTGATGTACTTAGGTTAGGTTTAAGTAGTTGTAAGTTCTAGGGGACTGATGACCTCAGATCGTAAGTCCCACAGTGCTCAGAGCCATTTGAACCTTTTGAAACCCCTAGGCAGGCCGTCTTTGTCGCTAGACGATAATTCTATTTAGTGTCCTGTTTCTACTATATGTGACCACTGTCTGTCTACCGGCCACTGTTTCTATTTCACTCGACGACATAAACATTTGAAGACGCGCCGAATGTTCTGCAGTAGCTCCGTACCAAGACTCGGCAGGCTGACTCCAACTTGCAACTGACAACATCTGCTCGTGGACGGCTAATTAAGTGCACCTCTGTACTCCTGGTGTCGCTGTCGCCAAAGGGAATGTGATTCTTGATTCTCGCGTTTGGCATGACTGGTTAGCGCCCCGTAATGTTCCCGTACTTACTTTTTCAGCTAATGTTTTCATAATTTTTGTCACAGTCCTCTTCAGTGACCGACTATCACGAACACTCAGTACATTCTTTTGCCCTCATTGTGAATGAGGGGATGAAGTTTTTCTGCTTTTCTCGTATGACATAAATCATCGTTATGGTGCCCCTAGAAATGCAAACACTTTGGCTACTTTGGTTACCGAAGCACCCACCACACGAGCAACAAAAGTTTACCCACGTTGAAAGTCAGTTATCTCTGACATACGCCCGCCCGGCCAGCCGCGCGGTCTAACGCGCAGCTTTCCGAGCGGGAAGCCGTGCCGGTTCCCGGCACGAAACCGCCCGGCGAATTAGTGTCGCGGCTCGGTGTGCCGGCCAGCCTGTGGTGGTTTTTCAGGCGGTCTTCCACCTACCTCGGCAAATGCAGGCTGTGAGCCAATCTGCGGCTCGCGTTCGTGCCGTTGACAGGTTTGCGTCGTGTATTCGCATTGTGACCTCTCGTTTTCTTAGTGCGTTCACCGGCAGCAGTACGTTTGCACGCTTTGTCCGTCCGTGAGTGGCAGCAGCGGCGTTTATCTACAGCGAATACTGTGATATTATCTTTGGAGCGACCTCTAGTATTTTTGGGTCGTCGTGTGTCGGAGTGCAGTGAGTTGGGACGGAGCAGCAGAGAGGTCCGAGAGCACCAATACTCGGCGATGGAGGTGGCGAAATATGCACTGCCCGATGGAAGGATGTGGTCGCGAGAGTGCACCACCACGTGTAGGTCCGGATTCAGCGAGTTTAAGTTGAATGGATCGTTATATTCGAGTGTTGCAACTTTCACTTGTCTGTGTATGTGTGTGTGTGTGTGTGTGTGTGTGTGTGTGTGTGTGTGTGTGTGTGTGTGTCCGTCGAAGTGACCTCATCCTATCACACTGTCAGTAAGCTGTTTTATACTCCGACGTTTCCCTTGCCTGATTTGATCGGCAATGACCGATGGTTGGTCGTTCGGTCGGTCGTCTCAGTGGACGACGTCTATCTGGTCTTCCTAACGTTTCTATATTCTTAACGTTCATGTCTACGTGCAATTCGCCTTGTTGCTGTGTAGTGACTGTTTTGACATTATCTGAGTTGTTTGTGGAATTGTCTTTTGTGGTTCCATGTGCATCTAGTCAGATTTTGAATAGGCAGTTGGTCTTAACCCTGTCTGCATACTAGGATTTGGTGGAGCCAACCTTTGCAATTACATGCTTCTCATTTGACGATGATAACTGTTATTCTATCGTGGTACCGGTTACCGCATCGTAGGTAGATTTTGCGACTGTGCTGGTCGGCGTTTAAGGTGTCCCTAGTTTGAGCTGCCATCCTGTTAAGTGAGCATAACTCTTGGCAGCCTGCCTCACAACGTACATAGCTGTAGGGCTTTCCTCAAGTCGATTCTTCGAGCACTGTCTGTGGATCTCTACTTTTTTTATTCGTTCTCATTGCGTCAGTTGTTTAAAAATAATGTTTCTTTTATATTATTCCTATTGCTTGTGGGCTTCAGTCGACAAATATTGCATATTTTTCTTAGAAAGACATTTAGCCCTCAGTGTAGCTTGTGTTACAGTGAATTTTTTTAATAATTGTTTTTATAAAATAATTAACTTAAATAAAGTGTATGTGTTTACTGTGCAACGAACGGTAGATGATTAGGCCCCGTCCACACCTTTTCGTGCTTTCCCCACGTCTCTGGCAGCTTCCCCTTATTCTGTCTGAATTACACTATGTCGGCGACTGATGCGCAAACACTATCTCCGTGAACGCATACGCCATCAGTACTCTACCACACAAACATTTGGGGCTACACTCGTCTGGTATGAGACGTTTCTGAGAGAGGTGGTACGCCATCAGTACTCTACCACACAAATATTTGGGGCTACACTCATCTGGTATGAGACGTTTCTCAGAGGGGTGGTACGCCATCAGTACTCTACCACACAAACATTTGGGGCTACACTCGTCTGGTATGAGACAATTCTGAGAGAGGTGGTACGCCATCAGTACTCTACCACACAAACATTTGGGCTACACTCGTCTGGTGTGAGACGTTTCTGAGGGGCGTGGTGTACAGTGAGTCAAACCGCGCAATAACTCTGGGTTCAGTGTGTGGCGGCGGTGGGGTCGGTCGCCTGCTGTGGGGTTGTGAACCACAGAGGGCTTCGGCGGGATAAAGCCACTCCGTCGTTTCTAGTTCCCCGGTTAAATACACACACACACAATACACAATAGCTCTGATATTATGCATTCAAAACTACACTAAACTATGTTCTGGCTACGACTTACACTTGCAATCTATTGACGACGTTGCACAGGCACCGTGCGAGGTCAAATACAACAGCGCGAGCTGCAGGCTTGACCAGCATTCGCATTTATGTTCAAGCACGCATTTCCCGCTATGTCTCAATTTTTTGTGTCGACCCGGTGTATGTGTGACTATAGACGTTTATTTAGTGAATGTTGCTTGCAGTAGGAGGTATGTGTCCTGTGAGACTTGAAATGGTGTATGGTTTGCTTTTTTAGACATCCGGAGCAGCATAACTGATTGTCGTGAAATGTTAGACCATTAAAATGCGGTCATATTGTTTATTTTAGGACCTCAGTACCACTTTTGTACTGGAACACTCTTAACATCTGAGGTTTCTATCTTTGGTTCTATTAGATAAGCTCACTCGAACAACAAAGGACCTTCTGAATTTCTACTTTACGTTTTGAAGCTGATGGTTGAGAGTAGCTCAGTTCAGCCATTTCCATTTTCCTACATTTACGGGTTTTAGAAACTAAATTTCAAAGTTCACTGTCGGTTACGCACAGAAAAATGTGCCCGAAGAACCTTCCTCTGCACGACGTTGTTTCCTATATGATATTTTTTGGGTCGCGACATATGAAGCAATAATATATCCCAAACAGCAATTATACCATTTCTAGTACAGGGTTTATCATAAATGTGACCTCATTTTTTTCATTCTGTAAGTGCCCGTAAGTTACATATTCCCTTTACTTGTCCTTGAACCAAATCATGATTTAGCTACATAGTTCATTCCATATCAATCAGAAATTCCACTTAATTTCTTTTAGAAGCAAATCTCTACGAGGATAGATTAAATAATTTTTATATAATTCTTCTCCCTACTCCTAAATTTATTCTGAATTTCTTCAGTCCTTCTTCGAGATACATGCTAATCACACCAAAGGTGTACCTTGCCCTACATCCACGTTAATGACGTACATTTCCTTGACGAACTCATAATACATTCTGTTGGTCAATGTGAAAAACATGTAAATATTTTACATATTTAGAATAAGACAAAATCAGAAACAAACCAAGAATAAACTTAAGTGTCACACAAAATTGTGCTGACTAACGCGTCAGAATTAAGTGTACGGCTGTCGATAATAATGGGCAAATCGTGGGCAAATCGGAAGAAACTATAAATCTTGCATAAAGGAGTACAGGTATCTTTAAGGTATCAGAGAAACTTGAAGTGCGTACTGATAAACAGCTGAACCAGGAAAATTCCTACACAAATTACGCGAATTCTCCTTTGGTGAGTACAGTAACATGCATGAAGGCGTCCTGTCTTAATTGATATGATGTGCCTGACATCGCAAAGTTCCTTGTTCAGAAACATAGTCTTCGTTTTAATGATATGTTGGGTTCGTCCACGCATTTCTATACGTGTTATTATTATTCAGTAGTGAATTTTTATCTGATAGGGAATGAGGGTGATTGTGTCCGCGTTTGTGATCACATGATGGATATGACGCACATTTTATAACACGTTAGGCACATACATTTTAGCTGAACTTTCAATGCTTATGGCGATACAGTGTTTGATGTACCGCTTCCACAGTGTTTCATGCGACTTCCTTTGGTTTACTATGACTATACTGAGTTTGATATATAGCTTCTACAGTGTTTGATGTGAATTACTTGCCCCTGTTATGACTATATTGTGTTTGATGTACTGTGTCTAATGCTAGATGTGCCCTACTTTGGTTTGCTATGATACTGTATTTGATGTACTGCTCCTAGCGTGTTTTATGTGACTTAGTTTGGTCTGTTATGACTATACTGAGTTAGATGTACTGCCTGTACAGCGTTTGATATGACTCACTTTGGTTTGTCCTTTTGATAAATCTCGTCTCCTAAGGGCGCTTCTACTATTACAGTCTTTTTAAACATTTCCAACATATATCTCTGTTAATGTAATCGATGCCTCGTCTTCGAGCTTTTAAAGCACCTCTGTGGGTCAGATTATAAATCTAATAAAAACATTACTTACACAGCCTGACATAGCTGACTCAAATAAAATATTCTTTTGTACTGCTTTCCCCAAGAAATTATGTTCTCTAGCCGTAATACATCGCAGTGACTCTGAATGAATCAGTAAAGGTTTCAGAGCCGTGCTGGCCCCGGCTTATGCGTTGGTTTAAACCTTAACAGATACTCTGCGTTTGGCTTCACGCGGTTATTGACGTTATTCCGTGGTTCTTCCTCTTTCTACGTGTGGCAGCAGCAGTGTGTATCGCTATTCGCACCTTCTACTATCTTTGGTCTGGCGCTTATAGTTTCCAGGTAGCCAGTGTGCGGCAGTCGGTTGGTTGGTGTGGATCAGCCAGCAAATCGCGCGGCACAATGGGCCAGGCCCGCTGGCGGTCTGTACGCAGTGTCGGAGTGCGTGGGTGCTGTTATGATTGCTACGAGGTTCGTGGCTCACCGGCCCAGGACATCAAAGTTGAGTGGTGATTTAATTGCCGAAGCCAGACTGTTCACATTGTGCCGTTGGTTTTCGTAGGTGGCTGTTGGGGGTATTTCAGTGAGCAACAGCGAGTGTTCGAGTTGGCGAATGTATGGCCACCATCCGGTTGAGTTTAACAGTATTTTGATTATTTAAAATCCAAGTGCGCCAGCGGGATCTTCTGCCATGTGGCTTTTAGCGTTCTGGTTACCTGCCCTGGCCGCTGATGTAAAATTCAGGCATTGTCCTTTCCACACCGTGTTGTCGCTGTCCAACACATTTGTGTAGATTTGACAGCTTATCCTTACTTGGTTGTGGGCGCTACGCCTTTTACGTTTTGGCTTTGGAGTTCCTTGTGTACTGGACGGGTGGAAGGGAAGTGGTCTTGATGGTGGGTCCGTTGACTGTCTCTTGGTTGGGTTGCCAGTGGATTGGATATACACTCCTGGAAATTGAAATAAGAACACCGTGAATTCATTGTCCCAGGGAGGGGAAACTTTATTGACACATTCCTGGTGTCAGATACATCACATGATCACACTGACAGAACCACAGGCACATAGACAAAGGCAACAGAGCATGCACAATGTCGGCACTAGTACAGTGTATATCCACCTTTCACAGCAATGCAGGCTGCTATTCTCAAATGGAGACGATCGTACAGATGCTGGATGTAGTCCTGTGGAACGGCTTGCCATGCCATTAACACTTGGCGCCTCAGTTGGACCAGCGTGCAGACCGCGTGCAGACCAGCGTGAAGACCGCGTGAGACGACGCTTCATCCAGTCCCAAACATGCTCAATGGGAGACAGATCCGGAGATCTTGCTGGCCAGGGTAGTTGACTTACACCTTCTAGAGCACGTTGGGTGGCACGGGATACATGCGGACGTGCATTGTCCTGTTGGAACAGCAAGTTCCCTTGCCGGTCTAGGAATGGTAGAACGATGAGTTCGATGACGGTTTGGATATACCGTGCACTATTCAGTGTCCCCTCGACGATCACCAGAGGTGTACGGCCAGTATAGGAGATCGCTCCCCACACCATGATGCCGGGTGTTGGCCCTGTGTGCCTCGGTCGTATGCAGTCCTGATTGTGGCGCTCACCTGCACGGCACCAAACACGCATACGACCATCATTGGCACCAAGGCAGAAGCGACTCTCACCGCTGAAGACGACACGTCTCCATTCGTCCCTCCATTCACGCCTGGAGGCGGGCTGCACGATGTTGGGGCGTGAGCGGAAGACGACCTAACGGTGTGCGGGACCGTAGCCCAGCTTCATGGAGACGGTTGCGAATGGTCCTCGCCGATACCCCAGGAGCAACAGTGTCCCTAATTTGCTGGGAAGTGGCGGTGCGGTCCCCTACAGCACTGCGTAGGATCCTACGGTCTTGGCGTGCATCCGTGCGTCGCTGCGGTCCGGTCCCAGGTCGACGGGCACGTGCACCTTCCGCCGACCACTGGCGACAACATCGATGTACTGTGGAGACCTCACGCCCCACGTGTTGAGCAATTCGGCGGTACGTCCACCCGGCCTCCCGCATGCCCACTATACGCCCTCGCTCAAAGTCCGTCAGCTGTACATACGGTTCACGTCCACGCTGTCGCGGCATGCTACCAGTGTTAAAGACTGCGATGGAGCTCCGTATGCCACGGCAAACTGGCTGACACTGACGGCGGCGGTGCACAAATGCTGCGCAGCTAGCGCCATTCGACGGCCAACACCGCGGTTCCTGGTGTGTCCGCTGTGCCGTGCGTGTGATCATTGCTTGTACAGCCCTCTCGCAGTGTCCGGAGCAAGTATGGTGGGTCTGACACACCGGTGTCAATGTGTTCTTTTTTCCATTTCCAGGAGTGTAGTTGGGCCGACTGCCTCTCTCCCCTAAGCGAACGTTAATGCTCGTATTTCAAGTGTAAACGGAACCCCGGAAACTTTTGAGCGCCGCTGGCAGTACTACCTTTTCTTATTGGTGTTTGATTGTGTATTTTAATGGCTCATAGCCGATGCTTTGGATTTGTACGCTTTTAGTTGGGTTTTAAACAACGGGCCTTCAGCCATTTTAAAATTGAAAGTTCCTTACTTGCCAAGTGTTGCATTGTTTGGTCCTTCAGCCTCATTTAAAATATATTTGATAAAGCTTTGGGCCTTCTGCCTTTTGAAAATTCATTGTTGTTGTGTTTTATCAATCATGGGCTTTCAGCCAACTTAAAATTAAAATTCCTTACTTCTTAAGTCTTACATTCTTTGGGCCTTCAGACTCATTAAAAATATTTTTGGGTAAAACTTTGGGCCTTCTGCCTTTTGAAAATTTATTGTAGTTGTGTTTTGCAATTATGAGACTTCGGCCGTCTTAAAATTAAAATTCCTTACTTGCTAAGTCTTAGCTTGTTTGGGCCTTTAGCCTCCATTAATGATAAAACTTTGGGCCTCCTGCCTTTGAAAATTAATTGTAGTCGTGTTTTTAAATCATGGACCTTCAGTCGTCTTAAAATTCGAATTCCTTACTTACTAAATCTTACTGTTTGGGCCTTCAGCCTCATTAAAAAAAAATTAAGGATAAAGCCTTGAGATTTCTGCCATGTAAAAATTTATTGTAGTTGTGTTTTGAATCACGGTCCTTCACCATTTTAAAGGTAACATTCCTTATTGTGAAGTCAGATTGCTTGGGCCTTCAACCGTTTGAAAATTGAAATTCCTTACTTGTCAAGTATTAGGCTGTTTGGGCCTTCAGCTTGAGTTGAAAAATTATTCAAGGATAAAACCTTGCCCTTTCTGCCTTTTGAAAATTTGTTGTAGTTGTGTTTTAAATAATGGGCTTTCAGCCGTCCTAAAAATTAAAGTGTTTGTGCCCTTAAGCCATAAGATTGTGTGATATATTCAGTCGGTAGTTAAGCTTCGAAATTTGCGCTGTAATGTTTAGGCTACGTTCGAATGTAACTGACAGCCGCTCATTTCTGGCCCCTATCCGCAATTCCAACTACCTGTTCTGTCCTGCGGATTTAACCAGGCGTTTCAGTTCTGGTGAATGGGCCAACAGCCATGGCAAATGTCAAGCTCAGTTTCTAACATCTGAAACTTGCAGGTCATGTAAACGTCCACTGCCGCCTTACAATGACACACATTCCGAGATTATAACACAGGATAAACTGTAACTACGTAGTACTACTGTAGTGTAAGAGGTGACAACAGCGTGGGTAAGCATGAAACGGGACACGCGCATATTTATTGAATGTGAATGTGTATATATGTGTGTGTCTGTGTCTGTGTCTGTGTCTGTGTCTGTCTGTGGTGCTTGTATTAGTGCCGCATAATGGAACACTACTAAAAACAGGAGAAGGCATTCATCGCATGTTACAGCTGATTCAATTAGAGTAAATTTCATTGTACAGTACAGAATAATAAGTACCCACAGGGTCTTCATGAAACGCTCGCTTATACGAAACGAACATAAATCGTGTGCTCGTAATATGCATAGGAAACGGCTGATGAATCGAAATGTGCTGCCTTTTGTGATAAATAGTGGCACAAAAATTGGGATCAAATGACAATAATCACATGCAATGTGGATGCAAAGGTCCTGCTGGCGCGTAATCGGCAAGTCAGTTGGTTGTGTTGATTCTGAGTCTTTGTTGGGCTGCTGTTGTATGAGTCATCGACTGTGATTCCAACAAAAACGTTTAGCAGACCACGCCTCAAGGTTCGTACCCTCCCTCCACCTGCTACTGCCAGCTCACGGTGCCACAAGGCGTTAGATGGCGCAGCAAAACTGTGGCTATCGGGGTAGCGTAACAAGACTAGAGTAGCGAGTTCCGCCAGACTCCAGTGTTCGCATTTTTAATGTTAACCAGCTACGGTCCGGCTGCTTCTACAACGAGGCCGGCTACAGCAATACCCACGGAGTTCTCAGGGTTTGCCATGTAGGCGATATTCTTGCTTGTTGTGCACAGATAAGTATTATTGTCAGTAATGGAAGGAGAGAACTGGGGTGAAGTTACAATGCTCCAACTATATCTATATATAAACATTGTTATCAGAAATTTGAGTAATACACAGAAAGATATACATTCGCCTCAACCTTTTCTACAACGTCTTATTCAGGGACTATAAATTGCGATAATAACAGAAGCTGTAAAGGAAAACGTAGGTACAAGGAAGGTAACTGCAAAGAGATCAGTAACAGAAAAAATACCTCAGCTGATTGAGAAAAGAAGGATGTACACAAAGTTTTAGGGAAATTCAGGAATACAGAAATACAAGTCATTTAGGAATGAAATAAACAGAAAGCGCAGGGAAGCTACGGCGAAATAGCTGCACGAAAAGAAGTGAAGAAATGGAAGTAGAAATGATTGTCGGAAAGACTGACTCAGCGTACAGAAAAGTGAAAGCTGCCGTCGGTGAAATTGAAATCAAGAGCGGTAATATTAAGAATGTTGTGGGAATTCCTTTGTTAAATGCAGAGCGGATAAATGGAAAGAGGACATTGGAGGCCTCCATGAGGTAGAATGGAAATCCGATGATGTGTCACAAGAAGAAACAGGAGCCGACACGGAAGAGATAGGGGATCCACTATTAACGTCAGAGTTTAAACGAGGTTTGGAAGACTTAAGCTCAAATAAGGCAGAAGGGACAGATAGCAACATTCCGTTACATTTCTAAAATAATTAGGGAAGTGGCAACAAAGCAACTCTTCACGCTGGTGTGTAGAATGTATGAGTTCGACGATATACCATCAGACCACTGGGGAAAAAAAAATCATTATTCACACAATTCTCAAGATTGCAAGAGCTAACAGGTACGAGAATTATTGCAAAACCAGCTTAACAATGTATCTAAGTTGATGCCAATAATAATATACAGAAGACTGGAAAAGAAAGTTGACGGTGTATTAGATGACGATCAGTTTGGCTTTGCTAAAGGTAAAGACACCCGAGAGGCAGCTCTGACGTTGTAGTTGATAGTGCAAGGATGGCTAAAGAAAAGTCAAGTCACGTTCATACGATTTGTCAACACGGAAAAAACGTTCGACCGAGTAAGCAAGATCATCATAATTTTGAGAAACCTACAGGCAAGTTATAGGAAAAGACGCGCTATATACATAATGTACAAGAACCAAAAGGGAGCACTAAGACTGGAAGATCAATAATGAAGGGTTTGGATTAAAAAGTTGTAAGACAGTAGTTTACTCTTCCGTACCGTCTTTTCAGTCTAAACATCCGAGAAGCAATGGCTGAAATCAAACTAACGTTCAAGACTGCAATTAAAACTCAAGGTCAAAAGATAACTATGACGAGATTAGCTAAAGACGTTGCTATCTTCAGTGACAGAGAAAAAGAATTGAAGGATATGATTAATGGAATTAACAGTCTAATGAGTATAGAAAATGTACTGACTGTAAATCGAAGAAAGACGAAAGTAAGGAGAGGTAGCAGTAATGATAATAGCGAGAAACTTAACATCACAATTGGGACTCACGAAATATGCGAAGATAAGGAAATCCGCTACACAGGGATGATAGAAGGAACAAAGAGAACATAAGCAGCAGACTGTCACTGGTAGAAAAGGGTATTCCTGGCAAAGATATGTATGTTAGTATCAAACATAGACCTTAATTTGAGGAAGAATTTCTGATAATGTATGTTTGGAGAATATGGTTGTGTTGTAGTGAAACTTGGACTGTGGAGAAACCGAAATGGAAGAGAATCGAAGGGTTTCAGATGTGATGCTACAGAAGAAAGTTGAAAATTACGTGGTATGATAAGGTAGGGAACGAGGAGGTTCCCGCAGATTGGGTGAGAATGGTACATCAGAGAATAACTTCCACGGTAGCAGAGGCAGCTGCAGAGGATAAAAGCTGTTGAGGAAAACAGAGATTAAGACACATACAGCAAATAATTGAGGACGTAGGTTGCAGTTCCTACTCTCGGATGAAAAAGATTGGCACAAGAGAGGAATTCGTGGGGGGCCGCATCAGACAAGTCGTAACAAGTCATAAGAGAGATGAAAAAAAAAAAAAACAATAAAAACTGCGGAACATATTTTACGAGTCATTTTTAAACACTGCATATTACTTTTGTAGCATTCTTAGTTTCAGCTTTTCATTGAATTTATATTTCCTATTTATTACGTGCCGTGGATCGAAGTAAGCTACAAATGACAGATGTCATATGTTGGTTGAGCTGTACACAACTTTTAGTCTGCAATTTGCAAGCGCTGGATACTGTTCATTTTCAAGGACGAAGAACTATATGCAGCTGGTTGCAGCAATGATTGGGAGTATCGTGAAAATCACCGTTTGGCCTTTCGGGATTAAATTTTGTTTGAGGAAGTCAGTTAAGAAACACAGACGATTTTTTTTCTCGTTCTGAGGTTCCGATCCGTCAATATAAGCAACGTCTTCCTCTCTTTGCTGAAGATACATCTGACAGGAAGTCTCATATCCGGGTATTTTCTGTTTCGTTTATGTAGAGGGAAATTTCGCGTTTAAAACTTAGGCATTGCACCTTATGTCATTACGTGAATAATAGTGCCATAAACAATTTTGATTTTGTATCAATGAAGCTTAAAATCGCAGAGCATCAACTCATATATGTCGCAAACAATTTTTTTGTTGTGACTTCATTGCAATAGTTATCTCCAGTGACCTGAGTTTATACAAATGAGTTTTTCTGTACATTTTGTTACTTCAAATGATGTTTATTGACATTTAGAGAATGGGTAGTTGCACAAGTACTAATAATGTTATTGTATGGACTATGCCTAAATTTTCTTCTCACATAATATCTTCAGTAGCTTGTAATTCGACCTCTGATTTTATACTTGTTGTTATTCCTTAATCGTGGCACCCTTTTCTGCTAAACTTGCAAAGGTAACAGAACTAAATGTTTAGCTGATGGTATAAACAATCCGACAACTGTGCAACCCATGGAACGAACAAAGAATTAATTTATTTCTACCCGTTGCCGCCCCATAGCATCTGTTGAAGCTCATAGGCGATGGAGGATTAGTGACAAAGCGACATAACATCAGGAAGTTAACGTCTTTTTCGTTGAATACAGCTAAAAGTAAAGTCGTATGGCATTAATGGCTGGGAGATCCCGAAGTGCAGGTTCAGTGCCTAACTGGAGAGGAATTTCCTATCCTTATCACCCACAAGTTCTTCCTTTCGTGAAATATGAGAGTTGTGTGCGTAGGTGTATCTGTTAACTGTAGGTGTGTGTGTACTGTCGCGTATTGTGTAGTGCAGCATCATGCTCGTTTTGGAGATGAGTGAAGGGAGAGGTTGAAACCTTACCGGTGTAAATTCTGCTCCGCTCGTTGAGCACCAAAGTGGCCGCCGGGCTTAACGTTCCCATGCGATGGACGCATCACTTTCGCCTCTGTCGAATGACCTCACATCATGGGACACTGCGGAGAGGTGTTGAATATAATCCAAGACTTTATCGCAAAGACTGGTGATAAGAAGGCTTACAACACGACCCTTTCTGTCCCTGAATAAACGCCAAGTGAAAGTTTTCAAATGGGCTCGTTGTACGTAGACAGTCACCCAACCATGCAGTGGCAACGTCCGACGGCTGTGATTAATTTCGGCCATCTAACGGAAACTGGCGTAACCACCTCAGCACTGTCGTTGACAAAATTATGTGCTGAACATGATCACTTATGGACTGCGACCTTATCAAGTGAACTTTCGACTCCAGAAACAGTCCTTTGTGACTGTTTCATTTGTCACTATCTCTCTCTTACGACTTGCGACAATGAAGTAATGAGACTGATTTTCTTTGCAAGATCTAGCAACCCTGCTGGCCTGCGTAGGGACAATATCTCTGACCTGGGTTTATAAGCTGCTTCTAGTCCAAGCGGTACATCGATGCAACTGCTCAGTCATGAGTTGTGCTGTAATACGTTAACATGTGTTTGTGTCTCTCGTGACGGAAATGGAACTGTATAATATTGTGCAACGGCATGCCATTTCTTTTTGCCTTAAACTGGGTGAAAACGCGATGGCAACTTACAGTAAGCTTCAGATGGCTTTTGGAGAGGAGATTATGTCAAGAGCTCAAGTTTTTCATTGGCATAAAATGTTTAGTGAAGGCAGAACGAATATTCAAGATGAAGACCGCAGTAGACGACTATCAACCTCACGGACGGATGTCAACTTTGCCAGGGTGAGATCTGATCGAAGATTATTAATGAAAATCATTGCAGAAGAACTGAGCATCAATAGAGAAACTGTTCGTCTAATAATAACTGAAGATCCTGATATGAGAAAGGTTTGTCCAATAATGGCCCCCAAAAGTCTGACATCACAACAGCGAGAAACACGGAAAAATGTGGCAGCCGCTCTGTTAGAACAAACGAAGATCAATCCAGAATTGTTGAGCCGTGTTATCACTGGTGATGAAAGTTGGTTGTTTCAATACGATCCACAGACAAAACACCAAAGTTAGCAACAGTTCTCAAAGGGATCAACCAGACCAAAGAAAGCTCGCATGTCAAAGTCAAACGTGAAATGCATGCATGTGTGCTTCTTTGATTCCAAGGGAATTGTTCATAAAGAGTGGGTGCCTCCTGAACAAATAGTTAACCAATGTAACTACAAAGAAATTTTAGAAAGACTTCGTAAAAGAGTTCTTCGTGTCCGTGCCAACATTGATGATAATTGGATTCTGCATCACAATAATGCGCCATCCCATACTGCTCCGTCACTAAAGCAATTTTTAACATCAAAACAAATTTCATTACTACCACAGCCTACCTATTCACCAGATATCACTCCGTGCGACTTTTTTTTACTTCCAACAGTCAAAACGGCGGTCAAGGGACACCATTTTCAAACAAGATGCCTAAAAAGCTGTAAAGAGGGTCTTGGAGGATATTACAGAAGATGATTTCCATACATGGTACCATCAATGGCACAAGCGCTGGAAAAAGTGTGTGCAATCAGAGCGGAACTACTTTGAAGGAGACAGCACTGAACTTCACTAAAACGGTAAGCAACATTCTTCTTTAACATTAGTCTTTATTGTCGCACCTCGTATATTCTCCAGCTTACCCTGTTCCAGCAGCACCGCTCAGAAAAGAAAAAAAGATATCGGAGATAACAAGGCATTGTTTATAATGTTAATCATTAGTTTTGAGTGAAACGTCTCCTATTTTGAACCTCTTAACAGATTAAACTGTGTGTCAAACAGGCACTTAAAATCTTGGTTACGATTTGGTTTAGAGTTCTATTGTCTTTAGTGGTTTCTTGTGAGCACTTCCACTACTGAGAAATACTGCTGTTAGCTTTGCTGACTGTGAAGCCAACCGACTGACTCTTGTTATACATTGATTGAAAAAAGGAGTACCAATAAATTATGAATGTAGAATAACGAAATTTTGGGAATACATTTGTGTAACTTAATGTTGTAATATAATTTATGGCTCATGATAGCGACTATAAATCAATGATTTAAGAAGGAAAAGTTTATTTATTCTGTAGCCGGCATGTGTAGCTGAGCGGTTCTAGGCGCTTCAGTCTGTCACCGTGCGAGCGCTACGGTCGCAGGTTCGAATCCTGCCTCGGGCATGGATGTGTGTATTGTCCTTAGGTAAGTTAGGTTAAGTAGTTCTACGTTCTAGGAGACTGATGATCTCAGATGTTAAGTCCCATAGTCCTCAGACCCATCTATTCCTTATCTCACCGGTAATTTATTCACTGAACGCATTGGAAGTTCACTGGTTAATACAAACGCAAGTTAAACCATTGAAAATGAGAAATTCTGGCACATTAACAACAGGTGTAACCCAATGCAAACTTGCATGCGTTGTGTTGTACAGGTGGTGATGTCAATTTGTGGAATAGGGTTCCATGCCTGTTGCCCTTGGTCGGTCAATGCAAGAGCAGGTAATACTGGTTGTGGATGATGCAGGAATCGTCGTCCGATGATGTCCCATATGTGCCCGATTGGAGACAGATCTGGTGACCGAGCAGGCCAATGTAACATGCCGACACTCTGTAGTCCATGCTGGGGTATAACAGCGTTATGTGGGCGAGCGTTATCTTGTTGGAAAACTCCCCTTGAAATGCTGTTCATGAATGGCAGCCAAACAGCTCGAATAATCAGACTGACGTAAAAATTTACAGTCTGCGTGTGTGGGATAACCAAGTGAGTGCTCTTGGTGTCATACGAAATCGCACGCCAGACCGTAACACGAGGTGTAAGTCTAGTCAGTCTAGCAGTGAACACGATGGTTGCAGGCTGTTCTAATTAATATAGGGCCATGACTGGCTCAGAGGCAGAAGCCGTTTTCATTAGTAAATACAACAGAATTGCAGGCTGTCCTCCAATGATTTCTCGTTTGACACCACTGAAGTCACTAATAGAGGTGTTTTGGGGTCAGTGGTATGCACGCTACAAGGTTCTGGCTCGGAGCTGTTCTTGCAGATTGTTAACGGTTCGTTGTGTCACTGTGGCGACAGCTGTTGCTTAGATCACTGTTGGAGATGCAGTACTACGCGCCTGAGCCATACTCCGAAAATTATGGTCTTCCCTGTCCGATAGTGTCACCATGTCCGTTCGGTGCCCTGTCTTCCAGGAACCCTTCATTCTCGTGACCACCGTTGCTAGCAATCATATACAGAGACTACATTCCTGCCAAGTATTTCCGCAACATCGCAAGGGAACATCCGTCTTCTCCCAGCTTTATTGCACGATCTTGTTGCGTGATGTTGATAATGGCGTCTTTGTCGCCTTAAAAGGAATTCTTGACCATCTTCCCCTCACCCCGTCAAATCTCAAATCACACAGCTAACTAACGCTCACGACCATTACATTGTGTCTTTAAAGCAAACCTGATTTGTGTGCTCTTAGTGGCGCTATTAACGCCATTTTTGTGTGGCTGGCGCGAAATGTGAAAGGAAATCACCTTTCACATGTACAAAAATGTCTACCAATTATCGTTTATGACTTACAACTATTTGGTGTTGCGTTTTTCCTCTGTTAATTTAGAAGTTTGTTACTAAAAGCAAAATCATTGGCACGAGTCGTGGAAACTGTCGATGGACGTACGCAATTGGTACGTAATTTTCGGTCTCCCGCTGAGCACCTAAACAGGCTGTAACCGTGGGTTAAAAGCGGCACAGTGTATTTGCCATTCCAGTTGAATCACGAATGGAGCGTTATCTTGTGAGGATGACCACCAACAGCGTTACTGCGTCGCAGGGCAGGAGGCGCCGACGTTGTGCGGACACCCGCGGTTAACACGCGTGGGGGCATCGGCAAGCATCGCCGCACCTATCGACCGCCCCCGGCCTCCGGCGCACGGCCCGCCGCGCCACCGCCTACCGCCTCCCGCCCCACGCGGCTGCGGCTGACAAACGATCGCCACGCCCCCCTCCGCCGCCACAGCCTGACCCTCCGCGCCATGACGCATGCTGACGGTTTGTTTTAATCCCCAACCGTGCGACCACCGGACTGTTTTTGCGCTCGGTTTGGATAAATGAAAGCGTGCCCTTGACAGGGCGGCCGTGGGACACGGAAAAGGACGGTCGCAGAGAGGGAAACGTCGGAGGGAAACACCGCCTCGGTATTAGCACCTGCCGTCCCGACCGGCGAAGAAACCTGACAAGAGACGCCGAGCGGCCTTTCCAATTTGGAGCTCAGGAGGTTTTCTGCCGTAACGCGATTCGCTGCCAGCAAGAAAAGAACTGCCAGGGCTTCTTTTCTTTTTGCCAGTCATTGTCGTCACGAAGTCGCACTTCGGATTAACTTTGACTAACCACTGACGGCGGTTGAGTCCTGATCGACAGATGCTTCGGCTTAAAATAAGGTGATAATTCATGCTCAGAATCTGAAATAAATTCTTTTCTTTCTTGAGTGTCTGCACTGAGGTAACAAGTCATAGGAGAGCGACATGTATATATACAAATGACGGAAGTGCAGAGTAAAACAGAGCAGTGCATAGTTGGTTCTGTCATTTGTACTGAGGAGATTCATGTGAATAGTTTTCCAGTGTATTATGGCAGCAATAACGCGGAATTGTTGGAGCTACACGCTTGATACGTTCTATTTGGGGAATCATTAGCTAATTCAACATACCTAGATCGACTGTGTCAAGAGTGAGCTGAGAATACCAAATTTCACGCATTACCTCTCACCCCGGCCAACGCAGTTGCCGTCTCTTACGAGTAGAGTCGTTTGCATAGATATGTCAGTATTAACAGACAAGCAACACTGCATGAAATAACCACAGAAACCACTGAGTGACGTAAGACGAAGGTATCCAGTAAGGCACTGCTGCAAAATCTGACGTTAACGGGCTATGGTTCCAGACGATCAACGCGAGTGCCTTTGCTAAGAGGACGACATCGTGTGCAGCGCCTCTGCTCGCCTCATGATCATATCGCTGGGACCGTACACGACTGGGAAACAGTGTCCTGGTGGGGCAAGTGCCGATTTCAGTTGGTGACACTGGTAGGGTTCGAGTCTGGCGCAGTCCCCGCAAAGCTATGGGCCCATGTTGTCAAAGAGGCAGTGTCCAAGCTGTTAGTGGTTCCATAATGGTGTGGGCCATGTTTATGTCGAATGGACTGGATCCTCTGGTCCAACTGAGCCGTTCATTGGAAATGGCTATGTTCGTCTACTCTGATATCATTTTCAACAGACAACGATGATTTTTTTATTTTATTTATATTTATATGGCTATGCGCCAACCTACCGGGCCACAATAGTTCGCGATTAGTTTGAAGAGCATTCTGGACAGTTCGAGCTAATGGTTAGGCCACCCAGATCGCGCAATACGAATCTCACCGAGCATTTAAGGGACGTAATCCAGAGGTCAGTTCGTGGACAAAATCCTGCACCGGAAACACATCCGTAATTATGGATTTCTATAGAGGCAGCATGGCTCAGTATTTCTGCAGCGGACTTCCAAGAACTTGCTAAGTACATGCCGCGTCGAGATGCTGTACTGTGCCTTGTAAGAGGAGATCCGACACGGTATTAGGTATCTCGGGACCTCAGTGCTTATCGCCACTGACTGGAACGACTGCTTTCTTTGCGTAGGTTAAACAAACACACATTATTAGGATAGGTGCAGGTATGGTGAACAGGAGAGTTCCGCCTTCCTCAGTTTCCGAAAGGCATTCAACAAATGTACGACGTCTTGGATCAGTAACGAATATTATCGTATATATTATGTCACTAGCTCTAAGAATACTTGAATAATGGGGTGCAGTATGCCATACCGAACAATGAATGTTCCTCTGATACGAAACTCACTAGCTGATTAAAAATACCCGGACACCTACTTACAGCACCTTGACTTGGATTGGTGTCTCTTCCAGTGAGGTGTCTGAATTACAGTGGAGCATTGCCTTCCACAAGAACCGAAATCAGACACGGCAGTATGGAGCGAAGCAGACATTCAACTAGTCTCAGAGGTGTTGAGTTCAGGTTGGGACCCTGTACAGGCCAGGAATGTTAATGACCACAAACCACTGCCTCACAGAGGCTGCACTGTTATGCTGATAGATTCATAATCTCAGAGGTGTTCCTCTACCAAACGGAGTACACCATGCAGACCACAACTTAACCACGAGAAAAACCCCACGTCCTCCGTACTTTCTGTTGACACTACACATGATGGTAGGTAATGAGCTGTGCGTGGTTCGTGTTACCACCATCATGTATTTACATCCTGTTTTTAACGTACTTAAACCTCACTATTTTAATTTAAATTACTACCGTCACTGAGTTGCTGCTTTGCCTGGCCGTGAGTGGCGTTAGCAGCGCGTATCGATATTTCCCCTCTCGCAGTATCTTCGTTCGATTGCTACTACTTCCTGGTCGTTGTCCGTCGTAAGGAGAGCTCGGGTCGCGTCTTCGGGCTGCCGGTCAGTGAGAACGCGTCTGGATCGTAGTCCGGCCCTGCCAGTCGGGGAGTTGCAGTGCGGCACTAGTGCAGTCGGGTTGGAGCAGTGAGGTCTGCGTTAACATGGCTCGCCCGACCATTGTCGCCACGCATCACTTGAGCCGCGCCATGGTGTTGGTGGATTTTTTGTGTGTGAGGTTGGCGTTATGTCCACTGACGACTATTTTAGATGCTATCGTCATTCTGCGGCGAGTCGGTTGGTTGCTGCGGACCGGGGAAGTTATTTCCACGCGGTTCAGTCGGCTGGGTCCACTGGCGGTCCCTGCACAGTGTCAGAGCGTGTGTGAAGCTGTTCGATCACTAGCAGCTTCATGGTTCACGTGCTTTCAAATACCCAAGCCAAGTCCATTCATGATGTGTGGTTCATTTAGATGGTTCGCTGTTGGGGAGGTTCTCCTGTGAGCAACAGCGAGTGTTTCTATTGCAGGAATTTAGCCTCCATGCGTTGGAATGAACTATATTGGTTCACTACAATTCAAGTGTACCAGCAGAATTTTCTGCCTTGTTACCGTTAGTGTTCCGGTTACCTGCTCTGGTCACTAACGTAATTTCAGGCAGTGTCCTTCCTCACCTTTTGTCGCTGTGCAACAGGGGTGTAGTTTTGACAGCTTAATACATACGCATATTTGATTGTGGAAAATCACGCACGTAACATTTTGTTAGACTTCCCATGTACCAATTGGTTGCAAGTAAGTCGTTTGTCGGTTGGTCCGTGGCTGTCCCTTGGTTGGGTCACCGACGGATCAATACTTGTCTCACCTAAATGAACGAGGGCAGATCAACCCCCTGGAGGCTTCTGAGTGTTGCTGTCTTTATTGTCTTTCTCACCGGTGTTTGTTTATAATTTATGATAGCCAATGATTTACGAATTGCTTGGTTTTACTGTCTTTTATGTAAATTGAAGGCCTTTAACCGCGCATAAGTAAGTTTAAATTTCGGCAAGTAGATATTTATTGAAAGGTTGTCGTTGTGTTGTCTTTTCTTTTCATGCGTTTCAGCCACCTAGAACTTAAGACTTATGATTACACTTTTTTTTTAATTTTGAAAAATTAGCTGTGGGTCTTCTACCGCTTGGAACCTTATTTTTAAAGTTACAAGCTTAAAGATTGCGGCCTTGTGCCTTTGAAAGATTATGGTAATTAATTTTAAAATCTTGAAAATTTATTGTGGACCTTCAGCCGTTTGCATTGCACCTTGTTTGTTTGTGTATCCACTTTTGTCTTGAGGCTTTCCACATTGCTGCCATATATGTATAAATATTTCAATTATTTTATTAGCAAATTTAGCTGTATGTTTTACCACTATAGACTTATCTCGTTGCTTTCAAGACCACTACTTTGGAGGCCTTCAGCGGTCAAAGAATTTCTTCTTTGAAACTCGTAAAGGTTCGGCTATGTGCCGTTTTGATTCGAAGGTGTTACTAAATTGGAATAAATTACAATTTGAAGGTGAAACTGACCCAACCTTATATGGGCCTTTACACAATCCTAATCACCTGTTCTGCCCAGCGGGTTTAGCGTGCGTCTCATGTAAATTTCACCAAGCATTTACCAAATCCAAAGCCTGCATCTAGTTACCACAGACAACAGCGTGATTCCTCACTCCAAATCACTCGCTTGCTGTCATCCACTACCCAGCGGTGTCGCTCTTGATACCTCGCTAACTGTACCTTAACACTGACTACGAACAGTTTGTTGAACTGCTGGTGCACCTTTGGAACACACGATTATTTCTTCCGCTGATCTCATGCGATTTCCTACACCCACCCACGGCAGTACCCGACGAGCCCTGCCGTCAGTACACGAGGTCTGCCTCGTCTTCATATGGCTGTCGTTGTTCCTTCGCGTTTCCTTTACACATTGATATCACCAAGAGTCGAATTTGGCAGCATTAGAAGGGCTGAAATGTCCCTGACTCATTTGTCTTCCAAGTTACATCCAGTGACTAGTACCCATTCGAAGTCGCTGAGTTCTCTTGACCAATGCATTCAATTACTGCTTCTCTACTTGTAGTATTATACTGCCTATCACCTTCTGTTTTGTTGGTCTGCTTCTCGTGAAATTTTGTGATCAATTCCACATTTCGTAGATGTGCTTAGGTGGTTTTAATACGATAGTTTAAAACGAGATTTGCTCCGACAAAGCATAATATGTCTAACCTCTGTCACTCTAAACAAGTTTCACACTGGCATTCCGCCTTCAATGAATTATTTGAAATGGAGGTGTAGTCTCCCACAGAAGGTGATTTGTATTAGACCACTGATAAAGAAAAACTTACGCGTCTTATTGTATTGTCTATAACGTCTTTTGTCCGTTTCCCGAAACGAACTGTGGAAATGATGTACTATTTTCATACGTCCAGGACATCACTGGGTTAATTTACCCAATGAGAAGTGCTTCGAGGTGGGATGTCCTTGCTGATCACGTTTGACAAGGATGGGGGTAAAATAAGGTTTCTTACCCCTCATCTTTTTCGTTACTGGTCATATTTCCTAGAATACTTAAAAATTGAGTAACTCACTGGACGTTGTTCGAAAGATTTGCAGTGAATTAACAGTGTGAATAGAAACTGCTTACATAAGGGAATCAGAAATTCGACGTGTTAAAGTGACGTCATTGTCGAAATACGTCCCTCAACTATGTATAGAAGTACACTGGTGTCCAAAATTAAAGGAACACTCTGCAATTTTGTAAGGCTGCGTTTATTTTTCCACATTACAATGTAAATGGATGACAATAAAACAGAAACAATGTAAAGATTACAGATGTTAATCAACTGCAGTATGTACGTGTTGCGACGAAGTTTTATGAGAGGTATGTGCCATTTCTCAAGAATGTGGGTAGAAATCAGTATTGAGAATTGTCCATACATAGTGGAAAGGGGATGTAGGAATGGTAATGAACATTTTGTAACGTAGTGGTGGATTACTGGGCACTTTTCCAGTTGCAGACTTTTTTGCCATAGCTACGTTTATCCTTAATGGATGTGTCTTTGAAACAGTATGCCTTTGCTTGAGGTGTCGTAAAGGTATCCCCTGTTACGGAGGAGTAGGTAGTGTGGAACAGAACTGAGGATTGCGGGCTTCATTCAGGAAATATAAAACATGAAAATAAAGTATAGGAAAACATCCAAAGCATGGTATTCCGACTTTTCCAAAGCAGAGAAGAACAGTAACGCGGAAAAATTAAAGTTTTCAGAATGAATCTTTTACTCGGGACTGGACTGTTTGCTGTCATGAAATTTCATAGCTGTTTAAAACCGCTTACTGGACTGGACGTGGAACAATGCCATTTGCCAGGAACTCTCTTATGGCGACTCAGCTCAACTTCTGTCAGCACCTCTTTCCTATGTTTCAAACTTCACAGGGGTTTTTCTGCATTCCATGTGGTACTAGTAGTTGACGAAAACTTTTTTAAATTTTTTGTAAGGTCTTATGGGACCAAACTGCTGACGTCATCGATCCCTAAGCCTACTCACTACTTTATCTAACATAAACTAATTTACACTATGGGCAGCACATACACCCATGCCCGAGGGAGGACTCGAACCTACGACGGCGGGAGCCGCACCGACCGTGACAGGACGCCCCGGACCGCGCGGCTACCCCGCGTGGCAGTCGATGAAAAGATATTTGAAAGAAATCGCTCGATCACAGCGTAGAGTATCATTTCCAGAGTGATAGGAGTGTGTGCTGAGGAAGCCAAGACCAATGCCAGGGTAGCACAGCTGACAAGACCATTTCCAGAAAAAGGCACGATTCCCTCACGGTCCACTAGACCATCTTAGTATGACGGAAATTTCAGGACCAGCGCACATTAAGCTGCCGTGGCATACACTGCGGCTAAGCTATTTCTCAGCAGTATTCCTTCTTCCACGGTGCTAGTCTCGTTGGGTATGTTTCTCCCACGGTGCTAGTCTCGTGAAGTATGCAAACAACTACTGTGAAGTTTGGAGTGCGACGGAGGTGCTACAGTGACACAGATGGTGGATTATGCCTGGGCGCTAACCGTATGAAAGCAGTGGGTGTGGGAAGCAACATTCAGGGTTCGAGTCGCTGTGAAACACATAGTTTCAGTCTACAAGGATGTTTCATAATTCCAGCTAGTTAGGGATCTGGTGAGAGCTTCGATTTTTGTTATATTTCAACTGTTTTGTCATTTTTATTATTTTTAACCCCCCTCCCATGAACGATGGACCTTGCCGTTGGTGGGGAGAATTGCGTGCCTCAGCAATACAGATAGCCGTACCGTAGGTACAACCACAACGGAGGGGTATCTGTTGAGAGGCCAGACAAACGTGTGGTTCCTGAAGAGGGGCAGCAGCCTTTTCAGTAGTTGCAGGGGCAACACTCTGGATGATTGACTGATCTGGGCTTGTAACAATAACCAAAACGGCCTTGCTGTGCTGGTACTGCGAACGGCTGAAACCAAGGGGAAACTACATCCGTAATTTTTCCCGAGGGCATGCAGCTTTACTGTATGTTTAAATGATGATGGCGTCCTCTTGGGTAAAATATTCCAGAGGTAAAATAGTCCTACATTCGGATCTCCGGACGGAGACTACTCAAGAGGATGTCGTTAGCAGGAGAAAGAAAACTGGCGTTCTACGGATCGGAGCGTGGAATGTCAGATCCCTTAATCGGGCAGGTAGGTTAGAAAATTTAAAAAGGGAAATGGGTAGGCTAAAGGTAGATATAGTGGGAATAAGTGAAGTTCGGTGGCAGGAGGAACAACACTTCTGGTCAGGTGACTACAGGGTTATAAACACAAAATCAAATAGGGGTAATGCAGGAGTAGGTTTAGTAATGAATAGGAAAATAGGAATGCGGGTAAGCTACTACAAACAGCATAGTGAACGCATTATTGTGGACAAGATACATACGAAGCCCACACCTACTACAGTAGTACAAGTTTATTTACCAACTAGCTCTGCAGATGAAGAATAAATTGAAGAAATTTATGATGAAATAGAAGAAATTATTCAGATAGTGAAGGGAGATGAAAATTTAATTGTCATGGGTGACTGGAATTCTAGTGTAGGAAAAGGGAGAGAAGGAAACGTAGTAGGTGAATATGGATTGGGGCTAAGAAATGAAAGAGGAAGCGACCTGGTAGAATTTTGCACAGAGCACAACTTAATCATAGCTAACACTTGGTTTAAGAATCATGAAAGAAGGTTGTATACATGGAGGAACCCTGGAGATACCAAAAGGTATCAGATAGATTGTATACTGGTAAGACAGAGATTTAGGAACCAGGCTTTAAATTGTAAGACATTTCCAGGGGCAGATGCGGACTCTGGCCACAATCTATTGGTTATGACATGTAGATTAAAACCGAAGAAACTGCAAAAAGGTGGGAATTTAAGGAGATGGGACCTTGATAAACTGAAAGAACCAGAGGTTGTACAGAGTTTCAGGAACAGCATAAGGGAGCAATTGACAGGAATGGGGGAAAGAAATATAGTAGAAGAAGAATGGGTAGCTTTGAGGGATGAAGTAGTGAAGACAGCAGACGATCAAGTAGGTAAAAATACGAGGGCTAGTAGAAATCCTTGGGTAACAGAAGAAATATTGAATTTAATTGATGAAAGCAGTAAATATAAAAATGCAATAAATGAAGCAGGCAAAAAGGAATACAAATGTCTCCAAAATGAGATCGACAGAAAGTGCAAAAGGGCTAAGCAGGGATGGCTAGAAGACAAATGTAAGGATTTAGAGGCTTATCTTGCTAGGGGTAAGATAGATGCTGCCTACGGGAAAATTAAAGAGACCTTTGGAGATAAGAGAACCACTTGTATGAACATCAAGACCTCAGATGGAAACCCAGTTCTAAGCAAAGAAGGGAAAGCAGAAAGGTGGAAGGAGTATATAGAGGGACTATAAAAGGGCGATGTACTTGAGGACAACATTATGGAAATGGAAGAGGATGTGGATGAAGATGGAGATACGATACTGTGTGAAGAGTTTGACAGAGCACTGAAAGACCTCAGTCGAAACGAGGTCTCCGGAGTAGACAACATTCCATTGGAACTACTGACGGCCTTGGGAGAGCCAGTCCTCAGAAAACTCTACCATCTGGTGAGCAAGATGTATGAGATAGGCGAAATACCCTCAGACTCTAAGAAGGATATAATAATTCCAATCCCAAAGAAAGCAGGTGTTGACAGATGTGAAAATTACCGAACTATCAGTTTAATAAGCCACAGCTGCAAAATACTAACACGAATTCTTTACAGACGAATGGAAAAAGTAGTAGAAGCCGACCTCGGTAAAGATGAGTTTGGATACCTTAGAAGTACAGGAATACGTGAGGCAATACTGACCTTACGACTTATCTTAGAAGCTAGATTGAGGAAGGGCAAGCCTACGTTTCTAGCATTTGTAGACTTAGAGAAAGCTTTTGACAATGTTGACTGGAATACTCTCTTTAAAATTCTGAAGGTGGCAGGGTAAAATACAGGGAGCGAAAGACGATTTACAATTTGTACAGAAACCAGATGGCAGTTATAAGAGTCGAGGGACGTGAAAGGGAAGCAGTGGTTGGGAAGGGAGTAAGACAGGGTTGTAGCCTCTCCCCGATGTTATTCAATCTGTATATTGAGCATGCAGTATAGGAAACAAAAGAAAAATTCGGAGTAGTAATTAAAAACCATGGAGAAGAAATAAAAACTTTGAGGTTCGCCGATGACATTATAATTCTGTCACAAGCAGTAGAGGACTTGGAAGAGCAGTTGAATGGAATGGACAGTGTCTCGAAACGGGTATATAAGATTAACATCAACAAAAGCAAAACGAGGATAATGGAATGTAGTCGAATTAAGTCGGGTGATGCTGAGGAATTAGATTAGGAAACGAGACACTTAAAGTAGTAAAGAAGTTTTGCTATTTGGGGAGCAAAATAACCGATGATTGTCGAAGTAGAGAGGATATATAATGTAGACTGGCAATGGTAAGGAAAACGTTTCTGAAGAATAGAAATTTGTTAACATAGAGTATAGATTTAAGTGCCAGGAAGTCTTTCCTGAAAGTATTTGTATGGAGTGTAGCCATCTATGGAAGTGAAACATGGACGATAAATTGTTTGGATAAGAAGAGAATAGAAGCTTTCGAGATGTGGTGCTACAGAAGAATGCTGAAGATTAGATGGGTAGATCACATAACTAATGAGGAGGTATTGAATAGAATTGGGGAGAAGAGGAGTTTATGGCACAACTTGACTAGAAGAAGGGATCGGTTGGTAGGACATGTTCTGAGGCATCAAGGGATCACTAATTTGGTACTGGAGGACAGCGTGGAGGGTAAAAATCGTAGAGGGAGACCAAAAGATTAGATTAGATAAGATTATTTTTTCGTTCCATAGATCCGTGTTGAGGAGATCCTTGTGGATGTGGAACATGTCACCTTTTTTATTTTTTATTTATATTTTTTAAGCTGAAATAACAATACTAACAGTATAAATATATACAACACATCATTTGTTTCTATTAAAAAATTCTTCAATGGAATAGAAGGAGTTGGCCACTAGTAACTCTTTCAGGCTCCTTTTAAACTGATCTCTATTTGTAACTAATTTTTTTATGTTTGCTTGCAAATTATTGAAGATGAGTGTTCCTGAGTAGTGGACCTCTTTTTGAACGAAAGTAAGTGCTTTTAAGTTCTTGTGCAGATCATTTTTGTTCCAGGTATTGTATGTATTAACTGAGCTGTTTGTTGGAAAAAGGGATATATTATTTAGGACAAATTTCATTAAGGAGTAAATATACTGAGAGGCAGTAGTTAGTATACCCAGTTCTTTGAAGAGGTTTCCCCCTGATGCCCATGAGTTTACTCTACAAATAATACGTATTACACGCATTTGGACTCTGAAAACGTTTGTTTGACTTGAAGAGTTACCTCAAAATTTTATACCATATGACATTATGGAATGAAAGTAGGCAAAGTATGCAAGCTTTTTCACTTTTATGTCGCCTGTGTCTGCTAACACTAGAATTGCAAATACAGATTTGTTAAGGCATTTCTGCAGTTCTGTGATGTGCTCCTCCCAAGTGAATTTATTATCAAGTTGTAATCCCAGGGATTTAAGACTGTCAACCTATTCCATCTGCTCTTCTTCGTACTTTATACATATGCTGGGTGGAAAGCTCTTACAGGTTCTGAATTGCATATAGTGAGTCTTTTCGAAGTTTAATGTCAGTGAGTTGGCTTTACACCATTTATTAATATCCATGAAAATATCATTAGGAGATCTTTCTAGAACTACACTCGACATACTATTTATTGCAATACTTGTCATCTGCAAACAAAACGAACTCTGCTTCTGGCAGTGTAATTGATGAGAGATCATTAATGTACACAAGAAAAATCAATGGCCCTAAGATGGATGCTTGTGGGACACCACATGTAATTTCTTCCCATTCTGATGATGACTGATAACTTAATTCACTAGTCCCTTGCACTGACACCCTTTGTTTCCTGTTAGCGAGGTATGACTTGAACCATTTTGCAGCACTGCCTGTGACACCATAGAATTCTAATTTATTTAAAAGGATGTTTTGGTTTACACAATTGAATGCCTTTGACAAATCACAGAAAATACCTGCTGCTTGTAACTTATTTAATGAATTAAGTACATTTTCACTGTAGGTGTAAACAGCTTTATCGATATGAGAACCCTTCAGAAATCCAAACTGTGTTCTTGATAATAGGTTACTTGTGGTCAGATTCTTAAGAAGCTGCCTGTAGATTACTTTTTTCTAAAATTTTTGAGAATGTTGGCAAAAGTGAAATCGGTCTGTAGTTTGATGGCATCTCTTTATCCCCTTTCTTGAATAGAGGCTTAACATCTGCATATTTCAGCCAGTCAGGAAATGTCCCAGTTATAATTGACTGGTTACACAAGTAACTTAGAATTGTGCTAAACTCACAAGAACATGCCTCAATTAACTGTTGATACTTCATCATAACCACTAGAATGCTTTGTTTTTAAAGATTTTATTATGGGAGTTATTTCTTTTGGTGATGTGAGTGACATATTCATGTACCTGAAGCTATTTGTAAATGCTAGTTTCAGATATTCAAGGGCATTATTCACTGATCCTGACAATCCCATTCTATCAGTAACCGATATAAAGTGCTTGTTAAGTAGATTTGCCTCACTATGCCCATCGGTTACTAATGTGTCATCTACCCTTAGTGCTATTTGCTCCTGTCCCTTTCTGGTTCTACCAGTCTCCTCTTTCACTATATCCCATATTGTATTTATTTTGTTCCCTGACATTGCTATCTTCTTCTCGTAGTGTATTTGTTTAGATGCCTAAATTACTTGTTTTAATATTCCTTGTATTTAGCTAAATCATCAGCATTGGAGCTATTGTCGGTCGACAGATACATTTTCCTTTTTGTCTTATAGGAAATCTTTATTCCTTAGGTGATCCATGTTTTTATTATAGACTTCTGTTTAATTTGAGTAACTTTTAGAGGAAAACAGTTTTCAAACATGGTAATGACATTTTTCATGAATGTGTTACATTTTTCATTCATGTTATGAGCACTATAAACATCTTTCCAGCTCATATCTTTGAGCAGTTTTCTAAAACTTTCAATTTTTGGTTGATTGAATACTCTCCTGTACTCAGATTTAGCAGTCTTGATAATCTACTTAGAATTTACATCTAAAACAAGGAGCTGCATGTCATGATCTGATAGTCCATTTATTACAGGTTTTATGATATGATTTTGTTCCTTTGATTTGTCTATAAAAATGTTATCAATGGCTGTCCTTGGGGATTTAGTGATCCTAGTTGGAAAGTTTACAACGTGAGTTAGATTGAAAGACAACATTACTAACTGCAGTAAATGTTTACTGGAAGACTGAATTAGAAAATCTGTATTAAAGTCACCAGCAATCAAAATTTCTTTGTTTCTTACTGTTAAATAACCCGAAAGAGCTTCTAGATGATTTATAAATAGATTATAATTTCCTGCAGGTGCTCGGTAAATAGTTACTATTATATTGGATCTGTTATGGAACTCTACTTCTGTTGCACATGCTTCTAGATGCTGCTCTTAACAGAATTTATTAATGTCAAAGTTCTTGAATTTATGGCAGTTTTTAATAAATGTGGCAACTCCTCCTCCCTCTATATCTTCTCTGCAGAAGTAGGAAGCTAGCTTAAATCCTGAAATGTCTAACATATCTATACCAGTGGTCACTTGATGTTCAGAGAGGCAGATTATGTCAATTTCGTTAGATGAATTCATTTCATCGATACAAATGAGTAGTTCATCAACTTTATTTCTGAGTCCTGGAATGTTCTGGTGCAATAAAGATAACTCATACTGAATACTAATGCGATTATAAGTGGTTTGGTGAAGATGAACTGGCAGTTTCTGATTACTTTCTGTTAAACATTGTTTAAATGGAGGCTGTATGCTAAAATCTGACTCCTGTTCATCTATTTTCTCAAACTGAATCTGTCTGCCAATCTCTCTTAAAACTCCCCCTTCCCTATCCTAAAAAAAGCATCCTCTGACACCTGTGGCCACTGGTATTTTACCACTTGTGACAGGGGTCCACCCTTAAGTTTTCTGGAATCAAGCCAGAAAGTTTTCCCTTCCCTTTCCTATTGAGGTGAAGGCCATGCCTAGTGTAGTCCCTCCTATCAATAGCATCCACAGGAATCAAACCAGTATGGGACCCTATATCCATCCTAAGCAGTCACTCCAACTCCAAGTTCAACCTCCCTACAGAAGAGTTCAAATGAGGCCGATCATGGCGTCTCAACACAGACACAAATCCCACACTCGTATGCTTTGTTGCTTATGCTATCTTCACCAGGTCACTCTCTATGGAATATTCAGAGTCTCTGTCAATCCTGTTTCGCGGACCACCCACTATAACCACGGCATCCTCCTTCGTGAAATCCTTGCATAGAGAAGCTATATCCTCTGTTACCTGACCCAGATCTGCACCAGGCTTGAATACACTAAGCAGATTCAGAAGGATGTAGGTTTCAGTAGGTACTGGGAGATGAAGAAGCTTGCACAGCATGGAGAGCTGCATCAAACCAGTCTCAGGACTGAAGACCACAACAACAACAACATTATTTTTAAATATAATTCATTGTTTTCTCTTTTTGTTATTATCATTGTATTATTTTGTCCTTCATCGCTTTTGTATTCTGTGCTGATCATACAAAAACTGAGTGGTATTGTAGACTTGTGCTTTGGGTACAGGTTGTTTGGAAATTTCCGTTACAGATTTATAGGGCATGTAGACGGGAGACACTATGTAATATTTCGAACAGGAACCCACGTCCAGATACATCATCTGACGACACTACAGAGCGTCAGAATTATAGGCGCCAGCACCTACAAATGTTTGTATGTACAGGGTGATTGCCTGATGACGTTACAAACTTTGAAGGACAATGGAGAAGGATAAATGTATTAATCAGAGGCGAGGGTTCAAAATGGCTTAAATAGCTTTAAGCACTGTGGGACATAACATCTGAGGTCATCAGTCCTTTAGACTTAGAACAACGTAAACCTAACTAATCTAATGACATCACACGCATCGATGGCCTATGCACGCCCGAGGCAAGAAGGATAAATGTATTAATCAGCAGGTTCAGGACTGAAGCGCCTAGAACCGCTCGGCATCAGCGGCCGGCACAGGTGAGGGTCACTGTGCCAGAAATGAACAAGGATATAAGCGAAAGCATCGTTACTGTTGTTGCTAAGACCGAAAGGTAGGCAACTATTAGAAGTGGCAGTACAGGCCAAAACAGGAGAAAAAACAAGTCTAGTAAACTTGGACTCTAAGACACATATACTAGAAGAGCTATGAGCACTTATCCAGTAAGGATGATGTTTTTCACACTAACGAAGTTGAACAAGTTCTCATCCTCAGGTATGGATTTTAAAGGCCGTGTTTACAGGACTATTTTTCTTATTTCGGTCCATAGCAGCACCTCTGAAAGTAACATAGTCTACATTCTTAGCAATAGCAATATAGGCACGTGTATTCCACTGTCAGAGGTACCAGAATGATATCCGTTTGTAACTTGCGGGTCTTCGTTTCCGAGCCAGGGGCCCTCAGCTCTAATAGATAAATTTATCAGTCTCTACAATCCATGAAAGTTTGTAACATTATCTTGTATTTGCATACATTCACACGTGCCTGAGCCTATCTATAACTCTGACGCCCTGTAACATCGTTGTATGACGGTTTTTGGTCATCAGTTCCTCTTCGAAATGTCATATACTCGTTTCCCTTTACAAGTCCTATTAGACTGTAACGGAATTTCCGAACGCTCTGTACAATATAATAGAAAACCTATGTGTATCACTCTGCGTCAGATTAAAGGCTTCATAGGTGGCTTTACGCGTATGTTCATTATGCAATACAAAATGCGGTACAATAACATGCCACATTGAGTATTATCGATGCAGTCGCTACATTACAATAAATCCGCATAAGGCAGTTGAAAATAAGTGAAAGAGATCGTTGCACATTTCTGTCATGATATGCCAACGCCATAAATACCGATAAATACAGGAATGGGAATTTGCAGTAGTTAATTCTTAGTATTACGCAGTGCTCGTGAAGCATAATTTAAATTAACAATACGTGGTTATCTGTAAGTCAGCAATTTGCTACATATTACCTCAGGACACAGCAGCTTTATATTACTGAGATGTGGCGTCCAAAGCACGCAACAAGATCACATGTATTAATCAAGCCAAATTCCAGAGATGTATAAAAATTGCTTGTTTCTACGTCTGCCAGTATACGCTGTATTATATAGTTTTATATACATGTACTTTCAACAGTAGCTGGTAGCTTGCTAGCACCAATAGCGTCGATCGCTGTGATCTTTATTTAATCTATAAATTTCTATGCCCCGCTCTTGTTCTTTTAGGTATCGATTAAGAGCTTACGTTTCATTACTACATTTTTACAAAACTTGTTAATTTCATTCACACGTTTATTTTGGTAAATTGGCTGATATGTTTTTGGTGATATTTCCTCATTTTTAGATCTATGAGAGCTGAAAAAACAAAAGATAGTTATTAAATTTAGTAAAATAGTACGTGACACAAACGTTAACTTGTAAAATTAACTCGATAAAACGGACACCGATCTCCTCAGGTGATACAGTGGTACAATGGGCCTCATTTCGCATATACCTTCGAAAAATTAGAATTATTGTAGTGACTGGCCAAGTCAGAAGAATTGGAGACAGGTCAGGCTGTGTATTTAAGTGCAGTAAGAGGGAATATTTGATACAAAAGTGGTATACTGGAAAAAGGGATACAGAAGGCGTGCTAAGGGGGGGGGGGGGGTGGGAACATTAAGTTTAGTTTATTTGGATCGGTATGTCGCGTTGTCGAGGCGAGGAGCAGAAAGAAGGAGCGGTGTGCCAGGCCCAACGCCAGTTAAAACTCACTCGGTTTGATTGGAGAAAGCTCAGTGGGTGCCTGGATAGCGTTGCACACTCAGATCTCACATCACATTGGCACTACGTCACTCGGACCCCTGATCCTTGCGCTGGCCTTGTTGGCTCAGATGGCTCTGAGCACTACGGGACTTAAATTCTGGGGTCATCAGTCCCCTAGAATTTAGAATTACTTAAACTAACCGAACTGCCCGAGGCAAGATTCGAACCTGCAACCGTAGCGGTCGCGCGGTCCCAGGCTGAAGCGCCTAGAACCGCTCGGCCACTCCGGCAGGGGTGGCCTTGGTGGAAGGACCTAAAATATCGAGGTGGTTACAACAGTTTTTAATAATTGTACAGTATACATTATGCAGCAACACAGTTCGCCAAGGCACTCAGGCAAGAGCTAACTGTGGATCGACGCACGTCGTATCGTATACAAGGTATTCGGAAAATCCCGTTACACATTTCTGGGCTTGTAGCGGGGAGTAGGTACATAATATTTCCATGTCCAGAAACGTACCGTTTCCGTGCTGCAGCCATTTTGGAAACATGTTCGCTAGGTAGGTACGCACAAGGGTAGTCATGGTGGAGGAGGTAAGCCGGATCGCCTAATATCTGTGCTACCACTCTGACCTGTTTCGAGCCTCTTTCATGTGTCTGTGAGTGTTACAGCAACACTGATTAGTACACGTTTGCAGAATACACCGACATGATGCTTCCGAATGGAAGAGCTGCTCGTCACCTTTATCAAGATCCTTCTCCACAACGTCCGACTCAAACGCATACCTTTTCGCTACAAATACACAACGACCTCAGCAGAGGTCAGTCAGTAATCGTGACTCTGTTGCTCCGAAGAGACGTCGCACACCCGAACTGAAAGAGGCCGTGCTGCATCACGTTGAACAGAACCCGCCAACGAATGCGCGAGAAATTTCTTCTGCTATTAGTCAGGGAATTGTAAAACAAGTGATGTACAGGATCCCGCCTAACAAATTACTTGCAAAAGTAGTCGCGATGCCGACGCGTTTTCAAATGGTTGTAGCACGAAAACGGTACGTTTCCGGACATTGTCTCCAATTCAAAGTATCATCTATTCACTACCCTCTGGAATTTCCGAGGAGTCTGTATACCGGACATAGAGTAAACTGCCACTTGTCGAACTTTAGCGAACATTCGCAGGAATATATTACAAACAAACTTGCTATGATGTTCCTCTGAAAATGGCTCTGAGCACTATGGGACTTAACTGCTGTGGTCATCAGTCCCCTAGAACTTATAACTACTTAAACTTAACTAACCTAAGGACATCACACACATCCATGCCCGAAGCAGGATTCGAACCTGCGTCCTTAGCGGTCGCGAGGTTCCAGACTGTAGCGCCTAGAACCGCTCGGCCACTCAGGCTGGCTTGTCTCTCTCTCATATAGATACAATACATACATATAATTGGCACCATTGTATCAGTTAACATTCTTTTCTACACCACATTTTCTGTTGTAAATTCCATTACTTAAAAAATAAATTCTGAATGAACATTGGGATCACAATCCACAAAAACAGAACGTGTTTAGTCGTCTTCGATAACGTTTGATCAGGGAAATTTTATTGTTGTAACGTTCTCGAAAACGAAGTTCCTATCATTCATGCGCCCTCATAGAGGAATGGTCAGAAACGTTATCGTTAATCTACCACATACGTGATGTAAAGTTTCAATGCTTGGTCATGCTCGTGATAATTAAGCACTTTCGCTCGATACTTTCCCATTTTTACTTGGGACTAATGTAAGAGGACGCAAACATACGTTGACCAGATTTTTTGAACCGATTGTTAATGTGACTAGAAATATTTTAAACTAGATTCATTATACCAAACGACTGCATAACGTTTACAACTGTAACATAAAGACACAGAGAATATGTGCCATAAAATGCACTCTTGCTCTCGATACGATGAGAACTATAATTTTTAATAAACTGTATTTTGTATTTCAAAAACAAAGGACGTAATATATTGTTTGTTCTTTTGAAGCATGTAATTTGCGTAGTACACTTGTGTAGCTGTGAGTGATTGCGGTTTTTAAATTCATTTTAATTGGGACGTATAATACGGAATATAGACTGTTAATGGCTATACCACTTTTACTTCGTTGACATTTCGGGATTTTGTTAATCAGCTTAAAATCTCCGCCCTAAACGACGTGTTTTAATAGATATTTGAAAATTTTGATGGTTCACTTAATTAGGGCTTAATAAAACTGTATTCTTTTTTGCATATCAAGCTTTGGTTAAAGGCCATTGAGGAAACGTGCTATTGGCGACGGGCACACCCACCTCGGCTGTAGGGAGAGCATCCCTATGGATATTGGTGTGTACTCTGCAGTGACTAGATGAAGACGGAAACTAGGATTACTTGTATTCTTAGCTACGAGACCTTAAGCAATGCCGGGAACTGCAAACTTAACTCTTTGATGGTAAATTTTAACTCGATGCTTCTTCAATTTGGGGCATTCCTACTCTGTTAGTTGATACCGGAAGCTCTAGGTCTTTAGCTGCAAATTGTACCTGTTTTTCTGAAAATCAGTAAGTTCTTATGTTACTAGGCCATGTAATCAGCAGTGGCTGTAGGTATTGGGCTGATGCGAACAGGATAAGTTGTATGGCGTAAACTGAGTGGGACAAGAGACTGCAGATTTATAGGACAAGCAGCAAGAAGGACGAAGTTTGCAATCCTCCGTGGAGTGGCGGAGAAGCCGAAAGACGCGTCTTCGCACCGTAACGTAAAGGGCCAAGGGATCTCTTGCTGGAAATTAATAAAAGAGCATCTTATTTTTGTTGGCGGGCCGCTTTCATTAGTTAATCTTTTCCTTCTTCTGTGTTATCAGGGTATCTTTTTTTGTTGTCATCTTTCAGAGTGGATCATAATCTTTGTGTGCTCTAGGTATATATACCATTCAGCATTAATTATGTGATTTAACTTTATTGATAATTGTTAATTTTTAGTGTTAACGTCCCTACGGTTCACTGATTCTATGAAGGTGTTAATACGTTGAGAAGTGCACCTATGAAATTAGCCTTGGGTCACGACATAAGGCCGGTGCTCCTTAGTTTAGGTAGCGGTATTAGTGGGTGGCACTGTAGTCAACCGAATGTGAACGTCTTTATTAAGTTGTTAAATAAAGCAGTGGCACGTCACAATATATATTATGCTATTCGTATCACTAAATTTCGAGGGGTAAAATCTCCTTCTTCTGCAAAAGCAACGAGGGTAAGCAACGACAAATATCACCTCTACAGGTTTCGGAGCTACATTCAAATTTTATGTTTAGCACACCAACCACAATCTGGTGTTGTCATATAAGTTTTTCAAAATTCTGACAATGCAAGGAAAACACCTCAAAAAGGGTGTGAAGGAAACAAGAAGTCTTACCCAGACAAATAGCGCTATAACACTTCGGTAGACCATAGTTTATATTTTCTAAGTCTGTCTATCACAGTAGTTATTTTGAGTTTTTTTTATTTTTCTTACGGCAAGTGGTTAAATATGTGTATGTTTACCAACATTAATGTTCCATTGCGTTATACCACGTATTTCTCTACAACATGCCTACAGAGTGTTTTCTATTGTTTTATGCACACCATCATGTTTTTACTTGCTTGTAAGGTAGTAAGTTAATTAATTACATGTTCCGCAGACCATCTGAACGATTGTTTTAATTAAATGATGAGGAATGAGTCAGTTTAAAAGTGTTAACACAAATGGATCCATGTTTCCTGTCCTACTTATATAACTACATTTAAAAATAACCTTCTTATTTTATTATTTTTTAAGTTTTTTTCTACTGGCTACCAATTTTTAAGTACAAACTCGTCAGTGGAATAGAAGGAGTTGTCCAAAAGAACTGATTTTAACTTAGATTGAAAACTTTTTTTTTGTTATTGGAGTAATGAAAAAATTTTTGTTGCAGCATACTGAACTCCTTTCTGAGCTACCGACAGCATTAATAATGGTTAATAACAATGCTTTTTCACATAACTGTTGTAGGTGAGGACAGCACTATTCGTATAAAATTGTGACAGATTATTTATGAAGAATTTCATATTATGATGGCGCAGAAAAGATGCCTTACTACTTGAAGAGATTTGTACACAACGCCCGACGGCGAGCCCCGCATAGTTAGTGGCACTTTCTTGCAATCAATGCTTGCTTTCTAAGTGATGAGTTATCCAGAAAATTATTCCATCAGAGATTCTTGAGTGAGCATACTCAGAATACGTCAGGAGGTTGATCCATCTGTTGCCAGCATCAGAAATTATACGAAGAGAAGAAGTCGCTGGACTTAATTATTTCAAAAGCTAAGTAATGTGCTTCTTTCAGATGAAGTTAACGTCTGAATATGCACCCAAAACTTTCGTACATTCTCCACTGTTTACTGACACCAGCTCATTTGTACATCAATTTTAATATGATTGTATTTGTTGTGCAGAACTGAATACTATGTGTTTTCTTTTCAAAATTCTGTGCGAGTGTCTTACTTGAGAGCCACTTTGTAATTCTGTGGAAAATATCATTTAACGTCCATTCTGTTGCTTTCTCTCTAATGCGAGATAATATAACACAAGAATCGACGGAAAAATTACCAGTTCTGCCTGTCGAATGTTATCACACATGTTATCACACAAAACTTAACCCTGTGGCACAACCTTTGTGATTTCTCCAGAATCGCCGGCCGCTGGGGCGAGCGATTCTAGACGCTTCAGTCTGGAACCGCGCTGCTATGGTCGCAGGTTCGAATCCTGCCTTGGGCATGGATGTGTGTGATGTCCTTAGGTTAGTTAGGTTTAAGTAGTTCTAAGTCTAAGGGACTGATGACCTCAGACGTGAAGTCCAATAGTGCTTAGAGCCTTTTGAACCATTTTTCTCGAGAATCACTAATATTTTCTACCCTTCCAACATTGATTGAATTATTCACTACAACCATTTGCATTCTCTTTGTTAAATATGATTCAGATCAGCTGTCCATAAATAAATCGATTGGATAAAATATTTCTAGGAGAGTAACCTGATCTATCTAATGAAATGCCTTGCAAAGATCAGACGAACTGGCGGTGTTTCTTTAAGGCTTGCACTATTTGATGAGTAAATGTATATATAGAAAAATTAATTGAGCTACCTGTTTGAATTTAACCTGTGATTCGCAAAGGAAATCGTTTCCACATACATGTGGAACTACCATTGAAGACATTACTTTTTCTAATATTATCAAAACGATGCCTGTAACGAAACTGGAAGGTAATTCTTTAACCTTGTCGTGTCACCTTTCTTATGAAGAGGTTTTAAGGTTTCATATTTTAACTTGTCTGGAAGAATTCACTGTGGCATTTACACTCCTGGAAATGGAAAAAAGAACACATTGACACCGGTGTGTCGGACCCACCATACTTGCTCCGGACACTGCGCGAGGGCTGTACAAGCAATGATCACACGCACGGCACAGCGGACACACCAGGAACCGCGGTGTTGGCCGTCGAATGGCGCTAGCTGCGCAGCATTTGTGCACCGCCGCCGTCAGTGTCAACCAGTTTGCCGTGGCATACGGAGCTCCATCGCAGTCTTTAACACTGGTAGCATGACGCAACAGCGTGGACGTGAACCGTATGTGCAGTTGACGGACTTTGAGCGAGGACGTATAGTGGGCATGCGGGAGGCCGGGTAGACGTACAACCGAATTGCTCAACACGTGGGGCGTGAAGTCTCCACAGTACATCGATGTTGTCGCCAGTGGTTGGCGGAAGGTGCACGTGCCCGTCGACCTGGGACCGGACCGCAGCGACGCACGGATGCACGCCAAGACCGTAGGATCCTACGCAGTGCCGTAGGGGACCGCACCGCCACTTCCCAGCAAATTAGGGACACTGTTGCTCCTGTGGTATCGGCGAGGACCATTCGCAACCGTTTACATGAAGCTGGCCTACGGTCCCGCACACCGTTAGGCCGTCTTCCGCTCACGCCCCAACATCGTGCAGCCCGCCTCCAGTGGTGTCGCGACAGGCGTGAATGGAGGGACGAATGGAGATGTGTCGTCTTCAGCGATGAGAGTCGCTTCTGCCTTGGTGCCAATGATGGTCGTATGCGTGTTTGGCGCCGTGCAGGTGAGCGCCGCAATCAGGACTGCATACGACAGAGGCATACAGGGCCAACACCCGGCATCATGGTGTGGGGAGCGATCTCCTACACTGGCCGTACACCTCTGGTGATCGTCGAGGGGACACTGAATAGTGCACGGTACATCCAAACCGTCATCGAACCCATCGTTCTACCATTCCTAGACCGGCAAGGGAACTTGCTGTTCCAACAGGACAATGCACGTCCGCATGTATCCCGTGCCACCCAACGTGCTCTAGAAGGTGTAAGTCAACTACCGTGGCCAGCAAGATATCCGGATCTGTCCCCCATTGAGCATGTTTGGGACTGGATGAAGCGTCGTCTCACGCGGTCTGCACGTCCGGCACGAACGCTGGTCCATCTGAGGCGCCAGGTGGAATTGGCATTGCAAGCCGTTCCACAGGACTACATCCAGCATCTCTACGATCGTCTCCATGGGAGAATAGCAGCCTGCATTGCTGCGAAAGGTGGATATACACTGTACTAGTGCCGACATTGTGCATGCTCTGTTGCCTGTGTCTATGTGCCTGTGGTTCTGTCAGTGTGATCATGTGATGTATCTGACCCCAGGAATGTGTCAATAAAGTTTCCCCTTCCTGGGACAATGAATTCACGGTGTTCTTATTTCAATTTCCAGGAGTGTATAACAAGGGATATTACATACTAAATAGGAACAGCTTTTTAGGACTTTCTGAAATTCTATCAACATCACATGTGCTGTATTTTACAACTTTTATAGCTCTATTAATTTCAGTGAGGGGTGTTGGTGCTATTTATAGCTGCTTAAAGTTTGACTGAAAGATAGTTCAATATTTTTTCTTGCTTCTTCAACTTAACTATGTAATCTTGTTTTTGCTGCTACATTAAAAAAGTGATTGTTAAAACTACTAGCAGCTAGTGAATTATCAGTCACCACATTATGATTTCCTTTGATTGATGTTGTATCTTGTACACTGACTGGCTGTCCTGTCCTCCAGTTTGACAATATCTCATATAGTTTTAATCCTTAAACCTTAAAACACTGCAGTATATTTTGTAATATGCAAGTAATACTGAATCTTGCAGTACTTCGGCCTTTATATAAATTCTTCTGTTCCCTTTACATGAGATTTTAATTCACTTAGTTATTCAAGGCTCATTCTTTTAATGGAACATCTGGAATTTTCTTAGTAAAGCAATTCTCATATATTAACACAAATCTATTCTAGAATGAGGTGGATTTGACATTAGCATCTATTTCTGTACACACATAAACCCATTCTACTTCTTTTAACTCGCTCTTAAAATATTGTATCCTGCTCTCATTAATCAGCCTCACTGCTTCATAGTAACCTGTCTCAGGGCTGTAAGTTTCCAAAATGTTTATTACCATTAATTGTGCGCTATCATCAGAGCCCCACGCTCTCTGAAACAATGTCATCAATCAGTATCCCCCTATCCTCCAGTACAAAAATAAAAAAAAACGGCTATTGAAATTAGATTGAAACACTCAAATCATCATTCTAGTTTTCTTCTTCATATCTTTTTAGTAATCTGCACTTTGATTTCCACAAACTCTGTTTCTTGTTGGGTGACTTGTACCTCAATAACGCATCTAGCTTACTCACAAATAGCTCATAGCTTCCTAGAGGGGATCTGTAGATTAGTACAATTATCAGAGAAATATTCTGCAGTAACATATCGCAAGCACATGCTCCTAGATTTTTATCCACGCAAAAATTATTTTTCAATATTTTTGACACTGTGACCAACTTTTATATATGTTGCAACTCTTCCTTTTTCCGTGTTAACTCTGCAAAAATATTAAAAAAGATGGTAGTCTATAAGCCCATCATATTTAACTTCTCCATTCCTATGGTTAAATAGTCTCTAAAAGCCACACAGAACATCTAAGGAATTTTTCACATCTTCTATTCGTCGAAGGAGCTCATGTATCTTATTTTTCTGCCCTCTGATGTTGTGACGAAAGTAATTAATTTTTTTCTGGAAAATGCTACAAATGGTTCTGTTCTGCTCAGGAATCTTTCAGCACTGTCTGTTGGTAACCTGAGGCTAACCTAAAAAATGGGCGCATTTGACTTCAGATATTTTGTCTAGTGTGCTTGTGGCCCCCCTTACAATTTCTGCAAGATACTGAGCTACTTTTTACTTCCCCATTTTATTCACATACAGGCAATTGTTTAGCATATTCCCAATTAAAGCAACAGACACAACGCAGACTTGCTGCTCCTATTTCCTGCAGGTCACCTTCAAAGCTGTATTCTAAGATGCTAATCCAAAGTCCCTCTGTTCTCTGTCATCTGGCCAAGCTTCGCGCTAGGTTTGACGATGCTTATGACGTGGTACTTAACACCTTGATTTTCCTGTAACAATTGGCTTACACCTCTCTCGTCACCGCTACCTAACAGCAAGACACCTTTCTTGCTACGTGACTTTTCTATCGACCTAGCCGTAAAGCCGTTAGTCTGCTGCGCACTATTTAGCTCAAACTCTGATTGAGGCTCTTCTCCTATCACAGGTACCAAATCAAAGTGGCTGCTAACCGGAATATGAAGTGTGATTTGTTATATTTTCTCCTTTTACCCAATTTTACTTCTCAGCGTCTGCCAGCTCCCTTTGTCTCTGGTCCACTTCAACCTACGTAAGTCAAAATATTCCGATTCTGATTCAGCCTGAAAGGCAGAAACCTATCTTCCCTGTTCCAACATTTTCCTGTCACGACAACGTAACCTATACCTCCATGGAAAAGCCTCACATTTCTGCCTGTCCTCTGCACCCTCCCCAATGAAATACCAATACACACTCCTTACATGTTTCTCGCACACCAGTTTTGCTAAGACAATTTCCACATTTGTCACACATGGTTCTACTCTTGCAGTAAAAAAAAAAAAAAAGAACTACAACGCACTTAAACTGTAATAATATATAGTTACTAAAAACCTATCTTTAAGTGAGTTGTACAACTAACTGCTAGGCATCAGGAAGATGCAAAATGGCACGACATATTTACGTTGAATATAAGTAGTGGCCGACAGTAAGAGAATGAAAGCTAAAAAGCACGGTATGATTAATAACTATCTTACAACAGAACATCCCCAAGTATTAATACACAATGTTGATCAAACTTCTTAGTATTTATTTCACTGGATTTCGTTTCAGTTATCGTTATTGACTACAGGAAGATTCTGATGTTTCCACGCATACGAAACTCGTTAAATGACTGCGCGCTCAAGAGAATCAGCTAACAGGCCACGAAAGCATTAAATTTTCACGTTGAAGAGCGTGTTCTATAATTTACACAGGGATCAAAGGTGGTGAGGGAACTCTTAGCGCAGAGATAATTCAGCGCGCTGGTGGTGGTGGTTCTAGCGGCGGCGGCGGCGCTTTGAGGCTGCGGCCATTAGGACGTCGGCAGCATGTGGCGCTGCGGTTAACCACGTGTTGTGGCCGGCGCTTCCGGCAGCGCCAAGGGCAGCGTTCATAGCTTCAAAACAGGAAATAGTTCTCAGCTAGAGCGATTCACATGTGGGGTGACCATACATCTCGATTAATCGGGACTGTCCCTATTCTTGAGGCTCAAGAATTTGTCCCGACTTTTTTTTTTAAAACAAGCAATTTGTCCCGATTTTCAATGATTATTTTCAGACATTTACAAAGTGGTTAAAATATTTTCTGAGTGTCGATGTTATAAACTATCAATTGAAACTGACATTCCGTACGTTTGTACCCCCTGATAATGTACAGCTTAAGCACGATATTTGTCGCGTACTCTTCTTTGCTTTTGCTTGCCATTGTTGTCAGTGAAGTGCTAACACGTCGTGGCGATGCCGAAACGAAAATCAGAGTTTTCGGAAGAACTTCAGAGGAAATCTCCTTGCTTCAATGCTACAGACAATGACTGTTCAGCAAAATGTAACGTATCTAACTGTGCTGTATCCGTGTCTCATGGTGGTGCTGCAGATCTCAAGCATCATATGGAATCAGAGAAACACAGGAAGGATCTTCGATTGGCAGGTTCCTCGCAAAAAATGACGAGATATTTTGTAACTTCAAATACACAGGAACGGAAAAACGTAGCTGCAGAAGAAGGAATCCTTCATTCCATGCTGTTAAACACCACCAAAGCTATCGTTCTAATGACTGCGGTGTTCAACTAAACAAAAATTTTTTTCCTGATTCTAAGATTGCAGAAAATGTTACGTGTGGAAGAACAAAGTGCGAAACAATTATCAACAATATTATAGCTCCGCATTCCCAGAAACAGATAATAGATGCTGTAAACAGTGCAAAATACTTTTAAATATCTACTGATGTGAGCAACCATGCGCATCAGAAAATTTTTCCTTTGATAGTTCAGCATTTTTCTGTAAGTTAGGGTGGACTGCCGACGAATTTGCTTGATCTTGATTAATTGCAGAACGAAAAGTCCGAAACAATTTCCAATTACCTTTCTCATGTTATACAGTCATTCAGTATCATCTGAAAGTGTGTTGCATTTGGTGCAGACAATACTAACTAATTTTGTGGGGGTTAAAGAAGAAAGGGGTTAATAATGTTTTCACACATCTGAAAGAAAAATTAAACTCCAACATTGTTGGCATAGGTTTTCCAGCACATGTTGTTCATAACACACTTCAAAGTGCTTGTGATGTTTTACCTGTTGACATTGCCTGCATTGTCATGAAGTTGTACAACCATTTTTATATTTTTTCTATTCGTGTTTGCAGAACTCACTGAATTCTGTGAATTTGTTGGTGTCACTTAGAAAAAATTACTTTCCTTTTCCAAAACAACGTGGCTTTCATTGTTGTCTTCTATAGAAAGGATCTTGAATATTTATAAACCCTTGAAGTCTTACTTTTTGTCACAGTGTAACTCAAAGTGCCCTGCAATCTTAGAGTTTTTTCAGTGATTCTATAAATGAATGTTATTTACTTTTTGTACATTCACAAATTGAGTGTTTCCCAACAATCCATTCTGAGCATTGAGGAACACAATAATTCCAAATGTGAAGTATTGGCAGTCTTAAATGAAGCTTCGACAAGTCTAAATTCTAAGAAACATGAACATTTTGTACCACTACGTGTTAAAAAAAACCGCTGATTGATTGTGATGTCCAGTCTGTTAAGAAATTTGACATAACAGTATCAACGCTTTATGATGCTTCAGTAGACTATTTATCCTCATGATTACAGGGAATAGCTGAGTTTTCTGTATTCTCATGTATGATGCTCACAGAACCACCAGAATGGTCAGTAGTTGGAAAATACTTTAATGTGGCTAAATGAAAAGGGCATTCCAGTAAATGACAGGCTCTTATTGGATGAAATAGTTCATATACGGTCATTTGTAAAACAATTGGAAACACAGCGAACAATGGAATCAGTCGATGGCACATGAAAAATGGTGTAGGTTTTTCAGATCTTGCCAGTGTAGCGAACTGTTCAGAGAATCGCTTAATATAGCGCAGTACTTCTTTTCACTCCCTGCCCATAATGCAGATGTTGAAAGAGATTTCAGCTTACTATCGTCACAGTGGACAGATGAGAGGAATATAGTTACAGTGAGGAGTGTTAAGTGTACTTTACTTACCTGTTTAAACTTCAATAGATAAAGTTCAACAGGCTTCTATTCATACCTAATAGGAAAACCTGAGTTGATGAATGAAATTTCATCTTTGAAGAAATATGATTGCAGTGTGGAATCCACAAAACCATAGTTTCCTTGTGTTCACTAAGAACTTTTTTTGGAGTGATTATTACTGTATGTCTTTCTCCATTCTGTGTTGTAAATGTTACATTTCTTATTAAGTAAATTTCTGAAAACTTGAAATGTACTTCTTTTCAGTGTTTCCATTCTTTGTTTGGTTTTGTACACACAACCACACATACACACAACCACACATACACACATACACACATACATACAGCCACACATACATACAGCCACACATACATACAGCCACACATACATACAGCCACACATACATACAGCCACACATACACACAGCCACACATACATACAGCCACACACACAACCACACACACACTCAACCACACACACATATACACACTTACACACACAAATATCAGTGAAGGCTATATTTGCAGAGGAAGAAGAAATGTTAGCATTAAAAGTGATATTTAACGAAAAATAAAAATTGTCCCACTTTTTGGCCAAGAAAATATATGAAAGTCCCACTTTTGCCTAAGAAGAATGGTCACCCTAGTCACACGGTATTTGTATTTTCTGAAAAAAAAAAACAGAATTTCGTACCAAGTTTTCTTTGCGAGTCTTGTTGAATTTATATGTTCATTCTGTCAGTGTCGTTCCTCGAGATTCCGTCTGTGACCCATGTAAATATTCTGTTGCGTTCAAATAAATATGGTTCTGATATCTTATCTCCTCGCTATATTACTCTTTCTTATGTTTTAACTATGTTCTAAGCTTATAGGACGTATTATCGAACTGTTTCTATTTACATTATTCTGTACTGTTTCGAAATGCGTCTTCTATTCTAATGAACATTAAAATTTCTACACCAAGAAGAAATGCATATGATGAACAGGTATTCATTCGACATTCGAGAACTGACATGTGATTACATTTTGGGTGCATAGATCCTGCGAAATCAGTACCCAGAACAACCAGCTCTGGCCAAGTACGCCTGGGCATTTAATCAAACAGGGCTTGGAAGGCGTGTACAGGTACAGCTCCCCATGGAGCTTCAACACGATACCATTGTTCATCAAGAGTAGTGACTGATGTATTGTGACGAGACAGTTGCTCGGCCACCATTCGCCAGACGTTTTCAATTGGTGAGATATCTGGAGAATGTGCTGGTCAGGGCAGCAGTTCAACATTTTCTGTATCCAGAAAGGCCCGTACAGGACATGCAACATGCGGTCGTGCATTATCCTGCTGAAATGTAGGATTCCGCTGGGATCGAATGAAGGGTACAGCCACGGGTCGTAACACATCTGAAACATAGCGTCCACTGTTCAAAGTTCCGTCAATCCGAACACGAGGTGACCGAGACGTGTAACCATTTGCACCCCATACCATCACCCCTGGTGATACGCCACCATGAAGGTGACGAATACAGGCTGCCAATGTGAGTTCACCGCGATGTCGCCAAACACGGATGCGACCATCATGATGTTGTAAACAGAACCCGGATTCTTCCGAAATACTGACGTTTTACCATTCGTACACCCACATTCGTCGCTGAGTACATCACCGCAGGCGCTTCTGTCTGTGACGCAGCGTCAAGGGTAACCGCAGATACGGTCTCCGAGATGATAGTCCATTGTGCTGCAAACGTCGTCGAACTGTTCGTGCAGATGGTTGTTGTCTTGCAAACGTCCCCATCTGTTGACTCAGGGATCGAGACGTGGGTGCACGATCCGTTACAGCCATGCGGATAAGATACCTGTCATCTCGACTGCTAGTGGTACGAGGTCGTTGGGACCCAGCACAGCGTTCCGTATTACCCTCCTGAACCCACCGATTCCGTATTCAGCCAACAGTCATTGGATCTCGACCAACGCAAACAGCAATGTCGCGATACGATAAACCACAATCGCGATAGGCTACAATCCGACCTTTATTAAAGTCGGAAAGATGAGGGTTCGCATCACTCCCCTTTACACGAGGCATCACCACAACGTTTCACCAGGCAACGCCGGTCAACTGCTTTTTGTGTATGGGAAATCGGTTGGAAACTTTCCTCATGTCAGCAAGTTGTATGTGTCGCCACCGGCGCCGACCTTGTATGAATGCTCGGAAAAGCTAATTATTTGCACATCACAGCATCTTCTTCCTGTCGGTTAAATTTCGCGTCTGTGGCACGTCATCTTCGTGGTGTAGCAATTTTAAGTGCCAGTAGTGGATTTAGTAGATTCTTGTCTTGTGGTAGGAGAATTTTACATTACTGTTTTCTTATAAATAAAAGCCCCGTGAAACAGTGTTTGGTGCTGGTATTTCGTATTAGTATTATTCAAAAAATACACCAAAATGTTGAAGGTAGTTACCGGAAATCGAGTACAGCATTTCTTCCTATGTAGCTAATGGCGCTAAGCCAAAATCCATCTACCGGTAGACTATACATAGTATTTCCCAGTGCAGGCTTTCCTTTCCCTGTGACGTATCAGTTTTGGGACTTAGACGGTGACCATGAGCATAGTATTCTAACGGTGAAATACTTTCTGTTGAGGGCTGAATGTGAGGCAGTGTGAGAGATACCTTGCCAGTGGCTGTGGAGACATGGAAGGTCTTCTGTGACTCAGATCTGGCAAAAAAATGTTCAAATGTGGGTGAAATCGTATGGGACTTATGCTAAGGTCTTCAGTCCCTAAGCTTACACACTACTTATCCTAAATTATCCTAAGGGCAAACACACACTCCCATGCCCGAGGAAGGACTCGAACCTCCGCCGGGACCAGCCGCACAGTCCATGACTGCAGCACCCAAGACCGTTCGGCTAATCCCACGCGGCTGAGATGTAACAGTCTATGCGAACTGCTGAATCGTTGCTCATAACTACGGAGATTTCTAATGTCTAATTTTATCGTGTTTAGTTGCCTTCCCTCGAAGCCGCAAGACTCTCTTCCATAGTTATCGTGTTCTCCTTTTACAAGAGATACTGCAGAAACTGTACGTCACTGACATGTCAGATACTGTAGTAGAAACTTCTGACACCTATTGCAACATCAACACCAAATGTAGCAGGAAGAGGTAGAAGGAACTGTATTAAGACTCATCCAAGATTTCCAAGTTATTTATTGTTTCCAACTACAGTGCCGCGTTCCTCTTGGTCTGCTCTCTAGGTACTGCAACGCTGAGGACGCCATCTCAGCGACCCTTCAAGTGCTCTGCTAATGTGTCAGCCTTGTACGGCCGTGTTGACATGACGACGCCGGGCCTGAGCTGGCAGCTGACTCAGCAGCCTTCGTCCTGCGCTGCCTCAGTGCTGCCCACTGACACCAAGGTGGCTCGCGCCGTGTGTCCTCGCCAGCATAGCATAGGTCGCGGCGACAACAAGCGCCTGCGATCTGCCAGCAGAATCTGCTGACTCGCCGTGTACGTCTACAGTGCGTGTTGGCAGCCAAGACGCCTGCCCGCATTAGCGAGCCATGGAGTGGCCCTCCACTGGCTGGACACAAACCCTGCGTCAGCCTCAGAGCGTCGAACCAGGACTGAAACACTGGCTTTCCATCTGCTCTTGTGAGTAGCCGGTGGTGTGACATGCCTCGCCGTCCAGGAGAGCTGCCACACTTCAAGGCTGTGTTAGTGAATCAGCACCTATTTATACAGGGTATTACAAAAAGGTACGGTCAAACTTTCAGGAAACATTCCTCACACACAAATAAAGAAAAGATGTTATGTGGACATGCGTCCGGAAACGCTTAATTTACATGTTAGGTACTGTACTTCCTCGATTCACCGCCAGTTGGCCCAATTGAAGGAAGGTAATGTTGACTTCGGTGCTTGTGTTGACATGCGACTCATTGCTCCACAGTAATAGCATCAAGCACATCAGTACGTAGCATCAACAGGTTAGTATTCATCACGAACGTGGTTTTGAAGTCAGTGCAGTGTTTACAAATGCGAAGGTGGCAGATGCCCATTTGATATATGGATTAGCACGGGGCAATAGCCGTGGCGCGGTACGTTTGTATCGAGACATATTTCCAGAACGAAGGTGTCTCGGCAGGAAGACGTTAGAAGCAATTGATCAGCGTCTATTGATCGGAATATTCCAGCCTATGACACGCGACTAGGGAAGACCTAGAACGACGAGGACACCTGCAATGGACGAGGCAATTCTTCGTGCAGTTGACGATAACCCTAATGTGAGCGTGAGAGAAGTTGCTGCTGTTCAAGGTAACGTTGACCACGTCACTGTATGGAGAGTTCTACGGGAGAACCGGTTGTTTCCGTACCATGTACAGCGTGTGCAGGCACTATCAGCAGCTGATTGGCCTCCACGGGTACACTTCTGCGAATGGTTCATCCAACAATGTGTCAGTCCTCATTTCAGTGGCAAATGTTTCATTCCAACGTGATCAAATTGCAAATTTTCACAATCAACATGTGTGGGATGACGAGAATCCGCACGCAATTGAGCAATCACGTCGTCAACACATATTTCCTGTGAACGTTTGGGCAGGCATTGCTGGTGATGTCTTGATTGAGTCCCATGTTCTTCCACCTACGCTCATGATTTTATACGGGATACTCTACCTGTGCTGCCAGAACATGTGGTTCATGCACGATGGAGCTCCTGCACATTTCAGTCGAAGTGTTCGTACGCTTCTCAAGAACAGATTCGGTGACCGATGGATTGGTAGAGGTGGACCAATTCCAAGGCCTCCACGCTCTCCTGGCCTCAATCCTCTTGACTTTCATTTATGGGGGCATTTGAAAGCTCTTGTCTTCGCAACCCCGGTAACAAATGTAGAGACTCTTCGTGCTCGTATTGTGGACGGCTGTGATACAATACGCCATTCTCCAGGGCTGAGTCAGCGCATCAGGGATTCCATGCGACTGAGGGTGGATGCATGTATCCTCGCTAACGGAGAACATTTTGAGCATTTCCTGTAACAAAGTGTTTGAAGTCACGCTGGTGCGTTCTGTTGCTGTGTGTTTCCATTCCATGATTAATGTGATTTGAAGAGAAGTAATAAAATGAGCTCTAACATGAAAAGTAAGCGTTTCCGGACACATGTCCACATAACATATTTTCTTTCTTTGGTGTGAGGAAAGTTTCCTGAAAGTTTGTCCGTACCTTTTTTTAACATCCTGTATGCTACTGTGCGCCTCTGTTTTGCTAAACGTGCCGCTCCATCTCACATACTCATAACTCTTTGGTTGGCCAGAGGGCCACTTCTGCCTGTGACTTGCGCCATGCTAACTGCTGCGTGTACTTTTTTCGGCAGTTCTACGCCCCTGTGGCCTCTATTTTACTTCGCAACTGCTACTGAGTGTAACTCACTGTAAATAGGCCCGCACCTGGCTGTAACTTGCTCACTCAGAAACATTGCACCAAAACCGACTTTTCCTATCCCAAGCGGTAGTGCCGCTACATTATTCCCCCCTTCGGGAAGACCCGGTCCCCGGGTCAACCTTTAATTAATTCGTAACTTGTTAGGGTCGGCCCCTATGACATATTTCCTTACTTTTAGAAAACTTCAGTGTGGTCTAGTGCCCCTTAAAACACATGACATGAAGTAAAACGTCTCACGCCCTCAGTATCCAATCCACTGGGACTTGGACTGCCCTTGGTTCTTTCTTGATTCTCCGCCCGATCAGAATGAAAACAACACATAACAAAGTTAATGCTGCGAAGACACTTGGCACAGAGGAGCTTAAAATGGTCGTTATTTGCCGTTACCTTACCCTGTACTGTGTGACATACTGCACAAGCTGTTCAGATGATATGCGCTCCTCTTGCTCTAAAATGAACTGGTTTACGAATCTAATCAGACCTGGCTCCAGAGTTTGATTTAACAAGGTCAGATTCTGCCTTGGCAAAACTCTAGAGCGGCTTCTGGCTAGTACAACTGCGTGACTCCTGAAACTGACTCTGGAAGGTTGGTCCTATTGTGATACACGCAGTTCCATTGATTAAAATTTCGCTCCCCTTGAGCTCTATACGCTTCGATTCTGCAAATACTCCCTGCTCAAAACAACTTGCTACTACAACCAAATTCTCGTAGGTGGAGAAGATCCAATGCATTGCGATCCATTGGAAGCTCAATTTTGGCATCACGATGATTTTGTAAGCTATGTATTGCACTGGGACTACAGTGCACCATAAACGACCATGCACAGATTGACAGACAAACGCTCCTAGGACCTATGAAAATGAATCGTGCATTCAGTTACACGCCACCAATTATGGAAGACAGCAATATTTTTAAAGTGGTACAAGGTCACTTTTATCATACCTTACTTCCTACAAAAGCTTCTAATAAACGATAAGTCCGGCAGAAGTTCTGACTAGCGCCTCGGGGCACGCAGCGATTCCTTCCAGTACTATATTCTTCCAACTACAGGTACCAACTATAGATGCCTGTACCCTGCGCGATTTACCGCAATGCTCTACTGTTTGTTAATTATTGACGACATCCGCTCTTTATAGACTTGAATTATGTGACAACGAATATCTTTTTTTTCGGGGGGGGGGGGGGGGGAGGGGAATTGTCTGTGTCCTTATCTGTGTGGCACTACTAACAACTTTAAGATGCTACTTTAACGCAGCGAAACTGGTCGTAAATAGATCATCGCTTAATAGCTGTTTGTGGTTTATTCAAGTAGAGTTTACCATGAATTTCAAAGCCTGTGGCTGCCCATATTATAAAGTTGAATGTATATTTCTCATTTCCAGCAAACTGACGTTACCTATCTTTGACCTCGCAAATGCTCTCTTGTAGATGCACAACGATTTTCTAAATTTAGGACCCTGTTCTGTTCTTATTCCTTCATGAAGTCTAAAAGTAGCCTTGGGTGAAGGATGATCAGTACGTAATAGTTCCGAATTTGCTTAACATCAATCTTACAGGTGAGCGCTTTGTAGCATGTATCAGTGCTCAAGATCAATACTTTGAATATACTGTAGACTAGTAATAAAAGTGGAAAACCGCTGCGTGCGCCTGTTTATCTTCTGAACTCGCTAATTTCCAAGACTTCTTAATGAATTTTTATGGCGTTTTCATAGGCAACTTGAGAGTTGCTTGGGACAACGTATTTCACCAGAATCGGATCACGAAAAAGCGTAATTAGAAGTTTTATCTAAAATCGCATGCTCAGCTATTTAGTTCTGATGTTTAAGCATCATGGCATTGTACGCCAAATAATCAAGAAATTTTTATTTCACGTCTACCGTCACGAACATGTATGTTCTCAGACCACCAGTTTCGGTCAGCAATTACCATCTTCATATCTGCAGCCAAATATGGGGAGATCACAAATACAACTAGTGTATTATCTACAACTTAAAACATTAAAATAGGCCATGAGACAACTATTACTGGTATACGCGTCAAAATTGTACACTTTTAATAAAACGAGGCATACTTCTTTTACAGAAAACATCTGCTAATATACTGGAGCCAAAGTGACATCGTCAGATGCTATATACGAAGTCAGAGACACTATCGTCACACATACATAAATAATAGAATATACAAGAGTCGCCCTTTGATTGTGGCACCATACACAATAATTAACCTGACTCCAGGGAGGTATGGTGCCCTTCCTTATTCCTCCACTGGAGTAATTCCTGTCTGGCGCGTCCACGTCGCGGGGTTGGGCATCCTACACTTCAGTAGGCAAGAGTGCTAGGATGGCTGACTTCAGGCAGGGACCCAACCCCGTGGGGTATAACACGGAACCCATGCCTAGGGCTACGGGTGAAGACCTTAATGGTAGCGACGGCGGAGAAGGAAGACTTCGGAACGGCGTAGCTGGCAGCTGAGGCAACCCTCCTTTCTGGGGATTAAATGAGAAGTGAACTACTGCCTTGTGGTGGAGGATAAACTCCAAAGGCTAAGGGAGACAACCCCAACAGAAAATCCTTCCTTGCGTTAGGCCTAGCAAGCCAGTAGGAAAGTCTTCATATATTGCTTTCAAAACACAGACGAGCCTCGGAACGAACCACTCAGTATTTGACCCCTCTGCTTCTTCAAGTACTGGTGCAAATGATGTGAGACCTGATGATATTCATCAGTACAAGAAGATGAAACCAACTGGACTAAAAAATAAACTAAATATTGGCACCCTTAATATATTAACCCTCAATGGAAAAATGGAAGAAATGACAGATGTACTAATAGAGAGAAAGTTAGATATATTGGGATTAAGCGAAACAACGTGGAAGGGAAAAAGTGAGAAGAATTTGAGAGGAGGAGGAAAACTGTACTGAAGTGGGAATAACAGGTCTGGAAGAAATGGTGTGGCAGTGATGGTCAATAAGAATGTACAAAGCTGTATTGAAAATATTAGATATATGTCAGACAGGATCATAATCTTAAACCTGAGATTCCAAAAAGAAACACTAAAAGTAATCCACATTTATGCACCTCAAGTGGGATGTAGCGAAGGAGAGAAGATGGAGAAAACCATATAGAGCGTGCTAATATAATGATGGGAGATTTTAATGCACAGGTAGGCAAAGACAGAAAGGGATTTGAGCAAGTATTGGGATGTTTTGGATATGGAGGCAGAAATGAAGAAGGGGAGAGACTCCTGGATTTGAACCAGACGAATGGGATGAAAATAGCAAACAGCTAGTTTATGAAGAGAGAAAGTCATGTTATCACTAGATACAGTTGGGATGGAAGAACGAAGAGTGTAATTGATTATATTCTAGTAGATAGGGAATGGGGAGAGAAAGTAACAAATGTGAAGGTAATTCCAAGTGTGAGTGCAGATGGAGACCATAGATTACTGTTGGGACAATGGAAAATGAATCAGTGTGTGAAAAATAGAAAACAGAAGAAAGTGATGAGGATATGGGATTGGAAATTGAAGGAGAGTGAATGTGCTGAGAAGTACAGAGAATTAATAACACAAAAATTTCCAAAAGAAGTTTTCTGTGATGTAGGAAAAGAATGGAGTTTATTCAAAGACACTTTAGTCGAAGCAGCACAAAAAGTATGTGACAGAACATCTGGAAACGAAAAAATAAGACAGACAAGTTGGTGGGATGATACCATAATCCAAGCAGTTAGAAGAAAAAATGGAGCATGGAGAAAATGGTGGAAAACTAAAAATGATGAAGACCATAAAAGATATATAGAGGAAAAGAAGAAGTGCAAAGAAATAGTGGAAACAGCAAAGAAAAAGGCATGGGAAGAGTTTACAAAAAAACTTGAAGATGTGAAGGGCAATAAGAAAATGTTCTATAAAATGATGAAAAATAAAAGGAAGGCTTCTGAAGTACCAGTAAAGATGGAAACAGAGGACGGTACCATTATTGAAGATCCAGGGAATATGAAAGATCTCTGGAAAGAACATTTTAAGAAGCTGTTAAACGCTGAGGAGCAGGTACATGAGGAAACAACAAATAATGGAGAAATTGAGAGAAGTTGGCAAGCAGAATTAGGACAAATTACACGGGAAGAAATGGAAAAAGCTGTGAAGAAGATGAATGGGACGAATGCCACATGACCTGATGAAGTATCAGTGGACATGATAAGAGCAGCAGGTCCAGTGGGAATGCAGTGGCTGTATAGAGTACTATCAAGCGTGTGGAGAAATAGTAAAATACCTGACAACTGGAGAATAGGAGACATTGTTCCCATCTTCAAGAAAGGCCATAAAAGACTTTGTAAAAACTACAGAGGAATAACCCTCATGAGCCATATAGCCAAGATTTTAGAAAGAATTTTACTAAATCGAATAAGTGAAAAGATAGAAAAGGAGCTGAGTGAAGAACAGCGTGGGTTTAGGAAAGGAAGGAGCACGATCGACCTGATATTTTCTATACGTCAACTGATGGAAAAAAGTTGGGAGTATAACAAAAGGGATAATGATTTTTATAGACATAGAAAAGGCATATGACTCAGTTGACAGGGAAAGACTCCGGGAAGAAATGAAGAAGATAGATGTAGAAGATGGATACATTAATGTTATAAAGACAATGTACAGAGGCCACAATTGCGGAATTAGAACACCATTGGGGAACTCTGAATACTTCGAAATAAGACAAGGACTTAAGCCAGGAAGTATTTTATCTCCTGCGCTTTTTAATGTTGTGATGGAGGGAATGAATAGGGCAGTTAAAGATATAGTAAAAGAAAAAGACAAAAAGATGATTTTTGCAGACGATATGGTAATATGGTGATAAAGAGGTAGATGTACAGTTACAGCTTGATGCGTGGAAGGAAATAATGAGAAAATATGGATTAAAAATAAATAAAGATAAGAGTCAAGTAATGGTATTTGGAAGAGAGAAAGGAATCAATGGACATATTACCTTGAATGGAGAAACCCTCAAAGTTGTAGAAAGTTTCACTTATTTAGGGAGTGAATTATCTAGGGGTGGAAGAATAACTAACGAAATTAATAGGAGGTTACACAAGGGAGGCAATTTCTACAAAACAATAAAACATCTGATTTGGAATAAGGAGGTGTCAGAAAGAGCAAAACTCTTTATGTATAAGAATTATTACATCCCTATTGTCACCTATGGTGGAGAAACATGGACAATGACAGAAAGGGACTGGAGCAGACTGCAAGCAGGGGAAATGAAATTTCTCAGAGCAGTTAAGGGAAAACAATAATGGACAGAGTAAGGAATGTAGAGATTGGAAAGGACCTCAAACAAGAAAGTATGAGAGAAGAAATTGAAAGAAAGAGACTAAGATGGTATGGGCATGTTAAGAGGACGAATGGGCAGAGACTCCCCAAAATTATGGAAGAACTAAAGATGGGTGGGAAAAGACCTAGAGGGCGACCAAGAACACGGTGGAAAATGGGAGTGAGAATATCTGTTGAAAGGAGAGGTGTGACCTGGCAGCAAGTGGACTAAGAAAAGTGGTGGAAGGAACGAGCCAAATGGAGACTACTCGTCAGCATCCAGACCCAGCAGTAGCTGGAGCGGGATTCGGATATAGATAGAATACACAAGAGTCATCTTTTACGAATACACAGGAGTCATCTTTGACGATACCACTTTGGCTTCAGTATACCATGACATATTTTTTTATAAAAAAAGGTTTGCCACGTTATATTTAAAGCGCACAGTTTTCACGCGTATGCCAGTAATACTTTTCATCATGGTCTATTTTATTGTTTTAAGCTGTAGATAACACACTAGTTGCATTAGTGTTTTTTCCAATATTTTTCTCCAGATATGAAGATGGTCATTGCTGACCGAAACCGGTAATCTGACGATCTACAAGTTTGTGGTGCACAGGTGAAATAAAAAAAAATTTTCTTCAGTTTCAGGTCACTGTTCCATTTGCGAACATGTTCAAATGGTTCAAATGGCTCTGAGCACTATGGGACTTAACTTCTGAGGTCATCCGTCCCCTAGAACTCAGAACTACTTAAACCTAACTAACCTAAAGACATCACACACATAGAATAAAGGCTTTCACGACCGGGTGACATGGGGTGTGTATAAAATTCCATATACCTGTGGGAAATTTTATATTGGTACTACCAAAAGAAGCGTAAATACGCATCTAAAAGAGCGTAAAAGTCTTTGTCGACTTGGAAAAATAGAAAAATGGCTGTAGCGGAACATGCTCTTCAACCAGGAAACCACCAAGTGAAGTTTTCGGATACCGAAGTTTTATCTACAACGTTAAATTACTACCCACGCCTATACAGAGAAGCTATTGAAATTTATAAACATCACGATAATTTTAATAGGAAACTCAGCGATATATGGACAGTGGCTCTACAAAGTTGCTAACAATTTTTATCTTGACAAGTTGGTAATCGATAGTCAACCTTATCTTTGCTATGGATTATCACGGCTGATCACGTGTCACCTGAACCACGCCCCCCTTTCTCACAATATATAAGTCGCTCTCAGACACCCGACCAGTCAGTCGGCAAGACTCAGCGGAGCAGCGCCTCTGAGGAAGTCCAGCGCAGTCCTGGACGAAACGTAAGGGGCAGAAAAAGTTCTTGGACCACGACCTCACATCCCGGAAAGTATATCAACAGCCATCACACACATACATGCCCGAGGCAGGATTCGAACCTGCAACTGTAGTGGTCGCGCGGTTCCAGACTGTAGCACCTAGAACCGCTCGGCCTGCGAACATGTCGCAGCTTGTGAAATAACAGTTAGATGGCACTATTACCTTTTTCAACTCAGTAACAGATGCAACTTTACGCCATTAACCAAATTAATCACTACAATTTTATCTTGATAAATACAAATTGATGTTGAATTTAATTGACTAAAACGAAAGAATTTACTGAATTAGCTTAGTGTATTAAAACCTGAAGGACACTGCATTGCTTATTTTGGTAGCTATTATTTATATTATTTGCTAGAAAAGACGAACCTGTCAACTCTACCATCCTCCACACCTACAAATCCTTAATCCGTCCCATCCTCTGTTATGCCAGTCCCACGTGGATATCTCCCCCCCCCCCCCCCACCCCAATTCTATAAATCCCTCCAGACCCTTGAGTGTGATGCACTCCAGCTTGCCTTCCGTATACGCCTCCCGTCCCCCATGCGGTTCCTCTATGACCTCATTCCTTTCCCCCATCTGCTCCTATTCCTCGAACATATCCGCATACTCTACACCTCACGCCGCCTTGATCCGCCTCACCCCCTGGTTGTTCCACTCCTGTCCAATCCCCGCTCCCTGCCACGTCTTCACTGTTGTGTCCCTCCTACCATCCACCTCTACACCATCTCCTTTCCCAAGGTGGCTACCATCAACTCCACCTCCCAGATGATGCCCTCTCCTCCTCCATTTATCCCTCCTATTAACTCTGATCCTCATCTTTCCTCTGTCCTTTTCCTGGGCTCGCTCTCCCCCCCGCCTACCATCTCCCTGCCCCCCCTTTCTCACCCCGAGTCCTTTTGCATTTCCCTCCTCTGCCCTTTCCCATTCCCTATCGCGTTTGCCCTGGCCCTCCCCCCCCCCTCATGAGTCCCCTCCCTCCTTTGGTTCCCCCCCTTTCGTTTTTCCTCTCCTCCCTCCTTGTTTTCCCCCTGATCTGTTCAGGTCCCCCCCCCCCCCATCAGCCCTTGGCTAGGGTGTGTCATCTTTGTGCCGACAGTTTCGTGCAGTGTTTACAGTGAGTGTTCAGTGTTGTGTGTCTTTTCGGAAGTGTTGCGAACAGACATCATACTGTTCCTACGTGTGATTTTTATACCTCTTGCGAACAGAAACCAAACTGTCGCCATGTTTTTTTAATTGTCTATCTTCTATGTTACTTGTCTGATTCCTGTGTATTTTATTAGCATTGTCAACCCTTTGCTTTATGTTTTAACTTTCCACAATTTTCCGCCGTTTTACAATTTAAGTCACCGTTCTATCGCCTGCTTTTGTTGTTTCTTCTCTTCTTCTTGCGTTTTATAAAGTCTGTAGGCTGCAGAGCAGCCTACTAAGCTGCTGCCAGCCCGCCCCCTTCGGAGGAAATGAGAATTCAACAAATGAAAAAAAGAAAAGAATCTTTTAAGATTGCTCTGTAATTTTGGTGCCTACTCATTACATTTTGATTCTGTTTCGTTTGCGAAATAAAATATCTAGAAAATAAACGAACCTTAATGAATAGGCCAGGACACCTATAAGACTGAGGACTATTTGGTGTTAAGAACCTAGTGAAGATCCTGAGGCGAGATTTTCTGCCGCTCGATAACATGAGGCATTACCTCGTTCTTTGGAAACCCCTTTCGAAAGTCAACCGCGACGTGATTGTGATCGAGAGCACGAAATATTATCTCACTCCTCAGAGCCCTTCATTCACGAAGGCCTAAAGTTACCTCTCCCGAAGTTAACATCCTAGAAACGGAAATAACGACGGGATGTGAAGCAAGTGAAGGAGTTATTGTACTCCGAATCCCGCTTATTACTAAGAATTTGCCATTTCGCCGTAAAAGTGGCCTCATATGGTGCCACTGCTTAGTAAAAGTACAAGGTCAGACGCTGCGTGTTGCGGACGTGTCATTTGATTTTCACAGGGCCATCTCCCTCCCCTGTAGGTGAAGCAAACAATATCTTCGTCATGTTCCTAATCACACTGCTTGAATCACTGTGTACAAAGAAACTTTGGAACCCAAAAATAATTTTCACGCGTACTAAGTATCGGGGACAGCTGTAAATACATATCAGGACTACGGGCTTTTTCAGTTGGCGATAATGATAAAAACATGAACCGTACCCGAGCTACGAGTTTGGTTACATTTAATAACTAGTGCAGAAGTTTTCAGGAAGTTTTCTCCTGACAATTGGACAGTGATTTTTGGCGACATTATCTTTTTACGATTTCATCAAGTTCCACGCGTCGAACGTCCTTGAACCACTCTTTGAAGAGTGTTTCCAATATCAAGGAAAACGTGAACAGTTCCCTTAAAAAGAAGTTTAATGTCGTAATGTGTTATCCATAAACGCAAAAGTTACTTGCGTAAGCCCAAAATCGTATGAATGCAGTGTACTAAAACCGGATGTACGGCGGTTCTAGCAGTTTCAACGTAGATCTCCCGTGGCAACAGGGCCCAGATAAGCTTAAATTTTCAACGGATGTGCCAGGGCACACAGCGCTTTACAGCCTGCATAAGTAACTACCTTCTGAGATTTTTTTTTCTTTTAAAGCTGGTCGTATATTTGGTTATGACAAGATGTTGCTTGTTTTATCGACAAAGCAACTCACGTCGAACTTGAATAATGTATTTACTCTTCGGAGTCGGCAGCATACAGAACGACTTTTGCGGCAGGGAATAAAATTTAGAATAACCTCACACCTTTTTGTGCTAAATCTGCTCCGTGACGTGCAGCATTCACAAGGATGATTACGAAATTTCCGAATAGTAAAAGAAAAAAGAAAATTCTTCCCTCACTGTGAAAAGAAATTTTGTGGTGTATTTTTGACATTTCGCTAAATGTTCGTCAAAATAGTTAGACAAGGCACTTAAGCTCATCCACTGTAAACAAATTATGTGAAATATTGTGATATATCTCTTGACACAAAGACGTTTCGTATGGGAATGAAAATAACAATAACATACAGTTGAAAAAAGCAGACTAAAAGTGAGAAGAAGTTGTAGATACATTTAGTAGATTAATTGAAACCCCTTTTGACCTTTACTTAATTGAAAGTGCTTCAGGAATAACTGTGACTTAAAAGCAACGACGGCATCCAAATTGTAAATTTTACCAGAGACGACTACGTTGCAAACGGATGACCAATAATGAATGGATTTCTTATTTTCGAAATTTTAGGATGTATCTCCACTCCATGTAATGAGTCAATTTAGAGGACAATTGCCTTTTCGAGTTGAAAACGGCACAAAACTGATTAATGAAAAGAATTACACTACGCCTAACTTTAGCCGCTTGGCTAAGAGAGGGAAGACCATATTGGTGCTTATAATGTGCATGAACAAACTTGTACACAACGAAGTACCATCTCTAGGTATCGGCAGTTTAGCTTTTTTTTTTTTTTTTTTTTTAGTTGTAATCAATACGTCCTCGGTCCCATGTCCGAACCCCCGGCAGACCGACTCCGATTCCAGTTTTTGACCACAACATGAAAATGGCAGTAGTATACACGCACTTAATCGGTCCAAAATTCCCGCAAGAACGCCCCTTTCTTACGCAACTCTCTTGCTTACTGTTTGTCTGTCGATACAAAAGAGATGTAATGGATCGCCGATTCTACATTCACTTTTCCACGAGAGAGCTATTACAGTGGACTACGAAGAACACGCCCGTGCTGTACTGTACGTGTGTATGCCTGTACTTAACCTGTGGCGTGAAATACACACATCGAAAAGGAAGATATATTTTTATTCGCTAGGAGCAAAGAAAATAGCATGACATTTCAAGGTGTCAACACCGTCAACTGAGGCTACAATTTACCTAACCAACCTACAAAATGTTTCATAAGTTTTTCATTCACATCTTTGATCAGAAGCTTGTAGATCCTCAAACTACAGGTTTCGGTCAGCAATGACCATCTTCAGATCAGCAGCAAAACATGGGGAGAACGTAAGTACAACTAGAGCACTGCCTACAGCTTAAAACAACAAAAGTCATTTTAACAAGTTTGTTTGTGTGGCCATCCTCCGCAGCAAGCTTATAAATACTTGTTTTTCAAATCTAACTGCCTTTTCCTGCTGCTAGTTATTTGATTGTGTACGACGAAATAGTTGTATCAAGTGACAGAAGAACGATATTCGACCACAAAAAAGAGTGAGAAACATGGTGAACAGTGTGTGGATGGCGAAAACACAGATGTAGATGTAGATGTAGATGTGAATACAGAACAGTGATAAAAGTGGTAGTGCAACATCCAGACCAGATGTGAGGAAACGCGGATCAGCAAATCATGAGTAATCACATTTTCACAAAAAATCGCGAAGTGAACTGTTTGATAATCTATAACTAACAAAACATTATAGATCCCACAGATGATGCCTTAGAAAAGGAGAAGGCGAAACGCGTGTGGGATTAATGAAATAACTAGCAGCAGTAAAAGCCAGTTTGATTTGCGAAACAAGTATGCATTTTAAATATGACAAGACATATCTGTTTTAAAAATATGGCCTAATATAATGGAGCTGTTGTGGCATCGGCAAATGGTAAATATAAAATCAGCACCTGAATCGTCACACACAAACGTAAAATATCGTAGGTACTGGAGCCATCTTCAGCGCTACTGTTTAAAACAATATGTCTTACAATAGCTACAAAACGTGTCTGTCGCAAGCTTACCACATGTTTTTACTGTAGGTGAACGCATGTTCTTGAACGATATAAGTGTACGATTTAAAATAAAAAAGGACACAGTCAGCAGAGTCTGTAGCGGGTTTAGCAGGTGTAAAAGTCATTTCAGTAATGTAATACAATAAATTAGAAAACGACAAAAGTTAGATCGTTAGAAAAGGAAATAGTTTAATAACAATAATTCTGATATGACCTCCTGGTGAATTTCAGTGTGGTCCCCACTAATTTTATAAAGTGCGAACATACTTTATCCATACCTTCTACTTCATATTAAAGCAAGTCTTCAAAAGCTCTGTTTGACTTAACTGGGTACCCTTTCTCGTCTATATAGCCTCTCATTTTTCCTCACCCACGTCACCACACAAGTTCTTCCCCCCGTAGAGGCCTTGTGTGTACTCTGTCCACCTGTCCGTTCTCTCTTCTGCACAGCTCATGGAACGCACAATGTTGACATCCTCCTGTTAAGTTTTGACTTTTTTATATGCTTAACAGGTTCTTCTGATTACAAACTCTTTTATCGATTTCTTCTCACTATTTCAAGTGCAATTCCGCCTTGCCTTGCCTGCCCTTTCTATTTATTTTATAATAAAACGGATTATATTTCAGTATTCATGAATTCATTTGAACATTTTAGTAGTTCGGTTAAACAATCTTTCTTCTCATTTACCTTTCTTGAAATAAATATTTTTACAGAAAAGGCATGGGGAAAATTAGCGTTTAACTTGCGTTACCTAGCAGTTCATTAGAGACGGAATGCAATTCTGGAATAGAGAACTGGCAGTGCGTTTGTCGATAGAAACAACACAACATTTACGTCATGCGATTTGGGAAAACCGCGGGTGGTCGGATTGGTTCTGAACCACAGTATCTTTCCATCGCATAATCTCGCTCTATAACTTTACATGAGACGCATTTGGCTTGCGCCGAAGTAATTTTATTTGCAGTTGTCCCACAACAGTGTTATCAAAGGCTCAGTAACTCACAAAGTAAGCATTACTTTCTGAACGGGTACTGTATCATATTTGGTACCTAGTAATGCCAAAGAAAATAGTTTCGAATAAGGATAAAACTTCTATTAACATATCCAACAATCGTGGAAATACTCGAGTACCAGTTTGGTATCGCTCGGGCAGTGTGTTCATTGTCCAACACTTTCTGTTTCCGTCGCTGTAGATAGCAGTAGAGAAGGAATTAACAGAATTTGGGTTTAGGTATATTATTTTATGGAACAATTTATAAGGATTTCTACTGTCGGTCTCTGCTGATATATTGGCATAAACATGGAAAATAAAGTTGGCCTGTAATATTTCTCACGTACTTCAAGGTAGAAAACCCGGATTAATCATTTACATCTACATGACTGTGCAGCAGGTCACAGTTACATGCCTTGCAGAGGGTTCATGGAACGACCCTCCAGTTATTTGTGTACGGCTCCTCTCTGGAACAGCGCGCGGAATGAATAAAAACCTAAATCTTTCCGTAAGAGATCCATTTTGCCTTATTTTACTAGGATCATCATTTAGAAGTGTGTAGCTGGGCGCCAGCAAAATATTTTCGAAGTTGGAGAAGAGCCTTGCTGATGGAAATTTCGCCAAAAAAACTCCTGCCGTAAGGTGGAACGCTTTGGTTCAAAAGCCTATCATATCTATGACAACCTCTCCCCTATTTTGCAATAAAACAAAACGGGTGCCCTTCTTTGAACTTTGTCTTTATCCTCCGCCAATCTTATGTGATGCGTATCCCATGCTGGGCAGGAATGCTGCGGAAGAAGACTGACCAGCGTATTGTAGGCAGTCTCTTTACGTGAACTGTTGCATCTTTTAAGCATTCTGACAATAAAACAAAGTGTTTAGCTAACTTTTCCTACAGAATTATCGTTGTGATCGTTCCAGTTTAAGTAACTCATGACTGAAATCCCTAAGTATTTAGTTGAACTCACAGCCTTTACAGTTGTCTGATTTACGTTGTAGCCGAAATTTAGCGGACTCGTTTGAGCATTTATGCGTGTGACCTAATAGTTTTCATTATTTATAACGAATTTCCGCTTTCTGCATCATACACATATCGTCTCTGAATCAATTTTGCGATCGGTTTTGATCCTCTGATGACTATACGAAATGGTACATGATAGAATAATCTACAAAAACACCCTGAAACACTTCTGTGGGTAACGCCACATATGACTTCGATTTTACTCGACGATTTTCCGCCACTTGCTACGAACGATGACCTTTATGACAAGAAATCACAGTTACTGTCACACGACTGAAACGATATGCTATATGCACGCGATCTGATTAGAAGTCGGTCGTGAGCAACAGTGTCGCAAGCCTTCTGATACCCAGGAAATATGGCCACAATTTGAGATCCCCTGACGGTAGCACTCCTTACTACGTATATATAAAGAGCTCTAACCGCGTTTCACGAGAACAGAATTTTCTGAATCCTTGTTCAGTAACGGATTTCATAGTGCTCGAACACAGTATATGTTCCAAAATCCTACTGGAAAGTCTTTCGGTACGAATGTTTCGTCGGGCTAAGTACTGAGCTACTGTATCATCAGCATACTCTGAAAGGAACCTAATTGGTTTCAAATCTGGATCGGAATACGCGCCTCGCTGCGATGAAGATACCTACTTCGGAGTTAATCGTGTTAGCTGCGCTGTAGTGGTACTGTCATCGGTAAAATTACTATTGATATCACGTAGTGAAGGCACTATTGTGTCTTGCCGCTGGAACTTTACGTATGACCAGAATCTCTTCGGATTTTCTGCCATACTTCGAGACAGGTGCAGATACTGTAAACTGGGTTGCGTATCCTACAGTACATGAAATGTTCTGAAGGCCAGCTTCCTTTTGGCCGCCGTGTACATTTTATTTTGTTACTTTCTTGTACGAGAGTCACTCCAAAAGAAGTGCTCACTATTTTTTAAAACATACATTCTGCATGTGTGAAAGTTTTAGAGTGTGTAGATACACCCTTCCCGCTTGTTTTGAAACTTAGTTCAACCTGTTCCCCTGCGTGGCGCCATCACAGCATGTCTTCAAGATGGCTGCTACACTTGACGTTCGTCAGAAGAAACGTGCTCTCATAGAATTCCTGTGCTGTGAAAACGAGACAGTGGGGAAACAGCTACAAGAGGTTGAAAAAGGTGTATGGGGATGCTGCTGTCGACCGCAGTACAGTTAGTCGGTGGGCAAGCAGGTTACGTGATGAAAGCGGGTACAGCAATATTGAGGACTGTCCTCGCAGCGGCAGGACTCGTACTGCACACACTCCAGACAATATGCAGAGAGTTAACGAACTGGTGACTGCTGACAGACACATCACAGTGAACGAATTGCCCCGCTACCTTGGGATAGGGGAAGGAAGTGTTTGCAGAATACTGAAAGTGTTGGCGTTAAAAAAGATTTGTGCCAGGTGAGTTCCCAGGATGTTGACAGTGGTTCACAAAGAAACAAGAGAAACGGTATGCAGCGAACTTTTGGAACAGTACGAGAATGGTGGAGATGAATTTCTCAGAAGACCTGTGACAGGTGCTGGAACATGGTTCCATCATTTTTCACCAGAGACGAAGAGGCAATCAATGGAGTGGCATCATACAAATTCACCCAAGAAAAAAATAATAATTCAAAACCACACCTTCTGCTTGTTGGAAAAGTTATGGCTACGGTGTTTTTCGATCCCGAAGGACTCTTGCTTGTGGACATCATGCCAAGTGGAACCACCATAAATTCTGATGCATATGTGACGACACTGAAGAAACTTTAAGTTCGACTGAGTCCTGTTTGACCACATCAGCAAAAGCAGGATGTTTTGTTGTTGCACGACGATGCACGGCAACATGTCAGTCAAAAAACCATGGAAGCGATCACAAAACTAGGATGGACAACACTGAAACACCAGCCTCCAGTCCTCACCCGACTCCATGTGACTCTCATCTCTTTGGGAAACTGAAAGACTCTCTTCGTGGAACAAGGTTTGAAGATGCTGACTCCCTCGTGCACTCTGCCAAACAGTGGCTCCAACAGGTTGGTGCAGAATTTTACCCTGCGGGTATCCAGGCGCTGGCAGTTGAGAGGGATGGAAATTATGTAGACAAATGAAAATATTGCTCCTGAAGGATGTATCTACACACTGTACAAGTTTCAAACATGTAGAATAAAAGATGGATTTAAAAAAAAATTGTGTTCATTTCTTTTGGAGTGACCCTCGTAATAGTACGTTCCTGCAAGGCACCTGGCACTACTTTGCTGCCCGCTCGGCTAGTGGAGGGCGCCTTGCGGGATGACGCGGGCCGTCATTCGGGGCTGCCGGTCCCTCTTCCAATCAGGCTGGGCCCCGGCGGCGCTGCCATTGTGACCCCGGGCGCCCCCGCTGCGCGCCTGGCCTTTGATGTGGCAAGCGGTGGCCCTCCGGGTAACCCGATAGCTCGCGCCTCGGACCTCTGCAGAGGACGAGTGTAGGAGCGCAGCCGGCGACTTCGCGGTCAAATGCAGAGAGATAGTGGCGAGGGAGGTGGGGGAGGGGGAACAAAAGGACCCTAAGACGGGAGCTGCGGGCGCGCGCCGCCGCTGCGTTTGATGCGTCGGCTGCGTCGGAAGCCGCCTCGCCGGGGGGCGGCTGCTCTGCCTTTATACCGTGCAGTCGCCCTATGACGACCCTCGCGGCTTAGAGCGACGAATACCTCGAAACACACCTGTCTGAAACCTCAAGGTACACGTTCGTACCGGAGAAGAATCACCTGCGAGGTGTATCCACAAATCTTGCATCGTTTGTCCTTTGAATGTTCTACATCTACATCCATATTCCGCAAGCCACCTGACGGTGTGTGGCGGAGGGGACCTTGAGTACCTCTGTCTGTTCTCCCTTCTATTCCAGTCTCGTATTGTTCGTGGAAAGAAAGATTGTCGGTATGCCTCTGGTGGGCTCTAATCACTCTGATGTTATCCTCATGGTCTCTTCGTGAGATATACGTAGGAGAGAGCAATATACTGCTTGACTCCTCAGTGAAGGTATGTTCTCGAAACTTCAACAAAAGCCCCTACCGAGCTACTGAGCGTCTCTCCTGCAGAGTCACTTTTATTTACAATTCACATGACAGAAAAAAAAATGATATACAGTATCATCAAACATTTCTGAACATAAGAGTTTTGTTGAAGTAAAATTAGCCTTCTTAAATTTTAACCAGACATTGACTTGGACTTTCCAATTATTGCTTTCCGAAGTAGTCATTGGTAGCAAGAAAAGGGTGTCCCAGCTATCTTGTCCTCCCAAAATATCTCTGGAACAATAACAGCTATTGGAAAACGACTTTCACCGGTATCAATGCAGGGCTGAGGCCCATGAACGTATATATTTGGAAACATTCTAATACGAAAGCATATGTGTTTTTAACACAAACTTGTGTTTTTTTAAATGGACCTCCTATATTTTTTCTTCAGCAATCCATAGCATGACACAGCACATACACAATGGCGGTGATTGCATCGCAATATTCCCATTACATCCCGAGATATTGAGACGCGAAGTTGACGCTTGAAACACCCGACATGCGCTGCTAGCGCACGTCCTGAGGCTCAGGCGTGAACCCCATGCTGCCCGTAATCGCGATGTGATTGACATGCGTAATCACACTTCCATACTTATGCAGAGGTCCGAAACGAATAATACGGTGTGCTGCCGTCCTGCATTAACGTCGCACATTCCAGCAGGTATTTATCCCATAGGCTAGGGGTGATGCGGTTCTGTAACATATCTGTGTACCGCAACGTTAGTCACAAAGTTAACTTCGCTTATCGTTAATCCGTTACAGAAAAGGTAAAGCCGTTCAACGTTAAAACTTTACTTTACTGCAGATCTAGCGCAAGTGACAGTTAATCATTCACTCGTAACATTAAAATTCATGTTGATGGTTTTAGTGAAACGAGCAAGTGGACTGAAAGTCTTACCGTTGTTTAGGTAAAAAGGTTGTCATTTGGGAAGTTCAGCTAGGACATAGAAGATGAATGTGATGTTTAACCAATTAGTTTTATTATCAGATAATTATAAATGTTATGTTTATCTAATGCGTTAAATGACAAATTGTTGCAAACAAATAGTTCTTAACATCACTGGGTAAAATGGCCCTTTGTAGAAACTTCTACTGTGATACCAGCACTACATACTAAACATAGCGTTCACATCTCATGCTCAAAGTGATGCCCTATGGCTTGCATACATAGGGTCACTCTGAGAATGAAGGATGCCCTACTTCGTGCTACTGTTTCCTCTTTGATGGCTGTACAAGCATCAATAATGCGTTGCTTCATGTCGTCTGGTGTTGTTGGTTCATGTTGGTAAACAGCATCCTTCACTGCTCCCCAAAGAAAATAATCCAGCGGTGTAAGATCCGGAGATCGGGCCACCTCGTTGAATCCACCTACCAGGGAACTTACGGTTCAGAAGTCGTCGTGCTCGTAAGGCGTTATGTACAGGGCAGGATAAATAAGGCAACCTGATGGGTGTACACCGATCGGTACTGGTTCAAATTGTGTACGTAGATACGTGAAACGTGCAAGAGGGAAACCATTATGTGCTTATGAGAGTTGATGGCAGCAGACCGTATTATTCGTTTCGGACCTCTTGATAAGTATTGAGGGGTGATTACACATGTCAATCACATCGCGATTACGGGCAGCATATGGTTCACGCCTGAGCCTCGGGACGTGCGCTAGCAGCGCATGTCGGGTGTTTCAAGCGTCAACTTCGCGTCTCAGTATCTCGTGATGTAATGGGAATATTGCGATGCAATCAACGCCATTGTGTATGTGCTGTGTCATGCTACGGATTGCTGAAGAAACAATATAGGAGTTCCATTTAAAAAAAAAACATAAGCTTGTGTTAAAAAACACATATGCTTTCGTAGTAGAATGTTTCCAAATATGTACATTCATGGGCCTCAGCCCTGCATTGATACCGGTGAAAGTCGTTTTCCAATAGCTGTTATAGTTCCAGAGATATTTTGGGTGGACAAGATTGCTGGGACACCCTATATACACTCCTGGAAATGGAAAAAAGAAGACATTGACACCGGTGTGACAGATCCACCATACTTGCTCCGGACACTGTGAGAGGGCTGTACAAGCAATGATCACACGCACGGTACAGCGGACACACCAGGAACCGCGGTGTTGGCCGTCGAATGGCGCTAGCTGCGCAGCATTTGTGCACCGCCGCCGTCAGTGTCAGACAGTTTGCCGTGGCATACGGAGCTCCATCGCAGTCTTTAACACTGGTAGCATGCCGCGACAGCGTGGACGTGAACCGTATGTGCAGTTGACGGACTTTGAGCCAGGGCGTATAGTGGGCATGCGGGAGGCCGGGTGGACGTACCGCCGAATTGCTCAACACGTGGGGCGTGAGGTCTCCACAGTACATAGATGTAGTCGCCAGTGGTCGGCGGAAGGTGCACGTGCCCGTCGACCTGGGACCGGACCGCAGCGACGCACGGATGCACGCCAAGACCGTAGGATCCTACGCAGTGCCGTAGGGGACCGCACTGCCACTTCCCAGCAAATTAGGGACACTGTTGCTGCTGGAGTATCGGCGAGGACCACTCGCAACCGTCTCCATGAAGCTGGGCTACGGTCCCGCACACCGTTAGGCCGTCTTCCGCTCACGCCCCAACATCGTGCAGCCCGCCTCCAGTGGTGTCGCGACAGGCGTGAATGGAGGGACGAATGGAGACGTGTCGTCTTCAGCGATGAGAGTCGCTTCTGCCTTGGTGCCAATGATGGTCGTATGCGTGTTTGGCGCCGTGCAGGTTAGCGCCACAATCAGGACTGCATACGACCGAGGCACACAGGGCCAACAGCCGGCATCATGGTGTGGGGAGCCATCTCATACACTGGCCGTATATATCTAGTGATCGTCGAGGGGACACTGAATAGTGCACGGTACATCCAAACCGTCATCGAACCCATCGTTCTACCATTCCTAGACCGGCAAGGGAACTTGCTGTTCCAACAGGACAATGCACGTCCGCATGTATCCCGTGCCACCCAACGTGCTCTAGAAGGTGTAAGTCAACTACCCTGGCCAGCAAGATCTCCGAATCTGTCCCCCATTGAGCATGTTTGTGACTGGATGAAGCGTCGTCTCACGCGGTCAGCACGTCCAGCATGAACGCTGGTCCAACTGAGGCGCCAGGTGGAAATGGCATGGCAAGCCGTTCCACAGGACTACATCCAGCATCTCTACGACTCTACGATCGTCTCCATGGGAGAATAGCAGCCTGCATTGCTGCGAAAGGTGAATATACACTGTACTAGTGCCGACATTGTGCATGCTCTGTTGCCTGTGTCTATGTGTCTGTGGTTCTGTCAGTGTGATCATGTGATGTATCTGACCCCAGGAATGTGTCAATAAAGTTTCCCCTTCCTGGGACAATGAATTCACGGTGTTCTTATTTCAATTTCTAGGAGTATATATATATATATATATATATATATATATATATATATATATATATATATATATGTGTGTGTGTGTGTGTATGTGTGTGTGTGTGTGTGTGTGTATGTGTGTATGTGTGTGTGTGTGTGTGTGCTTCATTGGTTGACGGGCGTAAGTTCGGATAATGTTGTGGAAGCTACCCAATATTTCAACGAGACAGCAGCCTGTGAGCATGTGAAGGCGGCGAGTAGTTGTCTCGTTGAAATACTGTGCAGCTTCTACAACATTATCCAAGACGAGACCCTTGTACTACGTCGGGAAAGCCTGAAACAAAAAAAAATTATCTTATTAAAACTACTCTTAAACAATAAGTGAGTGTAGTAACTCTTGGACAGGCTTCTTAAACAGTCTCAGTTATTAACTTAAGAAGTGGTGAATCAGAATAAACATCCAAGCATGGAAGACATTAGAAAGTTTCCACTTATATAGAACGGAAGCGGTAACAAATGACAAATTAAGCTCAAGCAAAGAATAGTGACGTATAATTAAAAATAGAAATATGTAATCAGAGCGGAAATTGCACTACAGTTTTCCTCTGCACACCAAGTACATACGCTAATACTTAAACAGGCAAAGGGACTATCTCAAAATTTAATTTAAAAATCGCTCACTTAAAGGCCTTCAAATGACACAAGTTTACTGTTACCGATAACTGTTTATTTAGCTTCACGATGGGTTTCAAATGTTTAAACCACCATCATCAGGTGGATTTACATTGGTTAGTGTGACACGTGTGTGTTGTGTTACAACAGTTTGGAGGAAATCGTGGCACTGTCTAGTGGAGACCAGCAGTGACTGGTAGCAATGAACTTGTTGCTTCGCTTAATGTCGATAACAGTCACGGTAAAGTCTAACCTGAAATGTTCGCATTCAAAGGTAAAGTTAAACGCCAAACTTAACTTTAAGAGCGAGTCGCCAAGTTCCACTATAGCAAACAGCTGACACACCTCGAACACAGCCATAAGGCACAATTACATTAGCAACTACACTCCTGGAAATTGAAATAAGAACACCGTGAATTCATTGTCCCAGGAAGGGGAAACCTTATTGACACATTCCTGGGGTCAGATACATCACATGATCACACTGACAGAACCACAGGCACATAGACACAGGCAACAGAGCATGCACAATGTCGGCACTAGTACAGTGTATATCCACCTTTCGCAGCAATGCAGGCTGCTATTCTCCCATGGAGACGATCGTAGGGATGCTGGATGTAGTCCCATGGAACGGCTTGCCATGCCATTTCCACCTGGCGCCTCAGTTGGACCAGCCTTCGTGCTGGACGTGCAGACCGCGTGAGACGACGCTCCATCCAGTCCCAAACATGCTCAATGGGACAGATCTGAAGATCTTGCTGGCCAGGGTAGTTGACTTACACCTTCTAGAGCATGTTGGGTGGCACGGGATACATGCGGACGTGCGTTGTCCTGTTGGAACAGCAAGTTCCCTTGCCGGTCTAGGAATGGTAGAACGATGGGTTCGATGACAGTTTGGATGTACCATGCACTATTCAGTGTCCCCTCGACGATCACCAGAGATGTACGGCCAGTGTAGGAGATCGCTCCCCACACCATGATGCCGGGTGTTGGCCCTGTGTGCCACGGTCGTATGCAGTCGTGATTGTGGCGCTCACCTGCATGGCGCCAAACACGCATACGGCCATCATTGGCACCAAGGCAGAAGCGACTCTCATCGCTGAAGACGACACGTTTCCATTCGTCCCTCCATTCACGCCTGTCGCGACACCACTGGAGGCGGGCTGCACGATGTTGGGGCGTGAGCGGAAGACGGCCTAACGGTGTGCGGGACCGTAGCCCAGCTTCATGGAGACGGTTGCGAATGGTCCTCGCCGATACCCCAGGAGCAACAGTGTCCCTAATTTGCTGGGAAGTGGGGGTGCGGTCCCCTACGGCACTGCGTAGGATCCTACGGTCTTGGCGTGCATCCGTGCGTCGCTGCGGTCCGGTCCCAGGTCGACGGGCACGTGCACCTTCCGCCGACCACTGGCGACAACCTCGATGTACTGTGGAGACCTCACGCCCCACGTGTTGAGCAATTCGGCGGTACGTCCACCAGGCCTCCTGCATGCCCACTATACGCCCTCGCTCAAAGTCCGTCAACTGCACATACGGTTCACGTCCACGCTGTTGCGGCATGCTACCAGTGTTAAAGACTGCGATGGAGCTCCGTATGCCACGGCAAACTGTCTGACACTGAGGGCGGCGGTGCACAAATGCTGCGCAGCTAGCGCTATTCGACGGCCAACACCGCGGTTCCTGGTGTGTCCGCTGTGCCGTGCGTGTGATCATTGCGTGTACAGCCCTCTCTCAGTGTCCGGAGCAAGTATGGTGGGTCTGACACACCGGTTTCAATGTGTTCTTGTTTCCATTTCCAGGATTGTATATCACCTTCTAAATAGGTCGTGGCTATAATCCCAAAAACATGCATCATAAGGTAGCAAATACTACTTCCAAAAAATTGCCTTAAATCATTGATAAGGGAGTAAAATTATATAGTAATTAACGTCCCCCAAACCACTCAGGTTAACTTCACAGCAAAACTGCACCGCCAGGTGCCTGCTTGAATGAAACAGGTGGAGCAAATAATTCATTAAGTTCACTCTTCCAAAGTAACACTTAGTGACTAGGCATTAAAAACAGTTTCCTTTAATCAGTCGTCAGGTTTGACAATCATGTAGAACCTAGTTTATAAACACACATAATAATACAGGAAACTCCCCTCAAAATAATTAGAAGGTAGAATTACAAACCTTACCCAACATAAATAATATTTCTAAAACTCGGCGAACAGAAATTATGCCACACGGCTCATGTCAAAGTTAATAAAACTTAGGAGAGAACTTCGTTAAACATTAAAACTTGGACAGCCAACCACCATACACACGAGGCGAAGGTTAAGTTTCACTAGTAAACCACTAAATTTGGAAGTTCGCCATGGCTTATCCACAGCAAGTAAAGGTCCCCGTGGATGCGGATACGGAGGGTCGTGTGGTCAGCACACCGCTCCTTCGGCAGTTATCAGCTTTCGTGACCGGAGCCACGACATCGTAACCAAGTAGCTCCTCAATTTGTCTCACAAGGGCTAAATGCACCCCACTTGCCAACACTGCTCGGCAGACCGGATGGTCAGCCACCCAAGTGCTAGCCAAGCCCAAAAGCGCTTAACTTCGGTGACCTGACGGGAACCAGTGTTAGCAACGCGGCAAGCCCGCCGGCTCAAACACCACCATTTCATAACATAAAATAGGAGTGTAGAAGGAAAATGATGAAAGTAGGTCAAAAGAACGAACTAAGTAGACGGCAGCAGTGTGGTCAGATAAGTTAAAAAGGAAACAATAAATCGGAAAAATCTGTCTAAAACAAGGTAACCATGAAGTAGGATAAGTATCTGTTCGAGAAATAGTCCTATACAAAAAGTAATATAACGCCATCTGCGTAAGTTCGTGGGTAAATATTTTTGGCTCTGAGCACTATGGGACTTAAATGCTGAGGTCATCAGTCCCCTAGAACTTAGAACTACTTAAACCTAACCTAAGGAGATTACACACATCCATGCCCGGGGCAGGATTCTAACCTGCAACCGTAGCAGACTGTAGCGCCTAGAACCGCTCGGTAACTCTTGCTGGCCAACAATTTTAGATATCGACAGTAAACGGAAAGTTATGTGTAAGACGATAAACAGGTATATACTAGGTGAAATTCGTAAACTGTATTATTTAAAATACTGACACATAAAAATCGAATTAGAACTTAGTATGCTTAATAATGTCAATTAATACAAATGTATTACTGTTTAAGTATAATTTATGTTTGTATCTCTAGAGATCATAATGAGAAAAGTAAGACATTGTTGTATATGTGAAACGTGAATATAATTACACTTTAAAAGAACCGTTTAACAATCACGCTGCACGGATCACCAACAGAATAGAAAATATTAGGCTGAAATGCATAAATGCGTCATTTAGTAAGAATGCAATACACTTAATAGTCTATATAGTGAGAAACCGCTAGAACAGAACAGCAGAAAAACGTCTATGTCATGCAATATCACCAATTAAAGGAAATCATATAGCAGACCCACAACATAGCATGTCTACACTTACTCTGGTAGCTTTACAACACACTATCGTCAATAAGTGGATCCCTCAGATATAACAGATAACACTACTTACTAAAGAAATTTTCTGAGATTGAGGAGACAGGAGGAGAGAAATTAGTTAACTCACAGTGCACATGTGTGTTTTATACACTCCTGGAAATGGAAAAAAGAACACATTGACACCGGTGTGTCAGACCCACCATACTTGCTCCGGACACTGCGAGAGGGCTGTACAAGCAATGATCACACGCACGGCACAGCGGACACACCAGGAACCGCGGTGTTGGCCGTCGAATGGCGCTAGCTGCGCAGCATTTGTGCACCGCCGCCGTCAGTGTCAGACAGTTTGCCGTGGCATACGGAGCTCCATCGCAGTCTTTAACACTGGTAGCATGCCGCGACAGCGTGGACGTGAACCGTATGTGCAGTTGACGGACTTTGAGCGAGGGCGTATAGTGGGCATGCGGGAGGCCGGGTGGACGTACCGCCGAATTGCTCAACACGTGGGGCGTGAGGTCTCCACAGTACATCGATGTAGTCGCCAGTGGTCGGCGGAAGGTGCACTTGCCCGTCGACCTGGGACCGGACCGCAGCGACGCACGGATGCACGCCAAGACAGTAGGATCCTACGCAGTGCCTAGGGGACCGCACCGCCACTTCCCATCAATTTAGGGACACTGTTGCTCCTGGGGTATCGGCGAGGACCATTCGCAACCGTCTCCATGAAGCTGGGCTACGGTCCCGCACACCGTTAGGCCGTCTTCCGCTCACGCCCCAACATCGTGCAGCCCGCCTCCAGTGGTGTCGCGACAGGCGTGAATGGAGGGACGAATGGAGACGTGTCGTCTTCAGAGATGAGAGTCGCTTCTGCCTTGGTGCCAATGATGGTTTTATGCGTGTTTGGCGCCGTGCAGGTGAGCGCCACACTCAGGACTGCATACGACCGAGGCACACAGGGCCAACACCTGGCATCATGGTGTGGGGAGCGATCTCCTACACTGGCCGTACACCTCTGGTGATCGTCGAGGGGACACTGAATAGTGCACGGTACATCCAAACCGTCATCGAACCCATCGTTCTACTATTCCTAGACCGGCAAGGGAACTTGCTGTTCCAACAGGACAATGCACGTCCGCATGTATCCCGTGCCACTCAATGTGCTCTAGAAGGTGTAAGTCAACTACCCTGGCCAGCAAGATCTCCGGATCTGTCGCCCATTGAGCATGTTTGGGACTGGATGAAGCGTCGTCTCACGCGGTCTGCATGTCCAGCACGAACGCTGGTCCAACTGAGGCGCCAGTTGGAAATGGCATGGCAAGCCGTTCCACAGGACTACATCCAGCATCTCTACGATCGTCTCCATGGGAGAATAGCAGCCTGCATTGCTGCGAAAGGTGGATATACACTGTACTAGTGCCGACATTGTGCATGCTCTGTTGCCTGTGTCTATGTGCCTGTGGTTCTGTCAGTGTGATCATGTGATGTATCTGACCCCAGGAATGTGTCAATGAAGTTTGCCCTTCCTGGGACAATGAATTCACGGTGTTCTTATTTCAATTTCCAGGAGTGTATATATAGAATCTACGAAGTAGAGTTATCGAAAGCAAGAGATAATTCTTTTGGTCAAAGAAGAGACGTTCTGTTTAATCTACAAGAGATGACTTTCCGTAGTGTGAAGAAAATGCAACTACGTAATCCCAAAGGAGTTGAAAAGTTGTGTACCAATTTTTGACGCTATCCTCTTTTTCGGGATCTATGGCTGGTTTTCTGCATCTAACAAACAACAGTTGATAAGAACGTAAAACTAATTAATGTCATTCCTAAGTTCATCACATTATATCACGGAACTCCTTGGTATAGCGAAACATAAATTTCTTACAATGAACGAAGAAATGTCAATAGCGAAACAAGCGAAAGAGGACCACGACACTGAAACATCAAACTTCATTCAGGTTGGGCAGGTGGATCTAACTGGTAACTTTTGTCGACCGAATTTGGCCATATTTTCCTTGTGAACATGAAATTGGGTTTTCTCTGAGTAACTGCTTCTTCAACCACCCTGAATTTCCTAAGATCATTCTTTCAAACGTAATATTTTGACGCTTATTTTTAGTGAAACTGCTGGACTAAAATGTGGAAGACGAATTTCGCTCAAAAAATGATCTGCAACTTCTGCAGCTGACATTTCCTAAGTATCGAGAAATCTGTCAGCGTATGGAGAACAAGAATAGCTATTTTTGTTTTAAATTACATAATCTTTGCAGGATACGACGTGGAACGAGGCATGATTGACGGCACGGTTCTTCGTTTGCAACTTTCTTCATTTAGCGAGAAGCGCTACCTGGATTATTGCAAAGCCTACAGCCTTTATCTCAAATTACTTTCGGGGCGGGCTATTTATCGTAGCGATGGCGGCAATTTATAACGGCCCAGCTGCGGTTCTCCTGGGTGCAGTGCTTCATAAGAGGCGCGCCTTGCGCCGGCATTAGCGGCGAAGACCGAGCGTACTGCAGCAGCTGCCGTCTGGTAGCTACAGCACAGTGGCGGGCGCGCTGCAGGTGGTTGCACGGGTTGCGGGCGTGCAGGGGCACCGGCAGGCCGGGGGCTGCACTGCTCGCGCCATCAATCGCGGCAATGGCGGCTGGGCGAGCCGAGTGGTGTGTGGGGGGCGGGGAGAGGTAGCCGGCCACCGGAAATACATCAGCGTCGCCAGCAGCCGCTCTTTTTTTCCGCTCCTTGGCCCGCCGGACGTCCTGTCGAACTTCCGAATACCGACAGCCGCTCGTAGATTCTTCCGGAGCTGTCTCTGCGCCAGTGCCCGCCGACGATTTAGCGTTGCGGCGGCAGTTCATATCTGTTACGTTCACCCGCGACGCACACTTGGTTTGTAACTCATTTATTAAATTCAACTTTTCACCAGTGCGGTAAAGAGCGCTGACTGGATATACTGTGATTTTGATATATAGTGCAGAAGTGGTACTGTAGGGTAGCAGCCGAGCACACTTTCTTTACGGTTCAGCAGCTGATCAACTGTGTTTTCCAAATAGTTTTTCTGCCGAACAGACAACGTAACTGAATGTACCTTAAATGAAAAGTCTATTTATACACATATTTTAAGATTTTTTTGTTATGGCCAATAATAATTACGTAATAACTACATAATTATTTAAACAATGTCACTCAACTGCAGGATGTTGTCTTCGGTATCAGATCCAAGCAGTGCAGAAAATGGATTCTGGTCTCCTAACGATAGCGACTATAGTGGCGACCTGGCGATAGGTGCCATTCTTCCAATGTTTTGGCACTCCACTGCGGTCATTGGGTGGGGAGTCGTATGGCTTAAAGTATAGATTCTGATGGAAGTCTTGGAGCATTACAGTGCATCGCTAACGTCATGTGTCTTCACGTGTTAAATCTCCTGCTACAGTATTGTTGCGCCATTTTTCAACAGGATAATTCTCAACCACATATGCACGATCATCTATGAACTGTCAATGTGATGAGTGACCAGCAAGATCACCATCATGTGTGGAACCAGCTTTGATGTCAACCATGTCCCTCAGCCAGTATGCGGTATATAAAAAACCAGTCACGAAAATTGTGGGCAGCTAGCTTGAGTACAGGGTACTACTAGTTCACGAAACCCTTCACAATCTATACATTAATTGTACCATTATTAAAAACTGTATCCCAGAGCTTAAAGAAATCTATTAGTTTAGGGATACCTTTCCTGTTATTGTTCTTACATCACTATTTTCATTCATTGCACTACAATTTCTTCACTCCGGTCACTAATCTTGAAGGCTTAGCATGTACCCACGTCTCATTTCACGCAAATGATCATTTCTTCCATTCAATCTTCCTAACACAATTCTCGACACCTTTCCTTAGTTTTATGAATTGTTTCCTATTTCGCATAGAGTTAAAAGCACTTCTTTACACGGGTGGGACACAATTCTGGATTTTTCTTGATTTGCTTCCGTTAGCTTACTTTTGTATAAGCTCTCGTCAGCTTATAATCATCTTGGCTATGTCTTGGAAGTTCTGCTTCAGGCTCTCACTATTGCGACTGAATTAGGCGATGTTTCTTGGTTGAATACCTTCCATCTCCTTCTGAAACAACAAGAATAATACGAATTTGGAAAAAGAGACAAATGTCTTATTTAGTAGCTATTGAGATAACACGTTCTTCGGGAAGAACGTTGATTACTCAAATATTTAGACCAAACTCAAATGCTTGTACACACTGCTTGAAGGAACATATAGTCTGGTAAAGTACTGGAATTTTACAGCGGTTCATTATAGGCAACGTCGCCATTTGCTCTCTGTCACTTTCCAACAAACTATACATAGATGACACTCTGATCCATTCCTCAACACACGGCACTCACAACTGACAATATAACTTCAAGAAGTATGCAACCACACTAGACTTGTGTCCGATAGTACAAGACGTACGAATTTTATAGCAGTGGCACAAGTTAGGATCCAGTATAATAAAGGCAACTATCATCTATAAGCATGCTATAAAAATTATAAAACGTCGTCTTTTAGAAGTTCCCTCTCTTATTAATTGAACGGATAATTTGACGATGAATAACAATTTGGTTCTTCCATCATCAGACAGAGAAAATAAATTCTTGAGTGTGAGCATGGGCTTAACTATACTATTAGACAAGAACTTCTACATTCTCCAGAACCCCATACTTTCAATATCTAATTGGATTTGTATGTATGTCTATAGGAAGATGAATCGTTCCTTGAAGTTAAACATGCGAAAATCATTCATACCTATCATAGCATTCTACACACTATATTTGACTGAACTTGATTTAAATTTTTTGAAAGACATGACGTTTCTTTTAATTGTTAAAAGTATTTATTCCTAGGACCTACTATAACAATTTGACCTTGTAGCCATTTTCTCACAATTTTGTGAATCGATGGTTATGCATATAAAAAATGTCGGATGCGTATGAAATTTTGAAATGTGCTGAAACACTAAATTTTAGCGCTACTCAATTTGAAAATGGCTGAATAACCGAAATTACACAACTGGATTTTATAAATAAATATTTCCATCAAAAGCGACTATAAGGTCTTTGAGAACTTTCATATCACGTGAGCTACAGCCTTAAAAATTGATTTAAACGTCAACTGAACAGTTACCAACTTGCCTAACGATTCCATAAACTTTCACACCGACACTAGTATTACTAGTAGTCGATCATTTCTTATTTCACCTTCTTCCATTTCCCCTGTCACTTACTCATAGAGGTGGAAAACACGGATAGGAGTGTTACCGACGACACATCACTCAGAAAGTTAACGACAAAGGAGACGACGACACAGTTACCAAACAAGATAGTACTAAGGCTATAGGCACGACGACAGAAAAACACACTATCACACTATGATACCAGTTGTCTGGCAGGATTTGGGTAGAGTGGAGTCTGGTTAAGGACTGCACAAGAGTGGGCTTTCATTAAAATTATTTTACTAAACAGTACATCGTAACAAGGAGAGCACGACAAAATTAAACCTTTGCATATTATGACAAAAGTAATATTCTAAAGACATGCACGATATTCCACCCAGATAACGAGATAATACACTCCTGGATATTGAAATAAGAACACCGTGAATTCATTGTCCCAGGAAGGGGAGACTTTACTGACACATTCCTGGGGTCAAGTACATCATATGATCACACTGACAGAACCACAGGCACATAGACACAGGCAACAGAGCATGCACAATGTCGGCACTAGTACAGTGTATATCCACCTTTCGCAGCAATGCAGGCTGCTATTCTCCCATGGAGACGATCGTAGAGATGCTGGATGTAGTCCTGTGGAACGGCTTGCCATGCCATTTCCACCTGGCGCCTCAGTTGGACCAGCGTTCATGCTGGACGTGCAGACCGCGTGAGACGACGCTTCATCCAGTCCCAAACATGCTCAATGGGGGACAGATCCGGAGATCTTGCTGGCCAGGGTAGTTGACTTACACCTTCTAGAGCACGTTGGGTGGCACGGGATACATGCGGACATGCATTGTCCTGTTGGAACAGCAAGTTCCCTTGCCGGTCTAGGAATGGTAGAACGATGGGTTCGATGACGGTTTGGATGTACCGTGCACTATTCAGTGTCCCCTCGACGATCACCAGAGGTGTACGGCCAGTGTAGGAGATCGCTCCACACACCATGATGCCGGGTGTTGGCCCTGTGTGCCTCGGTCGTATGCAGTCCTGATTGTGGTGCTCACCTGCACGGCGCGAAACACGCATACGACCATCATTGGCACCAAGGCAGAAGCGACTCTCATCGCTGAAGACGACACGTCTCCATTCGTCCCTCCATTCACGCCTGTCGCGACACCAATGGAAGCGGGCTGCACGATGTTGGGGCGTGAGCGGAAGACGGCCTAAAGGTGTGCGGGACCGTAGCCCAGCTTCATGGAGACGGTTGCGAATGGTCCTCGCCGATACCCCAGGAGCAACAGTGTCCCTAATTTGCTGGGAAGTGGCGGTGCGGTCCCCTACGGCACTGCGTAGGATCCTACGGTCTTGGCGTGCATCCGTGCGTCGCTGCGGTCCGGTCCCAGGTCGACGGGCACGTGCACCTTCCGACGACCACTGGCGACAACATCGATGTACTGTGGAGACCTCACGCCCCACGTGTTGAGCAATTCGGCGGTACGTCCACCCGGCCTCCTGCATGCCCACTATACGCCCTCGCTCAAAGTCCGTCAACTGCACATACGGTTCACGTCCACGCTGTCGCGGCATGCTATCAGTGTTAAAGACTGCGATGGAGCTCCGTATGCCACGGCAAACTGTCTGACACTGAGGGCGGCGGTGCACAAATTCTGCGCAGCTAGCGCTATTCGACGGCTGGTGTGTCCGCTGTGCCGTGCGTGTGATCATTGCTTGTACAGCCCTCTCGCAGTGTCCGGAGCAAGTATGGTGGGTCTGACATACCGGTGTCAATATGTTCTTTTTTTCCATTTCCAGGAGTGTAGTTGTTGTTTAAACGGACATCAGTAACACCTAAAACGGACAACTTATTCTAAATCACGCGTGAGTGTGTGTGTGTGTGTGTGTGTGTGTGTGTGTGTGTGTGTATTAGACAAAGAGAATCTAGCTCAGCACATCTATACAAGTGGGTAGTGCGAATGCAGAGTCATACTGAGCAACTAAGGTCTTGTTTGTAAGAACCTCTTTATCATGGAGTCCTGAGTTCGATTCACGGCCGGGTTGGGGCTTTTCTCTGCCCGGAGACTGGGTGTTTGTGTTGTTATTATCATTTCATCATCATCATCTTTAACATTTGTGACAGCGTCTAGACTGGTTTGTAAAAAAAATATTGACTGTGTAAGAATTGGTACTTCGTACAGGCGCTGATGAACGCGTAGTTGAGCGCCTCAGAAACCAAAACATCATCATACTTAGTAAGAATTTACACTCTACTACTAAAACCTTCATCCTCTACCCAACTAATCTCAAAGAACAACACAACTACACAGAGCTAACTACAACATAGATGAAGAAAGAGTAGTACTAGTCACTACAGCTTATCACTGGCATACGGTGATGGAGTGATGTCTGTCTGTGTAGAATATTTTCACAGTAAATATGAGCGGTGTTCATAATAAAAGGTACGAAACAACACTGTCAGTATAACTGAAGTCTTTACCCAAAACTAATCACCAGAGGCCTCAGCATTGTATCACTGTTTCAGGAGCCGAAGAATTCTGAATAGCTATGGTTGTTACAGGAGCCAGACCTCCATTGCGTCGTCCGAGTTGAAGAGTTTTCCATTGAGCTGTTTTTTAGCAGACCAAACACATGTAAGTCACAGGGTGACATATCACAGTTGTAGGATGGATGCTCAAGCTGCTACCATTTCACTCCACCATTACATTTTGTGTGACCTCGTAGACGTATGGACGCTCAGTATCGCGGAACAGATTCACTCTCTCCATGGGCAACCCATGCCATTTACTCGTAATAGTAGGCCATAGAGAGTGTTACTGTAAACATCAATGTTAATAGTTTCTCTGTGCTCTAAGAATTCGGTGAGTATCGGACCTTGGACGTCGAAAGAGATGGTGAGTATCACTTTGCCTGCTAAGGGCAGAGCTTTGAATATTTTAGGTGCAGGTGATGACGCGCTTTGTCTCTGGCTCGAAATGATGGCACCAGCTGTCGTCACCGGAGACAACCCGTTCCAGGAATGCGGGATATTCATAATACCGGTTCAAGTGTTGTAGTGCTAGCCCCATACTCAGATCCTTTCGTGGTTAGCTGAGCTTCTTCGGGACATAATGCGCTCACACGTTCCGGAAACCCAATCTGTCATGCTCAGTTGTCCATACAGTTCCATCACAGGTCCCCAACATCTGCATAGTGACATATAGCTCCCTTCTTTCTGGGTCGTCCACCTTGTCGATGAGATCGGTCGTGATTAACTTGTTTGTCTGACCTGGTCTCGCGTCATCGCTCAAACACTCCCGAGCTTCCCGCAAACGGGAACCATATTTTCTCACTGGTAAATCAGACACCCAGTTTCCGCCATATAAAGCCACCATATGGGGACAGATATCGGTCAGTTTCATCTCTTCCACAGTCAGAAATCTGACGACACCTCACTGCTCCTCAATCGTCCAATTTAACGCTATGATCTCCTCACAGGAACTATGACGTCAAATGGACGAAACACCGGCCTGCCTGCCTCTCTCCTGCCTCATGTGTCCACTCATAAGCACATCCATGCCGGACACTTCATTCTCGTCCCTAGATGTCTCACTACATTAGCCGAAAACGGAATATGCAGTGTTCAATCGGTTTGGTTCTTACGACGTTTCGTTCCTTTTCATTTGAACATTCCTTGTAGTAACAATCTTACACACCACGGCTCCATCGTACAGTTCTGTAATTTACTTGACATAGCTCCTCACAGGTTCACTGTGCATCAGAAAAATCACGACAAACAAAGGCGACTTCATCTATCTTGGCACGCACCGCACCACTGTAATTTACTCTACCACAGAATATCAGTGCCTACCACTAACAGATACGGCTCACAAAAACACACTTCAGTTTGTGCTCTTCTACGTTCTGCGGTAACAGAGTGCTCCACCGTTCCTCCTCTCTGTTTGTGAGCTGCCCTCTTGTTATAGAGACGGAAAAAAGACGCAGTCCATTGTCCAGGTCGATGAAGTTTGTTTAGTTCCACTGCGCTCCCCTCCCCAGTCTGCCTTGCTTACTGGCCATCAATAAACTGTCACTCGCTGAGGTCAGTAAGAAGGATGCTTGCATTTATACAAGTGCCTGAATGTGGAACATGGCGCCACTAACAACAAAAAAACTTGGCACTGATGTCCCGGAGTAGAACTACGTAGCAATGCGCGGCACATCTAACGTGTCTTGACACTTGTAGGTTTGGTGTGCTTCTGTGTTCTTCTTGGATGCTATCTCACATTCTTCATCATACCAGACAGAAGGTGACCTACTGTAGTCGTAGAAAGGCGTGTTTTGTGGGGCTGACGTTTCAGCTATCCCTTTCACTGTTACGTACTAGGTTGGCATAGCCCACAATCACACCTTCACTTTTCTTGAAGTCTTTCCGCTTCTCCACCAGCACTCTGTCGTCTTTGCTCTTCTGTATTCCACTCTAGTCTGGAAAGATCTGTACTACTATCCTGAGGTTACTCCAACATTCTGTCTGTATCGGTAGCGGGTCAGACCCGGGTAGCTCCTGTATTATCCATGTAGCTCGTAACGCTAAGTTCGCCGATGTGAAGCTGTCATCTGTAGCGCTGTTTCGTTGGTCTGGTCTGTTAACTCCCGTCGGTTCTCCGAAGTTTAGAATTACTAGTCCATCTGTGAACATTTCATCTGCAATCTCCCTTCCAACTTTGGCTTCATCATTTAAATCTCAATGAGATAATGGACATTTACGTTGCCCAATATTACCTTTCGATGATCGAAAGTATTATTTCTCTTAGTTGTTCTCTTGCCATGCACTTGTTACGCCAAGCTGGAGTGTTAGTTGTATAGGTCAAAACTCTGTACTATTTTTATAAGAATAGCGCTTCCTTCTTACCTTTCTCTCCGATCTTATCTCACCGTATCCTAAAAATGTGATGCGCTTTCCTGGTTCTATACACGTTTCTCGAATTGCAAGAAATATATTTGATGTTCTAATAATTTAAACTAGATTCCCTTTGTCTGAATTTAATGAACGAATATTCAACTGTATAATACTATTAATGAAACTCTCCACTAGTATTCCTGTGTACTGTAAGTGATTTCACGATGGTGTCTTTTACTACAATGAAATACGCTTCTATCACAACCCAGAAAAGACGAATACGTCCTGGGCAAAGTTTGGGATGTAAAAGAAGGGAACTAGCTCGTCGGCTTACCTGCCATCTTCAAAGACATGTAAATCGAAACATCTTGAAATAGTCCTTCCCTTTCACTTGATAGTAATAGTAGTCATAACATGTAATATAATGCATCGTGTCAAGTAAAGTAACATGAGGCATGATGTCATCCCCATAGAAAAAAATCCGCTCTAGAAGCTTTTTCCGCCTGATATTGTTTTACCTATAATATGTGCGCTCTTTAAGCATATGAAATTACGTGTTGTGTACTATGACTGGCGAATCTTCTGGATTTTCGGAGCAGTAACAAGGGCTAGATTGTAACAATTGCAAGCCGCAAGTATGCCAACACCTTGCAGCTAACAGAGCTCACTGTGCTGGGGAAGTAAGGTTAACTCGTAATAAGGCGCAAATACCTCACATTGTTTTCATGTACATGTCTTTGAAGCTGATAGATAAGTCGAAAAGTTAGTCTCTTTTTTTTTCGCCGCTAACTCTGCCGAGAACATATTAGCCTTACTTGTAGTATGACATGAGCATTTTTCATTCCGGCTCCGAACTTTTACTCTTCCATAGTTTTGATATTAGACTGCCAAAGTTTGGCAACCGATGCAGATTTTTGTTGTCTCGGGGGACGACTGATCCGATATAGGTTTCCTATTGTCTGTCGAATCATGTCGCTTATATCGCAGTAACGGATAAAGCCGTCACAAAACAATAGGATGTCCGTTAACGTCACGTATTTTTACTATCTTGTTGCAGGATCTGAAAGGCTTCACACATGTCTCTAACGGTTTGGGACGTAGAGAGTGCACGCGTGAAGACAAAACAGAAGAAATGAAAAAAAAAAAGAAAATCCACAAAAATGTACTTTTTGCACGGAAAATTCAAATAAAGCTAGATTACTGAACGAAAGTTTGTTTTATCATAATAATGTATTTTTTATTTATTTGAACCTATTTCAAACATTCCCCTACATTCAGTTCACGTATGAATGAATTTTGTGTACTAACTTTAGCGCGTCTTAAAACCATAGTATCTCGTTAACTGAGAAAGATTATTAGATAGCAAATATTTCCTTGTGAATTTTATCCATGTCTCTGCCGCAGTCCAAAAGTTTGAACTGATTCGCACAATCTTAGAAATGGAGGTACCGCGCTTAGAAATCCTTGCAGGAAATCATGTTATGCGCACGAATTTGCACGCAAAATCCGAATGGTCCACATACACAAAGTGCCACTACCTTGCCAATTAACATCTTTTGCAAAAGGAAGTAATCGATTGGCACTATTGGCCTGCGCGTCAATCATTGGATAATATACTGTAACGTAGCTACAGCAACAACATATTTAAAAGTCAAAACAACCTTTGGTGACATTGAAAGCAACGGTGGTAACATTAAGAGTGCAAAGCGAATTCCACTGTTAAATGCAGAGGAGAGAGCAGATAGGTGGAAAGAATACATTGAAAGCCTCTATGAGGGTGAAGATTTGTCTGATGTGATAGAAGAAGAAACAGGAGTCGATTTAGAAGAGATAGGGGATCCAGTATTGGAATCGGAATTTAAAAGAGCTTTGGAGGACTTACGTTCAAATAAGGTAGAAGGGATAGATAACATTCCATCAGAATTTCTAAAATATGAGTCTGGCGACATACCATCTGACTTTCGGAAAAGCATCATCCACACAATTCCGAAGACGGCAAGAGCTGACAAGTGCGAGAATTATCGCACAATCAGCTTACCAGCTCATGCATCGAAGCTGCTTACAAGAATAATATACAGAAGAATGGAAAAGAAAATTGAGAATGCGTTAGGTGACGATCAGTTTGGCTTTAGGAAAAGTACAGGCACGAGAGAGGCAATTCTGACGTTACGGCTAATAATGGAAGCAAGGCTAAAGAAAAATCAACATACGTTCATAAGATTTGTCGACCTGGAAAAAGCGTTCGACAATATAAAATGGTGCAAGCTGTTCGAGATTCTGAAAAAAAGTAGGGGTAAGCTATAGGGAGAGACAGGTCATATACAATATGTACAACAACCAAGAGGGAATAATAAGAGTGGACGATCAAGAACGAAGAAGGGTGTAAGACCAGGCTGTAGCCTTTCGCCCCTACTCTTCAATCTGTACATCAAGGAAGCAATGATGGAAATAAAAGAAAGGTCCAGGAGTGGAATTAAAATACAAGGTGAAAGGATATCAATGATACGATTCGCTGATGACATTGCGATCCTGAGTGAAAGTGAAGAAGAATTAAATGATCTGCTGAACGGAATGAACAGTCTAATGAGTACACAGTATGGTTTGAGAGTAATCGGAGAAAGACGAAGGTAATGAGAAGTAGTAGAAATGAGAACAGCGAGAAACTTAACATCAGGATTGATGGTCACGAAGTCAATGAAGTTAAGGAATTCTGCTACCTAGGCAGTAAAATAACTCGCTATGGCAAAAAAGGCATTCCTGGCCAAGAGAAGTCTACTAATATCAAATACCGGCCTTAATTTGAGGAAGAAATTTCTGAGCATGTACGTCTGGAGTACAGCATTGTATGGTAGTGAAACATGGACTGTGTGAAAACCGGAACAGAAGAGAATCGAAGCATTTGAGATGTGGTGCTATAGATGAATGTTGAAAATTAGGTGGACTGATAAGGTAAGGAATCAGGAGGTTCTACGCAGAATCGGAGAGGAAAGGAATATGTGGAAAACACTGATAAGGAGGACAGGATGATAGGACATCTGCTAAGACATGAGGGAATGACTTCCATGGTACTAGAGGGAGCTGTAGAGGGCAAAAACTGTAGAGCAATACAGAGATTGGAATAAGTCAAGCAAATAATTGAGGTCGTAGGTTGCAAGTGCTACTCTCAGATGAAGAGGTTAGCACAGGAAAGGAATTCGTGGCGGGCCGCATCAAACCAGCCCGTAGACTGATAACAAAAAAAAAAAAAAGAAGAAAAAGGCAATTGGTCCAGGCTGCACCAGAAACTTTTTACCTAATGTTCCTATCTTCTCGGCCGCATCAACCCCTCAAACCACGATTCAGCGTGCGGTCATTTCAAAGAAGTATGCAACAGCGCTTCCTCGCTATTATGCTAGTATTGCGCTGTGCTGGGAATTCTAACAGCATGGATGGGCTGACGTAATGTAACACTAACGACATTATTTCTGGAACTTTGCTGAAACATTTATCATTAACTTACGATTTTTCATAAATTTTTGGGAAACAGTGGTCTTGTAAGCCATGTAAAATCATTGAAAAAGCAGTCTAGATCGCGATGGTTACATTTTCAATATGACTTGTTTCGGCCTAGTCTTAGCAGCATCAGCTGAAGTTGACTTCGTCTAGAACATTCATGCGACCTGAGTCGATGAAACTGCAATTTAAGCAACTCAGGTCTCTTGAATGTTCTTGACGTCGTCAACTTCATCTGATGGTGCTAATCTGAATGTCATCTAAGGCTAGGCCAAGCTGGTCATTTCAATAAGATAACCATCTTGATCTAGACGGTTTTTTCACTGATTTTTACATTAACTTAATAGTTAAATGAGATACCTCGATACAGCTGTCAGGAATCTGAAGAACTACATGGTTGCCACGAGCTGTAGAAGTACTAACGGATGTACGACACAAAAACGGTGTTCCTCACGCATCGGATAATCGTCCTTAGTCGAACTGTTTATGAAGTGTCCACACTGTCTCGAAAGTTGGATACACTGCATTTTATAGGAAAATTGAGTGCAGATGTGTGTTCATGCGTCAGTTGTTGTGAGGATCCGATATTGTTGAGTTGTTCCAAAAGGGGCAGTTTGCATTTGAATAGCGGATAGATATTGTGGAGTGGTACATAAAGACAGGAATGTAGATATATATATATATATATATATATGTTTCAAGTGGCGTGTCCTTGTAGGAAACTCCCCACGGCCAGCGCTATTAAAATCTGTACAAGGAACGGCAGGCTTGAGGATCCGATTAGAATTTGCAGAGAAATAGGCGACCGACATTCAGGATCTCTGAAGGTAAGGAGGTTATCGCAGAAGGTTGATGTATTTCACACATAGTGTCATCGTGTACTAAAAGATATGAAATTAAAAGCCTAACTTGTAAATGTTGTCCTAGACGATCAGGAGAAAAGAGTTCATTTTTGGAACTGCCTGTTGACATCAATTGCTAACGGTTACTTAGACCCCCTGCTTTGCTTCAAGTCAGGTTATGTAACTCCCATATTTTCAGACACTGGTCGCAGGTCACTCAACATGTTCGGCATGAAGAATCTGTGCACTCAGCGAAGACAGGTCTATGGTGTGCGTTGTCTGGCATATGCATTATTGGCCCCGTATTTCCAACTGTACCTTAAAAAATGCCAGATATCAAGAGATCTTTGACTCTTTCTATGCACAATTAACAGAAGCAGAAAATCTGTATGCAGTATTCCAACAACTTGGAGCAACCGCTGACAGATCCAACCAAAGGATGGTCTACACAAGCCTGTTCCCTGAAGACAGACTTGTCAGTAGAGACCTTTGGTTCTCCTAGGTCCCCGGACTTACTAACAACCAGTGATCATTATTTGCGGATCACACTCAAAAGCACTGTATGTGCTGATATTTGTCACACAGCTGACGAACTTGAACGGAGAATAACTAGAAATATTAACTTCAGGCCTGCAGAATTACAGCGTGTTGCTGGCAAAGTCATAATCATGAAGTCAGTGATTCCTGGATACTTACGACCATCACTTCCAGTACCTCTTATAAACAGGCAACGTTAATATTATCTCTTCTCTTTTAGTTACTTCATTGTTACTTGAATTTAGAGCGTGAGGGGTACCGGTTTTATATGGGAGATCCCGTATTTATTTTTGCCGGTTACCGTGGTAACGACCATCTTCACCGAGAGATGTCCAGTTTATTTCCATTATTTCCATTTCTGTGAAGATGGTCGCTGAGACTTAAACAGGTCTAAAAGAAATAAAACATTTGAACAGCTGACGGCAGCCATGCGTTAAAGTTTGCTCTTTCAGACACTTGGTGCGTTTTCAGCGGATCTCGATTGCTGTTGAGTGGCGCTGTATTGTTCTAGTTCAATTCCCATAATTTCTTATTCATGCCGCCCTGTACGAACCCAGTAGCATTCCCTCTGCACCGGAGTATTGTTACAATTGTTCCCTCCTGTGTTATGGAGACATTTGACTACCTGCTGACGTAGCAGCTGCGGATGGCGCAGGAGCCGGTGTCGGCTTAGTCAATAGGACTTCCGTGCATACCTACACGTGGCGGTGTCACAGTTGTGCTATGCACCGGATTAATCTGCATGTTGTGTGCGGTGACGGCGTGCAGGCATTGTGGTACTGTAGATTTACTCGATTCACTGTTGCCTCATTCTCGTAAGTCTTACCACCATTCACCTCTATGGTTTGCCTGTACGATACGCCTTCCAATACCATAATCTGTTTCCTACACAATGATATAGGAGGTAAACTATTTGATTACTACGTTATTTTGCAGGCTTTCGTGACAGTTGTCACTGAAGCTAAAATCATCTGGGTTATTGGGCCACGTCATGTTTCTTCTGAAACAATCAACGTTTCGACCCCTCTGCTGGGATCTTCCTCAGGATCTTCTGGTGTCCAGTACTGCTGGAGCACTGTCAGCCATTTCGCCAGCTGCATCTGACGTTTTTAGGGAACATTTTGAACAACAGGCGTTAAGTAGTGTTCCTTTGAAGCCTTCTTGCTGGCTCCGTTATGTGAACGATGTATTTGTTATATGGCCACATGGCGAAGAATAACTTCATGCGATCCACAATCCCATAAATGTAATTCATCCCAAAACCAAATTTAGCTTTGAGGTTGAGAGTGAGGTCGGTCTCCCGTTCCTAGATGTGTTGGTATGCTGAAGATCTGATAACACTCTGGGCCACATAGTGTACAGAAATCCGACTAACACAAACAGGTACTTAGATGCCACTTCGCCCCAGAAGCAAGCAGTACTCAACTGTCTTCACGTGTCTTCCGTATCAGCGATAACGACAACCTGGAATCGGAGTTGAATATTTTTAAAGAGGCTATTGACGGCAAATGGCTATCATAGTAATTCAATCGACCGGGATTTTAGGCGGAATATACAGGGTGTTTCAAAAATGACCGGTATATTTGAAACGGCAATACAAACTAAACGAGCAGCGATAGAAATACACCGTTTGTTGCAATATGCTTGGGACAACAGTACATTTTCAGCCAGACAAACTTTCGAAATTACAGTAGTTACAATTGTCAACAACAGATGGCGCTCCGATCTGGGAAACTCTATAGTACGATATTTTCCACATATCCACCATGCGTAGCAATAATATGGCGTAGTCTCTGAATGAAATTACCCGAAACCTTTGACAACGTGTCTGGCGGAATGGCTTCACATGCAAATGAGATGTACTACTTCAGCTGTTCAATTGTTTCTGGATTCTGGCGGTACACCTCGTCTTTCAAGTGTCCCCACAGAAAGAAGTCACAGGGGTTTATGTCTGGCGAATAGGGAGGCCAATCCACGCCGTCTCCTGTATGTTTCGGATAGCCCAAAGCAATCACACGATCATCTAAATATTCATTCAGGAAATTAAAGACGTCGGCCGTGCGATGTGGCCGGGCACCATTTTGCATAAACCACGAGGTGTTCGCAGTGTCGTCTAAGGCAGTTTGTACCGCCACAAATTCATGAAGAAAGTCCATAGAGCGTGATGCAGTAATCGTTTCGGATCTGAAAAATGGGTCAATGATTCCTTTGGAAGAAATGGCGGCCCAGACCAGTACTTTTTGAGGATGCAGGGACGATGGGACTGCAACATGGGGCTTTTCGGTTCCCCATATGCGCCAGTTCTGTTTATTGACGAAGCCGTCCAGGTAAAAATAAGCTTCATCAGTAAACCAAATGCTACCCACATGCATATCGCCATCATCAATCCTGTGCACTATATCGTTAGCGAATGTCTCTCGAGCAGCAATGGTAGCGGCGCTGAGGGGTTGCCGCGTTTGAATTTTGTATTGATAGAGGTGTAAACTCTGGCGCATGAGACGATACGTGGACGTTGGCGCCATTTGGACCGCAGCTGCAACACGGCGAACGGAAACCCGAGGCCGCTGTTGGATTACCTGCTGCACTAGCTGCGCGTTCCCCTCTGTGGCTGACGTACGCGGTCGCCCTACCTTTCCAGCACGTTCATCCGTCACGTTCCCAGTCCATGGAAATTTTTCAAACAGATCCTTTATTGTATCGCTTCTCGGTCCTTTGGTTACATTAAACCTCCGTTGAAAACTTCGTCTTGTTGCAACAACACTGTGTTCTAGGCGGTGGAATTCCAACACCAGAAAAATCCTCTGTTCTATGGAATAAACCATGTTGTCCACATCACACTTGCACGTTGTGAACAGCACACGCTTACAGCAGAAAGACGACGTACAGAATGGCGCACCCACAGACTGCGTTGTCTTCTGTATCTTTCACATCACTTGCAGCGCCATCTGTTGTTGAAAATTGCAACTACTGTAATTTCGAAAGTTTGTCCGCCTGAAAATGTACTGTTGTCCCAAGCATATTGCAACAAACGGTGTATTTCTATCGCTGCTCGTTTAGTTTTTATTAGGGTTTCAAATATACCGGTCATTTTTGAAACACCCTGTATATACCACTAATAAGAATGACGAAGGAACCGCCTTCTCACTCCTGCAGCTTACCGTTCATTTCTGGGGACACTGACAGCATAAGCAGAATTTTAAAGAAGAATGGTATTCAGACACCTTTCTTTAGTCAAAAGAAAATAAAAAAATTCCGACAGAAAACGGATGTACCAGATTGCCTCCACAATGTAGGCGTCTATCAGGTGACATGTGGCTGCGGCAAAGTGTGTATAGGCGAAACGGGAAGAACTGTTAAAGAACGCAGTAAGGAACACGAACGGCACATGTGGCTAAATAAGAGCAAAATCGGCAGAAGCGGAATATGATGAGAACTGTGGCTCTGACATCGATTTTAATAAAGTACGTGTACTGGATAAAGAAGCAAACATTTAAAATAGAAACGAGAAGCGGTTGAACTTTCCCAGAATGCACCTAATTTCAATAGAGAGGACGGCTATAGGCTTCCAGCATCGTGGCTCTCCACCATCAAGGAAGTAAATACGTGGTGTGTGAGTGGCATGAACAACACTCTGCAAGTCATCTCGACAGACAATAATATTTCGGGTAAACATTCCCCCTCTCTTGCTCTGTCCGTTTCGAATCTAGCCAATGATGGCGACCAACCCATAGCGGTAGCAGGAATTTCAACCAATAACCCTTCTCCATCGTAAGTGTGGCATAATGCCTTTCTATCCAATGACGATGGGCCGCCAATAATATCCACAGGAGATTAGCTAACAACGCTCCTTATTCTGCATTAGAGCGGGAATATTAGCCTATGACTATGGCCCACCAATGGTAGCCATATGAATTTTAACCAATACTATCACTTCTCCAGCACGAACGGGTGAAAAGTCTCTGTTTGTCAATGGACGCGACACTCGTCTCTGCCAGTGCTATAGCAGTAGTATACACCAGAAGATCAGAGGAAGATCCCAGCAGAGGGGTCGAAACGTCGATCATTTTAGAAGAAACATGACGCGGTCTAACAACCCAGAAGATTTTAACTTTATCTGACTACTGATCAAACGTTCTGGGCTTCAACTCCGTACCTAGCCCCTGCTTAAATTTTGAATGAAATTAATTCCAAATTGTTATCCTAGTTCTGCCAACGACCTTGTCAAGCAGGCTGGATCTGTAGACAGAATTTGAGGGCAACTTCTTACACTTGAGGCAGAAGCATTCTCACGAAACCGTCGATTGTTCGAGCCGTGTCCACTCGAACAGTGTAGACACATTGCGAGGATGGATTTGTCAGAGTCCCTAATGTCATGTGAACCTGAACAGCTGTCCGGTGTGGCCGAGCGGTTGTTGGCGCTTCAGTCAGGAACCGCGTGACCTCTACGGTCCCAGGTTCGAATCCTGCCTCGGGCATGCATGTGTGTGATGTCCTTAGGTTAATTAGGTTTAAGTAGTTCTAAGTTCTAGGGGACTGACGACCTCAGATGTTAAGTCCCATAGTGCTCAGAGCCACTTGAACCATTTTTTTTTTCTGCTGGCTACGGCATTGTTTGGTCGTATGGCCGCAGCGCAGACACCTATAACACTGCATAACCTAGCTAACATACGACTCTACTAGGAGACAATGTCCACGAAAGTGTACACTCTGGTAACCTACGAGATTTTGACTTAATTACATACTGGCATTGTCTATGAGATAATTATTCCCACTTATCTTCTCATGGTAGCTTCTGGCATAACATTAACCACACACCGTATGATACTTAATCTTTCTATTTATGACGGGTCCATCAAGAAATTTCGAATTATTTCTCCAGATTATTCATTGAAAAAATGGTGTTTGTACGAGGGTCTTTAAAGCTAAGGAAGAGCAGACGTCAGTTTTGATTCTATTATACGCGGCGGGAGTTAAAGTGGATACATTACTGCTACTTTCGGCTCCCAAGCATTTTAAATATTTGCCGATCGACATAGGGTGTAACCTTCCAGCGTTCACATCCATGCTTTCCACAAAGGCCGACTGCTGCTGTATCTTCGGGTTGCTTATCACATTGCCCTTTTAATGGTACCAGAGATGGAGCAGGTACATTCGGAAACTTTTCCTTGCACTCCACACATTACTGCTTGCTTGGTCTATTCCACCACTACCTGCAGCGATTTCTTTGTCCCCCCGTGTGCCTCAATTTGGGGCATTTCTGTATATTGTGGAGCACCATTTCCTCTTCCTTTCCTATTACGGAAGCATCAGCAAATGTAGCGACTGTAATTTTCCGGCTGCCGAAGTTTGGGTGTGGGTGACTAATTACGATGAAAAAGCATGTGAAACAGAATCTTCTCTTGATGCAGTCAGAGCCAAACCCTTTAACTGTACTTCACCTGGTCAATGGTTTGGTCCTGGTAGTACCACTATTTGATGAGGGGGAGATTCAGACCAAACATTGCTGTATTTTAATTAATGATTTTCGAGAAAAACGGAGGAGTAAAGAAGGGAAGCGGTTTGACAGGATTAACTGCGGAGTACAGTGCTATCCTCTTCAAGGAACATTGAAAAACACAATTCAGAACTCTGTCTCGAGAATACAACGTGCTTTGAATTAAACAGTATATATTGTTAAACGTTATTGTGTAGTCTGTAGTGGGCATGGCTAGATATATGTATATAACGTAGACTGTCGAAGATATGGGGAGCGGTAGCTATGCTTCGGTTTGTCAGTCATTGCGTTGACGTATGGGCTGTCACATTCCTGTTACGTGATAACATAGATTGCACATTAGATCGCATCTTGCATCTTTGTAAGGTGCCTGAAGATGGAGTCTATTGTCTGATCATTCGTTATGTCATAGATTTGTACTTAATATATTCAGCACTGTTGAGAAGTAAATAGAAGAAGAGTGCTATGTACAAACACGTTGGGTTCATTAATAAGTTCGCAGCATTTTTCTGCAAGTTTAATAAACACAGCAGATGCGCATAAAGGACATTTTCGTCATCAATAATAATATATTTTCATTCAGTATTTGTTGTACAACAGTCTGCCGACGCTGAGTAGGTTTTTGATTCCGCGACTGTAGAAATCACATGGCTCTATGGCGAAGAACTCATCGAGCACGTCCCGGCTTCATTTCCATCCAGAAAGGAAACCGCTTGGAGTTTTTTTTTTTTTTTTGTAGAGAATGGAAAACATGAAAATCTTAGGGCTCAAGTGCTGGCGAATATGTTAAGTGCGGAATTACTTCCCAACCCAACTCGTGTACAGTGATTTTCTCAGTCCAGCAGAATTCGTGCGCGCTTTCATGCTGTCCTCATCGTCGTTGTTCTTGAATTGCGATTGCAAGAGATCTCAGTTGTTGACAGTAAACGTCAGGAGCGGTTGTTTCACCACAGGGAAGGAATTCATAGTACACCACACAGTCACTTTTAAAGCAGATGCATAACATTGTCTTTTATGGATGCACGCTGGCCTGTTTACGATAGGTAGCTGTTTTATTTGGACTCAAACATTCCTTTATTTTCGTTTTGTTAACATAAGAAATCATTGCTCATCATCATTAACGATACAGGATAGCCAATTGATAACGAACAAGCACAGATGTTTATATGGCCACGGGCTGATTTTTGTGTTTCTCGCTTAGAGCAACTGGTTAACACACACGCGGTTTTTGAACCTCCCCCATTACATGCAAATTTCGTACGATGGTTGAATGATCACGTTTCATCACATTTGCCAGTTCTCATTATGAATTCATGCCTTTGAAATATCTTTTAAGGGCTCTGGAGGTCTTCCTGAGAGTGGAAAACCACTAATGCCAAAATGATCCTTCTTAAAACGAGAAAATCATTTTCTTCCCGTGCTCTGTCCAATTTGATTATCCCCATACACGATTCTAATGTTTCTGGTTGCCTCCGCTGGTGCCATCCATGCACTGAACTGAAACAGAAGAATATGTTCCAATTTCTCCACTTGGCACTCCATTTTCTAGCGTCCACAGCTTCAGTCACTATCTCCAAATGATAAAATTACATTTCTCCTCATCATACCAACCAGAACAATGGTTCGACTGCTTAACAGCATGCGAAGCGGTCGGAAGTTGCAGGTAATCACTGGAAGCAACGTAAGTAACAAGAGGAAGCTAAACAAAGGATTTCTCCAAGGATCAGTTATCTCACCATTACTGTTCAATCTGTATCCATCTGATCTACCTGACACTTCGTCCAGAAAATTCAGCTATGCCAATGACCTGGCTCTAGCTGTACAACACCAGGAAATGGAAACAACAGAAGAGATTCTAACCAATGACCTGTCTGTATTGGACAAGTACTTCAAAAGCTGGAGACTCCAACCCGGTGTGTGTAAAACAGAAGTGTTTTTCTTCCATTTAAATAATTAGTTGACGAAGATAAACCTTAGAGTAAGTTTCAGAGGCAGAATTCTTGGTCATAATTGGAACCCAAAATAACTTGGTGTCATCTTGGTCCATACACTATGCATCAAACAACACCTTCTTAACTTAGCTCAAAAGTTGCGGCCTCGAAACACTCTCCTCCATAAGCTATGCGGAAATACCTGGGAATCTTCAGCAACGACCGTGCGATCTTCAGCACTCAATTGCTGAGTATTGTGCACCTGTTTGGGTGAACAGTCATCATACAAGGCTTGTTGATACCTGGCTGAATACGACAATGAGCATAATATCTGGCGCAATCAGATATACTCCGGTTTATTGGCTTCCGCTGTTAACCGGTACAATGCCTCCTGATCTACGCAGATATCGTCCTTATGAGAGGTTTTTCACAAGCTCACCAGGAATTCTAATCTACCCGTGCATAGCAACCTGCCACATTTCAATCGTAAGAGGCTGAAATCTTGCCATCCAACTCTGTGCGATGCTGCTGACTTGGTTGCTAATGATTTCAAAGCACTTGAAGAATGGAACGGTCGGTGGGAAGCAGTGACAGATATGCATCTGCATAACATCTTCTCAGCTGCTAAACTTCCGAGTGGATTCGAGATACCGAGGAAGGCCTGGACTACCCTCAACAGAATCCGTACCTGCCATGGCCGGTGCAGGGATGCTGTCTTTAAGTGGAAGAAGATGCCTGATCCAGCCTGTGACAGCGGGGCTCCATACCAGACTGTTCACCACATTGTCAGAGAATGTAGGATCGACCCTATCACGGTGCTGAAGATGACTTCCTGCCAGCAACTCCAGATGCAGTGCACTGGATTTAAGGACTGGATGTTCAGTTGTAAGGCCAAATTTAAGTTTCTTGTGTGTAAATATGTACATATGTGTATGTAATTTAATTTCATGATGTGTCCGTATTAGCTATATGCTAAATGAATATGGACATCCAAAAACTTACAAAATATAGCTAAGTGAGGTATACACACAAATTAATCTACATAGAGCATATGTCACTTAGAACTTCTTTGTTTCCATTTGCCTCTCTGTGTTTCTGGCACCTCCTACGTATATGGTCCATGAAACAATATATTACGTAAAGTGTGGACTAGGTTATACGTATTTGTTTGAGGTAATTAACATTTTAAAATAATTTTACCTCAGAACTCTCCAAAGTAATGTTTTCCTCTGATGGTGCAAGGAATAGCGACCCGCAGTCACAAATAATAAAGTTACATCATTAATATTATTTTCGCGACTTGGCTGTAGTTCCGGACACTTAAAATCTCCGCACCACACTGCCATAGCATTCGGTTAGAGCAGAGGAAGCAAAATCGCGCCGCAAACTCCATTTTACCAATGGTGAGCTCTAGTGGGTTGCCACGAAACTGTGTCACGTGAATTACAGTGTGCTCTGGGACTGTGTACATGTATCTCCAAACAAACAAAACATTAATTACGTAACTTTATTTTTTTTCAGTTGATGGAATATTATGCCTAGCACCCATGAAAAGCGATGGTTCGTGTCGGACTGATCCATCGGTGAAACGAGTCGCGTCAGCTTTTTATTTTTTGAAAACTGACAAAGTTCCGGTTCTGCGTAGCGGAACCGGAACCTATTCGCGGCGGCAGTATGTGCGGTGCAGCTGTGGCGCCGCCCGCCGTGACGTTTATGAAATAACGCTCTCGCTGTGCGTCAGGCCCCTGGCTTATTGGATACAGGACGGGCGTAATCAGCTTTGGCCGGTGCGTTCCGCGGCATTAACATATCGCGCGCTCCTTCAAAATTATTCACCCGCCGGTAACGAAGTTTGTGCGCACGCGCCGAGCGAGCCCAACTGTGCAGGTAACAAAAGACGATAGCTGCGCCAGTTGAAATTGGACGGAGACGCACCGTTTCGTTTTTGTGTGCGCCGGCTGCACGAAAACAAGCCCCACGGCGAACCACACGGCAAGTTCAAACTGTGCGGAAAGGCTGAATGTGTTCCGTTCCGCAGTATTTCTCTGACTCACATCAATACGCTGGGTCCACAGAAGCAGTTTTTATATTAATACATGTGTTCTGTAAAGAGTAAATTTACTCTTTTGTTCGTGGCACAAGCACAGAGTAATGTCACTGGCAAAATAGACATCAAATCCATTTGTCTGTCACATTACCAACTATCTAAGAAAATTAATCATAGCACAAGAAACAAATGGAAACAAATACCATGCAACCAGTGCGTGTAATACATACAAATTACACAAATTACAAAAATGGATGCATATATAGAGAGAGAGAGAGAGAGAGAGAGAGAGAGAGAGAGAGAGAGAGACAATGTTTGACAAAAAAGTCTAGTAACATAATTGCGTATTTCCTACGGCTGTCCCGGAAAAAAAACAGTTCGTCTCAGGATAATGGTTTTGGAAAAGTAGATACTAGGCCGTGCACGTACGTAAGAAATCGCTTCTTGTTATTGCCCGCTGCGCGTGTTGACATTGCGAGCGTAAATCGTAAACACATAGGCAACTGCGGCCTGAGTGGCTGCGTCATTGTAATACACCGAGCGACGACCGTAGGCGAGTAACCTGTGCAGATGTTATTGCAACTCTCTTAACTGTTAGGATGGAAAGGAGATCTACTATAGCTGAACTATGCGATATGCATTTAATTTATGGCGAGGCAAAAGATGTTGCGAGAGCAGATGTACGAATTTATCGAGAACGCTTCGCACAACGACGACTTCCTCCACGAAAGACATTTTCTGCACTGCACCAAAGGTTTGTGTCATTGTAATTCTCTACTTGTATGCGATTATTATGCATTTACATCTTAATAAAGTATAGTAGTTATCTGCACATTTGTAAATTTTCGTCCGTATGCGAAACGTATCTTCTGTACTGATATGATTTCCGTTTATTTTACGTCATGACAGAATACAACCGACGAGTACGTATTTAATTTCCTCAGATTGAGAGATACTGACTCTTTACTGCCCGCGCATAAGGCAGAGGCTCACAACGCGCCGATCATACATTGGATGCTGAAGAAAGAATTCTGGATCGCATCTAGGAGGATCCTTCTCAGAGTACTAGAAGCATCGCCCGCCACGTGGGTATATTGCACACTGTCGTTCATCGCACTTTGGAAGAGGAGCGTCTGCGGCCTTTCCACATTCAAAGAACAAGATTTCCCTCCACGACTTGAATTCTCAGGGTGGTTTTTGTTACACAATGCGCAGCATGATTTTGTCAACAAAATACTCGTCACAGATGAAGCGTGTTTCACTCGCGACGGAATAACTAATTTCTTTAACATGCACACGTGGCGTGTACACAATCCTCGCCACATTTTCAGCGACGATTTTCAGTAAATGTGTGGGCGGGTATGCTCGACAATTACATTATTCGGCACTATGTTTTACCTGTACATTTGACTGGTAACTATTACCGAACGTTTCTAGAGGAAACATTGTTACCAACGTTGTTAGAAGACATTCCGTTAGGCATACGTCATAACAAGTGGTTCCTCCACGATGGTGCTCCACCTCATATTGGTCACAGAGTACGCAGATTTTTGGATAGTCGATTTCCAGGACGATTGATCGGTCTTTGGGGTCCACGTCGATGGCCAGCACGCAGCCCTGATTTAAATCCACTGGATTTTTACTTTTGGGGCCACATGAAGGAACTTGTTTCTGTTGAGCCAGTAAATAATGTGGACCAATTGACGCAGAAGATTTTAGATGCTGCCAATACCATATGGGCCAATGTGCATGTGTGTGAACGAGTGCGACAAACTGGGTTCGCCGTAATGAAGCATGTGTAGAAACGAATGGTGGTCATTTCGAACATTTATTGTAGTATTGGTGTAAAAGGAAACGAAGTAATGGGTTTTCTTTTCGTTACGATGTTGTTGTACAGAAGGAAAATAATGTGAATTTAGTATTCATTACGGCATTGCAGTAAAAAGGTGAAAAGTTGATCGTAATTAGTGCACAACTATCTACTTGGTAATTCTTCTAATAATTTCCGGGTATGCAGCCGGATCCCGTCGACATTCTGCCACGATATTTCGGCCCAGAGACGTCCGGCCATCATCAGGTGAGTACACAACTACTGAAGAGCCCAGGTGTAGTCACGGTATTTATACCGATTCTCGCGCACGTGTTGACATGCGCGGCATAGCCGAGTTGTACGTGCTGCCCTCGGTGGTGAAAGTAAAAGATCATCTAGTCATTGAGTATCGAATGACGCTGTCTATTCCGCTGTGAATGTATAATTTTAATAACAGGATTCCAAGTTTTATCCAGTTGAAAGCCGTTGTCACGATTTATAAGATTATCGGCAAGACGTATCTCCACTGATTCCTTGATTACGGAATCCCAAAATCCGGAAACCGGAGCTAAAATTTTTGTTCCATTGTATTCCATTGAATGTCCCAACGAAATACAGTGCTCTGCTACTGCCGATTTTGACGGTTGCCGCAGACGGGTGTATCTTTCATGTTCTGTACATCGTTCATGGACAGTTCTTATCGTCTGGCCAATATATGCAGAGCCACATTCACAGGGAATTTTGTAGACGCCTGCTTTCTTCAGTTGTAAATCGTCTTTAACGGATCCAACCAGGGCCCGGTTCTTTGCTGGTGGACGGAAGGTAACCTTGATTTTATTCTTCTTCAGTAATCGGCCTATTTTCGACGACACATTCCCGGCGTATGGAAGAAACGCAGTTGATTTAAAGTCGTCATCAGCGTCCTCAGTGCGCTGCTTCTTGTTATGACAGTTGCGCATGGCCTTTCTTATTTGGCGTGAAGTGTAGCCATTCTCTTTAAAAACCTTCTCTAAGTGTTCTAATTCTGCGTGGAGGTTTTTATCGTCCGATATTACATGCGCTCGATGTATTAAGGTACTGAGAACACCGGCTGTTTGTGCTGGGTGGTGGCAGCTTGACGCCTGGAGATAAAGATCTGTGTGAGTCGGTTTCCTGTACACAGAATGTCCTAATGACCCATCATTTTTACGGCATACTAGCACGTCTAGAAATGGTAAAGTGCCATGTTTTTCAATCTCCATCGTGAATTTGATGTTCTCATGTAAAGAGTTTAAATGATGAAGGAATTTCTCCAGTTCTCCTTCATCATTTAATCTCTTCGTTGGGACATTCAATGGAATACAATGGAACAAAAATTTTAGCTCCGGTTTCCGGATTTTGGGATTCCGTAATCAAGGAATCAGTGGAAATACGTCTTGCCGATAATCTTATAAATCGTGACAACGGCTTTCAACTGGATAAAACTTGGAATCCTGTTATTAAAATTATACATTCACAGCGGAATAGACAGCGTCATTCGATACTCAATGACTAGATGATCTTTTACTTTCACCACCGAGGGCAGCACGTACAACTCGGATATGCCGCGCATGTCAACACGTGCGCGAGAATCGGTATAAATACCGTGACTACACCTGGGCTCTTCAGTAGTTGTGTACTCACCTGATGATGGCCGGACGTCTCTGGGCCGAAATATCGTGGCAGAATGTCGACGGGATCCGGCTGCATACCCGGAAATTATTAGAAGAACAAATACGCCGGGAAAATTTCAGAAGTTACTTGGTAATTGATTGAATTTATACTAATGGAAATAAATTGTGTTTCATATTAGCTTGTCATTTGTCATTACTACTACGACCTTCGTTATCGACTTGTTGAGAAACAGACTGGTTGTATTCCATTCACGTAAAGCGTATTACGCATTCTTGACAACCCAAAAACCGTTTACATTCCTTTTTTCGGTACCACCTGATTATCACACGACGCCGTTGTACACGTCTAATGATTTCAATCCTCTTGTCGGATCGTTGCCTTTCTCTGGTCGCCCCGTCATTGTAGGCAATAAGCTCGGTACACCGTGTACTGTCGGTTGATTACGTAAACAGAAATGCGTATACTATGTATCCTACGAACATTGCGATTCAATAATACAAAAATAAAGTACATGATACAAGAAAATGTCATTAGACTTTTTTGTCAAGCACACCGAGATGTACCATCTGTATAATTTTGGCGCCTTATACCCTTATACCGTTTACACCCTGTGTGTGTGTGTGTGTGTGTGTGTGTGTGTGTGTGTGTGTGTGTGTGGTCGTGCGTGCCCCTACTAAGCCTATGGACCGAATTCAATCAAACTTGGTACAAATACCCTTTACTGCATTGAAAGAATCACTGTCAGAGTAGAAACACAATCTATCAAAAGGGGGGGGGGGGGGGGTTAAAAAATCTGCGTTGTCCACGATGCGAGAATACCAACACGTCACTCGTCTACTGTTTGAGAATGAGAGCTCTTATACACGTGCAACAAACTTTGCACATACACTGAACGGAAAAAATCGCAAAGCCAATTAATGTAGAGTAATAAAATTTTGGAAAAACGTTTATGCAGCTAACATATACAGGGTGGTATACTGATCGTGACCGGGCAAAATATCTTACGAAATAAGCGTCAAACGAAAAATCTACCATGAACGAAACTTGTTAGCTTGACGGGGAAAACCAGATGGCGCTATGGTTGGCCCACTAGATGGCGCTGCCGTAGGCCAAAGGGATATCAACTGCGTTTTTTAAAATAGGAACCCCCTTTTTTATTACATATTCGTGTAGTTCGTAAATAAATATGAATGTTTTAGTTGGACCACTGTTTTCGCTTTATGATAGATGGCGCTTTAATAGTCACAAACGTGTAAGTACGTGGTATCACATAACATTCGGCCAGTGCCGACGGTATTTGTTTCGTGATACATTACCCGTGTTAAAATTGACAGTTTACCAATTGCGGAAAAGGTCGATATCGTGTTGATGTATGGCTATTGTGATCAAAATGCCCTAAGGGCGTGTGTTACGTATGCTGCTCGGTAACCTGGACGACATCAGCCAAGTGCTCTGACCGTTCGCTGGATAGTTACGTTATTTAAGGAAACAGTAAGTGCTCGGCCACATGTGAAACATCATCCACGATCTGAAACAAATGATGATGCCCAAGTAGGTGTTTTAGCTTCTGTTGCGGCTAATCCGCGTTTCAGTAGCAGACAAACTGTGCGAGAATCGGGAATCTCAAGAACGTCGGTGTTGAGAATGCTACATCAACATCGATTGCACCCGTAACAAATTTCTATGCACCGAGAATTGCATGACGATAGCTTTGAACGTCGTGTACAATTCTGCCGCTGGGACAAGAGAAACTACGGGACGATGACAGATTTTTTGCACACGTTTTATTTAGCGACGAAGCGTCATTCTCCAACAGCGGTACGTAAACCGGCATAATATGCACTATTGGGCAACGGAAAATCCACGATGCTGCGACAAGTGGAACATCAGCGACCTCGGCGGGTTAATGTATGGTGCGACATTATGGGAGGAAGGATAATTGGCCCCCATTTTATCGATGGCAGTCTGATGGTGCAATGTATGCTCATTTCCTACGTAATGTTCTACCGATGTTACTACAAGATGTTTCCCTGCATGACAGAATGGCGACGTACTTCCAACGTGATGAATGTCGCGCACATAGCTCGTGTGCGGTTGAAGCGGTATTGAACAGCATATTTCATGATATGTGGATTGTTCGTCGAAGCATTATACCATAGCCATAACGTTCACCGGATCTGACGTCCTTGAATTTCTTTCTGTCGGGAAAGTTGAAGGATATTTGCTATCGTGCGTCAGCGCATTGTCGATGCATGTGCGTACATTACGGAAGGCGAACTACTCGCTGTTGAGAGGAATGTCGTTACACGTATTACCAATTGCATTGAGGTTGACGGACATCATATTGAGCATTTGTTGCATTCATGTGGTGTTTACATGTAATCACGCTGTAACAGCATGCTTTCTCAAAATGGTTCAAATGGCTCTGAGCACTATGGGACTTAACTTCTGAGGTCATCAGTCCCTTAGAACTCGTAACTACTTAAACCTAACTAACATAAGGACATCATACACATCCAAGCCCGAGGCAGGATTCGAACCTGCGACCGCAGCGGTCGCGCAGTTCCAGACTGCAGCGCCCAGAACCGCACGGCCAGTCCCGCCGGCCATGCTTTCTCAGAAGTGATAAGTTCACAATGGTACATGTACCACATTGGAACAACCGAAATAAAATGTTCAAACGTACCTACGTTCTGCACTTGAATTTAAAACATCTGCCTATTACCAACAGTTCCTCTAAAATTTTGTGCCATATGTTTGTGACTATTACAGCGCCATCTATCACAAAGCAAAATAGTGGTCCAACTTAAACATTCATATTTCTGTACGTACTACACGAATATAGTCAGCTCACCGCTCTCCCGGCCGTATGGCAGTTTCCGAGACCAAAGCCGCTACTTCTCAGTCTAGTAGCTCCTCAGTTCGCATCACAAGGGCTGAGTACATTCCGCTTGCCAACAGCGCTCGGCAGACGGGACGGTCATCCAGCCAAGTGCTAACTGAGCCCGACAGCGCTTAACTTCGGTGATCTGACAGGAACCTGTGTTACCATGTGGCAAGGACGTGGGAAAGCTCGAGATAAGCCATTGTAAATATCAGATGCTCGTTTATAATAATAGGTATAATGGTCAGAAAGTTGAATGCAAGTATGCAACCGTGTATGCATCATTTTGTAGAAAGGCCGGATGTCAGTTTGTGGGATGGTTCAAATGGCTCTGAGCACTATGGGACTTAACACCTGAGGTCATCAGTCCCCTAGGACGTATAACTACTTAACCCTAACTAAACTAAGGACATCACACACATCCATGGCCGAGGCAGGATTCGAAACTGCGACAATAGCGGCAGAGCGGTTTCGTTACTGTAGCGCCTAGAACCGTTCGGCCAACTACGGCCGGCGGTTCCAGACTGATGCGCCTAGAACCACTCGGCCACAATGGCCGGCATGTGGGATGGAATTTCATGCCTGTTGCCCTTGGTCGGTCAGTACAAGGACGGTTAATGGTCAAGGTAGATGACGCTGTAGTTGTCGTCCGATGATGTCTCATATGTGCTCCCCGAGACAGATCTGGTAATCGAACAGGCCAAGCCAACAAGCCTACACTCTATAGAGCACGTTGGGTCACAACGGCGAAATCTGGGAAAACGTTATCCTATTGGAAAACATCCCCTGGTATGCTGTTCATGAATGGCACTACAACACGTTGATTTAACTGATTGGTGTACAATATTGCAATCAGCGGGCGTGAGATAACCACGAAACTGCTCCTGTTGTAATAAGAAATCGCACACCAGGCAATAGCTCCAGGTGTAGCTCCAATTTGTCTGGCACGCAAACAGGTTGGCTGTAGGCTCTCAGCTGGCTTCCGCCTAATCAGCCATCACTGGCATCGAGGCATAACCAGCTCTTATCATAAAATACAGCAGATTTTGCTTGATATCACTGAAGTCTAAAATGGTAGTGGTGCGAGTTCAGTGGAATGCACGCTATAGGGCGTCTAGCTCGGAGGTGTCCTTGAAGTCACAGATTTGTAACAGTTCACTTTGTAGCAGTGGTGCCAACTGTTGTTCAGATTGCTGCCACAGGTGCAGTCTGAAGCGCCTGAGCTGCACTCAAACATGACGGCCTTTTCTCGGTAGCGTGGACATGCCCGTTCAGACTCCGGTCTTCTTGCGACCGTACTTTCTCGTGACCACTGCTGCCAGCAATAAATAGCGTACAGTGACTAAATTCTTGCCACGTCTTTCTGCAAAATTGCAGAAAGAATACTCAACTTCTCGTAGCAGCATCTCCTTCAATCTCAGTGGGATGTTGATAAGGCGTCTTTGTAGTCTTATAGGCATTCTTAACTAACATCAACTCACGCTTATACGACTGATGCTAATGTCACGTTTCATATGTAGAAGCACGCCTAACAACTTTCGTTTACGTCGCAAAACTTTCCTCAGCGTTGCGCTTATTTTCCGTTCGTCTAACATCAAACCCTTTTCAAACATTTTATTGCTGACGACCCCCGCAAAATTATGAAGAGGAAAGAAGTTTGTAGCTTGCTACATATTCGTAGTTCATGGAGAACTGCCACATGAAGCACGAGGGTTTGATTTATGACTTGTTTACTTCTAACGGTATGCGTAACATATTTTGCAGACCGTGCCTATTCATAAACAACAGTAAATGTAAAAGGAAAATTACATCATTTTACGACACATAGTTCAGGAGATATGTCGTCAAACACTGATATGGATGGGAAAACTGCAGCATCATACATAACGTTTTAATTTATTACTTCTTTACTACTAACTCTATTCACAACACATTGCGCAGACTGGAGGCATATGTACCACTGGCTCTACATTATATCATTCTACAGTTGCATAATTGTGCAGCACGTAATTCAGGGTTTACGACTTCACTAACATTGACCTACGTGAAAAGGAAACAGCAGAGCGACATTCGCTGAATACACAGGCGAAATATGAGTACAAATACACGTGAAATGTGTAAATATAGTGACATACACTGAAGCACTAAGGAAACTGGTATACGCTTGTATATTCAAATACAGAGATATGTAAACAGGCTGAATACGGCGCTGGGGTCGGCAACGTCTATATAAGACACCAAATATCTGGCGCAGTTGTTACGAGATCGTAGATCCGTTACTGCTGCTACAATGGTAGTTTATCAAGATTTAAGTGAGTGTTATAGGCGGGGCACAAGCAATGGGACACGGCATATCCGAGGTGGCGTTGAAGGGGAGATTTTCCTGCATCATCATTTCACGAGTATACCGAGAATATGAGGAATCCGATAAAACATCAAATCTCCGACATCGCTGCGGCCGGAAAAAAAAATCCTGCAAGAACGGAGCCAACGACGACTGAAGAGAATCGTTCAACGTTAAAGAAAGGCAACACTAATTCAAACTGCTGCAGATTTCAATGCTGTGCCATCAACAAGTGTCAGCAAGCGAACCATTCAACGAAACATTATCGATATGGGATTTCGGACTCGAAAACACACAGCTTTACAGTTTAAAGTACAGTTTCACTTAAGCCCTAAGGCATTTTAATATATTTTTGAATTCTTCGGCTTTCAGCAAGTTTGAGTTTCAGTTGCCGGCCGGAGCGGCCGTGCGGTTCTAGGCACTATAGTCTGAAACCGAGCGACCGCTACTGTCGCAGGTTCGAATCCTGCCTCGGGCATGGACGTGCGTGATGTCCTTAGGTTAGTTAGGTTTAATTACTTCTATGTTCTAGGCAACTGATAACCTCAGAATTTAAGTCGCATAGTGCTCAGAGCCATTTGAGCCAATTTTGAGTTTCAGTTGTTGTTCTTAAGGCCTTCAACCCAAAGTAAAGAACAGTTTCACGTAAGGTCTTTGGTATTTAAGAATAAAAAATTAATGTTTTGGAGTTTTAAATATTTGGCCTGCAGCCGATTTGAATTTAACTTGTTTACTTCAGCCTAACTAAAGAAATGTTTTAAGATAAGGCTTGCCTTTTAAATTTCTGATTGTGGTTGCGTTTTAAATTGTTGGCTTTTAGCCGTTTTTAAATTAAAGTGGCTTTCAGCCAATAATTAAGTCCCAAGGATTAAAGCTGTGTGTTTAAAATTTTTTTTTGGGCTTTTATAATCTTTCATCAAATAATAAACTTGTATGTTCGAGTGTAACTGACAAACCCTCATATTGGCCCCTTTACACAACTTATTCTATCTGTCCTGTCCTGCGGGTTAAGCAGGGAATTTCAGTATTGAAATGTGAATACGTTGTAGGCTACATTTTGTAGTGGTGAAGATCAAGCATTACACATTATGTAATGGTACACAAAGGCCAACTACTACAGCTCGTAATAATTGGTTTCTGTCTCCTAATCGACACACAGGAAGAGCAGCTTGTAACTACCGACACGACACGATTAAATAATTTCGGCGAAACTTGGGAAACTAAGTTTGTGGTGCCACGGCACCCTACGTCATTACCATAGGGCTAAAACTTCTCCGCAGTAAGCTACGTTATTCATTACTGCTTCTACTGCAGTAACAGCCAGTTTTCTAAGCACGCTCATATTAATATGGAGAGTAATGAAACATCAGTATCGTTATAAACTAACTTGTTTCAGTTAAAACGTTCTTTGCACGCTGTAAACGACAGAATTGAACAAAGCACTCTTCGCCTTTTTTATTAAGATACCATCATCAGTAAGCTTCAGCTAACAGTATGTCTCATTCCTCGACCACTGAACTGCACAGACTTGAAAGTCGCAGATTCGGTTCTTTTTTGTGGTATTGGGATGCACTGGTCGAAATTATCGTGCATCATAGTAGTGAAATCCTAAACTCAGATTGGAATGTATACCGCAGATACAGGCTGGACAGTGAAGGAGGAGACGTGTTTATAGCGATAAGAAGTGCAATAGTATCGAAGGAAATTGACGGAGATCCTAATTGTGAAATGATTTGGGGGAAGGTCTTGGTTAAAGCAGGCTCAGACATGGTAATTGGATGTCTCTATAGGGCCCCGGGCTCAGCAGCTGTTGTGGCTGAGCACCTGAAGAATAATTTGGAAACTATTTCGACTAGATTTCCCCACCATGTTATAGTTCTGGGTATATATTTTAATTTGCCGAATATAGACTGGGAGACTCAAACGTTCATAAAGGGCGGCAGGGAAAAAGAATCCAGTGAAATTTTTTTAAGTGCTTTATCTGAAAACTACCTTGATCAGTTAAACAGAGAAACGACTCGTGGCGATAACATATTAGACCTTCTGGTGACAAACAGACCCGATCTATTTGAATCAGTTAATGCAGAACAGGGAATCAGCGATCATAAAGCGGTTACTGAATCGCTGATTTCAGCCGTAAATAGAAAGGTAGGAAGGTTTTTCTGCTTAGCAAAAGTAACAAAAAGTAGATTACAGAGTACCTGATGGCTCAACACAAAATTTTTGTCTCAAGTACAGATATTGCTGAGGATCAGTGGACACAGTTCAAAACCATCGTACAATATGCGTTAGATGAGTATGTGCCAAGCAAGATCGTAAGAGATGGAAAAGAGCCACTGTGGTACAACAACCGAGTTAGAAAACAGCTGCGGAACTTCACAGCTAACATAAACATAGCCAAAGCCTTGCAGACAAAAAAAAATTACGCGAAGCGAAATGTAGTGTGAGGAGGGCTGTGCGAGAGGCGTTCAATGAATTCGAAAGAAACGTTTTATGTACTGACTTGGCAGAAAATCCGAAGAAATTTTGGTCCTATGTCAAAGCGGTAGGTGGATCAAAACAAAATGTCCAGACAAAAAAAAAAAATGGCTCTGAACACTATGAGACTTAACATCTGTGGTCATCGGTCCCTTGAACTTAGAACTACTTAAACCTAAGTAACCTAAGGACATCACACACATCCATGCCGGAGGCAGGATGCGAACCTGCGACCGTAGCAGTCGCGCTGTTCCGGACTGAGCGCCTAGAACCGCGAGACCACCGAGGCCGGCCAATGTCCAGACACTCTGTGACCAAAATGGTAATGAAACAGAGGATGACAGACTAAAGGCCGAAATACTAAATGTCTTCTTCCAAAGCTGTTTCACAGAGGAAGACTGTACTGTAGCTCCTTCTCTAGATTGTCGCACAGATGACAAAATGGTAGATATCGAAATAGACGACAGAGGAATAGAGAAACAATTAAAATCGCTCAAAAGAGGAAAGGCCGCTGGACCTGATGGGATACCAGTTCGAGTACGCGAAGGAACTTGCCCCCCTTCTTTCAGCGATGTACCGTAGGTCTCTAGAAGAGCGAAGCGTTCCAAAGGATTGGAAAAGGGCACAGGTCATCCCCAATTTCAAGAAGGGACGTCTAACAGATGTGCAGAACTATAGACCTATATCTCTAACGTCGATCAGTTGTAGAATTTTGGAACACGTATTATGTTCGAGTATAATGACTTTTCTGGAGACTAGAAATCTACTCTGTCGGAATCAGCATGGGGTTCGAAAAAGACGGTCGTGTGAAACCCAGCTCGCGCTATTCGTCCACGAGACTCAGAGGGCCATAGACACGGGTTCACAGGTAGATGCCGTGTTTCTTGACTTCCGCAAGGCGTTTGACACAGTTCCCCACAGTCGTTGAATGAACAAAGTAAGAGCATACCGACTATCAGACCAATTGTGTAATTGGATTGAGGAGTTCTTAGATAACAGAACGCAGCATGTCATTCTCAATGGAGAGAAGTCTTCCGAAGTAAGAGTGATTTGAGGTGTGTCGCAAGGGAGTGTCATAGGACCGTTGCTATTACAATATACATAAATGACCTGGTGGATGACATCGGAAGTTCACTGAGGCTTTTTGCAGATGATGCTGTGGTGAATCGAGAGGTTGCAACAATGAAAAATTGTACTGAAATGCAGGAGGATCTGCAGCGAATTGACGCATGGTGCACGGAATGGCAATTGAATCTCAATGTAGACAAGTGTAATGTGCTGCGAATACATAGAGAGATAGATCCCTTATCATTTAACTACAAAATAGCAGGTCAGAAACTGGAAGCAGTTGATTCCATAAATTATCTGGGAGTACGCATTAGGAGTGATTTAAAATGGAATTATTATATAAAGTTGATCGTCGGTAAATCAGATGCCACACTGAGATTCATTGGAAGAATCCTAAGGAAATGTAATCCGAAAACAAAGGAAGTAGGTTACAGTACGCTTGTTCGCCCACTGCTTGAATACTGCTCAACAGTGTGGGATGTGGTTGATAGAAGAGATAGAGAAGATCCAACGGAGAGCAGCGCGCTTCGTTACAGGATCATTTAGTAATCGTGAAAGCGTTACGGAGATGATAGATAAACTCCAGTGGAAGTCTCTGCAGGAGAGACGCTCAGTAGCTCGGTACGGACTTTTGTTGAAGTTTCGAGAACATACCATCACCGAGGAGTCAAGCAGTATATTGCTCCCTCCTACATATATATCGCGAAGAGACCATGAGGATAAAATCAGAGAGATTAGAGCCCACACAGAAGCATACCGACAATCCTTCTTTCCACGAACAATACGAGAGTGGAATAGAAGGGAGAACCGATAGAGGTACTCAGGGTACCCTCCGCCACACACCGTCAGGTGGCTTGCGGAGTATGGATGTAGATGTTCAAAAAATGGTGCAAATGGCTCTGAGCCCTATACAACTTAACATCTATGGTTATCAGTCCGCTAGAAATTAGAACTACTTAAACCTAACTAACCTAAGGACAACACACAACACCCAGCCATCACGAGGCAGAGAAAATTCCTGACCCGCCGGGAATCGAACCTGGGAACCCGTGCGCAAGAAGCGAGAACGCTACCTCACGACCACGAGATGCGGGCTGGATGTAGATGTTAATGTAGATCACTAAATGTCATTTGTCGTCAGATACAAATAATAACACATCACGTTGTGTTTACCGTCAAGTGTAAAGCATTAAGTTGTGTCTACTGTTAAAGTGACGCCAGTTGCAGTGATTTGGTGTCAATCACATTATATGCAAAGAATTTACTGCAACTGGAATTTTTAGCTTCCATTAGTAATAATAATTGAAAAACAGAAAAAAGTGCGGTTTTCAGTCAGTTATGAGATGAATTAATCACGTTTTCGTCGTTTCAATTGCTCTTCGTTATATAACTGTTGAGGAAAATGAACCCTACAAGAAAGTTTTCAACAATTTCAGTTTGAGAAAGAGGACAATACGGAACGCAGTGGCCCGAGGTAAGAGACGACAATTGTTTTCGTGAAGACGATTGTTGAAATCTGCGACAGCTCTGATTTAGGTTATGCGCAATTTCCACCATTTGCTGCTGCAAATTCCGGGATAGTTTCGTCCGAACAAGAGCCACTTTTCTCGCTCATCCTTCCGAAATCTGAGCTTGAGCTTCAGTGAGCTCCCCACTGACGGTACGATGATACTTATCCTATTTTCCTTTCTCTTATTTTGTACTAGGTCAATGTATTCTACGGCATGCTTAGTGTTTGTAGGTAAATCAGATGTAGAACGACTCATTCAGTTCTGTGACAGCACTTTAATGCTTTGTTATTGCTGTGGGTAAATATAAGAGTACGTTGTAACAGATAATGGTTCAAGGTTATTACGGTGACACATAGTTAATTGGCACAAATTTGTGGGACACTTCAACTTGCATCTCGATCAACAAAATTAAAACGGATGTAATAGTGTAATCGAGTTGAATCAGAGGAGCATAAGGTAATTAGTTAAAGAATGGGACACAGACAGTCGTCGATGGCTCTGCTACGTGGGAAGCAAAATAACTGACGATCACAGAAGTAAAGGGTATAAAGAGTGCAAACTGTGAATAAGAAGAAAAACTCTCCTGAGAAAAAGGTATAAAATTAAATTTACCAATAACAAATTCAGCTTTAAAATTCAAAGCTGGATTTGTAATTGCCAGATTTCATTTTATATCTTTTTTCTCAGCATATATATATATATATATATATATATATATATATATATATATATATATATATATAATTCAGCTTTAAAATTCTAAGCTGAATTTGTAATGTATTTCTCTGAAAGTAGATTTACACGGAAGTGAAGCTTGGGCGACAAACAGCAGAAGCTAGAAGCGAATAGAATAAATTGAAATGATGTGCTACAGGACAATGTTGGAGATTAGATGGGTACAGGAGACGATCAATGAAGGAATAAAATTACAGGCACACAGTCCGATTAAAAGAAGCTAGCTCTTGATAGGACACGACCTCAGTCAGTAAAGAATAACTGTCTAATAGAGAGAATTTTGACAGCTAAGTATGTATTACAGTAAGCACGTGAAAGTGATCGCGAAGAATCTATGCAGACAGAAGTAGTGTACAAGGCAGACTACCAAGGAGAGCTGTCAAAGTCTTTTCGTAACACAAACAACATTTACTATTTAATTCAAATGTTGGGAATTTGTTTGCACTGACTAATCGCACTTTGTACGTAATATGTTAAGCTGGCTCTATATAACTACTACAATTAGTAATTATCTCAGCGAAGTAACCATAATGGCGGGTAAACTGCTCACGTCCAGGCAGGCTAATTCTGATCGTGAAACAAAACCCACCGACAATTCCAAAGGATGGGCTTTTAGAAATACATGCATGGGCATGGTGTCTGTTTAATGGATATTATTTTTATCACCAATGACTTGCTACGTTACATACGTATAGATCAAGGCAAGGGGAAAAACAGATAAGGAAGGAATAAGACAAGGATGTAAGACAGATGAAAAAATATTTGACAGAAATATTCCCTTTACCCAGTTTTCAGCTCAGACTCATCAGTACTTGAAATTCATATACTATGTGAGTCTCCCTATTATCATAAAACAAAATATGATGTACGGTAAAACCACTACAAATCTGCGTGTAAAATAAGTCCCAAAAATTATTACGCTTGTTCTTGCTATATCAAACAAATCTTCGTATAATATTATTATAATTTTATCTAATACATACAGTGATGACATAATACCGAGAAAACGCAGTATTATTTGATATTCAATTAATCTCCATTGCTAAAAAAAATACACTTCTGAAAATCCTCATAAACGTGCTGCAAAATGTCAGCGAAGTATTCATTTTGGTGTAATGGAAACTTTGATGTCGCTTGTCTTTGGATGTTCCACGAAACATGATGGAAATGTCTGTGGGCTGCGAGCGTGGTGATTGTCTCCCCATTAACTAACACCTTGTGATACTTGCATATCTTTAAAATTCTTTTCGGAACACATACATATCAGTTGCACCTATAAATGTAATACGAACTCTCACATTATAGATTTTAGGAAATTATGACATTTCAGGAGTCTTAATAACGGCTAACGCAAATTTGAAATACCTATTTCTGGAAGCTAGCTTGTAAGAGAGTTACAAATAAAATGTTTGATTTTCAAAAAACAAAAAACAAAAAAAGTGTGTGAAATCTTATGGCACTTAACTGCTAAGGTCGTCAGTCCCTAAGCTTATATACTACTTAACCTCAATTATCCTAAGGACAAACACACATAGCCATGCCCGAGGGAGGACTTGAACCTCCGCCGGGAACAGCCGCACAGGTTCAATTTTCCTTTATGCTCCCTGGAGTAGTACTGTTTCATAAAACGCAACATATTCATTAGAAAAATGTGTATTTCTGACACTAAAATGTAAACACTACTCACGGATTAGGCCTTAGCCGTGTTCAGACTGGTGAACAGCGGCTGCCTACAGGGCAATAAAATCTATGGTCTGGGGACATCAGTTTCTCGCAAATCCCTCCAGCCGTTATTGTGAGTAGATGAATCTTATTTATACCGCTGCTTCTTTATCAAGCAACTTCCCATTTGACCTCCATACGACAGAAAAAAACCCGATAGTCGAACCCTGATCCTTCCGTACAGAAGGCCACGACGTTAACCATTCGAGTACGTAGGCGGTCAGTTTCTGATACTGAGGTCACTAATAACATACCGATGATTGAAAGTGGTTTACTTCGACAAAGAAGTCATAACGTTGCCAGAAATGTTCCTACGAAAATGCTCTCTTCGTAAAACATTAACTGAAAAGTAATATTAGAACATTCGAGTTCTGCATCACTGCCATGAAAATCCCTGTATCACGGAAACAATTCGACAGAGATGGACTGCACACTATATATGTCTCTAAATTGTTGAGAAATAAAGGAACTCATTACTGAATAACAAATCAAGATATTAGTTTTGTGATATGCTCTACATGGAGCCATAAATGTAAGAGGTTAATCTTACTGATGATCTAGGTGTATGTCTGAAGCTGTTTCCAACTAGTACAAAGCACAAAGTTTGCAGCCGTTGCTTGTGGGCTGGAAGTTACAACAAAGGCTATCTCGCTCTCTCTCTCTCTGCGGTTACCACGACAGCAGACCGAAACGTAACACAATCCCACGCTGTGTGAACAGCAATGCAATATGAAACCATGCCCCTGCTCCGAGAGCATACAGGGAGGAATATAGCGCAATTCTCAGAAACGCAGATGGACTCCACTGCTGAGTACTGCAGGCGCTAAGATGTTATTTCGGGACTTCGATATAATTAAACAGAACCAAAGTTACAAAATACTTGCATATTTTCTGAGAGGTTTTAAAGTGTAACATGTGATCTAATTTAACGTTGCGTACGAAGATATCCAGCAACATTTTTGAAACAGTGAAACGCCTGAATTTCACTATCAATGTAAAATTAACTACAGCAGTGAGAAAAACACCCAAGCCAAATTGTAATCCGTGAGAAACAGAGAGTAACAATAGTAGGAGAAGAATGCAAAGCTAGACGCAATTCTATCATAAATTAGTGCACACATTTGTTTGGTCACCAGTTATTTATCATTAATATTTCAGACAAAAACGCCTTGTTTTTTTTTTACTTATGCTTTAGTTGTCCGGCTTCACTAGCACAGTCTGAGATAAAGAACGAGTAAACAGTTAAGATAGAGGAGTGTGAACTCGCACAGTTGTTGTTGAGAATGGCGGATCGGAAATTAAAAGACATTTACAAACAGATACACACTGAAATCAGTTAGTGTACTCTCGCAGGCTCTTTATTACCCTCTTATTAATAGATATGTGTCGATTTTGATACAACAAAATTATTAATTTACGCATAGCAAGACACAAAGAGAAAAAATTAACTTGTGGCACAGTGTTCTCTGATGCTTGTACAGTACACTCGAATTTTAAAAGTTCTGAATAACTGTTTTTCGGACAGAGCTCTCTGCCAAACAATCAGCTGTTGACACAAATCTTCCTCTTGTTGAGTACTAAAACTGTGCAGTAAGAAGTGTAGTGGTCCCGGAGGAGGTTCGAGTTCTCCCTCGGGCATGGGTGTATGTGTTTGTCCTTAGGATAATTTAGGTTAAGTAGTGTGTAAGCTTAGGGACTGATGACCTTAGCAGTTAAGTCCAATAAGATTTCACACACATTTTTGAAGAAGTATAGTGGATAATAGTTATTCCGGAATCCAAACTCAAAAGTTCAATAATTTTCTTAACTATAAGTAGAATTTTCTCTGTTTCTTGTGCTTTATAGGATAACATACTCAAGGAGAAAGTAGGGATGGGAAAACGGACCGGTTCACAGCAGTACCGATATTTAAGTTCTGAATAAGAGGTATTTTTCAGTATTTGTTTGATCTTGATTATAACAGGTGTTTTTAGTAGTTTTTTTATAATAACTAGATAAAAAACGCAAGATAAATTAGTTGTAGCAGCAGCATTCTCTCCAAATGAAATTACATTTTTTAAATTTTCAGTCATTGTTTTGTCTTTTCGTGATCTTCATATTCTCAAAGACCATGCTCAAAATGTTGCTGTTGCGTTGTAATGAGCATAAAATTATCTGCTTGCACAACACATATTTTTGCTAAACTGCCACCAGTATATAAAGGTAACAGTCGTAGAATGTTAGGAACCTTATAGTTTCAATACAACCTTTTCAGTTATGCTCTGGTTAATATTATAATGAAACAGTCTTTTCTGAAGCTGAGAGAAATGCAGGATGTCTATAATGATAAGTGTAGCCAAAAACTACTCGTTGACGCCTTAGAACGATCACTGCAGGCTTTCCATCTTCTATTGATGTCACTTGATGAGCACTATGACCAATGTCGAAACTTGTCTTATCAAATAAACAGATGGTTCAACTACTTATGTGTTTCCTTATAATTGCTGTTAGGTAACAAAGATGGCCTGTTTAAATTGTCGATTGCGGACCTTTTGGACAACCAGCACAGTATTTATCAGTCTGCCTTCTTCTCACTGACAGGTCTTGAATTCATTATGACTGCATCTGGAAATTTCGCATCGCCAAGTTTGTTAACGAGATTGTGACAAAGCACTGCGGGCGTGGTACCAGGGAAATACGAGGGTTGGAACTTTAATAGTGGCAACTACACTCCTGGAAATTGAAATAAGAACACCGTGAATTCATTGTCCCAGGAAGGGGAAACTTTATTGACACATTCCTGGGGTCAGATACATCACATGATCACACTGACAGAAACACAGGCACATAGACACAGGCAACAGAGCATGCACAATGTCGGCACTAGTACAGTGTATATCCACCTTTCGCAGCAATGCAGGCTGCTATTCTCCCATGGAGACGATCGTAGAGATGCTGGATGTAGTCCTGTGGAACGGCTTGCCATGCCATTTCCACCTGGCGCCTCAGTTGGACCAGCGTTCATGCTGGACGTGCAGACCGCGTGAGACGACGCTTCATCCAGCCCCAAACATGCTCAATGGGGGACAGATTCGGAGATCTTGCTGGCCAGGGTAGTTGACTTACGCCTTCTAGAGCACATTGGGTGGCACGGGATACATGTGGACGTGCATTGTTCTGTTGGAACAGCAAGTTCCCTTGCCGGTCTAGGAATGGTACAACGATGGGTTCGATGACGGTTTGGATGTACCGTGTACTATTCAGTGTCCCCTCGACGATCACCAGCGGTGTACGGCCAGTGTAGGAGATCGCTCCCCACACCATGATGCCGGGTGTTGGCCCTGCGTGCCTCGGTCGTATGCAGTCGAGTCCGATACCCCAGGAGCAACAGTGTCCCTAATTTGCTGGGAAGTGGCGGTGCGGTCCCCTACGGCACTGCGTAGTATCCTACGGTCTTGGCGTGCATCCGTGCGTCGCTGCGGTCCGGTCCCAGGTCGACGGGCACGTGCACCTTCCGCCGACCACTGGCGACAACATCGATGTACTGTGGAGACCTCACGCCCCACCTGTTGAGCAATTCGGCGGTACGTCCAACCGGCCTCCCGCATGCCCACTATACGCCCTCGCTCAAAGTCCGTCAACTGCACATACGGTTCACGTCCACGCTGTCGCGGCATGCTATCAGTGTTAAAGACTGCGATGGAGCTCCGTATGCCACGGCAAACTGGCTGACACTGACGGCGGCGTTGCACAAATGCTGCGCAGCTAGCGCCATTCGACGGCCAACACCGCGGTTCCTGGTGTGTCCGCTGTGCCGTGTGTGTGATCATTGCTTGTACAGCCCTCTCGCAGTGTCCGGAGCAAGTATGGTGGGTCTGACACACCGGTGTCAATGTGTTCTTTTTTCTATTTCCAGGAGTGTATTTATTTACAGCTCCTACAAAATACATAGTTCCACTGACCTTCAAAGTTGTCACCAGCATTGTGTATAACCCGTTGCCAGCGATGTAGAAGTCGTAGGATGCTCTAAGTCCTGCCAGTTGTGTTCGAGAGGCGCGGTTATTGCCTGACAAATTTGTCGCAGTTCTGAAGCGAATGCCATGAAGTGTTTTCTTCAGTTTCGTAATCGAGTTGAACTCACGAGGACTTAAGTCAGGGGAGTGCAGTAGGTGGCATAGCACGTAGCAGCCTCACCAGTGAAACAAATCAGTAACACCTTGTACTGTACGTGCTTGAGTACTGTCCTGCAAAATGATGATCAGGTCATGCAGAAAGCGTTACCACTTCTATCTCTAAGCTGGTCGTAGGCTGTGTTCCAAAACCTGTTGTGAACTTCAAAACGTTCAAACTTATGTGAAATCTTATGGGACTTAACTGCTAAGGTCATCAGTCCCTAAGCTTACACACTACTTAACCTAAATTATCCTAAGGACAAACACACACACACACATGCCCAAGAGAGGACTCGAAGCTCCTCCGGGACCAGCCACACAGTCCATGACTGCAGCGCCTAAGACCGCTCGGCTAATGTTGTGAACTGATCGGATCGGTGAATCATAAGTCAGGATGTCGAAAGACAGCGACCAAAAGAGTGAGCAAACAAAAGGAGACTAACTGAAGTTAGTCTACATACTACTGTACTCTGCCACGTCAAGTTTTGTGTTATTCTGACACGACCGTTGTCAGGGCCATACCTGCGATGCCTTCTCTATAAAGCAGGAAGCTGATCTCAGATTCTCAAAAATTGTTCTGAGATAGTCCGGAACTATTTCAGGTAAGTGTTACTAACACGCTGTATCTTAATTAGATAAATTTTCATGTACTTTGAAAAGTTCATAATAACTGCAACCCTGGTGTTCTGGACGCAGATTCCCTTCTTTTGAAGACTCATGCGACTGCCTTTGCAATACTAAAGTATAATCACGTCTCTTTTTTAAATTGGTTGACTCTTTCGCAGTTTAACATATGTAAAACAGTTTAGAGCACAGTCAACAAACTAGGTGAGCACGAAACAGTTACTGCTGCTACAAACAGCAGTGGGAGATGTAATGTAATATTTGCTGTTGAAGATATATATTAGTTATTTAAAGGATAGTATTAGTATCAGTCTTAGACCATTTGCTTATTATACGGTTATCAATCAGGAAGTGTAATTCTGTAAGATTTTCAGGAATGTTCTGTTAGACCTTGACAGTATATTTCTGGTGCAACTACCGCCAAGTTGCTCTTAATCTAAAAAAACGTAAAGTTCTGTGCTTATTTAAAATTAGGTAGTCATTTCAAACAAATTCGGGGAAGTAACATTGTGTATCTGTTTATAGCATGACGAGCAGAGAAGCACAGTTGTACGTGGTAGGTATAGGAAATAGCACGTTTCGATTTATTTGAAAGATAGCGGAAATTTGAGGTTTACCCGCGTAAGGGGTGACTGTAATATTGCTCAAATCGATGGGGTTCGTAGCTGGATCTCTGGTCTGAGTTACAGATTACATCGATCATGTATAGAGAATTGTCACAGGCCTGCTTCGCTACTGGAAAAGTGTCACAGAAGTGCGGCAAAATGTTAGATGTTAGAGGAAGGTGGTAATTATCTTCCGAAAAATTTGGAATATTTATATTTATTCCTCTCACTACATAAAGAAAACAAGCATTTACACCAAACACATACAAAATCTCTTACCGGATAAATGTCGTAAGCTGTAATTTTTGAAGTAACTCCTCAGCTGTTATCATTAGACTGCGTGTTAACCCTCAAGTTCTTCTACATTACTTGGAGTAAAATTGCGTTCCTGGATGTGGTACTTAAATGAGAATATCATTCAGCTATAGAAGTGAAGAGTAATCAATGTGAAAAAGGTCATCGGAGAAGGAAGAGGTAAGGGAGAGGAAGAGTCATTGTATGAGAAGAGGGGCGATGGAGGAGCCAGTGTGAGAAGTTGAGGTAAAGGGTGTGGGAGGGAGAAAGGGACAGGAGATGAGGAAAGGCAAGGCGAACTGAAGATGATAGGAAACGGAAAAGAACAAGAAAAAGAAGACACAAAGGGATAGGAAATAGCATGTATGTGTGCTTTCGTGGCTGGCAGTCGAGTACTGATTTAGGAGTGCTGTAGATTTTAGAAAGTGGAGGACTGATACTACATACAAGAACCAAAGTCCTACTCGCTAATCCGATATTGTCGAAGTGCACTGGAGCTCTGTCTCTAAAAGCCTCGATAAAGCGAGACATCAAGTCACAACCTCCATCCATCACTTTTTTAACTAGTTAGTAATTACGTCCATTTCATGCCATGTGGATGCATAATTCGTAAACTAGTTCGGCAGTCAGTCTTACATGGTTCTGCATATGCATTCGCATCGCTACATTCTTAAAAGCACATACAGGGTGTTTCTAACTAACGTCAAGTTTTCAAAACGCAGTAGAAATATCACCACTGTTCAGAATGACGTCAAACTGCAACGGAATATAACCGGAGAGGAGGGAAATCGTACGGCAGAGGAAAAGAAAACAGTTTTGAAACTAATCAATAGGTGTCCCTGTATATGTCAGAGTGCGTAAATGAAAACACCTGTCATGCGCACGACCCATTGAAGTTGGTATAAACGCGATGGGTACACAGCTTTTCCTCCTTCAGCGTCTGCGACGTTCGCCATGACTGTTCCTATACAGGACCGCGCTCTGCTTGTATAGCTGTATTACAAGAATGATGACTGTGCACACGTCTTTGTGCAGAAGTCCCGCACACTAACACAAAGGCGTTGGTCCGATGACTGCCGTGAGTACGGCGAAAATTAGTCGGATATTCTAAAAGAGAGATTCTTTTGGTCTACAACTTGGTAGAGGGAGGAAACGAATTGATTCGACGTCAGTGGAAGCAGTGGCCACAGCAGTGCAGGAGGATACGAGTAGTGTAGTGCGCGAACTACCCGTACATTGGACATACCCGTGACATCCTTCTTTGCTATCCAGTGAAATTACCCGTGTCCACGAGTTATTTCCTGGTGACCTACCAGCAAAGAAGACCATTGCCAGAGAGTTTCTTTATCGCATGGAAGTGGACAATGACTGCCCGTGGAAGATTTTTTGGACAGACGAAGCCCACTTCCATCTGACAGGATATGTGACTACACAAAATTGTCGAATATGGGCAACAGAAAATCACCGTACAATTCAAACAGAACCCATTCATCCTGAAAAGGTCACTGTGTGGTGCTGGTTTACTGCATCATTTGTCATAGGGCTATATTTATTCGAAGAGACAGGTGCTTCCGTCCCTGTTATCTGTACCGTCACTGGTAAGCGGTATGTCTTTTGCGCAACCACGCCGTACCGGCTCTCTAATGGAGTGGATGTGTGGATGGGATCATTTTTGTGTAAGATGGCGCACCTCCGCATATTGTAAATCCAGTGAAGCAGCTGGTGAAGGGCCGTTTCCGAAATTCCATCCCGATCCCCTGATCTTAATCCTTGTAACTTCTAGCTGTGGGGCTATCTGAAAGATGTGTCATCAACTATTCACAGAAAATGGTTCAATATTATTCCAAATCCATTACTGTGTGTGCAGCGATACCAGTAAAAAGGCTACATTACGTGAGTATCGGCGTATTAATGCAACAAGAGGTTCAAATGTCTCTAAGCACTATGGGACTCAACATCTATGGTCATAAGTCCCCTAGAACTTAGAACTACTTAAACCTATCTAACCTAAGGACATACACAACACCCAGGCATCACGAGGGCAACAAGATGGTATAATCGGAGTTAACGCCGAAAATTCCCAACAAACGCCGGATTATACAACTGACAGAAGACGCCAGGTACGGTGCCACATTAATTACAGTTCAACTCGATGTGGTGGCTGCTCAGTACATTATCAACGTAAAAACTCATTCAGTTTCATTAGAACAAAATGATTCTAATGTAATATTTTTAACATCTCTAGTAACCATCAGTTCTATAGTGTTCATTGAGTATTTAATTAAAGAATTTATTGCCACCACAGTACTCATTGTACCTTCAGTACAATGCAAATTCAGTAACATTAAAATCGTTACTGACAGTTGGTGTGGATCAATCTAACTTACAGCAAGTTCAAGTGTTTATCGTATGTGTGTGTATATTGTGTTACGCAAATGTTGTTCGCCTGCGTGATTAACGTTCACCAGTTAGTGCTTTCTATTCAGTCACTTCAAAGAGGTTATTTTTGTTAATGAAAATCAGAATTCATTTAATATTCAATTTCTTGTACGCCATCGCCAATATTTATTCAGTGATTCCGTGTAGTAGTCCGAACTACAGGGTGTTTCAAAAATGACAGGTATATTTGAAACGGCAATACAAACTAAACGAACAACGATAGAAATACACCGTTTGTTGCAATATGCTTGGGACAACAGTACATTTTCAGGCAGACAAACTTTCGAAATTACAGTAGTTACAATTGTCAACAGATGGCGCTGGGGTCTGGGAAACTACAGTACGATATTTTCCGCATGTCCACCATGCGTAGCAATAATATGGCGTAGTCTCTGAATGAAATTACCCGAAACCTTTGACAACGTGTCTGGCGGAATGGCTTCACATGCAGACGAGATGTACTGTTTCAGCTGTTCAATTGTTTCTGGATTCTGGCGGTACACCTGGTCTTCCAAGTGTACCCACAGAAAGAAGTCACAGGGGTTCATGTCTGGCGAATAGGGAGGCCAATCCACGCCGCCTCCTGTATGTTTCGGATAGCCCAAAGGAATCACACGATCATCGAAATATTCATTAAGAAAATTAAAGACGTCGGCCGTGCGATGTGCCTGGGCACCATCTTGCATAAACCAAGAGGTGTTCGCAGTGTCGTCTAAGGCAGTTTGTCCCACCACAAATTCACGAAGAATGTTCAGATAGCGTGATGCAGTAATCGTTTCGGATCTGAAAAATTGGCCAATGATTCCTTTGGAAGAAATGGCGGCCCAGACCAGTACTTTTTGAGGATGCAGGGACGATGGGATTGCAACATGGGGCTTTTCGGTTCCCCATATGCGCCAGTTCTGTTTATTGACAAAGCCGTCCAGGTAAAAATAAGCTTCGTCAGTAAACCAAATGCTGCCCACATGCATATCGCCGTCATCAATCCTGTGCACTATATCGTTACCGAATGTCTCTCGAGCAGCAATGGTAGCGGCGCTGAGGGGTCGCCGCGTTTGAATTTTGTATGGATAGAGGTGTAAACTCTGGCACATGAGACGATACGTGGACGTTGGCGTCATTTGGACCGTAGCTGCAACACGGCGAACGGAAACTCGAGGCCGCTGTTGGATCACCTGCTGCACTAGCTGCGCGTTGCCCTCTGTGGTTGCCGTACGCGGTCGCCCTACCTTTCCAGCACGTTCGTCCGTCACGTTCCCAGTCCGTTGAAATTTTTCAAACAGATCCTTCATTGTATCGCTTTTCGGTCCTTTGGTTACATTAAACCTCCGTTGAAAACTTCGTCTTGTTGCAACAACACTGTGTTCTAGGCGGTGGAATTCCAACACCAGAAAAATCCTCTGTTCTAAGGAATGAACCATGTTGTCCACAGCACACTTGCACGTTATGAACAGCACACGCTTACAGCAGAAAGACGACGTACAGAATGGCGCACCCACAGACTGCGTGGTCTTCTATATCTTTCACATCACTTGCAGCGCCATCTGTTGTTGAAAATTGTAACTACTGTAATTTCGAAAGTTTGTCCGCCTGAAAATGTTCTGTTGTCCCAAGCATATTGAAACAAACGGTGTATTTCTATCGCTGCTCGTTTAGTTTTTATTGCCGTTTCAAATATACTGGTCATTTTTGAAACACCCTGCACATAGCAAATCTATTCAGGCTTATTACACCCGATAACCGCTTTCCAGACGTCCGATGCCGCATGGTCTAAAAATATTACAGTACATTCGGATAACGACATCGCAACATCAATGACCAGTGCAGCACTAAACGTTTTGTCACATTCCAAGCGGTTAACCCCCTCAAAAGAAGAACACATGGGTTCAAAATGTTTCAAATGGCTCTGAGTACTATGGGACTTAAAAGCTATGGTCATCAATCCCGTAGACCTTAGAACTAATTAAACCTAACTAACCTAAGGACATTACACAACAACCATGGGTTTCATGAGAGTTTACCTCGCGGATGAAAATTTTAACAGCTCTTCTGACAAAATGACTACGTAGTATAAGTGTTGTACAGCTCAGGCACGAAACGGACAGGGGGTGGTGTGTTCGCGGCGGCGAGGGCTCACGGGCCAGAGATGAAACGGCGCTGGTGGCGGCGACGGCAACGCCGACGGCCGAGTTGAGATTGGCTGGGGCCGCTGGGCCGCGCGCCGCCACCTGCATAAATACTTGAAACGCTGTTAGCGCTGAGCGCGCCGGCTCGCCGATCGCAGGACGCAGCCACCGGGCCCAGCCACAGGTCCTCTCCGACTGCAGGGCGTCCGGCCCAGAAGACGAGAGTGTTGCGATGTGTCAAGGGAAGTCACGAAGTTGGAATCTCTGACTCGAAAAAAAAAAGAAAAAAGACAACTTGCCCAGTTAAGACTTTATTTGTTGCTAAAGTGAGCGTCATTTACGATGGCGGCCGAGTTGTTCGTTCTGCGCATCTGACGTCACAAAACACAGTCAGCCAATGAACAGAGAACGACGTTGCCAGAGATCGACTGCAGTGCAGATCATGGACGAGTGTCTTCAGTTTTAGGAACGTTCAGTCATAAATAAAGTAATGCAACAACAACAATTTCTTGATAGCAGACTTTCTATAAAAGACAGTTTGGAAAAAAGCATTCTTTATACCAATTGCTTCATGTTCTATTAATTAATTAAAGCAAACAACCATCAAGCCTCCTAATACAGGCGATAGCAAGGAAATTCACTCTCACTAACCGCTTTTTCGCAATAAAGAATAGTGGTAATTGTTTATTTCCTATTGTACTTCGAAGAAACATGAGTAATTCAAAGTCATACCAACAGCGTTTGTCGGTATTTTGAGTGATTCTTTAAAGTAATGATGAGCTACGTTAGCGTGATGGTTAAGGTGTTTAGTTGCTAAGCAAAAGGTTAAAAACAATATTGAAGTATCTTACTTCATGAATTTTATTCGTTTGAATGTAATTTTTTGAAATTTCTAGTGTCAACTAAAATCGACCATACGGAAAGTATACGCTGTGGACTTTTACCTCTGCAAAGTCTTCAAAATTTCATGCAGTGGTTTACTACATCTAATGCTACAAAATAACTGCGTTGAACATCGAGACAATATTAAGTCATTTATGGGGGGAAGGTATCAGTCAAGAAGATGTGTAAAAATCAAATTTTTGGACCAAATGGTTTTTGTGAAATCGAATGAAAAGTATGTCAAAGCAGTGGGAACACCATGTGTCTGCACAGGCGAACAGCGCGGAAAGCAGAGAACACGTCTCTGTAGCAGCGAAAGGGTTAATGCGGCCACGGTGGCTTTACTACATAAACTGTGCGCTCCCCCCGAAACGTAAGTTTGCGAACAATTCTCTACTATGGCGCTGCTTCTCTTGGCGCGTGCAACTGGTAACGCAGCAGACTCCCGCGTCTGGGCGTGCATGCGCGAGCCCCCAAGATAAAAGAACTGAACTATAGTTACAATCTGCGCCACAGTACCTTAGCACGCTGCTATTGCAGTCGCAACGAAGTGGTGCAGGCTGTCTCATCAGTGAGCTACACTATTCTCTATTGGTTTCTCTAGCAAGCTACTGCAATGTGGAGCGGTAATTTCTCTGTGTACCAGGTTGGCAAATATACCGGATGTCTATGAGAAAAAGTACCACCACACCTGTACCTTGAGAATGTCTTTATTCTACCACACGACTACTTTTGGAGGCTCAGTACCGCCAACCTCAGCACTTTTACTGTGGAATCCCTTTTCACCAGCAGACGTAGGCTAGCTTCCATCAGGATCCTGATGAAAGCTAGCCCGCTTGTGCTGGTAAAAAGAACCCCACAGTAAACGCACCAGGAAATAAAATACTCTTTTGCCAGCAGAGGGACCTGAGGATGGCGGTACTGGGCGGCCGAAACTAATCGTGTGGTAGAATAAAGACATTATAAAGATACAGCTGTGGTGGCATTTTTTCTCATGTGCATCATCAGTTAAGTCCCTCGTCCAAGCAATAAGATCTACATCCATAAATACAGTAATGCGCGGAAGCTTTGAGAGAACTCAAACAAATCATCAGGAGGGGCTTTACACCTTGAGAGCCAACGTAATCAACATGCCCTACATGACCTAAAATCTTATTTGGTAGGCTGTAAGTGACACACAAAGCCCATAAACTTCTCAGAAGCGACAGGACAGTATGTAAAAAAAGAAAGCAGTAGTGGATAAAGTATTTAAAAATGGTTATATGATTAGACTAACATGTAAAATACATGAATTAGCTGCAGAAGAATAGACAGAACTGTTTAATAAATACTGATAAAAACGTTATCAGTTATTTTTTTCTTTAATTTGCGCCAAAAAAGGAGAGTTGTACATAGAGCAAACGTGAAAATGTCAAATGTTTTTCGTGAAAGTCTGTATGTTATGCAGAATCTGAAGTCTTGTAGATTTTAATACCATATTTGATGAAATTTTCTGTCTATATTGTGAGGCTGTTCAGCACCATTTGCTGTATTTATCATTTCATCATTCAATTTAGGAAAGTTGTAGCTCGGAAAATTATTTCTATGAAGATATGTCAAGCATGGCATCAGTTATATTATTAAAATGTTGCAGTGCAATATCGCAGAAAGTTAGGGGATTATCTTGAATATAATCTCAGTGTTAAAGGAACTGGAGACTGACAACGAAAGAAGACTGAAACAAAAAAAAAAAAAAAACAACATAAAAAAGAAACATAGGAAACATTGTACTATCAAAAATCCACAAAATATTCCTGCGAATTCCGGCGAATATGTTAATCTTTTATACAAACTGAATTACACACACACCAATTGCATTTTACCTGTGTCGTCACTAACGTCTGCCACAGGCCATGCGTTGTCTGAATCGAGAACTACTATCACAGTCGTATGAAGTCACTAAAAAAGCTGCCCCGTAATCGGTCCGCGCTGGTTTTAGCGCAGCGTGGTTTCAGTTGTCACACAAATATTGGAAATATTGAGTTGCATATTTAAAATTTATGATTAAAAGACGCTCAATTCTGGTTGGTAAAGAAAAAGGAAACAGAGCAATGAAGTGGAGTAATCATCTCAGAAGATAATTGAAAGACCACAGGTCCTTTCTGGGCACTTTGCTGTTTAAAAAAAGTAGAGTTATCATTTTGGATCTGCAGATATCTACCGGGTGGCTTTAATTAAAGTGTGGTTACTCACAGAGGACCAGCGTGAGCTGTGAGTTGTTAGATATTTTGAACCGATTTGCGCTTGAAAAATGGTAGTTCCAGTTTTCCGTAAGAGATGCAAATATAGAGCTGTGAATGCAAGAAAGGCGTATAGGAATGTTTCCATATGTAATGACTTGGAACGGTGCCTGAGCAGAGTTCGAGAGAAACTAAAAAGGCATAATTTTGATTTTATCAGTATCTGCTGCTTACACAATTTGTTGAAAATGAGCACTAGGGTCCTCGACGAGGCCCTGTGCAGATGGCTGATGGCCAGAATGGGCAACAGTTATTTTCAAGCGTAAATCAATTCTGCATTGACGTATTAGGATATCTACCAAGAATAGCTGCTGTACAATAATTATCAGCAACGGCGGACCTCCATGAGTAGCTGCATTTTAATACTGCAACCACCAATGTCTATGAGCCGTGCTGTGGCCCGCGTTTGTGCCGCTGCTAGGTTGGCATCGTTTAGTTGGTATAGTTATGGTTGTCGTCTTCTTCTTGTGTTCATTGACGTCACTCCGTTTGCAAGCGTTGTCTGTCCGCTACTGGCAGCAGCGGTGGTTATCGATATGTAGTAACGGTGGTACTATCTTTGGGGCGACATTGTGGTGTTTCCGTGTGGTGTGACTGGGCAGTTCGGTTGGGGACGGACAAGCAGCCAGGTCCGCGCAGCGCGAGAACACGCCGCGACCACTGGCGGCATGCATGCATTGCCGGATGGAAGGGCTGTAGTCACGAGGGTACTACTTCGTTCTCAACTGGATCCAGGAAGTTCAAGTTGAGTGGACCTTAATTCAAGTAGTGAAACCTCTACCATTGTGAGATCCAATCGTTTGCTTCCGTAATACTGCTCGCATTGTCGCCGAGACGAAGAACAGCGAGTGGAGCGTTTGGTGAAGGCGAACCTAATTAGCCTTCCTCCACTTCTTATTATTAATGTTGCATTCTATATGTTATTAGTTTTGAAGTTCAACCCGTGGTATTTTTCCTGCCTAGTGGCCGCTAATGCCCCAGTTACCTCCCCTGGAAGTACGTTACGGCAGTGTAATTTTCCTCGCCTTGCCGCTGCCGTTTGGTAAGGCATGTAGTTCGACAGCTTTCTTGATTTGTGGTCCGCGTGGTGTGTTTTTCATTTTTTCTTTTTTCTGCTCTGGTAGCAGTTGTTCCTTGCTGCGTCCGGATGCTGTAAACACCGGAGTCTGAAGACGTAGAGCTGACTGTCGGTTCCAGCTCGCGTGTGTTATTCCATGGTTGAATTGGTCATCGGACGTTAGGTAGATTCGGCAAATTATCATTGGTCATACGTTTAAACTACCACTAGTATGAGTTAACATCTCGTGAAGTGAATGCAACTCTTGGCTGCCAGCCTCACCACTTGCGAAGTTTTGAGGGACTTTCCCAGGTCGATCCTTGGAGCGACGTCTGCGACCCCGTCCCATACCTCTACCCCTCTCCATGGTTTAGTCAGATTTGATGTTCTTTTAACAAAAAATTAATAACGGTAATATCAAGTTTGAACATGTTTAACTGCTTCTTAAATGATTGTTATTCAGGCCTTAAGCCGCGAAACAGTTTTTAAAATAATTATTATTAATCAGCTGAGAGAGAGTTGAATTTGTTGTCATTAAGGCCTTCAGCCCTGAGACTTCTCTTATGATTTTAATTAGGAAATTGTATTCTAGCTGTGAGACTTTCATGATTGTTCTTTTAAAAATATTTTAGTAACTGTAATTGTAGTCTGAAGTAGTTTAAATGGTTCTTAAGATTGCTGCTCAGGCCTTCAGCTGTGAAACAGTTTTCAATTATCACTATCGCGGCCTTTAGCCGAGAAATAGTCTGAATTTGTTGTCATTAAGGCCTTCAGCCGTGGAACACTTCTTAATTTATTGTCACCTTTTATTTGTTGTTGTTTCTAAATGGAGTGCACGTGATTGAAAAATAAACCAACCGACAGCAACTGATTACGGCCCGGTCCACAATCATAACCCAATCGTGTCTTACTTGGAACCAGGTCTCAGTGTAGCTCACTGAGAACCGTATAATTGGCCGAAATGAAACTGGTCCAGCAATCCTTGTAATTAGACTGATGCGGGAATGTACTGGAAACTATACAATTTTCGCCATTTTTCCACTGAGTTAGCAAACTTTTCTGGATGTTTCGCCCACGAATTGTGCTTGTCATTACAATCGACAATGAACAGACGCTATCTGATCGTGAGCACCATTTTGTCAGACGTTCAGCACGTCTCCTCGTCTTCCTCACAAAAACATAATGACACAGCGCAGTACTAGGTCGGAACAAACCAGGAAGTAATCAGATTGGTTGTTATTGAAGTTACTGATTCCTAGGCTTTCTGATTACTTATTGTTGTGGTTGGCAGGAGAGCCAACCGTGTTAGTAAAGGAGGCCGATATGCACGCGTTTTAGCTCATCCAGGCTGGCGTGAGGTCTGGAATATGACAAGGGAATTAGAAGTGAGAAAAACGGACGTAGCTGGTGGAATACTTAACTTTAATCCACTAATGACGAACGTCGCTCTTTATGGTACATGATTTACGATATCAATAGTACGGATACTGGCGCCGTGCTAGGTCGTAGCAAATAACGTAGCTGAAGGCTATGCTAATCTATCGTCTCGGCAAATGAGAGCGTAGAAGTCAGTGAACCTTCGCTAGCAAAGTCGGCAGTACAACTGGGTGAGTGCTAGGAAGATTCTCTAGACCTGCAGTGTAGCGGCGCTCTGTCTGCAACCATTGATAGTGGCGACACGTGGGTCCGACGTATACTACCGGACAGCGGCCGATTTAAAGGCTACCACCTAGCAAGTGTGGTATCTGGCGGTGACACCACATTCCTCCCCCGCAAATCGGCGTACGGTTGTAGCATAAGGCTTCCGCCCGCCGTGGGGAGGACCGCATGTTGACGTATGCGACGAGGTGGGGAGCCTAACAACAGGCGAGGCTTTGCCACCCGCACCCTGCCATTCCGACCGCGGGGAGCTAGGAAACGCCTGAAAACCTGCTCCAGGGTGCACGCCAGCATGCGGTGTATGCGCCCGGAGAGAGACAGGAGGGGCCGAAGGGTCGACCTCCATCGGGCTGGGGCACCCGACGGGCGAAGACGACATATGGTCCGGAGCGGGCAAGAGTTCCATGTCGGAGGACAACTGGTCACGGGAAGCGATCGGCGGCGCGTGACCGAGGGAGGCGCCCGGCGGTTGCAGCGTCGCGTCCTCTGCGGGCGTCGCCGGCGGGAGAACAGGCGGCGCCGGCGGCGGTGGCGGCGGCGCGTCGCCATGGGGTAAAATGGAAGGCAGCGTCGGTAACACCTGGGGCTGAGGCGAGCCAGTAGATGGGTCCCCGGGGCGCTGACCAGATGGCACCGTCGCTGAAAGCAGACGGCGAGCGGCAGATCCCGTGCGACGACAGAGGCGCAGCTGATTGAGATGCCGACGCACCTCACCAGAGGCCCCCAAAACCAGATATATAGCGTGTCCGAGGCAGCGAAGAATGCGCCCTTCAAGCCAACGCCGTGAACCTCGGTAGTGGCGATAGTAGACGTCTCCTGGAGCAAAAGCAGGTGTCTGCGCTGCACAGGAACCTGATGCGGCAGATGTAGCAAAGACATCAAAGTTCGATGAGGGCGACCGTGAAGCAACTCAGCCGGCGAGCGGCCATCTCGGGGCTGAGAGCGATACGAGGACGAAAAGAGCAATAACGCGTCCTCCCGAGAATGCGACTCTTTCAACTTCAACATCTTTGACTTGAAAGTCCTGAGCAGTCGTTAAGCGCCACCGTTTGACTGTGGCGGAAACGGCGCGGACGTCAGATGTTGAATACCATTGGCCTTGCAGAATGTCTGAAATTCTGCGGACATGAATTGTGGGCCATTGTCGGAAACAATAGTCTGTGGAAGACCTTCAATGCAAAAGATAGCGGATAACTCTTGGAAGGTGGCAGATGACGTCGTGGAAGACATCCGGACAACAAAAGGAAAATTACTGAATGAATCTACCACAACCAACCATCGAGCATTCCAGAATGGACCAGCAAAATCGATGTGTAAGCGTTGCCAAGGGGAAGTGGCTTTTGGCCGTGCAAAGAATTTCCGCCGTGGTGCTGAGTGTTGTTCGGCACACACCATGCAAGAAGAGCACATCGCGGCATCGATTCCGAACTAATTACAGTGCTGACGAGCAAGTTGTTTCGTTCTCACTATACCCCAATGTCCTTGGTGAAGAAGCTCTAAGACAGAGGACTGTAACGAACGTGGTACCACGACCCTGGACTGATCATTATCAGAACGCAACAAAAAAACATCACGTCGTACAAAAAGTCTCTCCTTGTGAGCAAAAAATCGGCGAACCAACGGGTCCCCGATCCGTGACTTTGACAAGGGCCATTGCGTAGCAACAAAACGCAGAACGGGAGCAAGGACAGGGTCGGCAGCTGTGGCTGTAGCTACACGACGAAAATCAATCGGAAACGATTCGACCACGTCATCTGTTTCCGCATCAATGAACATGCAAGCAAGTTCGGAGGAATCGAATGCCCTATCCTCAGCAACAGGCAAGCGGGACAACGCATCGGCGTTTCCGTGCTTAGCAGTGGACCGATACAAGATATCGTAGCGGTACTGCGAGAGGAAAATAGACCAGCGAATGAATTTCTGCGCTGTACGTGGAGGTACAGGCTTGGTCAGATGAAAAAGCGATGTCAAAGGATTATGGTCTGTGATTATGGTAAAGTGACGACCATACAAGAAATCATGAAACTTTGTAAGACAAAAATGCTTCTTTCTCGAACTGTGAATAATTTCTTTGAGCAGACGAGAGCAATGTGGACGCAAAGGCAATAGGGCGATCGTGCGATCCATCTTTGTGCGCAAGCACTGCTCCGATCCCGAAATCCGATGCATCCACCATCAACAAAAGGGGCTTTCGGGGATCGAATGGCGTAAGGCAAGTATTGGAAAGCAACGCCGATTTCAACTGGCGAAAGGCGCGTTCGCATTCCATCGTCCAGACGAACGGAACACCTTTACGGCGTAAGCGATGAAGCGGAGCTGAAATGGAAGAGGCATGCGGCACATATTTATTGTAATACGTAATTTTTCCCAGCACACTCTGTAGCTGCTTCAAATTCTGCGGCGAAGGCAAGTCTTGTATGGCACGGAGGTGCGTCGGACTGGGATGTATGCCTTGGGCATTGAATACTTGTCCCAGGTATGGCAAGTCCCGTGCAAAAAACACACATTTGTCCTTCCGTAAGCGAAGACCATTTTGTCTAAGACCTGAAATAATGTTCCGAGATTGGCCAAATGTTCTTCTTCCGTCTTTCCGGAGATCACAATATCGTCCAGATAATTTGCTGCAGTAGGGACCGACGCACAAAGAGTTTGTAGATATTTCTGAAACAATGCAGGGGCGGATGCACACCCGAAGGGCAGTCGTTTGAACCGATACAAACCAAGATGCGTGTTAACCACCAAAACGCGCTGGGATTTTTCGTCCACCGGTATTTGCAAGTACGCATCTGCGAGGTCCAACTTCGAAAAATATTTACTCGGACACAGTTTGTCAAAAAGATCTTCCGGGCGGGATAAAGAAAAGTTTAAATCACTAGTTGTGGATTCACTGTTGCCTTGAAGTCCACACAAAGTCTCAGTTTTCCGGGAGTTTTTGGCAACATTACTAAGGGTGATGACCAGAGAGAAGCCCGAACATGTTCAATTACACCTTTTGATTCTAAATCGTGTAATGTTTTTGCGACCTCATCACCCAATGCGTGGGGAACATTGCGCGCTCTGAAAAATTTCGGTTGCGCGTTGACTTTCAGTTCCAAATGTGCTTTATAGTTCTTAGCGCAACCGAGGCCCGATGCAAAAATGTCTGCAAATTCTTCACATAGACGAGAAACAGTGTCTGAAGGCACAGTCTGGTTCACTGATAGGACCTGATTTACTATAGACAAGTTAAACAACTGAAATAAATCGAAGTCAAACAAGTTCACCGCAGAAGAAGAACGAAGGACGTAAAATGACACAAGTTTTGTTCGTACTTTGTATGTTGCAAGAAGGCTGCACTGTCCTAACACAGGGATAGCTTGACCGGAATAACTACTTAAATTAACCTTTGCGGCACGCAACGGAGGTGTGCCTAGCAGTTTGTAAGTGTCTTGATTGATCAGTGAAACTGCAGCTCCGGTATCGAGCTGGAATGGTATCACTTTGCCGTTAATGTCCAAGTCTACAAAAAATTTATTGTCCTCCTGACGACAAGAGCGATTGTCTCGTGCAACGTGAACTGACACTGGTACATAATCACTTATGACTTGACGGGAGTTCCGGCGATGTCGACGCACACTATTTTTGGGACGAAGACAGTCACTGTTAGAGAGAGTGTCACTGCGAGGAGTGGAATGAACTACATGAATTTCCATGGGCGAAGTTTCGCGAGCCTTAGTATCCTTGGTTCGATTCCGATTCCGGCGCGAAGCAAAGGGCCTGGAACGGTTTTGAGCTTCCGATCTGAGCTTTTTCTGGAAAACACTCTGAACATGTCCTTTTTTATTACAATAAAAGCAAATAGCTTGGCGTGACGGGCAATTCTCACGCGAATGTTTAGTAGCACACCGCGGGCATGATTTGATCACTGCATTTGCTTGCCGGCGCGGCACACGTGGCTAGGGGCCTGGCGGCAGCGGCGCGGCCGGGCACGAGGACTGTTTACTGCTCCGTGCAGCTCGCCCGGCGGGCCGGTTAACCTGACACAGTTCTGGCGAAGTTTCAAATGATTCCTGAGCAAAGTCAAGTGTGTCATGCCGATCCAATATGTCCATCACTTGTTGAAGGGAGGGATTTACTAGTTTCAAAATCTGTTCCCCTATACGAACATCAGAAACGTTCTGTGCAACTGCATCACGAACCATAGTATCTGAATAAGGGAGTCCACATTGACACTCAAAAGCACAATCCGTAGTAAGGCCTTGCAAGGTTGCAACCCACTCCCGATTAGTCTGACCTGCCGTACGTTTTGTACGAAAGAAGGAATACCGTTTGGCAACTACATTGACTGATTCATTGAAATATGCATCTAATGCAGACAAAATTTCTTCGTAGGACAGAGTTGCGACGTCGCTTCGGGGAAATAATTTGACTATTACACGGTACCTGTTCACGCCGACGGAAGACAACAGAAATGGCTGCCGCTCGTTACCTTGAATTCTGTAGGCGGCAAAATGGAATCCAAATTGGCGTGACCACTCCGTCCAGCTTTCCAGTTCAGCATCAAAAGGTCGAAAAGTGGGTGCAACAGCGTGTTGTTAGCGGTGAAGCGGCTGCTGCCGCATCGTTTTGCATCGCACGTTGACCCTGGACGAGCTATCCAAGGGCATCCAGTAAGGCCTGCGTTAGCTGATTCTGTAAGCGATAAAATTCGGACAGTACCACTGGAGATTGTGGAGAAGCCATTACACAACTAAATCAGGGCAATTTACGTAAGAACAATTTTACTCTCGTCGCCAATGTTGTGGTTGGCAGGAGAGCCAACCGTGGTAGTAAAGGAGGCCGATATGCACGCGTTTTAGCTCATCCAGGCTGGCGTGAGGTCTGGAACATGACAAGGGAATTAGAAGTGAGAAAAACGGACGTAGCTGGTGGAATACTTAACTTTAATCCATTAATGGAGAACGTCGCTCTTTATGGTACATGATTCACAATATCAATAGTACGGATACTGGCGCCGTGCTAGGTCGTAGCAAATAACGTAGCTGAAGGCTATGCTAATCTATCGTCTCGGCAAATGAGAGCGTAGAAGTCAGTGAACCTTCGCTAGCAAAGTCGGCTGTACAACTGGGTGAGTGCTAGGAAGTCTCTCTAGACCCGCAGTGTGGCGGCGCTCTGTCTGCAATCATTGATAGTGGCGGTGACACCACACTTATCAATTAATTATTCATCATAATAGTAACAAATAGTTTCTTAATTACTCGATAGTAAATAATGTTAGTACAGAACAGAAACACCTCATTAGTAGATAGGTATATTGAAAAATGACGGAAAGAAATGGGTTGCACCTGGAAAACGAATTGGAACACCTTCCTAATACGGCCCCCACGAGCAAGTAGAAGTGCCGCAACACTACGTGGCATGGACTCGACTGAAACCATGTATCCTGCAGGGGGTTCAGATCTCCTCTGAACAACATGTTGCAAGGCATCCCACATATACTCAATAGTGTTCATGTCTGGGGAGTTTGGTGGCCAGCGGAAGTATTTAAACCCAGAAGAGTGTTCCTGGAGCCCCTCTGTACCAGTTCTGGATATGTGGGGTGTCGCATTCTCCTGCTGGAATTGCCCATGCCCATTGGAATACACACTGGAAATAAATGGATGCAGGTGATCAGACAGGATGCTTAACTACGAGTCACCTCTCAGAGTCGCATCTAAACGTATCAGGAGTCCCATATCACTCCAAATGCACACGCTCCACACGATTACAGAGCCTCCAACAGCTTGAACAGTCCCCTGTAGACATGTAGGGTCCATGGATTCATGAGGTTGTCTCCATGCCCGTACACGTCCATTCGCTCTATACAATTTAAAACGGGATTCGTCCGACTAGGCAACATGTTTCCGAATCTTCAACAGTCCAACGTCGGTGTTGAGGGGACCAGGCGAGGTGTGAAGCTTTGTGTCCAGCCGTTATCAAAGGTATACAAGTGGGCCTTCGGCTTCGAAAGCATATGTCGATGATGTTTCATTGAATGATTCGCACACTGACACTTTTTGATTATCCGAGCATTTAAATCTGCAGCAATTTGCGGAGGAGCTGCACTTCCGTCACGTTGAACGATTCTCTTTAGTCGTCATTGGTCCCGTTGTTGCAGCGATGTTGGAGACTTGATTTTTTAGCGGATCCCTGATATTGACGGTACATTCTTCAAAAGATCGTATGGGCAAACACCCACTTCATAGCTGCCACGGAGATGCTGTGTCCCATCCCTCATTTATATCTTGATAACCCTCCATTGTAGCAGCAGTAACCGATCTATCAACTGCGCCAGACACCTGTTGTCTTATAAAGGAGTCGCCAACCGCAGCACCGTATTCTGCCTGTTTACATGTCTCTGTATTTGAATGCGCATCCGTATACCAGTTTCTGTGGCGCTTCAGTGGAGTTCTGTGACTCATTGATTGTTTCTGGAAGAATTTTCAAGTGTCCTTCTTGAAATGGAGAATGAAACAGAATCATCTGATTCGTTGCCTCGTTATCTAAGCTGTTTCAGTATATTAAGAGGTTTTTGGCATACCATATTAATTTCCTAGATGGAAGAAAGAGATTGTTACACACACTTGATTATATCTGCAGTGTGGAAGGTGTCTGACATGAAACTCAGTCGCTACCAGGGGCTTTCCTGGTGGATGCTATGAGAGAGATAAGACCGTGCTTGGGAAAGTTAGGAACAAGTGTGCAATACGATCGGGCTGAGAGCGCGAGCGTGACGTCGGAGCAAGCGGCGGGCGAGAAGATGAGGTTATCTACGAGGCTGCTCAGAACGCCATCGACCTCTGCGGTGGACTCCGTGGCGAACTGCCCTACTGGATCGGAACTGAGGGATTGGTTCTCGGTCAAAGCTCACACATCTTTCTCCTTGCTGTACTAAGTCTGCTCTTAACGAGTTCCATCTTTCCTCGTTCCCTCCGAACCTACTCTTTGAAGTGAATCGATTCGGGACATTTAACTCTATCGACGATATTATTTTCCTTCTTACTGATTGGTTCACTAAAATGTAGAATCAGAGGTCAAATGTGTGTGCTACGCTTTTTGACACGTCGATATTTAGAGAGGTTTCACTAAGGTAATTTAAAAATATGCACTGTTTAGAAAGTTCTCGAAGATTATTAACATAATCAGTATATATTTATTGCATTTTTGTACAGTTGTATCGTTAATCTCCAGTTGCAGTCATACGTGTCTTATATTAAACCTTTGAAACAGAGTACCTAATTTATAATTTTATCAGATATAAATATTTTAGCCCTGAAATGTCACCAGTACTTCACAACGAATACGCTTGTTTTTGTAAATGTTGGATATGTCTGAAGCATAACTCAAAAAGAAAGAATTCAAAGAAAAAATTTAACATTGAGAGTGATAAAATTATACATGAAGTATGCTGTCTCAGAGTCCATTTTATTTTACTACCAGGCAATGAAGATTAAAAACGAAAGAAACATTCTCCGAAGAGTGTGTGGTACAATTAACGGGACTTACGGGCTAAGGTTCAGAAATTAGTCTTCATAAGGTGATGCAGATATCAGTGTTTTCAAATGACAGCAACAGCTGGACATTACACACAATGAAATCAGACGATGCGTAGTTAGAAGTAGCAAACATGAGATATTCAAGGACTGTGACAGGAACTGGTCATTCTGAATATTTATAACAATATACAGGGAAATAAATTAAACCGGAAATAACGTTTTGAAGATAGGAACAGAGAGATAATACCAAAGATCTTATTTGAGTATATGAGTTGTTTGGAATGACGACATCAGAATTTAGGTAACTTCCTGGAACATCCATAAATATTATAATATGTGTGTATCTATATGCGTGTAAGCGCTCGCGCGAGTATGTGTGTGTGTGTGTGTGTGTGTGTGTGTGTGTGTGTGTGTGTGTGTGTGTGTGTGTGTGTATGTATGTGTGTGTGTGTGTGTGTGTCTAATCTTGGTTCATATATCCCTTTCTGTTGGACAATAATCCCTGTCAGGGTAGGAAACACTTGCCCATTATCATTCCTGAGACGTCATAAAAAATAAGATGCATGAAAAATTCTTGTACATTCCTCCTAACTCCATTCGCAACAGGTTTTGCAGAGAATATCCAAATGTCCCGCTGAATGTATCTGCAAAACTATATCATTCAGTGAGACACAGCCCTGGAGATGTGACTGCATAAACATTGAGATGTGTGAAAATAATTTGATACTTCACTGCAAACACAGTTCTTTTTCTGTGTTCATTTCTAATATATAATTGACAAAATGAATACTTAAGCAATTCTGTGTTTGTTAGCTACCAGTTAATAATAAAATTAGTGGTACAAACAATAAAATCAGTGAACAAAAGAGATACTGGTAACTTTATAAATATTTACAAAAGTGGACGAAAGTAAAAATGTAGTGCTCATGGAGAGACTAAATTCATAGCTAAATCCCATAAACGCTTCAAAATTTTGGTTCTGAAGAAATAAAACCTAAGACAAGAGAATAAATTGAAAATTATTCACATGGATTGTAAGTAGGCTGTTTAGCTTTTTTTTTGGTAACGCCACGTAGCGCTCTGTCTGAAAACCACTGACTGTGCTGGGTAGAGTCTGTGGGACAGTTGGAGGTGAGCCGACAGCATTGGTGGATGTGGAGAGAAAGATGCGAGAGTTTTGAGAGGTTATTATAAGTCGATGATCTGGAGATCGCTCCCCACACCATGATGCCGGGTGTTGGCCCTGTGTGCCTCGGTCGTATGCATTCCTGATTGTGGCGCTCACCTGCACGGCGCCAAACACGCATACGACCATCATTGGCACCAAGGCAGAAGCGACTCTCATCGCTGAAGACGACACGTCTCCATTCGTCCCTCCATTCACACCTGTCGCGACACCACTGAAGGCGGGCTGCACGATGTTGGGTCGTGAGCGGAAGACGGCCTAACGGTGTGCGGGACCGTAGCCCAGCTTCATGGAGACGGTTGCGAAGGGTCCTCGCCGATACCCCAGGAGCAACAGTGTCCCTAATTTGATGGGAAGTGTCGGTGCGGTCCCCTACGGCACTGCGTAGGATCCTACGGTATTGGCGTGCATCCGTGCATCGCTGCGGTCCGGTCCCACGTCGACGGGCACGTGCACCTTCCGCCGACCACTGGCGACAACATCGATTTACTGTGGAGACCTCACGCCCCACGTGTTGAGCAATTCGGCGGTACGTCCACCCGGCCTCCCGCATGCCCACTATACGCCCTCGCTCAAAGTCCGTCAACTGCACATACGGTTCACGTCCACGCTGTCGCGGCATGCTATCAGTGTTAAAGACTGCGATGGAGCTCCGTATGCCACGGCAAACTGGCTGACACTGACGGCGGCGGTGCACAAATGCTGCGCAGCTAGCGCCATTCCACGGCCAACACCGCGGTTCCTGGTGTGTCCGCTGTGCCGTGCGTGTGATCATTGCTTGTACAGCCCTCTCGCAGTGTGCGGAGCAAGTATGGTGGGTCTGACACACCGGTGTCAATGTGTTCTTTTTTCCATTTCCAGGAGTGTAGTTCGCCCGCATAAACAATCATGACAGCTCCTTTGTTCAACTATTAAAACGTTATTTGCACACTACCTTTGCTTTTCAGAGCTTCATCATAATTTAAATAGAAAAGTATATCCTTCAGAATTATTGAGCAATACTCATAGAATTTATCCAAAATCTGAAAGACGCACAATCGCACAGCAGTAAACTACAGTATCCTGCCGGAATTAGTACACAGTTTTAGAAGTCTACATTTCGTTCAAGATTTGTTGTTGCAACAGTGCATATGGAGTACATGAAATGATTACAAAAATGGTGCAAATGGCTATGAGCTCTTTGGGACTTAACATCTGACGTCATCAGTCCCCTAGAACTGATAACTATGTAAACCTAAAGAACCTATGGACATCACACACATCAATGTCCGAGGCAGGATTCGAACCTGCGACCGTAGGAGTGGCGCGATTCCGAACTGAAGCTCTGTAACAGTTTTTGGTTGACGAGTCGCACAAGTCATTGCTCATCCCATCATATCCCACACAGCTAGATTGGAGACAAGTCCGGAGATTGCAAAGGCCTTGGAAATCCCTGCACCTCTTGCAGAGCGTGTTGAGTTTCATGGGCAGTGTGTGGGGGAGAATTGTCCTGTTAGAACATGACGTTCCGTTCCTGCTGCAAGAACGGCAAAATAATGGATCTAACAACATTCTGCATGTATCGAGCGCTGGTTAGCGTCCCCTTCAGTAAATCATAGGCGCATGAGAATTGTAACTTTACATCCGAGACCATAAGGCCACGGTGGGGCCAATGTGTCTCGGACGAAAGCACTCTACTAAGCAGTACATCCGTCGGACGTCCGAGCTAACATCACTTGCGTGCAGGCGGAATCTTCTTTCACCGCTGAAAAACACGGCGCGCCATTCCAAGTGATCTTTTGACTGCACCAGTAGATTCCTGCTCGCCGATGCTGTGGCTTGAGTGAAAGACGGGCCCAAGGTGCGTGCCAAGAGTCCCACAGTTAATTATTCGTTCTGCTTGCTACAGTGATCAACGATCATCAGTGAAGACCCGTAGTGAGCAGATACCAATATTTGAATGCTGGCCTCTATTTTGACGCGAACCGAGGTTGGAATATTCCTACAACTTGTCCAGGGGCCTGAAGATGGCGTACTAAATCACCGAAACTGGCAGCCAAATAAAATAAGTTTGGAAATTAGACAGCTGAAGGGTGTTTGATTCGGAATCCTGTACCGAACAGCCGAGTCCCGCAACCATCTCCGAAAAAATGGACATACAGGCTCTAGAACAGTGTAGTTCAGCTGATGGCGTAGTGACTCGCGGTATTTTATAATAATGTGAGTCTGGCGAAAAATAGCCTAATTTGAAACCGTCAACTAAGGTTAAATTCTTCTTAGAAGTAAAATACAAAAATGTTGACAAAGAGATTAATATGATTTTTAGATTCATGTCTGAAAATAATGTAGAATATGCACATCACTAACAATCTAGTTGTCACAACGGTGTACGTTAACATTCAGCTCCTGTCTCTGTAGACCTATAAAGCCAGCAGTTGATGAACCAACACACCTCACATTAAAAATCGTATTTCCTATATTGGAGGATTTTAACATCATAAACATGGCTGATTATTGTCAGTTGCGCAATAATTATATTCGACAAATTAATCAGGTACAGCCAATTGTTGCGAATGTTAGGTTCTTATTCTTTACCGGTGACGAATATACAGTTCCATTAATTGTAACAGGTGCTAATGTTTAATAGCTTCAGACAAAGGGTAACTTATAAACCCGTAAAGAATACTTACAATTTTGCAACTGATGGCTATACCTGACTCCTTCTTCGAATCACAAATATGCTGGAGAAATTGTAGTGGGTGTGCGAGAAGGCGGCCGGTTACCTCAGAGGCGAAACACGGAGCAAATAGATCTGTCGTTGCAGGGTGAAGGGACGTGATGCAAGGAATGGATTCTTGTTTGTCTTCCACTGTTGACAGCTCACGGGCTTGTGTGGGTCGTACCATTCAGCTACTATGGAATGAATTTCAGCTGGAAGTAGAAAATGGATTCGTGAATCTAAGTTACAGAGAGGGTCTCTTCAAGTTCGGTACATATTTTTTAACAAGGAATATGAAATTGACTTGAAGCTTGCGTTATACAACGGAATGTGTAGAATAAAAATTACATTCAAAACATTTAGTAAACATTCGTGGTCGTGTCTTATAGTGCATAATGAGCTTAAAAATAAGTTCAGTTACTGTCATTACTCAATTAATCATCTGATCATACAGACAACAAAACACTTCGACAGACGACTGGTTTGGCCGAGAGGTTCTAGGCGCTTCAGTCTGGAACCACGCGACCGCTACTGTCGCAGGTTCGAATCCTGCCTCGGGCATGGATGCGTATGTTGTCCTTAGTTTAGTTAGGTTTAAGTAGTTGTAAGTTCTAGGGGACTGATGACCTCAGATGTTAAGTCGCATACTGCTGTTGCTAGGAATTCCCATTTAACAATTCCTATACTTGGTCATTCAAGGACGTAACAGCCTCACGCGGAATACCAGCGCATGTGTCTGGCATTTTTCGGAATCTACAAGTGCCGTTTACAACAAACGAACACAAATACGGAAAGCGTGCTTAAAATACACGAAAAAATAATTATATTCTAACCCTTCGACCTTATCAATATTGTCTTAGATGTCCAAATTGTCTATACGTATTGCATGTGGCTGGCAAAGGCAAGTTACAAAACTTGCACTAAATTATAATAGATCTGCATGTTTTTGCGACCTGACATGGATTACTTTAAGATTACGATGAATCTTCCTACGTACTGGCATGGCCAAACAAGATACACATATGAACCAAATGGACATACTACCCATACTGCATTGTGACGGTACTGCGAGATGACTGTTGACTGTGTAAACTTGGTGCCAACAAACCCTTGAGAAGACACTTGCTAGGTTCATCAGATTTAGCGGACCTCAGCACGCTCCAGTCGTGCACTGCCTTGTTTCGATGCAATGGTGGTTTTGTGAAACATAGTGGCAAAGATTAACATTCTGAAACAAATTAACTAGGTGGACCAACTGCTTAGGCTTTTATACCAGCAATCGTTCCCTGTCCATAGTGGCTGCCACCTAGAACTACAGTCTTGGATTGGCTGACGTATATGACACATTGGACAGTGAAATCATAGATGCAGCCATCTTGCACCACCATTGTGTCGGGACAAACCTGCATGACAATTAATGGACGTAACCATCTTGGTTTAAGAAGCCTTCTTCCCTGGAGGTGTGGAAATGGACAACTTCCACCTGAATGGAGTGTCATGTCCCAGGGAACAATTAAGAGTAATTGTGAATGGTGAAGATAGGGACAGGATTCGTAGACCCTATTTTTTGTCCTTGAATTGCAAACAAGAGGACAGTTGGTCCAGAGGATTAGAGGAGGGTGCTATGAATCATGCAGTTGTCGGGGAGGGGAATGGTTCGTTACAAATGATTCTCTTGCAACGCAGAGCGCAGTAAGGATGAATTTGGATTGGAGGATGGAGATGGGGATCACAAATTATTCTTTTGTACCCATATCCCAAATGAACTTGGCCTTGTGTGCTAGAAGTAGATGGACACGTATCATTTTGATATGTTGCGAAGGTGAGTAATAAATTAAAAAGATAAAACCATCTTATTTACAATCTCTGTACCATTTTTAGCTTATCCTTCTACTGCTCCCTGTATTAGCATGGAAGTTATACCATGATATCTTCAAACATGTTCTGTCATCTTCTCTCTTCTTCTTGTCAAAGTTTTTCTCACTCATTCACCAACTCTGTGGAGAACCAGGTCATTTTTTGTCATGTCAGTCTACCTATTTTTACCATATTTCTACAGCACCATGTCTTCGTTCCGTACAATGCTGTGCACCAATCGTACATTCTCGGATTTTTGTTTACGTTAAGGCCAATGTTTGATAGTAGCAGACTTCTTTCGGTCAGGAACGTCCTCTTTGCTAGCACTGTCACCTTTTTGTGTTCTTGCTTCGTCCATCAAGCCTTACTTCCTTCCAAGGTTCTGGCCGTGCGTTTCTAGGTGCTACAGTCTGGAACCACGTGACTGCTACGGTCGCAGGTTCGAATCCTGCCTCGGGCATGGATGTGTGTGATGTCCTTAGGTTAGTTCGGTTTAATTAGTTCTAAGTTCTAGGGACTGATGTCCACAGCAGTTAAGTCCCATAGTGCTCAGAGCCATTTGAACCTTCCAAGGTTCCCTCACTTCTTATACATCGTGATCCTCAATTTTAATTTTATGTTTATCGCTAATATCCTTTCAACTACTTCTCAGTAGGCTCGTTTTTCTTCGGTTTACCCTTTGTCCACAGTGTGTGCTCATTAGACCATTCCAATCACTGGATCCTGTAATTACTACTGGCTTTCACTGATACCAGTGTAATCAGCGAATCTTGTCACCTACATTCTTTCATCCTAAATTACATTCCCACACCTGAACCTTTCGTCTCTTTCCGTTATTGCTTCTTCGACCTGACACTGAACAGCAGGGTCGAAAGACCTCGGCCCCATCTCATACTGCTTCTAACCTAATAAGTTTGTTCTTGGCATTGCGAAGACTATATAAATGAAATAAACTACTCATTTGGGTATGGACTGTTTTCTTTCCGTTATTGCTTCTTCGATCTAAGACTGAAGAGCAGATTCGAAAAACCTCTGCCACATCTAATCTGAGAACGTTGTCCTTGGTCCTGCGACGACTAAATGAATGAAGTAAAACGACTCCTTTAGGTATTGACAGAAGCCGCCTCTAGTTGCAAAACGGGTGTGATAGTAATTTTCATGTAAATTATAGAGACAATTAAATTACCAACACTTGATTTCATCAATTTTAAGTATTTCAGGAGAAGCTCTGAATAAATACAGCATTAATTTCAGAACATATTTGTAATTTCAGAGATTGTTGCATTGTCTGCTTTGCAGAATATATACCTATGTAAATGGAGAAAGTGCAAGCATTCTTCTTCTACCTTACATTTATGCTTAATGCTGCACTAGAAACAAAGCGGTGGTTCTACGGTAACTAACCACCTACAAGACAAAATAGAGGAGACATGTTGCTCGCCGGCCGGAGTGGCCGTGCGGTTCTAGGCGCTACAGTCTGGAACCGCGAGACCCCTACGGTCGCAGGTTCGAATCCTGCCTCGGGAATGGATGTGTGTAATGTCCTTAAGTTAGTCAGATACAAGTAGTTCTAAGTTCTAGGGGACTGATGACCTCATAAGTTGAGTCCCATAGTGGTCAGAGCCATACGAGCCATTACCAACATGTTGCTCCCCATTATGTGCTGCAATTGAGTAGGGTTGCAAGTGAAGTGTTTTCCTCTGTCGTTGCTTCATAAAACAAAATTTTTAATGATAAATGCAAACCACAAGATTGTTGATGTTACACTGTGTTTTCGTATAAATTAATACTTAGACCTTCCACAAGCTTGTAATTTTCATTTATAAGGTCAAGAAGTAACAACTGGACTGCCATTTGGGTGAAGTATATGCACTTGGAAGGCCACAGTACTCATACTATATATAGCCCGTGACTGGGCTGTTGCCCTGACGGCAAGTAGAGTAAGCGATTAGAAAGGGGAGAGTGGAGGTCCCAGCGCCCTTGCTGCCTTTTACCCCGTTACTACACAGTAGCTGGCTGCCTGTATTTGGGATCATTTTGCCCTTGTCCATATATACAGTAAGACTCAAAGGAAAAAATACACGAGCTTTTTGTACGAAATTTAATACAGTTAAATTTTGTACTGAGGTGTTTTTTCCCTAGCAGGCCACAATTTTCGAGTTATTTAAGATAAAGCATCCAAAAGTAACTTTCAAATGCTCACATTCATCTCTCACCAACCGGCATTTCCAGTATGTTGTCCGTCGGACTCCCACATAACACTACGAAAATTTCCAACTACACGAGTTGTTCCCAACATTCGACGTTTTTTATCTCTGTTGATTGAGCTATTACTCCTCCAGCACTGCTGAGTATTTCGACAACATTTTTAATTTAAACGGGCCTGTGAGAGTAATGTGAAAGTTACACTAAAACTAGTTAAGTTGACAATTCGATCCACACTGAACCCTTACAAGCACAGTAGTTTCTTAATAAGAAGACCTGGGGAAACAGTGGTGTAATTATTTATTTTATGTTGTTAGTATTCGCAAAAGTATTAGGTAAAATTTACACAGAAGTCATTTTCGAATTCGTAAGTGCTCGAATAAGCTGGTGAAAATGACAGACAAAGTGTAATTTCTTTGATCAAAATTTTGAGACAGTACATGTTTGTGCGAAATTATAGCGTGTCGATTGAATAAGTGCGAGAAACTGGAACTGATTGGATTGGGGTGTTACAGTCTCATGTTAAAAATGTATACAGTTTTGAATTACATCGTACAAAAAGGATGAAATTCACACATAATTTTTGGAGAACGACAGGAAAATATTTCAATAGTAATTAAATTGGTAGTAGGGTGAACAGTAGAAGAAGCATGTTATTCGTTAATGACAAATAGAATCTCTTTTTTTAAGCAGGCACGGATCAAGAAAATGTAGGAAAAATGGAGGATGACTTGTTAGCTTTAAACAGGCTGATTCGTAGAAGGTTTACAGGTATTTCTGATTTTCGTTAATATTGCAAGTTTGAATTACTTTAATAGACTTCAGGTTTTCGTCGTTATGAGATAAAGCGATGCTGCCTACAGTTAATGAAGTCTAACAAGTAGTGTTACTGCACATAATTTTAAAAGTGGTTCTTCACTGTATTATAGTAATGTGATATCAGGTCAGATGAGTGGTAACGGGAACTGAAACTGATGAATTAAAATGGGCTGAATAGGCGTAGGAACGACACTTGCGGAAAATGAACCAATGCTTGTCATTGCGATACATACCTGTACCATTGGCCACTGATTGAAGTATGTGGTAGTAATAGGCATCGCTAATTAACGTCTACTCAGACTACACACGTCTTCGGCAATGGAACGCTGTCTTTTACAAATAATATTCACATTGTCTGAATCATATGGCTCGTAGCTCCATACTTAATTGTACTGATCAGTGAGTTACAGATTTGAGTTCTTGTCCGAAACTCAGCTACAATCAATGTGGATGTGTGTAGTTGGCTCCCAATGTCATTATATTTTTCCTGGTAGGAAAATAGATACTTTTATTGTTAAGAATATTAGTTGTAACATTTGTGGAACGTTGAGTGTAGAAGAATTCTGGATATCGAACTCAGGATCATGCTTTTGGTGTTCCAGATGGAAAACATCAAAATCTAGCTAGGACATTCAATGGTGCTTTTCCTTGTAACGTATTGTTTGAAAAATACCAAAGACAAGACAATACCGTGTACTATATATATTTTATTTTTTAAAAATATTTTGGGGTGTTCGTATTTGGCTTTTGTCTTCTATCTGAAAGAAACATATCGTGAACGATATTAAGGGAAGCATGCCTCCCGGACGGAGAAAAGCGAGTATTTAAATTAGTGAATAAGTAATTGAATAAGTAATAAATATTTCTTTTTGTGGACCAACTTATATTTAAGTATGTTTTCTGAAATTTTTCTGTTCTTAATGTTTTCATTACGCTGCGCTGTTTTTAATTGCGAAAGGTGTATAATCCAGCTAACTTCCCTGCAAATCTACCTTTGTAGCTCTCTCTAATGTCGTCTGCAGTGCCACAGCTGACTTCATTAACATGGAGAGCGATGCGAAGAGGTAATTCAGAGACAGCAGTGCGGCGGGCGTCAGAGGGGACGCGCGAGCAAAGCCGCTTTGGAAGTGCTGCGGCAGGGTGTCAGCAGGTCAGCCCAGCTCGCCTGATGTAATAAAGACGTCTGCTAGGGCAAGTTTCGCACAGACCATCCAGCTCAGATTCCTTGATTAAGCAAAGCACCCATGATCCCTATTACTGGAAATAGAGCTGAGTCCTAGGTAGGAACTAGAAATTTCGACGAGTTAAATCATCTCCAGTTTGTAAATGGAACAAGATTTCCATATCATCGTGCGTCCTAGAAGGGACCAAAAAAGAAAGTTACTTAAAGTTTCACGAGAAGAAGGAGTTACACTGCGTGAGCAAAGGCGACGGAATCTTTATTTATACTAGGTCTTCAACTTTGCTTCCGCCGTTTTTTCTCGAAGTTTGGGGCTTTATTGTGAAAAACTTACTAGAAAATTATGATTCATAGTGTTGTCCATCGCTGGCCACTACATTCTCCCATTTTTCAGATAGCATACGAATCCCGTGGCGGAAGAACTGGGCATCTTTTTTTGGGAATCCATGAATCGATTCAACTTTGCACTTGTTCTACATCTGCATACACTCTATGCAATCCACCATACGGTGCGTGGCGGAGGGTACCTCGTACCACAACTACCATCTTCTCTCCCTGTTCCACTCCCAAACAGAACGAGGGAAAAATGACGGCCTATATGGATCTGTACGAGCCCTAACCTCTCTTATCTTATCTTTGTGGTCTTTCCGCGAAATGTAAGGTGGCGGCAGTAAAATTGTACTTCAGTCAGCCTCAAATGCTGGTTCTCTAAATTTCCTCAGTAGCGATTCACGAAAATAACGCCTCCTTTCCTCTAGAGACTCCCACGCGAGTTCCTGAAGCACATCCGTAACACTCGCGTGATGATCGAACCTACCACTAACAAATCTAGCAGCCCGCCTCTGAATTGCTTCTATATCCTCCCTCAATCCGACCTGACAGGGACCCCAAACATCTCAAGCATAGGTCGTATTAGTGTTTTATAAGCGGTCTCCTTTACTGTTGAACCACATCTTCCCAAAATTCTACCAATGAACCGAAGATCACTATCCGCCTTCCCCATTACATGTTTGTCACACTTCATATCGCTCTTCAATGTTACGCCCAAATATTTAATCGACGTGACTGTGTCAAGCGCTACACTACTAACGGAGTATTTAAACATTAGAGGATTCTTTTTCCTGTTTTTTTTTTTTTTTTTTTTTTTTTTTGTCATCAGTCTACTGACTGGTATGGTGCAGCCCGCCACGTATTCCTTTCCTGTGCTAACCTCTTCATCTCAGAGTAGCATTTGCAACCTACGTCCTCAATTATTTGCTTGACGTATTCCAATCTCTGTCTTCCTCTACAGTTTTTGGCCTCTACAGTTCCCTCTAGTACCATGGAAGTCATTCCCTCATGTCTTAGCAGATGTCCTATCATCCTGTCCTCTCTCCTTATCAGTGTTTTCCACATATTCCTTTCCTCTCCGATTTTGCGTAGAACTTCCTCATTCGTTACCTTATCAGTCCACCTAATTTTCAACATTCGTCTGTAGCACCACATCTCAAATGCTTCGATTCTCTTCTGTTCCGGTTTTCCCACAGTCCATGTTTCACTACCATACAATGCTGTACTCCAGACGTACATCCTCAGAAATTTCTTCCTCAAATTAAGGCCGGTATTTGATATTAGTAGACCTCTCTTTGCCAGAAATGCCTTTTTTGCCATAGCGAGTCTGCTTTTGATGACCTCCTTGCTCCGTCCGTCATTGGTTATTTTACTGCCTAGGTAGCAGATTTCCTTAACTTCATTGACTTCGTGACCATCAATCCTGATGTTAAGTTTCTCGCTGTTCTCATTCCTACTACTTCTCATTACCTTCGTCTTTCTCCGATTTACTCTCAAACCATACTCAGCACTCATTAAACTGTTCATTCCATTCAGCAGATCATTTAATTCTTCTTCACTTTCACTCAGGATAGCAATGTCATCAGCGAATCGTATCACTGAAATCCTTTCACCTTGTATTTTAATTCCGCTCCTGAAACTTTGTTTTATTTCCGTAATTGCTTCCTCGATGTATAGATTGAAGAGTAGGGGCGAAAGGCTACAGCCTTGTCTTACACCCTTTTTAATACGAGCACTTCGTTCTTGATCGTCCACTCTTATTATTCCCTCTTGGTTGTTGTACATATTGTATATGACCCGTCTCTCTCTATAGCTTACCCCTACTTTTTTCAGTATCTCGAACAGCTTGCATCATTTTATATTGTCGAACGCTTTTTCCAGGTCGACAAATCTTATGAACGTGTGTTGATTTTTCTTTAGCCTTGCTTCCATTATTAGCCGTAACGTCAGAATTGCCTCTCTCGTGCCTTTACTTTTCCTAAAGCCAAACTGATGGTCACCTAATGCATTCTCAATTTTCTTTTCCATTCTTCTGTATATTATTCTTGTAAGCAGCTTCGATGCATGAGCTGTTAAGCTGATTGTGCGATAATTCTCGCACTTGTCAGCTCTTGCCGTCTTCGGAATTGTGTGGATGATGCTTTTCCGAAACTCAGATGGTATGTCGCTAGACTCATATATTCTACACACCAACGTGAATAGTCGTTTTGTTGCCACTTCCCCTAATGATTTTAGAAATTCTGATGGAATGTTATCTATCCCTTCTGCCTTATTTGACCGTAAGTCCTCAAAAGCTCTTTTAAATTCCGATTCTAATACTGGGTCCCCTATCTCTTCTAAAACGACTCCTGTTTCTTCTTCTATCACATCAGATAAATCTTCACCCTCATAGATGCTTTCAATGTATTCTATCCACCTATCTGCTCTCTACTCTGCATTTAACAGTGGAATTCCCGTTGTACTCTTAATGTTACCACCGTTGCTTTTAATGTCACCAAAGGTTGTTTTGACTTTCCTGTATGCTGAGTCTGTCCTTCCGACAATCATATCTTTTTCGATGTCTTCACATTTTTCCTGCAGCCGTTTCGCCTTAGCTTCCGTGCACTTCCTATTTATTTCATTCCTCAGCGACTTGTATTTCTGTATTCCTAATTTTCCCGGAACATGTTTGTACTTCCTCCTCTCATCAATCAACTAAAGTATTTCTTCTGTTACCCATGGTTTTTTCGCAGCTACCTTCTTTGTACCTATATTTTCCTTCCCAACTTCTGAGATGGCCCTTTTTAGAGATGTCCATACCTCTTCAACTGTATTGCCTACTGCGCTATTCCTTATTGCTGCATCTATAGCGTTAGAGATCTTCAAACGTATCTCGTCATTCCTTCCCACTTCTTAGCGTATTGATTCTTCCTGACTACTGTCTTGAACTTCAGCCTACTCTTCATCACTACCATATTGTGGTCTGAGTATATATCTGCTCCTGGGTACGCCTTAAAATCCAGTATCTGATTTCGGAATCTCTGTCTTACCATGATGTAATTTAATTGAAATCTTCCCTATCTCCCGGCCTTTTCCAAGTATACCTCCTCCTCTTGTGATTCTTGAACAGGGTATTCGCTATTACTAGCTGAAACTTGTTACAGAACTCAATTAGTCTTTCTCCTCTTTCATTCCTTGTCCCAAGCCCATACTCTCCTGTAACCTTTTCTTCTACTCCTTCACCTACAACTAACTGCATTCCAGTCGCCCATGACTATTAGATTTTCGTCCCCCTTTACATACTGCATTACCCTTCCGATATCCTCATACACTCTCTCTATCTTTTCATTTTCAGCTTGCGACGTCGGCATGTATACCTGAACTATCGTTGTCGGTGTTGGTCTGCTGTCGATTCTGATTAGAACAACCCGGTCACTGAACTGTTCACAGTAACACACCCTCTGCCCTACCTTCCTATTCATAACGAATCCTACACCTGTTATACCATTTTCTGCTGCTGTTGATATTACCCGATACTCATCTGACCAGAAATCCTTGTCTTCCTTCCACTTCACTTCACTGGCCCCTACTATATCTAGATTGAGCCTTTGGATTTCCCTTTTCAGATTTTCTAGTTTCCCTACCACGTTCAAGCTTCTGATATTCCATGTCCCGACTCGTAGAACGTTTTGCCAATGGAGAGATCACCATGACACTTCTTCAACCAAAGGCCACATGTCCTGTGGATACACGTTACGAGTCTTTAATCCATTTATCTATATCTAGAGTTAGCTGCCATTTTTTACACCAATCACAAATCCTGTCCAAGTCATCTTGTATCCTCCTACAGTCACTCAACGACGACACATTCCCGTGCACCACAGTATCATCAGCAAACAACCGTACATTGAAACTTCCTGGCAGATTAAAACTGTGTGCCCGACCGAGACTCGAACTCGGGACCTTTGCCTTTCGCGGGCAAGTGCTCTACCAACTGAGCTACCGAAGCACGACTCACGTCCGATACTCACAGCTTTACTTCTGCCAGTATCCGTCTCCTACCTTCCAAACTTTACAGAAGCTCTTCTGCGAAACTTGCAGAACTAGCACTCCTGAAAGAAAGGATACTGCGGAGACATGGCTTAGCCACAGCCTGGGGGATGTTTCCAGAGTGGTCGGGCACACAGTTTTAATCTGCCAGGAAGTTTCATATCAGCGCACACTCCGCTGCAGAGTGAAAATCTCATTCTGCAGCCGTACATTGGTATCCACCCTACCCAAAAGATCATTTATGTAGATAGAGAACAACAGCTGACCTACCACACCTCCCTGGGGCACTCCAGATGATCTCCTCACCTCCGATGAACACTCACCATCGAGGACAACGTACTGGGTTCTGTTACTTAACAACTCATTTGATCGGAAGTGCTGGTCAGCCAGACTGTGTGGCACTGATCGAAAAAGGTGGTAGTCAGCTAGAGCAACGTATGGAGAATACGCCGGGAGGGATAGAACTTCTCATTTCAACGTTTCGATGCATATTTTTTCGGGTCGAGCTCTGACCTGCTGCAAAATTAGCTTTACGTGTCTATCGCTGTGTTGTGGCCGTTCGTGTTTTAGCGCTGGGCTCGAACGGATCAACTGCTTTCGATAATGGTGTCCTGTGATTGTCTCCGTCTGTTTCAGTAGCTACGAAAACGTTATGTCTTCCGCCGCCATGGCGGTCTTCGGCACCAAAATCACCGTTCTTAAGGCGTTGACAACATTCTCGGCACTTTCCTCGACTAATAGTTACCTCACCATTGGTCTTAACCAGCACTTTAAGAGCCACAGCCGCAGATTTCTTCATGTTAAAGCAGAAAATTAAAACTTCTCGCAAATGGCGAGAAATCGATACGTAAGTTGACGAACTTATTCGAGAATAACCTTATTATGAAATAACAAATCGACTAGTATTTTTATAGCATTATATTGACAGATGTCTAAGCTTATTGTATTACACCTATGACCAACCACCTAAACCCTAATAGCCGCTACTGCCCTCTATTGCAAAACGGTGGAAGCGAAGTTGTAGACGTAATAATTAAACTGACAGCGTTCCAAGTGCTGCACTTCAAGCTCCATACATCGCAGGACGATTAAATATAGTAGGTATGTTCATTAATCGGTGCACTTGCAGAGTGTGCTGAAACAAAGTAATAGTTCCACTTTCGCACCGCGTGAAAACATATCGCTGTATGAAGTCAGAGCCGGTCGGGGTGGCCTAGCGGTTCTAGGCGCTACATTCTGACACTGCGCGACCGTTACGGTCGCACTTTCGAATCCTCCCTCGAGCATGGATGCGTGTGATGTCCTTATGTTAGTTAGGTTTAAGTAGTTCTAATTTCTAGGGGGCTGATGACCTCAGAAGTTAAGTCCCATAGTGCTCAGAGCCTTTTGAACCATTTGAACGACTGAAACGTCGTCAATTTAGCTATGTCCATCCGCTACATTCCTTACTGTGTCCCAGGCTCACAACGCCTTCAGGCAGCTTTCAAGTTCATATTGGGCAGTGGTCATAATGTGACTAACAAGTACATTAACGAATGTACACACATCGGTAATTTCCATGGAGAAAATGAGAAAAACCTGTCCTCTCGTTGGATGAAACACGTTTGTCATTACATCGGGTCGATGGCCATGTCAGGGTACGCCGTCATTCTGACGAACGCCTGGCTAGGTGGGGCAGCGGTTGGCAAAAATTTGGAAAATTGTAGTAAGGTCTCTTGGGACAAAACTGCTGAGGTCATCGGTCCCTAAGCTTACACACTGCTTAATCTAGCTTATACTAACTTACGCTAAGGACGACTCACACAGCCATGTCCGAGGGAGGACTTGAACTTCCGATGGGGGGAGCCGCGAGGACCGTGACAAGACGACCAAGACCTCACGGCTACCCCGCGTGGCAGTGGTTAGCACATTGGACTCGCAGACGGGAGAACAACGATTCAAACATGCGACCGGCCAGCCTGATTTAGCTTTCAAGAAAATGCCGGGATGATTCCATTGAAAAGACACGAGCGACTTTCTTCCTTCCCTAATCCGATGGGACCTATGACCTCGCTGTTTGGTTCTTTCCCCCCTTCCCCCGAAATCAGCAGACCAGCCAATCTGGCGAAACGTTTACCGAAACATGCACCAGACCACGGATGCGCGCTGACTATGAGGGGACATTCACCTGCGATTTCATGAGACTTGTAGTAGTAATCGAAGGTACGATGACAGCTGCGTACTGCTGCATTATTCGAGTCCAGGAGCAGCACTATTTGATGGCTTAATGCTTATGGTTTGGTATAATCCCTTGACCATTTACACCATCTCCAAGGCTGACGCAGTATGCAGACTAGGGTGTTCCATCCTTAAGAACTGTCATAATAATGTGGGTCCTTTTTGACGCTTCTCGAAATGTTCGGATGAGAGTTTTGCTGTGAAATACTACCAGCTACTAATTTGATGTTAAAGGGCACATAAAGCTATGTCTCTCAAACTTATTAGTAATACACATACCTCCCTATATAGTGCATTCGAGTGATATTTTCTTCGAGAAAGTGATAGTCATGGCTTTCATAAAAGAATCGCAGTATGAGGAATAATCCTGGCAGGAATATGCTACATTAGATAAAAGTAGGAAACTTTTGGGTATTATATAGTCAGCGCCAAGTTATTGTGAGTGCAAATGGTTATAGCCACAGTACCCTATGCGTGTGGGGTAACAGTGTTACTGACGAGCCCTGTTAGCATAGATTTTGGGAGAGGAGACATTCATGAACTCGTTTAGTAAAAAATGTGTTGTACAATGCAACAGTGGTACAGCCACGTAAGTTTTGTCTATTGCAATACTCATAAAGATTTTGAACAACCTTGTAAACTTTCAAGGTTACATGGTTTACACGTAAATGGTTCACCATTCAGTTACTTACATTTGAACTAACCGTGGGTCAGTATCAAAAAAGTGAAAGCAGGCGTATCTTTCGGTTCACAGATGAAAGGAAATTTTAAACACACCCGTCTGAAATAGAGCTGAAGGACAAGGGGAAAACTGCATGACTCCCCTTTAGGAAAGACAGAAAATTTCTAGAAACTGTGAATAACATTAAGCTCTCGTATGAACAACTGGAACACCTTACTTACTTAGAATACATTTTTCCAATCTTAATTTATTTCCTTACTTCAAACTGTAGTGACATAGATGTACAAGAGAGTGAGCGCTTCCACCAATAAATTTCACCGGTACAGTAAATGTAATGCCATGACAAGTGTCTTTGCTGGTTACTGAAATGTGACACTGCCATAGTTTAGTGATGTGCAAGTCGCCGAAGTGGCGTCATATGGAAAGACTTGCACCAGGCGCGCGGTCTACCGGACGGGAGGCCCTCGTCACACGACGTTATTATTATTACCAGAGGCAAGACAGAAACCTTCGGTCTTAAGATATTATATGGATTTTCTAAACGTTTTCCAACTTTTCCTCTTAGATAAGCTTCCTTAATTCAAATATCAGAAATAAGAAATTAATTTTTCATTTTCTCGTCTTTTTCCCAATTACATGTACTGGATAAAAGCGATATCCATCGGCAAAATTTCGGAGGTTGCTTAAGGAAATCTTCCGGGTCTTCGAGTCTTTTCGTAGCAGGGACCCGTGATTTCCAGGGACCTATTGCAGAGCAATTGCGTCTCGCTTGATTGCTCACCAAAGTTAATCTATTTTACCTGCATGGCACTTAAAATATCTGGAAAACACTCTAAATGTCGACGGTATGATCTGCGTGTCTTTTTTTTTTGAAATAAACTTGTCCCGTTCACTCGATGTACTTCCTGTTGACAACAGTAATGCCCGCCTTGCTCTTGGTACTATTAGCTTCCTTTCACTATTACTGTGGCCTGTCTCCAGCCTTGTTCTTCCGACAGCGTTAGATATAATTCGATAGTTGACCCGTGGTAATGAGTGGTATTTATAATGTGTTTGCGAGTGTATCCGTGCTAGACTCTTGAGTATCTTCCTTGCCCAGAGCGGTCAACTGGGATAGAAGTCTGTCCCAAAATTTCCAGGAATGATCTTTGGTAGTTCGCAACGCTGGCTGGCGGGGCGGAGCTTCTATTGGAGACGTTGGTGAGGGACCTAAGCTTTGAATCGAGACCGGTGCCAGTCGCTTGCGGGCAGCTGTACAGACAGGGTCATGCTCTGCACGGAGAAGACTAATGCAAACTTGTCGAGGAAAAAGTGGACCTCTTTTTGGAGCAGGATTATGGAAACAAGTTCTGTGTGAGACTGGAGGAAAACGGGACGGAGTGGCTGGAAAGGCTTTAGAAAGCCTATGGTGATCGGACTATGAAACAAAAGTAAACTTTCTTGAGGCGCATTGGCTACGAGGAAGGACAGGACCGTGTCAAAGACGACGACCGCTCGGGACACCAATCGACATCACAAACGAACGATCTGGTGCAAAAAGTTCGACAAGTTGTAGACAAGGACTGATGATGAAGTGATGATTGCAGAGGGGTGTGAAATATCAAAAACAACCGTTCGCTGTTCTGCACAGAAATGATGCCAAAAGTCCTAAAGAGTGAGATGAAGGAGCAGCATCGCTACGAAATGGACCCAGAATTTTTGAACAGAGTGAACAGAGGGGACGAGATATGGAGTTCTGAGTGTGATGCCGAAACAGAACGTCAGAGCAGCTAGTGGTACACTAAGGACTCTCTTTACCCGAAAAATGAAAGGATGAGCAAATACCAAATCGAAAAGATCTGGTTAACAGTGAATTCGTTCCACAAGAACAAATTCAACAAGAAATTTTACTGTGAAGTGCTCAAATGGTTATGGAAAAGTGGTCGAAGCATATGAAAAGAAATCATGACAACTGGATCGTGCTCCATGACAACACGTCAAGCCACACGGCGCTCATTGTCTCAGGGTTGACGGCGAAAATGGGTGCGACAACGCTGCCCCAACCGCCGTGCAGCCTCAATCTGGCACCAGTGGGCTTCTTTTTGTTACCAAGGATCAAAAGGAGCCGTGAAAGGAACACGGCATGGGACGCTGGTGACGGTAAAAGCAGCTTCGACGACCGCATTGACTAATTCCAGGGTGCCTTGAATGATTGGGTAAAGTGTTGGAAATAATGCGTCGATGCAGGGGGAGTATACTCATAGTTTGAATATTTCTGAAAAGACTGTAAACTGATATTGATTGATTAAACGATTGAAAACAATACATTCTGGGAACCTCTGGGACAGAACCTGTGTGCAGACCTAGGCTGAGCGGTTAACCTCGCCGGGACAGTCGTGTACTGGAGAAAGTGCGCGCACATTGCCCTCTCTCCCGTGTTGTATGTGCCACTTGCTGGCATCGCTCCCTGTCGTGGCCGAGTGGGTGCCTTCTACTTGGGCCTTTCATTTCTGGCGCGTTTCCTGCAGTCTTTGCCAGGATGTTAACTTCGAGAAGCGCCTTAAGAAAATTGTGAAGCTAACTGTGTTAACGTTGGTACACGAAACCGACAGCTATGAAATCATTACTCCACGATAGTCAAGGACGTAAATAATTTTGGTTAGAATTATTTTGGTTAGAACTCTCAGTCTGTGTCTGCAGAATCAAAGCATTTTTAACTGTGTTGAATATATCGAACATATAGATACAGATTTAACTCCATTTTATGCCCATTCAATCTTCTTTAATATGCAATTATCAACAAAATCCTGTATGGTATAACATGCGCAAATTACACTCCTGGAAATGGAAAAAAGAACACATTGACATCGGTGTGTCAGACCCACCATACTTGCTCCGGACACTGCGAGAGGGCTGTACAAGCAATTATCACACGCACGGCACAGCGGACACACCAGGAACCGCGGTGTTGGCCGTCGAATGGCGCTAGCTGCTCAGCATTTGTGCACCGCTGCCGTCAGTGTCAGCCAGTTTGCCGTGGAATACGAAGCTCCATCGCAGTATTTAACACTGGTAGCATGCCGCGACAGCGTGGACGTGAACCGTATGTGCAGTTGACGGACTTTGAGCGAGGGCGTATAGTGGTCATGCGGGAGGCCGGGTGGAGGTACCGCAGAATTGCTCAACACGTGGGGCGTGAGGTCTCCACAGTACATCGATGTTGTCGCCAGTGGTCGGCAAAAGGTGCACGTGCCCGTCGACCTGGGACCGGACCGCAGCGACGCACGGATGCACGCCAAGACCGTAGGATCCTACGCAGTGCCGTAGGGGACCGCACCGCCACTTCCCAGCAAATTAGGGACACTGTTGCTCCTGGGGTATCGGCGAGGACCATTCGCAACCGTCTCCATGAAGCTGGGCTACGGTCCCCACACCGTTAGGCCGTCTTCCGCTCACGCCCCAACATCGTGCAACCCGCCTCCAGTGGTGTCGCGACAGGCGTGAATGGAGGGACGAATGGAGACGTGTCGTCTTCAGCGATGAGAGTCGCTTCTGCCTTGGTGCCAATGATGGTCGTATGCGTGTTTGGCGGCGTGCAGGTGAGCGCCACAATCAGGACTGCATACGACCGAGGCACACAGGGCCAACACCCGGCATCATGGTGTGGGGAGCGATCTCCTACACTGGCCGTACACCTCTGGTGATCGTCGAGGGCACACTGAATAGTGCACGGTACATCCAAACCGTCATCGAACCCATCGTTCTACCATTCCTAGACCAGTTAGGGAACTTGCTGTTCCAACAGGACAATGCACGTTCGCATGTATCCCGTGCCACCCAACGTGCTCTAGAAGGTGTAAGTCAACTACCCTGGCCAGCAAGATCTCCGGATCTGTCCCCCATTGAGCATGTTTGGGACTGGATGAAGCGTCGTCTCACGCGGTCTGCACGTCCAGCACGAACGCTGGTCCAACTGAGGCGCCAGGTGGAAATGGCATGGCAAGCCGTTCCACATGACTACATCCAGCATCTCTACGATCGTCTCCATGGGAGAATAGCAGCCTGCATTGCTGCGAAAGGTGGATATACACTGTACTAGTGCCGACATTGTGCATGCTCTGTGGCCTGTGTCTATGTGCCTATGGTTCTGTCAGTGTGATCATGTGATGTATCTGACCCCAGGAATGTGCCAATAAAGTTTCCCCTTCCTGGGACAATGAATTCACCGTGTTCTTATTCCAATTTCCAGGAGTGTATATTATTATAAGTCACATTTTTCGCGAAATTAAAAAAAATCGTACATTCTTGTAGGTAGAGAAAAATGTGTTCATAAATACATACAGATCAGTGATGAATATCGTATTTAAATACAATAACACTATATGCATGAATTTTTACGGCATTTTCGTATGAAACATTTTGAAACAAACGCCATTCAGCACTGTTCGTAGTGATAACGTACCTGCTTGCAGGACGCTTTCCCAGTTTCTTTCTTTGGTTTTGAGAAAAAACATAACATGCATGGCAGGAATAGTTTTTGGTTGTGGGTGGTTAACGTAGCACGAAATGTTCCTGTTTCAGTCAGCGAACTGGTCCACTTTGGTTATTTGCAGCTGTTGGCAAGATTGGTAAAGAAATCATTTATTGTTTTTCTTTGTCTGTAATAAACAGCGTAACCCAAATGCATTAAATACTCTTAGTAAGAACAAAAACCAGTTTCCACAACTATTTTGCAGTTCTGTGTTAGTAAGAACAAAATCCAGTTTCCGCCACTATTTTATAGGTCTGTGCCTGAGCACACTACAATGAAATAGCTTGTGTCGTCCAAATCATCTTCACTATCTAGAGAATCCAAAATGTCTTCAAAATTCAGCAAATCGTGGTATCAGAGGTGTGTTCCCTTCGCTGTTTGGTTGTCGCATGGAAGAAGTACAGTACCACAGACTGCTATGGACGGCCCGGCCTGTGTGACCGAGCGGTTCATTGCGTTTTAGTCTAAAACCGCACTGCTGCTATGACAGCAAGCTCGAATCCCGCCTCGGGCTGGATGTGTGTGATGTACTTAGGTTACATAGGTTTAAGTTGCTGTACGTCCCATAGTGTTCAGAGCCATTTAAGCCATTTTTTGCTATGGATGGACATTGCAGCCCCATGTAAGAAGAATTTAAGGATTTACCGGATGAAGATAAGTTGAAACAAGGCCCCAGGAGTAGACAACATTCCATTAGAACTACTGACGGCCTTGGGAGAGCCAGTCCAGACAAAACTCTACACTCTGGTGAGCAAGATGTATGAGACAGGCGAAATACCCTCAGATTTCAAGAAGAATATAATAATTCCAATCCCAAAGAAAGCAGGTGTTGACAAATGTGAAAATTACTGAACTATCAGCTTAATAAGTCACGGCTGCAAAATACTAACACGAATTCTTTACAGACGAATGGAATAACTTGGCCCGCAACTCGTGGTCGTGCTGTAGCGTTCTCGCTTCCCGCGCTCGGGTTCCCGGGTTCTATTCCCGGCGGGGTTAGGGATTTTCTTTGCCTCCTTATGACTGGGTGTTGTGTGTTGTCCTTAGGTTAGTTAGGTTTAAGTAGTTTTAAGTTCCAGGGGACTGATGACCCTAGACGTTAAGTCCCATAGTGCTCGGAGCCATTTTTTTGGAAAAACTAGTAGAAGACGACGTTGGGGAAGATCGGTTTGGATTCCGTAGCAATATTGGAACACGTGAGGCAATACTTACCCTACCGCTTATCTTAGAAGCTACATTAAGGAAAGGCAAACCTACGTTTCTAGCATTTGTAGACTTAGAAAAAGATTTTGACAATGTTGAGTGGGATACTCTCTTTCAAATTCTGAAGGTGGCAGTGGTAAAATATATGGAGCAAAAGGCTATTTACAATTTGTATTGAAACCAAATGGCAGTTATAAGAGTTGAGGTGCATGGAAGGGAAGCAGTGGTTGGGAAGGGAGTGAGACTGGGTTGTAGCCTCTCCCCGATGTTATTCAATCTGTATACTCAGCAAGCGGTGGAGGAAACAAGAAAAATTCGAAGTGGGTATTAAAATCCATGGAGAAGAAATAAAAACTTTGAGGTTCGCCGATGACATTGTAATTCTGTCAGAGACAGCAAAGGACTTGGAAGAGCAATTGAACGGAATGGTAAGTGTCTTGAAAGGAGTATATATGATGAACATCAACAAAAGCAAAACGAGGATAATGGAATGTAGTCGAATTAAGACTGATGATGCTGAGGGTATTAGATTAGGAAATGAGACACTTAAAGTAGTAATGGAGTTTTGCTATTTGGAGAGCAAAATAACTGATGATGGTCGAAGCAGAGAGGATGTAACATGTAGACTGGCAATGGGAAGGAAAGCGTTTGTGAAGAAGAGAAATTTGTTAACATCGAGTATAGATTTAAGTGTCAGTTAGTCGTTTCTGAAAGTATTTGTATGGAGTATAGCCATGTATGGAAATGAATCACCGACGATAAATAGTTTAGACAAGAAGAGAAAATAATCTTTCGAAATGTGGTGCTACAGAAGAATGCTGAAGATTAGATGGGTAGATCACATAAGTAATGAGGGGGTGTTGCATAGGATTGGGGAAAAGAGAAGCTTGTGGCACAACTTGAATAGAAGAAGGGATCGGTTGGTAGGACATGTTCTGAGGCATCAAGGGATTACCGATTTAGTATTGGAGGGTACCGTGGAGGGTAAAAATCGTAGAGGGAGACCAAGAGATGAATACGCCAAGCAGATTCAGAAGGATGTAGTTTGCAATAGGTACTGGGAGATGAAGAAGCTTGCAAAGGATAGAGTAGCATGGAGAGCTGCATCAAACCAGTCTCAGGACTGAAGACAACAACAACAACAGCGGATGACGAAAGAGCAAACAGTACAGTGATCGAGAGATGAGATTCATTGTTCTGTACATGAAGAAGCAATTTGTGCTAAATTTGCTGGTATGAGCAAGAGATAATATCGATGTTACGAATTTTTCTAAAGTTGCAAGAGTTTTTGACGGAACTGAGAGATGAGTATGGTAGCTTTGTATATTACTGCAAAGTACGTTGGTTACTCAGGAGGAATGCATGGAACAAACACTCGGTTGGAAATCCGTTATTGTTGAATTTGTAAAGGAAAAAGGAGAAGGGGAACGAAAATTAAATCTGAAATGGAATGCAGAAATCACATTTTAAGTGGACTTGACTGTACTCTGTACTCAATAAGATATTGCAAGTTGATAAATAACTTATTTATGATATATTTGTAAATTGAAGGTGGAGAAGAGAGAAAGAAAAGGAGAAGGAAGGGACTGATTTTGTCAGCTGCATCGGTACATTACACGTAATCAGCGGCGACGTGCGAAAGTTTGAGCCGGACCGGAATTGTAACCCGGCATCTCCGAGTCAGCTGCGTTAACCACTATGCGTGGACTATATCGTCACACACGACCCACATTCCCACCGAGCACCACCTATGTGCAGTCCCTGTCCATTTCCGCCCCGTTCACTACTCTAAGATTCCTGCAGAAGGTCGGACGTACTCGTGCGAGCGCACTGAAGAAGGTGGTTCCATTACCCATGTAGGGGAATTAGTTATACAAATTCGTGGTGCCTGTTCTTTATGATTTGTTGGGGCTGCATTAAAAAGGAAACTATATTGTGAAAGGGATAAATTCTTACAAAGAACACTTTCCATTTCCCTAAGGTCACTGGTGTCAAAGAAAACATGAGATCTAAAGAATCCATTGTGGCCTTGTAACAATTACAAGGACAGTCATCTAAACGTTTTGCAGGCACAGCCACTTACTTGTATTTTCAAGCTGTTTTCGAGACCGTTTTCCGCATCGGTTGATAGCTCCCCTGTTCAATGGAACAATCTCCAGCGAAATCCCCGTTTAATGGACAAATTTTTTTACGTTAAAATTGTCCCAGAGTTCTACGTCGTTTTCCTCAAGAAGATTTTTCACGTCTCCATAACTATGATGCAACTGTAATAAAATATTCTGATCAAAATCTGTGTGTGAAAGGCTTTTCTCGGCAGTGTAACTAAATAAGTCATGATTACCTAGCAACATGAGAGCGAAAATCTGTGAAGTTGTCCGCATCTGTCCGTATGGCGACTGTGTGTACGACATAAAATTATGAAAAATACTGAAAATTCGTTTTTGTTTGTGATACTGAGTAATGTGAAACTTAAAAGTAAGTAGTATTCAATGAACTGTGGGCAAAGCCCGACTTACATGCACTGAGCGAAAAGAATAGTGTAGTGAGAATGACTAGCTTCTAATCGAAATCTAGATGTGCATAATAAAAATGAAAAAAGACGACTGATTGCTGCAGTTTATAATTTACAAGTTGCAAGTAAGTCTTACGCAGTGCAACTGCACTGTCCTTTAAATGCAGCACGTTCACAGTCTTCCCGCTGATCCTCATCCTCACTCTCAGAAAGCTTGCCATAGCGGTGGCAGAAGTGTGTAGTAAGGCTGAGTGCTTTGGATCTGCTGCTAGATTAGACACGACTGACGAGACCTTGGCCGTCCTCGATTAGTGACCAAATTGTTTTAACAGGTATAATGAAGGTGCAGAGTTCCGACCATTTTTTGCTTCGTGAATGTCAGTTCCCCAGGATACTAGTAATAGCTTTGTAAATAGCAGTGACTACGTGGTATGGCATTGTGGTTCGGTCAGTAGCTGCTCACTGATACCTCACGTACAGCATCTCGCTACGACGCCAGTTCATGAACAGGCGCTTCAAGTCGCAGCGTAGAGAAGGGATGATGAGTGGTCTGCAATGTGTTTTGTGGTTGACAAGGGTAGAAGACGAGGGCCTATGGTCCAATCCGATTTATTTCATAAACCCTGCAAATGCGTTGTTAGTTATTTTAGTGTTTCTGTTGGGTGAACTGACTGTCAGCAACGTGACAATGAGCACGTTCTGGAATGCATTTTTGTATAGTCTGATGTACAGTAAATATGTGTTTAAACGCTACAAACGAGTAAGGCTACACATTTTTTTTCTAAGCCAATTTCGGTTGGAAAAATGCAGAATTTTCTGTGGGACATCGTGGAATATTCTCGCGTCAGCCCCTATAGTTTCATGTAGTTCCGATAGGTAGTGGCGCTATATGTAGCCTTTAAAATGGCGTCTGAACAGAGGTGCATTAGAAGCCGAGTACTATAATGGTTGGTTTTTTGCGGAAAACCAGAGCACCGCAGACATTCATTGCTTCTTACAAAATATCTACAGAGAAGTGAACAAAAGCACGGTGAGTTGTTGGGCAAGACGTCTGTCATCATCGGTAAAAACCTGCGCAGACTTGTACGATCTTCCGTGTGCCGACTAGCCAGACACAGCTGTGACTCCTGAAACCTGCAATGTTGGGAAATACAGTCACTCTTATTTGAGGCGATAGCAGGATCACAACCAGATACCTCGCTGCTGGACTGGACGTTTTTGTTGGTGGTGCTAACTCGTCCACCACTAGGCTTACTCAAACGTTGGTGGCTCTTGGGTTCCTCACCGTCTAACCGAAGACCGTAAGGAGATCAATCTGTTTAGTATGTAGTCTGCGAGAAGCGGTATGTGGATGATGGCGAGTTTATTGATGCAAGAAGAAATCGGCTCTGACGTCGACAAGTATAGTGGCTCCAACAGGCCTTCCCGGTATGTTGCTGTAAAGCTGACGCATTGAACGAAGATTAGGTAGAAAAATAGGGTTGGTAGCGAAAAATATGGTGTATTGAAATCTTGAGTAAAACCAACTTGCCCTCATACAAAAAGTGTCCCGAACTTACTGAATTCGCCAGTGAGGTGTATCCTTTCTCGATGTAGCAAGCTCCTCAAACGGCGGTGTTTGAGTGAAACTACCTGCTGTACAGTTCAGCCAATCACAGGCTGTGTTCCGATACTGCTGGCGGGGTGGAGATTGTCAGACACAGCGTTCCTGATAGGCGGTTCTCAGCGCAGCGCTGCACGGCAGGACCCAGCTGTGGGCGGCCAGAAACATGGCTGCCTCATTAGAGCGCTACCCTCCCCCCCCCCCCCTCCTGCCCTTCTCCACCACCAGCTGGCGCCGGTAACGGGGGTTTTAATGAGGCGGTTTTGTCTACCGCGGCGGCGCCGGTCCGAGCCGCGCACTTGGCGCCTGCCGTCTTCTCCAGCCGCGGTTCGCTGCCTCTCGTGATCACCTCCCTGCGGAAGCAGTAACAGCCACTCGGTCACGTCGAATTACTACTGCCTAGTCTCAACGACATTCAGCCGCCGTTACATCACGAAAGCGTAAGATTGCTTTTAATAAAAGGTACCTCAGCTTAATGATCGTTTCTAAAATTGCACTTAGAGACACGAAAATGGGAAGTATGGGAGCAGAACTATTTAATTGGAAATACAGAGAGTATGCAGAGGCAGAGCCACAATTTATAAATATATTACTACATAAAGTTTTAGTGTTCAACTCGCCACATCCTACTATACTCATTCCATAATGTTGAAAAAAGTGTCACAGGTTCCTACAGGAGACAGAACTGGTCAAAACTACAAGAAAAGGGGACAATGACTGAGAGGGGGGCACAAGGAGGGGATGAATAAAGGGAGAAGTTGCAGGAGAACAGAGAGACGGGAATGAGATGGATAGGGGAAGGACGAGATTGACATGGATAGATTATGTGTGGAAGAGCAGAAGGTGGACACACAGAGGAGGCAAAGGAGGTGTATGGACAGAGGGGTGATAAGGTATGTACTCTATGACCATCTCCTTCCTTCATCCCTATAAACCAAGTCCATGCTACAAAGTTATCGATATTAATATGTGGTCTCCCTCGTCTGATGCCAGTGTTGTATGATGGAGCGGCATTACACTGAGAATCATTTTAATAAGAAGTATACTGATGTTCATTGAAATCTGATAGTTCATTAACCTGCCAATATAAAATGCATACGGACAATCTACGTGAGGACCAAATACAGAAATTTCTTTTTTAAAATTATGTAATAGGGAAAATGCCACGTTTGCGAGTAACTTTTTTTAAACTGAAGGTTATTATCAGTAAACCAGAAATACTGAAATAATAGAAAATGGGCTATACTAGGAATGTATTAGGGAACATTAGGAAAGGACCTTTGCTAAAGTATTACAAATATTTTCTCATTCAGTGATAGTAGTGTAAAGAATTAAAAGGTGTAATTCTTACCTTCAGAAAATATGGTTCCTAATTTCGGGTTTCCTTATTACAGGTTGGAAATAAACCTATTGGCTCCTGTCTCGGGTTCTTCGGCCGACGTTCATCCGATGATTTTACTGACGTTTCGCCAGCACGAGTGGCTGGCGTTGTCAAAGCTTCACCCTCCATTGCCTGTGGTGAACTGGAGCCGAGCTCGCGGCCGCAGATTGTATGTACCTGGCGCGCCAACGTCCGAGGGCTTCTCCGCGGTCATTTCCGGTGCGGTTCTCCTCTTGCTACCTGCGACGGGCGTTCGCTGCAGCACGGGTAGCCAGGATCCTTTTACCTTAAGGCTTTCCTCTTTCTTGTTGAAACATGCGAACAGTGAATAACGGACGACACTGTTTATCAGTTAGATATGAAAGAGCATGCCTCAAACTACTGTCTCACATAAAGTACTTTGAAAGTTTGTCGTACCTGCTAGGAGGAATTACATCAGGAGGTACTCTGTAGAAAATCTTTATCTTGATCACAAAGCAAAAATAGCTGTGGAGAAATAACTGTTAACAGCACTGGCACCAAACTCACAACGGCGTACCAGGTTGACCATCACGGCTGGTTGACGGAGCGAGTTGCAGAGTCCGGTAGCAGGGGATGATGATGATTATGTTGGTTTGTGGGGCGCTCAACATCGAGGTCATCAGCGCCCGTACAAGTACCCAATCTTTTCTGTTCCATTTTCGCCACTTCCCGAATGATGATGAGATGATGAGGACAACACAAACACCCAGCCCCGAACGGAGAAAATCCCTGAACCGGCCGGGAATCGAGCCTGGAACCGATCAGCAGCAAGGGAGGGGGATACTTAGCACCAATCCTTAACATGAGCACTTCACCATGTTACTAATCAAAACGATGATAGGACCTTCATTGTTAATAGCCCTTAGAATGACAAATCTTACATTTTCACATTCTGAAATAAGCCATTCTCAATAGCGTCAGAATACTTCATTTTACTTAGAACGTGACATGATGATTAACTCACAAGAGATTTACTAATACCAACAATTCTGTCTCCAAACTTGTAGTGACGTATTTCCCGACATTATCTTATTACAATTCTCGATTTCCCAAACATGCAAGTACACGAAGTTAATAAATTGTTACTCCAGGAGTATTTTGTCTGTACAAGATGAAACATAAATAGGGAAAAATCTGCATTTTGCCGTGTAGTCAAAATCAAAGTAAACACTCACAAGCATTACTGTAGTTGTAGAGGGACTTCACGTTTTTGCTGGCCTGCCGGAGACCGATGAGGTACAACAGGTGATACACAAATGTATCTTCGAGCGGTTCTGCTGGCGCTTTGTTGCTGACTTCTAGGGAAGTGTAGCGCATCTACAAAGGAGACCGTTTACAGAATACTAGTACGATCTATTCTTGAGTACTTTCTCAGTGTTTGAGGTCCCCACCAGGTAGGATTGAAGGGAAAAATCGCAGCAGTTCAGAGCCGTGCTGCTAAATTTGTTACCGGTATGTACCGTCAACAAGCGACTGTTATCAAAATACTGAAATGGGAAACCCCTCAGTGAATTCGCGAAACACCATCGACAAATTCTTCATTTGTGTTGCCATAGTGTCCATAGCTGGTTTACAATTCTTTAGGATATTTTTGTTGTGTCATTGCAACTACAAATATGGGTGATTTTCTCACCAGACGCATTTCGCCTTATTGAGGTACAGCATGATCTGTGGTCTGTTATCAAATTATTTACATTTTAAATTGATTTTAGATTGAAAAACATTTCGTTACACTAGGTAGATTTGTACTTTTGATTTTTCGCTTACATCGGAAAATGCCATCTGCTAGCACATCGTTGCTTTTTTTTCTGTTAGACACTGATAATTTTTATCTAGTTTTTAGGTCCTCTGCAGCACTATGCATTTCTTACGTTTTTCATAACGCACTTTTATGTACAGCATTGAGTTTCACTACTTTGTCGTTGACGTGCAACATTTGTTTATTTTAATTAGAATATTGTATGTATGTAATTATATTTAATTATCTTTCTGTGTATTTATGTAATGTATAAGAGTAGAGATGGAATAGCGATGTCACAAAAAGTGACATTATCTTAAATTCAACTTCAAACCACCAACAGAGCCACAAACAAGCATCAATCAAGTACATATTACACAGGCTGAACAGTATCCACCTAAACACTTCTAGTTACCAGAAAGAGTTAGCCATTATAACACAAATAGCGTTAAAAATGGACACAAAGAAACAATGGTTCACTAACTAAACAAAAAAATAAAACAAATAATGAAAAACCTAACCAAACCACACTAGCTCGTACAACTTGCACTACAACAAGAAATGGAATACAATGACCTACCACAACAAATTCACCTATAAAATAGGCAATATATTAAAAAACAAGGCATATACATTACTTACTAAACAAACAATTCCATATAAAAGTACATCCCAAAACTGAAAGAAGATATCAACAATGTGGAATCTGTCAGCTCAGTTGCAGAGATTGTGAGAAGATATGCATTGCAATGAGTAGCAGGATATTCGACGCAAGATATAAAGAACACATTGGAGCATTTATATATGGTACAAATCACTCAACATTTGCGGATAATATAAAAGAAAAAAAAACAGACCAAGAAATATGAAAACCACATGAATATCACTGAAATCATTAAAGACAGGCACCTCCTCCCTTTCCAAGAAAATTTCCTCATACCAATAGCGTTAACACAAAATAAACGGTTGCTTAATGACCGGATAAATATTGGAAACTAGACTCTATATAGAATATTTGATGAAATTACAAGAAAAAGAAGAGTGCCGTTTCCATCCTTCACACCCACAGCCCTCCCCCCCCCCCCCCCTACCACCTCTCACCACACAGTTTCATTTCACTTCTCGCTCCTCACTTTCTCGTCTATCACACCATCACACTGCCATATACTTATTTTTAGTCATCATGGTTTCCCCTCCCCCCCCCCCCCCCCAAAAAAAAAAGAAAGTCTCTTTATCCCTATTCCATCTCTACTCTTACACGGTACATAAATACGCAGAAACATAATTAAATAGAATTATACACGTAGAATAATCTAATTTAAAAAAATGCTGTAGGTCAAAGACAAATTAGTGGAAAACTTATGTTGGCAACACTACAAAACACAAAAAACAACACATATTTGAAGTACAAAAGGAAACAGAATACATTGGTGTGCATAAAAGTGTGTTGTGAAAAACATAACAAATGCATAGTGCTGCAGAGCATCTAAAAATTAGACAAAAATTACCAATTTTAAAACAAAAAAGCAACGATGTGCTAGGAGACGGCATTACCAAATGTAAGCGAAAAATCAGAAGTACAAATCAATCTACTCTTAACGAACTTTTTCTTGATCTAAAAGCAATTCAGTACGTGAAGAGCTTAATTACAAAACACTGATGACGCTTTACCTGAATAAAGCGAAATGCGTCTGGTAAAAAATCACGTATTTTTGTAATGGCAACGGCGGAACAAAAATACCCTCAAGAACCGTTGACAAAGTTTAAACAGCCGCTATTTGTGACAGACTTTAGAACGATCCTACTATCACCAACATTTTTCGTCCTCCATGAAAGGGAATAAACAGATTACTCTCCGGCATGCATATTATGGTGGCTTGCAGAATGTGTATTCAGATGTAGTTGAACAGTGCATTGGTAAAACACCGAAATGTATTTGTAAACTAATCATTACTTTTAGGGAAGACATTTTTATCAATTTCATTCGAAATGTGGACACTACTAAAGAGTAGTGAAAGCTGACAACAAATCATTTGTCTTGCAGTACAAAATATAACTTGGGCAAATGCCATGAAAAATGTTGGCCAGAAACGCAGGAAGACAAGAAGTTAAGATATACTCCACCGGCAGGAAAATGAAAGGCTGTATCTGGTATTAGACACCAATTTCTGCTTGGAGATCGCTCAGAGTTTTCCTTGTGAGCCTAAGTGGATGATTCATCAGCTACCCAGCTGCACGCAACACACAGCATTAAAGCCACATGTCCGTTTCAACACACTAGTTTGCACCATATAACAGTGAAGTACATTCAGAAGTCCAAGGTAAACGCTGTCTGCCATTGTACTGTTTCCTCACATTCAGTAGAAACAAATAGCCAGGAAAGAGACCCTAAGTTATCACCAATACTATGGACATACCACTGCTTTTAAAAGAGTTTTACTTTCTTGAGGAGAGACGTTAGCTGTTTTGGTTAACTTCAGAGACAAGAGATAAGCGGTGGTAGCTAATATCATTTGATCCTAGTGCAGTTAAATGTTTTATTATATTATTGAAGCTGTCAAACATAGCCCATTAATCCTACTGAATGCAATTGTCACATTTAAGTACATCACCCGTTATATCTAAAATAATTACTTTCTGATTTATAGTTGTTAGTGGCAAGAGGTTTACTTCCTCGACAGAAAGCAGTTCGCAATAAACAAAAAAATAATCATGTATTTTTATTTTTGAAGGTGGTGAAAATGTATGATTACCCAAAGAATGGATATAGCATTTTTAATGCTCAACCCTGGCCCATAATTGTATTTTTATGATAGAGAAAATACTTGTAAAATTATTACAGAGTTATTATTCGTAGTAGCGTGTGATCTTCCATTTTACTCTCTTTAATTTTTTGTAAGTCGATCGTTTTCTCAAAAGGTTGCAGTATATTCACATGCTTATCAGATGTAATAGTTCATCGGAAAATGACCTTTCTGATAACATTGTTGAACTAACTGCGCTCCTAATTCCAGTTTTAACATAAGGCAAAGACTGTTGATGTAATGATAAGGTTTCTCAGTACAACAATGCCGATTGTTGTGTGAATTTAATACTCCGCCAAAAGTAGACGTGCATCGAGAGAGAGAGAGAGAGAGAGGGGGGGGGGGGGAGTAACAGGACCAAAATCTCCTTTACGGTAAGACTCCTACACCCAGCTGCAATAATGCTGACGAGCTGGAATCTCAGTTTTAGTTGCGAGTCTGACTTTATACTGTTTAAAGGTTTTAACTTGCATTCAGTTCTGCATTCAGAAGCTGCTGACACACTAATGCGAAGAGCTGAGTGCTACAACAACTTTCTCAGACTGCAATAACTGCTGAACGACCTACCGAAGTCCGAGGAACGGGTCCTAACTTACTTGCCAGTATTCGTTCGTGGATAACGCGGAAGACAGAACTTAACGCTTTCCGTGAAGCACCCTCTAGATAGATCTGTGTTATAAAACAAATGTATTACAAACACAGGCATCCAAAATCATATATAACTATTACAACAAACATGTAATATCTCGCAATGAAGAACTGCAGTATAATAATACAATTCCTTTACGGAACGAGCTATGTGAATCAGAGAGAATAACTGCTGGAGAACACTTTAAAGTTGCAGAAGATGCAGGAGAGGAAAATGCTTAAGAAAACGTATGACAGCTTAGAAGAAAATGGAATGTGGATGAAGAGGAGAACACTGAACACTGTATGGGAATCGACATGTTCACTATCAAGTTAAACAAGAAAGTAATGCATTTATATAGCTACATAGAAAGCGACAGGCAAAAAGAAGTGAAACTTCCAAAAGACATGGTTGAATGTCAGTGTTACTCCTTACATTATCATAAGTAATTACGCTTGTAGTTCTCTGTGGCAGGTAGAACTACCACCAGAATTGATTGGTGTTGTTTGTGTTTGGTGCTGTTACCAGGCGTGGTAGGTTATATAAGGGGCATGAACAGCGTCGGATGTGGCTGATCACTGCGAAAGACGCAGAGGCAGCCCGTATTCGAGTAAGGAAGAGTTATCAGAACCGAAAGAATCTTAGTGTCTTCCTTGTGAGACTCCATTCTGCTGGATGGTCTAATCGTGCAACATCCATATTGGTGTGGCCTTCGGATGTGACCGTGCGTGCGGTTCTAGGCGCTACAGTCTGGAGCCGAGCGACCGCTACGATCGCAGGTTCGAATCCTGCCTCGGGTATGGATGAGCGTGGCATCCTTAGGTTAGTTAGGTTTAATTAGTTCTAAGTTTTAGGCGACTAATGACATCAGAAGTTAAGTCGCATAGTGGTCAGAGCCATTTTTGTGACTGTGACGAGATGATGGGCGTGAGGACAGGCATATATGTTCAGTAGGTTCCGGCTGATCATGTCTGACGATCGCAAGAGACGAACGCGATATTGTCCAACAAGCATATAGTAAAATTTCCACTTTTGCACCTCCCGTCCGAGAAACAAGTAATGTACCCCCTGTAACATTCTGCGTAATCCCACAACACTGATTGGGAATTGGCGGCAGCCGAACTATCGAATTACCGTCCAACACGTACGCTGCAGTTAAAATGGCAACACAGACGGCTGCGTTAGGAATGGTGCCGTGACTGGAAAGCATGTACTGCTAGTGCATCTCATCGCATTGTTTTTACGTATGAATTTCTTCGTCCACTACCGGACAACCTTTGTTGTTGGCTGCAGCGGCGACCTGAGGAGAGTTCTTTTTCTTCAAAGGTTTTGGAGTTTTACAATGGTATTATTCCTCGCATCATGTCTTGAGGAAACCACGACTATCATGACTTAAAGTCATGGATTATCATGACTGCAGGGACTCCGATGGCACGACGGGACGTCCCAAACATCCTGTGTCCTCATGTGTTGTTTCTCATGCAACAGTATCATGGTGTAATTCAATCGGACTATGTTCGTCCATACGTCGCATATATGTGCATGAACTGTCTACGTGGCGTTGATGTGCTCCAGGGCCAGCGAGATCCCCAGATCTGTAAGCAATAGAAATGTTTGAAATGAACACGGACGTCAACTCGGTTATGGTGTCATGTCGCCGTCCTGTTAGAGGAGTTTATTTGTTTATATATTTATCTTTAGAAGGTTAATTCCTTCAGGCTCTCTCTTACATCTGACCAGGAAATGAATGATATACTGTAGAATAGCCACATACACTTCTGGAAATGGAAAAAAGAACACATTGACATCGGTGTGTCAGACCCACCATACTTGCTCTGGACACTGCGAAAGGGCTGTACAAGCAATGATCACACGCACGGCACAGCGGACACACCAGGAACCGCGGTGTTGGCCGTCGAATGGCGCTAGCTGCGCAGGATTTGTGCACCGCCGCCGTCAGTGTCAGCCAGTTTGCCGTGGCATACGGAGCTCCATCGCAGTCTTTAACACTGGTAGCATGCCGCGACAGCCTGGACGTGAACCGTATGTGCAGTTGACGGACTTTGAGCGAGGGCGTATAGTGGGCATGCGGGAGGCCGGGTGGACGTACCGCCGAATTGCTCAACACGTGGGGCATGAGGTCTCCACAGTACATCGATGTTGTCGCCAGTGGTCTGCGGAAGGTGCACGTGCCCGTCGACCTGGGACCGGACCGCAGCGACGCACGGATGCACGCCAAGACCGTAGGATCCTACGCAGTGCCGTAGGGGACCGCACCGCCACTTCCCAGCAAATTAGGGATACTGTTGCTCCTGGGGTATCGGCGAGGACCATTCGCAACCGTCTCCATGAAGCTGGGCTACGGTCCCGCACACCGTTAGGCCGTCTTCCGCTCACGCCCCAAAATCGTGCAGCCCGCCTCCAGTGGTGTCGCGACAGGCGTGAATGGAGGGACGAATGGAGACGTGTCGTCTTCAGCGATGAGAGTCGCTTCTGCCTTGGTGCCAATGATGGTCGTATGCGTGTTTGGCGCCGTGTAGGTGAGCGCCACAATCAGGACTGCATACGACCGAGGCACACAGGGCCAACACTCGGCATCATGGTGTGGGGAGCGATCTCCTACACTGGCCGTACACCTCTGGTGATCGTCGAGGGGACACTGAATAGTGCACGGTACATCCAAACCGTCATCGAACCCATCGTTCCACCATTCCTAGACCGGCAAGGGAACTTGCTGTTCCAACAGAACAATGCTCGTCCGCATGTATCCCGTGCCACCCAACGTGCTCTAGAAGGTGTAAGTCAACTACCCTGGCCAGCAAGATCTCCGGATCTGTCCCCCATTGAGCATGTTTGGGACTGGATGAAGCGTCGTCTCACGCGGTCTGCACGTCCAGCACGAACGCTGGTCCAACTGAGGCGCCAGGTGGAAATGGCATGGCAAGCCGTTCCAGAGGACTACATCCAGCATCTCTACGATCGTCTCCATGGGAGAATAGCAGCCTGCATTGCTGCGAAAGGTGGATATACACTGTGCTAGTGCCGACATTGTGCATGCTCTGTGGCCTGTGTCTATGTGCCTGTGGTTCTGTCAGTGTGATCATGTGATGTATCTGACCCCAGGAATGTGTCAATAAAGTTTCCCCTTCCTGGGACAATGAATTCAGGTGTTCTTATTTCAGTTTCCAGGAGTGTATTTAGTATTAACAGATGTGGAACAAGTAAAGGACGCTAAAGAAGGTTTGTCAGCATTTGACAAAGTGGCTGCATTGTGGGTCTCCATTTGATTGAAATGATAGTGACAATGGCCGCGCGGGATTAGCCGAGCGGTTCGAGGCGTTGCAGTCACCGACTGTGCGGCTGGTCCCGGCTGAGTCCTCCCTCGGGTATGGGTGTGTGTGTTTGTTCTTAGGATAATTTAGGTTATGTAGTGTGTAAGTGTAGGGACTGGTGACCTTAGCAGTTACGTCCCATAATATTTCACACACATTTGAACTTTTTGTTTTGTTTTTTGATAGTGACAGTGGGTGTTAGGAAAGAACAAAGAACAAAATGAACATTCTGCTGATAAGGGACAGGAAAAGTTGCGTGGGAAGGGAACTGACGGGAGTGAGCTGCACAGAATGTGGGAGAGATGGCTGTTGTGACAGAAGTTGGCCATTAGGTGTCGTTTGAAGTTTGAAAGGAATTCACTCTAATATTTTGAAGAAGAAGGAAGATTGTTCCAAGTTCGGTATCCTCAAATAGAACATTATTAAGAGAGCATGACAGTGCTATGTGATGGTACAGAGCTACGGTCGTAGGTTCGAATACTGCCCCGGGCATGGATGTGTGTGATGTCCTTAGGTTAGTTAGGTTTAAGTAGTTCTAATTTCTAGGGGACTAATGACCACAGCAGTTGAGTCCCATAGTGCTCAGTGCCATTTGAACCATTTTTGATGGTACAGAGAGAAATTTACTTATGTTACTCTGCTGTTCGGATAACAGAGTAAGAAGTGAAGACAAATAAGAGAGACTGCATGATTGACAAGACGTTGAAGCAGAGGTAGAGTACAGTTGTGTCTTCGCTTATCGACACATAGCCATGATAACTGTTCATAGAGTGGCGTGATACGATCGGAAAATCGTACTTCGCAAGTGTATCGTAGACAAACATTCATCGTCAGTTCCAACCTGCGTGAGCTTCAGTACGAAAGTCCTTGGAGAATGGCATCACCATAGACAATTATGGGAAATGTTAGTGTCTCTACGAGCGTCTTTTCAAGCTCGACCGAGCGAGGTGGCGCAGTGGTTAGCACACAGGACTCGCATTCGGGAGGAAGACGGTTCAATCCCGTCTCCAGTCACCCTGATTTAGGTTTTCCGTGATTTCCCTAAATCGCTTCAGGCAAATGCCGGGATGGTTCATTTGAAAGGGCACGGCCGATTGCCTTCCGTAACCCGAGCTTGCGCTCCGTTTCTAATGACCTCGTTGTCGACGGGACGTTAAACACTAATCTCCTCCACCTCCTCAAGCTCGAAGAAATATACATTTTTAATATATTTCTGTAATACCTCAAGTGATGCACACACCTTCTCACACATTTCAGTTTTGTGTTCATTCCAGTCCAAGTGATCGACCAGAACTGCCCCAAAGTCTTTGCAGAAGGAGAAAAAGACTCTTTCTGCACTCAAACTTCCTGGCAGATTAAAACTGTGTGCCCGACCGAGACTCGAACTCGGGACCTTTGCCTTTCGCGGGCAAGTGCTCTACCATCTGAGCTACCGAAGCACGACTCACGCCCGGTACTCACAGCTTTACTTCTGCCAGTATCTCGTCTCCTACCTTCCAGACTTTACAGAAGCTCTTCTGAGAACCTTGCAGAACTAGCACTCCTGAAAGAAAGGATATAGCGGAGACATGGCTTAGCCACAGCCTGGGGGATGTACTGATTGTTTGCAGAGTAACAAGTTATTTGTGAGCGAGTAAAGGTTGCTCGAATTTTAGGTTTTCAAACCTATGCTCTGTGCCCAACCTGGCAGGATAAGCAAATTGGCATTCGCATGTTGTGAACCAGATTGCCTCAGGGGAGTATACGATGGCTTCATGACGCCCTTTTCAGCCGAATTACTACACGCATTCAGGCAGACTGGGTGCAACTTCATAGTGTCGAGATTTTTTGTAAATTTGTCTCGATGTTTTAATCACTCAATTAGCAGCTCATAAGCTCGCAAGTATGACTCCAATTTCTCCTCCTCTTCCAGTTGCAGGTGCTCCACAATTTTTTGTCATGCAGAATAGAGTGGACAACAATAGAATAAGAAAGTCACATTTTAGTTTTGTAAACAAAAACCGCCTTTTCTTGCTGCACTGTATTTTATTTCTCCCACATGCGTTTCGCCTTTTCTTTTAGTTTCAAGCGTCTTCAGTGAGATCTACGACGATACAGTTTTATTTTGATATATATTATTTTTACGTCATTAAACAGTTCACGTGCCTTTTTACTTGTAAGTATGTGATTACTTACAGTTCTTCTAGTCTTTGACTGGCATCTGTTTTCCTCTCTACTGGTCACCTGCTAGAGGACACGTTACCACCGCATTTACGAAACGTAAGCACAGTTTTATGTTCCGAACTTTTTTCTTCGCACTGTTCATCTTGTTTATCCTAATTGCTGTGGTGCCCTACTACTCTTCTACCACTAGTTATAGGTTATTGTTGGAAAACAGTACATTTAAAGACGTAATCACTGTGAGTTCGCCCGCCGGAGTGGCCGTGCGGTTCTAGGCGCTACAATCTGGAGCCGAGCGAACGCTACGGCCTCAGGTTCGAATTCTGCATGGATGTGTGTGATGTCCTTAGGTTAGTTAGGTTTAATTAGTTCTAAGTTCTAAGCAACTGATGACCTCAGAAGTTAAGTCGCATAGTGCTCAGAGCTATTTGAACCATTTGAACTATCAGTTCACTATGTGTCTCATCCTGTTTGGTTTGTTTACCTACATTTTGCCAGCCTAATGAAATATATCGTGAAAATTAACGTCTATTCATTTTTGTAATGTTTACATCTGTGTGTGTGAACATCACAAAAATGAATAGACGTCAGTTTTCAGCGCATACTTCGTTAAGCTGGCAACTAGTATGTAAACAAACCAAACAGGATGAGACACTAAGTGAACTCACAGAAATTACGTCTTTAGGAACACAATTTTCGAACAAACATCTGTAACTAGTGGGAGAAGATTTATAATGCAACACAAAAATAAGGATAAACAAGATGAACAGTGTGAAGATAAAAGTTTGGAATACAAATACGTGCATATGTTTCATAAAAGAAGTGGTAGTGCAACCTCCAGAATGTGACAAGCTGAGGTGGGTTACAATAGATTTTTGTCTATGGATATGACAGTAAATAAACTTATTTAATTTAACTGATATTGGTTCTGAGATGGTGAAACGCAAATGCCACCCAAAAACGCAAAGAACTGTAAGTATTCACTTACTTACGTAAAAAAACGAGACGTGGACTGTTTTACAATCGAAAATAGCACATATCAAAACAAAACTGTTTCGGTCTAGGTACATCCGAAAATGAGTTAAAGCAAAAGAAGGCGAAACACGTTTGGAAGAAATAAAATACAATGCAGCAAAATTTGCCGTTTCTACTTACAAAACGAATATTTCTGGGCTTGCTACTGAGTATTTCTACGCAAACAAATTTGTGAAAGTTAAATTTAACTACTTAGTTGAAACTAATATCGTTTTACGTGAACAAACAAAACGTAATATACTGTCTGGCCTTTGTGACGCTAGTAACGAAGCTCATATTGACGGATAAATTTACAAATTAGACTGTCAAGAAATGAGCAGATGAATAAAAGAACAAAGGTAGTGAATTCATAAAGAGATAGTAGAAAGATAAGAAGGCAGAAACCATAAGATTACCTACACAATGGGCAAACATCACAAAGAACGAAGGAATGGTGTGTTTTAGACCATTTTGCCGCGGTGATACGCGATTGCTTCAACGAACAGGTGCACAAAATTACCATCCCATTTCACGTTGATTCTAGTAAGAAACCCAATGGCGACACATGGCGTCGTTTGAAATATTCCATGTGTTGTCATTGTTGCCGTTAATGCCATTTAAATTCAAGTAAACAAAACACCAGAGAGAAGAACACGCTGTATACTTCTAAATACGTGGCAGTTGGGATTTGCCAAAATGCTTCGCTGTGCTTCCCCTTAACGACTCCGACGAAAATATGAGCGCCTTTTTCTAAAGACATTCACGGCTGCTGTTGGCAGATTTCTTGCGACACAAAACTTGGCCATTTCACCAGACGCCTCGCTCTCCCAGTAGGGCCGTGCTGTGAATGCCACCGGGAGCGCTGTATAGGTCTGGGTGCAGGCCACGTCAGCGGTGAGGGCTGTCAACGGAGCAGCGCCGAGTTCGCGAAATGCGTTTTAAAAGCGATTAGACAAAACAGTTTACCAAAAAGGAAAAAAAGAGAGAAGGCAGCTCCGGCGTTCCGCTGAAAGAGTTCACCGGAATGCATTAAAGTCGCTTTTTGCGAGCGACCACGCTCGAGTGGAAGATTACAGCGGTGCCTTGCTCGCATCTCCGGCCGCTTCAACAGCCGGCACGCCACTACGTCCTCGCCGGCTGGCGCGCGAGTATTATGCACAGCACTGCTCGCCGGCGTTAATGTGTCAGGTTGCCGGCTCTTCCAGACAAGGTTTCGTCCGTGTACACAAGCTTGGGTCGTCTTTTTTCTGTATACACGGTGCAGGCACTTCAGCGAAACGGTTTCGTTTGGCGTTTGCTCGTCCTGTATTCTTGACGCCACACCTCGCGAATGCGTTCTTTAATCTAGAAAAATACAGTATCCACAGAACGAATGTGTGGATTTTGTCGGCATTAATGGCTTTGATTCTGGTCGTAGCTGTGGTTCAGCAGCTGAAAACATTTCAACAAAGGTAAAGAGTCACGTGTCAACTGCACAAGGAAACCTTTATTTGGTTCACTTTACGCGTTCCGACAGTTTAAACTCTCATCTTCAGAAGTAAAATAGGCTCATGTCACCGGTAAGCGAGCGCTAATGTAGGAATGGGTCGGTAGTGTCCTACAAAGGATTAGGAAAATGTCCCCTGTTGTAGACTGGGTAGCAGTTATTGAAGTGTATGCGATAAAATTGTCATAACTTCTGTACGGTTTGCTTAGGACGTTTCCTGCACGGCTAGCCGCGGGGCATGATGGGAAATAGTACGTGAATATGGTTTGGTTTAGCGACGAAGCCCACTTTGATATGTTCATGAATAAGCAAAATGAGCGCATTTGGGGGACTGAGAATCCACGTTTCACCATCAAAACGTCTGTCCACCTTGAACGGTGATTGTGTGGTGCGCAGTGTCCAATCACGGAATATTCGGTGCGATATTCCTTGATGGCACGGTGGCTACCGAACGGTACGTGAAGGTTTTGGAAGACGATTCCATCCCCCATATCCAAAGTTATCCTAATTGCGACAAGATGTGGTTCATGCATGGCTGACTACCTCAGTGAATCGTCGTACAGAATTCGGTCTCCAGTTTTGCCGAGAAGCTACAGAAGTTTATGCTCCTCACAGAAACAGTATCAGTGGTGTCGGGTTCTCTGTAAAGTACAAATCTACCTCCTCTGATTCTAAGTGATGAAGCGCGTGCTATATTATTCATAATAAGGCTCTAAAGGGATGCCTTGAAACGTCCCCTTAGAAAAATTATACAAGACTGTGCTCAAACTGACACACAATAGTTTTTTTGCGCAACGCAATCTGACTTTCAATAATCCCTACAAAGGAATGGCCCTGACTAACATTAACTTATACCTTTCACAAATCACTTACCCCACAAAAAATCTTCGTTACTCGAACTACTGCAATACAGCCAGCACCACTACTGTTAGCTAAATAAAAGATTCAAACTACTGAAGGCACTAACTACTGATAGGCATAGTTAGCGAATGAAAGATTTTAATAGAGAACAAACAATGTATTTACCTTAATAGTCATAATATATATATATCAGTTCATGACACCAATTCCTAAAAAATTCAAAACTCCGCCATCTCTCTCCCCACGTCCACCACTGCTGGCGGCTCACCTCCAACTGCGCAACGCTACGCGCTGTTAGCATCCAGCTACCTCTGCTCAACACTACAATGGCAGACAACAATGCAAACTAAACACACACTGCGCACAGCACAGCCAGTGATTTTTCATACCGAGCGCTAGGCGGCGTTACCAATAAGAAAACCTAAACAGCCTACTTACATAGCACCCATGCTCCCCACAAAAAAATTTTACAAATTGTTTTGGGCAGTGGCCAGTAATGATTGGATAAAATTTTTCATAATTACTATAACAAAGATATCAAATGCACACACTTATTGATACAATGTTGGTCAAAAGCTAAAATTTTCTCACAGTCCATATAGGCAGTCCTGATGATTCATCACAGTAAAATAGTAGTGTTTTTCTCAAAGACTGATCAATAAAAGAAAATGCACATGGAAGTAGTGGATTTCCATGCAGTCTTGAAGAAGTAGTGTTGTCCTTCCAACGAAAGACAGTGCTGACTCTTGACATGCAGACAGGTAATCGGCCACAACAGAGTCAGTCGATGTTGAAGACTATCGGTAGGTAGGTCATCACAGAGCAGACCCACTGTAGTCCTGGTAGAGATTACGGTATTGGTGGGCCACCAGAGGTGCAGACCCATTGCAGTCCTTGTAGAAATAATGGTATTGGTGGGTCATCAAAGGTGTAGACCCACTGTAGTCCTTGTAGAGATGGCCAGCAGTCATCTGTTTGACTGTGCAGGCGCACAATCACCATTGAAGAGTCTTGCAGATAATATAACAAGTCCATAACCACCACTTGTGCACTCAGAAAAATTGTTTTTGAAATGTCCTTACAACCAGCAATGCTGTTATACAGTCCCTTACTGAATTATTAACACATGTGCAAACACTATCAGCCCCTACTTCTCACATATTGTCCATATACTATGACCAACAGAAACGTGTGCAGTGAAATGTAACTTACAAGTTACTTAATTTGATGAACTGGTGTCAATTACAATTTTATAACATAAGAATACAATAACAAAGGTACAAAATATATCATTAAAGAACATAACAGTGCAGATAACTTTTGCAGTAATACAGGCTTTACAAAAGAATCGAAATAACAAATACATCAGTGTTACAAAAATTATGACATAAGTACATACATAAAAAATCAGAATAACTTTTGAAACATCAACCTAACGCATGAGCATTAGAACAAAACAGAATAAATAATGTGTAAACATCTTTACAAAGTAAATAACATGTTATTAACGAAAATTATATTTGAGGATAACAGTATTCCTCATCATAGTGAATGTAGCTTAGTATTAGAAGAGAAAAAATTCTATGAAACAGCACACAGAGACAGGAAGAAAACAAATACACAAGGGTACACAAACACATAGTGGGATAACACAAAAGGAAAGACAGGGTTTGTTTTACTGCAATATTTTGCAAACAAAACTTTCTTTACTTCTCGGAGATCTCCCTTTGTTCTCTCATTATTTCCAAAAAGTCCTATCTATACCTGCTTTCTGTACTTTTCTAGTATAACCTCTGAGTGCATTTCTTGAAATTCATCACAACTCATTCTCTTATATAGGCTACCCCCTCTTAAGCTAACTTAAATCTACTGAGCTCAGATGCTTAACTAAGGGACGAGGCAATGCAGCAGCACAAAACAATTTACACAAACAGCAAAGATAAAAAAATGGAAATTGGCATAAAAAGGCAGCAATATTACAACTAATATAAGGCAATGCGCAGCAAACAAGAAAAATAAATCAGTAATAAAATTGGCTTAACCTAGTAATACAAAGTGACATTCAGTAGCACTATGAATGGCAAATAGCCGCAGCAAATGCTATAACTTATACCTAAACATGACAAAGCTCAAGCAGAAAAAATATTACAGTAAAAATGTTTAATACCTATGTCACATCTTAACACTAGAGTGATGCATCACGAGAACATACGCTAGCAGATAAGTTACCAAATCGTAAAAAAAATTATTTTTGTAAGTCCTGTGAAGGGAAATGTCTATTTGTGCCCTCTTTTCTAAGGAAGTACATCATAAAATGAATCTTTACTGGGTCTGTAGACAGAAAGTAGTTATATTAGTACATGTATTAAATTTTAATTTAAACAATGCTGCGTTGCAACAAGAAACTATATATTAAACAAAATAGGCAAAGCAAGGCGTGGAACGTCATTCGCTAGCCATAAGGCACTTCAGGCACTTCACAATGCAGTAAACAATCTTCCAGCTAGCAAGACAATAGACATGAAACGTTTCTCATCATTTCATTTCAGTAAATATCATAAATTAAGAACTCTACAGTGTAATCATATTTTCAAGTTTGAGGGTGTCGTATTTACGTTGCTTTCTACAAAGGAATGTCAATAGCGAGGTTAATGGCCTCCTTTTTTCTCCACCTGTGCCTCTGAAAGGCACACACTAATAACTTTTCCTCAAGGCGGCTGGCACACCTGGACGCTCACAACGCATTACGTCACGGTCACTTACCTTTCATACCGAAATATTTACGACAGCAGTTTCCGCTACAGTGACAGTCTCATATAAAAATATTTTCACAGGTTGAGAATTGGCGTTACAGATGTACAGAAAATAAAATCGTCGGCATTGTAATACATTCACGCATTTACATACATTTCATAACTCTTAAAGTACGATTCTTGGTTTCCAACAACCTTTTTCACAAACCAGAGTCCCTAACCACTACTCATTATTCCTTACCATATTCGTCGACACTTCTTCAATACTTCATCATAACAGATACGTAGCATAACCAAATAACTCATATAGCATCAGCTTAAACATAGCTCAGCAGCATAATTCACATCGTCGTCGTAATAATAACATCATAACACCTCAGTCAAATCTCAAAATCGTCGTAGCTTTCTCCAATAATTAAAAAACCTAAAAGAATTCTCTGCTCATGTCAAAAGTGTCATCTACCTCAAACGTACTTTAAAAATCATGATCCCATACGAAATATGTCATTCAAAGCTGTCATAGTATCACAATGGTTCCGAAAAAATATGAACAGTTCACAAAGTACAGACAAAAAAATTTCGTAAGTGTGAAGTTATCCAACTGTGTAATTACATAAACGTCTGTTTCTCTCTCAGTTAAATGATCAGACAGCTGTGTAATTTATGTGTTAGAGAAATATGGTACCGATGTGTAAAGTTGTATAAACAAATACCATATTAGCTAGGGCTCCTTGTGCTTGCCAAACACATGGTACACAAAGTAAGCGTGTACCCCCCTGAGGATTAATGTAATTATATCCTCAGGTGTTACAGATTACAGCAATGGAATGAAATGTATCACGGAAAACCTTTGTATCATTGTACTTCAAATGTCTTTAAAAATAAATGTTGTAAGTACACAATTAATCACTCAAATACGTGTACTGTAGCCATAAACTGTGCGTCTTGTTGTAAGATAATTATGTGGAAGTGTCGTAGTTATCGTCATCTGTAAGCAAAGTTCTGCTGAAGTCAATGTACTTACCTCATAATAAACGAAGAGAATTGCTTTGCGTATAAATATCTTAGTTATTACGCTTATTGCCGTGATGAAGAAAGTACTGTGCTGTAACGTATTGTTGTGCTACAGAAAAGGCTGTCTCATTGTAGCTATACCACAAACGTTACTACTAAAACATGTTTTACTTTCCAGAAAAATTCAGAAAAACTGTGCAGATATAAAACAGATACAGTGCAGAAGCAACATTGTAAATTGTCACTCATTAGTAGCGTCGTGATAAAATCGTGTAGCTGTCACATAAACTAACCACTGAGTCATCTGGTATCTCACAGAAAGTACTTAAAATAAAGAATGTCTTTTCAACTAAACCAAAATGTTGCATTAAAATCTCATTAGCAATACTGGTAAATGTTCTAAGTATGTGAGCCTTATAGTCGTTACGTAATCGTGCAACTAACAAGCAAGAATGTGCACACACAATAACACTGTGACGTCTGCTCACTATAACAATGCACTCGTAATTACTGTCTAAATATGTTCCGTAGGTTCTAGACTGGAGAGTAAACTTCAAACATTGTTGCATGTTAACAGTTTCTCAGTGTGACAAAGCATATTGGAAATGTGAAGTGAAACGTTTTATGGCAAAGACAAAGTTAAAAAGCAGATTATCTTTCAATAAACGGTTTTACATGTGAAATGTAGTACAATCCTTTACTCTTCCTAGTGCTCAGAGTTAACTTGAACGCAATTATCATGCGGTATACGTCGGTAAAGAATACTGGAATTTTTCTCAAGGTTAGCGCCTATGTTTATTTCTCTGAGCCAGCCGGCGCACACGGCTGCCTGCAGTGCGGGTCATTGTCTGTCTCTTTGTTGGCGCGCGCCGTTATTGGGATTAGGAGACCTAACTTCTAAAAATTCACCTTGACGAGAAGGCCCTGCCCTGTTTGAAGCTCTCCAGTTCTGATGGAATTCAGGTCTGTCGTTTTGTCGGTAGTTTACATAGTTTCTTGTTTGTCGGTCATGTGGTGGAGAATTTCTCCCGGAATCGTAACTGCGCGCTGAACTGTTGCGTCTGAAATTATTCTGTCTCCCTTGATGATAATAGTTCTGGTTGCCACATTGTCTGTTTCTATGATTGTCTCTGTCATATTCATTACTACGGAAATGCGATCTTTCTCTGTAATTATTACTAACCTGCCAACGGTTGTCATACGGGTGGTGTCTGTTTTGGTCACGATTTGCGTTGTGAGAATAGCCGTGTCATGTCCAGTTATTATTTCTTTCATCGCGGAATTGCGACGGATGTGACCTGTAATTGTTGTGTTCCTGTTTTCGCGTTCCGCGATTGTCAGTGTCAGTTTCTAATTCTTGTAAGAGTCCCTGAAAAGCTTCATTGTTGTCTTTGCAACGTCCTGCCAAAATAATATGTCGTAAATGTTCAGGCAATTTCATTAAGCAAATGTGGATGAGTTCTGTGGGGCTGTATGGGTTTGAAAGATATTTATTCTTATGTAACATGTCTTCAAAATATTTCACAAGACTTGAAAATTCAGATTGTTAAAAATGTTTCATCATCATGATGCCATGTTTTACTCGGCCTTGTGTGGCTTGGGACCAATATGCGGAGAGGAAGGCATGGTAAAATTCTCCTTCACTGTGGCAATCGTGAATGACCTATCGAATTCTTACAGCTGGTTCATTCTCTAAGTAGCCGCACATAAATTCTAATCTGTGCTCTAGTGACCAGTTGGGAGGAAAACAATGAGAGAATTGATGGAGCCACACTTGTGGATGAATGTCGTTGCCAGAATTCTTAAATGTTTTGAATTTACATGTAGTAATGAACAGCTTATAGTCAAAATCATCGTGTCGGTGGGTCGCATATCGGTCATTGTTACGTCGTTTCGGCGGTTCCACCTCAAAATTCGGTGTACTTTGCCAATTTCTTTCATAATCTCCAAAGTGCCCTGTGTTGTTATTTTGTGGCAGTTCCGTATTTTTATGTCCCTCTTCCCGTATTGGAGTGCGAGTGTCCTCTGAAATACGTAATTCTTGTATTACCTGTGTCAACTGATCTTGTACTTCCCGGATTTCTCTTTGGTGTTGCTTATTAATTTGATTCTGATTTTGTTTGAATTTCCGAATTTGTTCGAACTCTTCTGTGTCATTAAAGGCTACCGGTTTTGTGTCATTCAGATTATCATCTACCTTCGTAGATAAATTATTTAGCTGATCCGAAAGTTCAACTACTTTCTCTGATAATGAACTAATGTCCTCCACGTGTCTTTCTGAACCAATTTTCAGAGTATCTACTGTGTCCTTTAAGTTTTCTTGAGCTTTTGCAAGTTGCGTAACCGAATCGGTAGATGCAACTGAGTCAATTTTAGCTTGCAAGGTCTCATGATTTTCATGAACAATTGTTTGCAATTCTTTTATGGGTGCTTCGTGATTCTGTAATGCATTTTCATGCCGCGAAAAAATAGGTTGGAAATACTCACAAATTTGTGTTTTTTTACGTCATTACAGACTTTTTGACATTTCGATTCGATTTTATGTAATTCAGTAGTTAAATCTTCACGTGTTTGTTCAAGCGTATGTTCCACTGAGTCTAACTTTTGAAGCTTTTGCTCCATTGCGTCTATCTTTTGCTGTGTTTGTCTCTGATTTTGTTCCATTGTGTCTAACTTTTGAAGCTTTTGCTGTGTTTGTCTCTGATTTTGTTCCATTGTGTCTAACTTTTGAAGATTTTGTCCCATTTGTTTCTGATTTTGTTCAAGCGTTGTGTCTAACTTTTGTAGCCTTTGTCCCATTTGTTGCGTTAACTGTAATAACAGTGCACTGGTGTCTGAAACATGTTCCTCAGTGCTATTCAGCAGTGCATTTGAACCGGAAATATTCGCATTTTTAAAAAGCAAAAAATTTGTCTTTATTTATTTGAGAAAACGGTGAGGACGCAAAATCTGAATCTACAGTATTTGCAAGATTGTGTCCTGTCATTTCGGAATCCTGAGGCGAGCTGTTGCCGACCGATCGATCGATAATGCTTCCCTGTTCACTAACTGTTTCACTGCCTACACCATTATTTGCAGCACGCTCCATTTCCTATGCGCTATTACCAAATTACTACTTTAAACGTTAGTGAATTCATTACATGGTGACGCTAACACACTGCTTTCGTCTTCACTGTCATTTCTCAGTTTACTTTGGAGCCTAGTGTTACGTTTTTCACACGCTATTATAGTCACAATATTTCACACGACAACACAGAAAACACAATTTGAAGAACAAAAATAAGAGAACACATTAACATAGCACTGAAAATAATAACTATTTAATTGCAAGCGCAGCTGCGAAATACTTCCTGCAAAAACTACATCCATGCCAAAACTGTTTTACTGTACAACAATGAAAATTTGCAACTACAAAGGAAATTCTCTCTATGGTTACGCGCTAGCAATAAACAAAGGCTACACTAACTACACAAACTACAAGAAAAAATCAGAAGATTCCAGTGAGGTATCCTCGGCTAAGGGTCGGCATATGAAACGTCCCCTTAGAAAAAATATACAAGACTGTGCTTAAACTGACACACAATAGTTTTTTAGCGCAACGCAATCTGACTTTCAATAATCCCTACAAAAGAATGGCCCTGACTAACATTAACTTATACCTTTCACAAATCACTTGCCTCACAAAAAATCTTCGTTACTCGAACTACTGCAATACAGCGAGCGCCACTACTGCCAGCTAAATAAAAGATTCAAACTACGGAAGTCACTAACTACTGAGGCACAGTTAGCAAATGAAAGGTTTCAATAGAGAACAAACAATGTATTTTCCTTAATAGTCATAATATATATATATCAGTTCATGACACCAATTCTTACAAATTTCAAAACTCCGACATCTCTCTCCCCACGTCCACCACTGCTGGCGGCTCATCTCCAACTGCGCAACGCTACGCGCTGTTAGCATCCAGCTACCTCTGCTCAACACTACAATGGCAGACAACAATGCAAACTAAACACACACTGCGCACAGCACAGCCAGTGATTTTTCATACCGAGCGCTAAGCGGCGTTACCAATAAGAAAACCTAAACAGCCTACTTACAGCCTTTACGATATATTTATTTACCAAACACCTTAAACTGATAATAGTGATACAATTAATAATGATGTACTGATAACTAACAATTTCTGGAGAGCAAGGTCTTACAACAGATCTCGATCGGAAGGCATCCTATGGGCGACTGGCGACTATGGCTCGCAGCCCATACCCCGTACTTATTCTCGTGACATGTCGGAAACGTTTTTACATGTTCGCTACCTTAACCATCACTCATTGATTTATTTTTTATTACGACCTGTAGTCTTCTCTCAATATCTGTATCGGAAAAAGACACATTAAATATTATTAAGCAACTTTACTTGCTTTTCCTGCGCAGCCTACGTAGCTGCTGACGTAACGGTAGTTCCCGTGTCGATCCACAGCGCCTCACATCACTACCACTGGCAACGCCATGTTGTTCACCGGCTCCTTCAGACAGCGGGGGAAATCATCGTTCTGTACTACTGCTTTACCTCGTTGAATTTTACACGATATCTGCTGACGCCATAACTTCTAAAACTGAAAAATAAGGGTATAAAATATGCAAAATTATTAAGGCTTTCGTGTCCACTTGTTGACAAACTGCCTATTGGCTTGTGTCTCGGGTTCTTCGCCGACGTTCATCTGATGATTTTACTGACGTTTCGCCAGCACCAGTGGCTGGTATTTTCAAAGCTTCACCCTCCAGTTCACCACCGGCAATGAAGGGTGAAGCTTTGACAATGTCAGCGACTTGTGTTGGCAAAACGTCAGTAAAATCATCAGATGAACGTCGGCGAAGAACCCGAGACACAAGCCAATAGGCAGTTTGTTATAAAATGTTGCTTGAACAGAAGGGGCACCTTACAAACTGTCAACAGATAACCATCCCCTTAAACGCCATCAAACAACGCAACAAAAGATCAAATTTCGTGTCGAGGGAGTTAACAATCGTCACAAAGTTGCTCACTCACCGTGAAACACGTTTTGATCAACAGGACTGTTCAACGTCAGGGGTAGGTCCCTATGTCTTTGATACTTTGTACCTTCTCTATACAAACATCTTATTAGTACGACTGGTATTTTTATAGCTTTGCCGTTTACGACATATGCACGAACTTTTATTCGTTTGCTTCTTTTTTTGTCTTGTTATTATTGTTAGTGCAATCTCTTCTGTGTCTCTATTCAAGCAATAAACTTTAACGGGTTCATTACAGTCAGTGTAACACAAATGAGATGTATAGGTACTACATCTTCCTCTTTCGAGAAATAGAAATACAGTGAATGCACGCATCTTTTATATTACAGTTGGGATAAAATGGGTAATTTTTATTAGAACGATAGAAAATAGATACAGATAAATGTATGTAGCTGGTGTGTTAGTGTAATGTTTAAGACGTCTTCATATGATATTGATGTAACAACTCTAGTGGCTGAACAGTAAATGGACAAATAAGAAAAAAACCGTAGTTTATAGAAATATTTATGGTGTTTACAGCTAAAGCAAGACAATTTATTCTTAAGAAATGTTTTAGGCAGGCTTGTTGCTTACTTAATTGCTTAGTTTGAATATAGAAGAAGCCACACAGGAGGACAAAGATAATTCCGAAAGTAACTAAAACTGAAGGTATATATGTTAGGTTGACAGATGGCTTTGTTCTATCGTCGGAAATAAAATAAAGACGGACAAAATTTACCTACTAAATGGAACTAACAGGTTGCATTACACATCAAATGGGTTAAATTTGAGGAAATGTAAGTAGGAAACAGTGATGGGTGGTAGAAAGCAGAACAATTAAAGTTACATCACAACTAGAAAAGTCACAATGGTAGGAAAGAAGAAGAGGTGATACCTCATAATTAGGAAATCAGTTTACACAAGTCGGAATAATGATGACATAAGAAATTTATTGGCACAGAGATGAACTCTGATAAACACTTCGAAAGACTGGTAACTAGAAAATAATGGTCTCTACTTCATTTACGAGATTAGCCCCGTGGTGTTTTGAGACATGTATTGCACTGTTTAAGGAGATAATGAATTTCGTTTGCAAAGATAGTGTCGACTGGTGTTGAAACTAATCGTTAACCTTAATCATTTCTTATTTTGACACATTACTAATTCCCTCAAGCTTAATTTGCTCTCATGTGGTACCTGAAATTAGTACGAAATTAGGTGCGGGTGCAGAACATAATCATGAAACGAAAAAAAAAACTAAGAAATTAACTACCTTGTAGGCAACTAATATCTCGATTCAGAGAAAAGTGGAGACTATGGCTCACATCGCACATTTATCTTTCACAATTTTTTATTTTTATTTTTACCCCATTTCCTTTATTATTATTTTAATTTCTTTACTTTTTCGCTGATCTTTTAGCTCAACAACAGGTGTATGAGCAACAATCAGATAAAACCCACGAGTGGATTAGTTTCAGTTTCATATTTAGGCTAGCTTTAAACTTAGAAAATGTACACAGGAACAGTTAAGGTCGACTTCACACAGAACAAAGTTCAGACAGTCTTGAGATTTGGTGAACGACTGAATTTGAATGTTTGCTTAGTTTAATTGGTTGCCCATCACCACTAAGAGTGGTCTATGTGAGACAGATTCCAGCCTGCCATATCCAATTAACGACATAAGTGGCTCTTGCACAAAAAAGAAACAAAATAATCCGTCTCAGTTCGAGTTTGCCTTTAACTTATACATTACGTGCAACTGAAATTATTGCTTTTGCCCACGTGAAATTTCATTAACTCTTCGATTTTGTCTATCCACCTTTCTCCTAAGAAAATTAAACTGCATTAAACACAAGTTTTTATTTACCTGAACCAAACATAAATTTGAATGAAGTCTCTTACAGCAGTTGCAGCACAAAAACAAATATTAGCATACTAATACTGAATTAATTACCACCCCCTCTTTCTCCCAAAGGAGAATGTTAATGACATTAGAAAATCATGCTCAGTAAAAAATCGAAAGCTTTTACTAACTAAATTCGTACCTTTAATTTGCCATGCTGTACAGAAAGTGTTACTGTCCTGTCTAAGCGACTGAGGCATAAAGTCCGTATAGCGTTAGCGTAGTTGTTTTCTACATTGAAAATGAATCTGCCTTGCTGCTTTGGACCAGTATCACAGAATACTGTCACAGTTTCTTGTAAGATTTTAAAAGGTGGCGCAGTTGATTTTACCTTTATCCGGCAAAAGTTCATACTGAATGAGTTTATGCATTTTGGAGTGCTGAGTTTGAAAGAACCATGGCAAAACACAGTGGTATAACAATTAGCATTAATCTCCGAATAGAGGATGTACGTTCAAACTAAATCCAAATTAAATATTTTCTACACGTTATTGTCAGAGAAAATTTTTCCTATAATTGGGCGGTGAACTTTCCACTGATATACTGTTGGAAACTTCATCCCTTCATGAAAGATTCAATTGTTGTTTTGTAAATTCATTTCATCGATGCCATTTTAAATCAGAGATGGTATACTCTGATATGTTACCGTAATAAATGCCTTTATTTTTTTTAATCACTATTACCGATGAGTTTCAAATTCTCTTCCTAAAGACATATTGCAACAAAATTTCGTTCAAAGGTTTTTCCGTAACACAAACGCGTTTCTTTATCTTCGGCACGTACGATCAGTATATTACCCATGAAAATATAATTGTCATTACTTTTATAACGAAAAAATACTTTCAGCTGCTTTAATGTCCCTTTTGGAATCTTTAAGAATAATGTGTGTGAATTGTGTACAAAAATATTGAATAAGATCAAACAGACCACACTGAAAGTCAATTGCGGAAAAAATAAAGTTATTTACAAAACATACAACGTCGGAACTGCGGTTTGGAAAGACAATAACGATGATAAACAATATCGCAGTAGAGAATAGGGAGAAATAAAACATTTATACCTTTGTATAACTATAGAAGATGGAAAAGATAAGTTATTACTCGCTCTTCTGCTGTTTCAGATTCTCATGTGTCTATTGCCAGATAGAGATTGTGTGTAGCGTTCAACGCTAGCAGATGTTCTTTTTGTTCTTTCGATTAGACTATAAAAAGATGTATATCAGGTTACTGATGGAAATATATGTGTAAAAGTGAGTTCATTGTATAATTTCAAGAACGTGACAGCAACTAATCGCTATGTTTTAACTGAAAAGACAGAATAATTAGTCGTTTTCAGCTGTCAACAACTGGCCGCCATTACGCCATTAACTTTTTTTACAGCTTTCCACAAGAGCAGAAGTGATAAAATCATTTCAAAACATTATTTAATTTAAATCTGAATATTTCCATGAGTTAATTTTGCGAGAGTTCAAATACTTTCAGAGATACCATTTGTCGTAGGTCTGTGAACTTTGGCCTTGACTGTATTTAGGTGAAAACCAGTTATGATAATCTTTTAGGGAGCCTGGCGCTCATTTTTAAGTTGAAAACAAAACTTTTTTTTGGCCTCCTGTAAGATACTCAGCTTCTAACAGTCTTAGCTACATAAAGAAAATAATTAGTACCAACCTCTTATCTTACATAGTATCAAAAAGTATAACATAATATAGAATATTAAAAGAGAACCGTCAGACTGGTTATCAAAACTCATACTTGTGAAAACCATCGATGTTAAATGAGAACCGTTTGTAAGTTAACACAAACCTTTTTTTTTAATCAATAACACATAACAGCATTGTTGGAAGAGGTTCAGATATTTTTCAGTGGTCAACAGACGTCGGCTGGGAGATTGCTGCCACTCAAAACAGTCGTATCTCGCACACAGATCCAACCGCTTACGCCAAGTCATCATGTCTGGCAAGCAACAAATAGGAAACATGTACAAACATTCAGTAATCTTGCGTACAGTATATAAAAATCAGTAACAAAAAATTCATTATCATGGATAAAAGTTATTTGTCTAACATACTTCACGTAAATCGTGATGGCAACAAAACGAATAGTCGTATAATTTCAGAGCTTTATCACTGTAACAGATCGTAAATGGCAGAGTGCTACATTACGGCAAAGCGGAGTAATAGTTCTTTAGTGGAACGTTAAAAACCTCGTGTCTTCTATCAGACTGTAGTTCTGAAATATCATATTTGCCCATCAAAAATATTCATAACTAATATGGCCGTATCCCAGCACACAGTAAGTCAGACAGTACATATTTCCATGCTGCTATAGTTGGTGTAAAAAAAACGAATCCCATAAACACGAATCCTCGAAGTAGTTCAAAGTCCAGTTATGCGCGACTATTTTGTCGCTAAACGCTGCAGACTACCTCTCACAAGATCTGTAGCCACTCATGTTATACAAGCGTGTATATTTAACTGGTTTATAATATGCCAGCTTCTATTTGATTTGTTATTATTTTACATCCTTCTCGTCCCAACCCGGCTGAGCCGACAAATATTCCGCTCTTCAGTTTAATGTTTAAAAAAAATAGAATTTAAAATGATTTAAAAAGCGAAAATGTACCACTGTCTTAGACACACACTAATCCCACACGCTGACAAAGAGGTGTGCACACGAAATAGGATGCTGTTTATATATGAACATAGGTTTCGGCGGCCATTGTCACAATCGATAAAATATTTCTGCGTTTGTGACTGCATTGTCAATATGTAAAACTAGCGACGCTTCGGTCACTGTTGCAAGTGACCTTCTTCATGGTGTTTCTGTTTACAAGGCTGTTGTTATGTGATGAGAGTAAGCATAGCAGTGGACATTAGGCAACATGGATGATGTAGGGAGCTGGGTTAGGAGCAGGGCCATTATATGAACAGTTAAAACAAAAAGGATGGGAAGGGGAAAACCTGTTATACAATGAAAAAGAAGAACTAGTGGCGATCCGATGGATTTCAATCTGCTACTCCATATTGATATCTGAGCATTCGAAGTATCAATAGTGATAATAAATTCCGTAAACCAGCGTGACACCAATCTGAATTTTTGTGAATGAAGCCGATTATATCGCTTAATAGATTTTTATATCCTACATTTCGGGTACTAGTAGCATCAGATTAAAACTTTGTGCAGTTGTAGCTTTGCTCTGCTAGTTGTTACTTATGGGCTAATGATGGCAGGAGCTGAAAAATGTCAGTATGTTAAGGGCTATATAAGGCTTTATTCATAACAGTAGTTTTTCAAGAGATTTCCTGTCTTTTCTTGCAGAAGTCTGTCGTCTCCAAACTTAACAGAACTTTTCCGAAACACCTAAAATAGTATTTATAGAAAAAAATTCTTACTGTGCACAATTTCCGTCACTACAGCTCCACAGTCATGTGGCTAAACACTGGCATAACACTCTCTAGCGTTATTCTGCATTGATGGCACACGTGTCTCCAATAAAATTACTTGTTAGGGGGCTACCAAATTAGTCAGTCTTGCACCTGTTGAAGGTCGACTAGCTTATGAATCAACTTTTTCCTTGAAGCAGTTGTAGAAAAGTTCAGTTTTTATGTAATTCCTTCTCAACTACAAACCCTAACAAAAATTACACAAATTTTTTATTTGTGGGACGTACACAATTGTTCTGCAACACGTAAATGATTAAAAAATTCGCAACAGATGTAAAATACTTCTTTGATCGATGTCTTACACGACAGAAGTCGTTATGCACTACCGATGTTTAAAGCCTTAGAAATATCATCAAGTGTTGCTGAAACTAGAAGTAAGATAACGGATGTAGCCTGCTCCATTAAGCAATTAAGAAATTTTAAAAAAATAGATATTGACACTTAGAAACTTAAAACCAGATAGAATGTTTGATTAACTGCAGACCCAGCAATAGCAGGAAGTCATGTCCATGCCCTAACGACTAATAGGCAAACATCTACCGTAGGTGGACCGTCACATAACATTCCAAATTGTGGTTGCAAAGAAATCCAACTTTCAGTTGCAACCTTAGCAAATTCCTCTTCTCCAAAAAATGCCACCGGAAATGCACGCAGTCTATAACAATAAATCCACCATAGGACATTAGGTACAAGTCACACGCTACACCAAAGTTAAACTAAATAACGACTGTGCGCTGCAGAAAGTGCAGATCAGTTAATGAGGTGCGACAATAACGTAATAAGACTGATAAGATGTGTCAACCCTACATGCTTGTGTAGGCGCGATGTATTTGACCTTGATCTATAAGCTGCTTCTAGTCCAAGCGGCAGATCGATGCAACTGCTCAGTCGTGGGTTGTGTTATAATAAGTTAACACGTGTTTGTGTCTCTCGTCACGGAAATGGAACCACATAATATTGCTCAACGCTAAGGCATTTATTTTTGTGTTAAATTGGGCAATAACGCAACGACAACTAATGGTAAGCTTCAGAAGCCTTCTGGAGAGGAGATTGACACAAAAGTTTAGTGACGCAAAACGAATGTTGAAGACAGCAGTGGACGACCATCAGCCTCACGGACGGATGCCAATTTGGCCAGGGTGCGTGAACTCGTACGATCTGATCGAAGATTATCCTTGAAAATGATGGAAGAAGAACTGAACATCAATAGAGAAACGGTTCGTCTAATAATAACTGAAGATCTTGGTATGAGAAAGATTTATGCAAAAATGGTCCCCAAAAATCTCATACCACAACAGCGAGAAACACGGAAAAATGTGGCAGCCGATCTGTTAGAGCAAATCAATCCAGAATTGTTGAGCCGTGTTATCAGTGGTGATGAAAGATAGTTTTTTCAGTTTGATCCGGAGACAAAACGCCAAAGTTCGCAATGCTACTCACAGGGATCACCCAGACCAAAAAAAGCTCACATGTCAAAGTCAAAAGTGAAATGCATGCTTGTGTGCTTCTTTGATTCCAAGGGAATTGTTCATAAAGAGTGGGTGCCTCCAGGACAAACAATTAACCAATATTACCACAAAGAAATTTTAGAAAGACGTCGTAGAAGAGTTCATGTCAGTGCCAACATTGCTGATAATTGGATTCTGCATCACGATAATGCGCCATCCCATACTGCTCTGTCAGTACAGCAATCTTTAACCTCAAAACAAATTTCAGTACTACCACAGCCACCTTATTCACCAGATATCGCTCCATTCGGCTTTTTTCTATTTCCAAGAGTCAAAACGGCGGTCAAGGGACACAATTTTCAAACAACACAAGATTCCAAGTAGCTGTGGCGAGGGTCTTGGAGGGTATTTCAGAAGATGAGTTCCAGAAATGTTACCATCAATGACAGAAGTCCTGGAAAAATTTTATGCAGTCACAATGGAACTACATTGAAGGAGACAACACTAAACTTGACTAGAATGATAAGCAACATTTTTTTTCACATCAGTCTGATTACTTTATTGTCGCACCTCATACACCCAATATGACGAACCACGTGAAAACGTCTACATTCGAGGCCAACAATTACCAAAGACTGGAACAGTGAACCTTTGTGATCCCTGCGGCTACGGCAACGTTGCGGTCTGCATTTGTTGTAAGGTAACTTGTTATTTCTGCAGCGCAGGGTCTTTATTTGGTTTGGTTTAGGACGTGACTTCCACCTAATGTCCAATAGTACCTTAACTGTTACGGTACCACCCAGCGAGGTGACGCAATTGTTAGACACTGGACTCGCATTCGGGAGGACGACGGTTCAATCCCGCGTCCGGCCATCCTGATTTAGGTTTTCCGTGATTTCCCTAAATCGCTCCAGGCAATTGCCGGGGTGGTTCCTTTAAAAGGACACGGCCGACTTCCTTCCCCGCCCTTCCCTAAATCGATGAGACCGATGACCTCGCTGTCTGGTCTCCTTCCCCAAAAAACAACAACAACAACTGTTGCGGTGTGTATTCATTCCCGGTGGAAATTCTAGAAGAAGAGCGGTCCCTCCCAGGCCTCGATCGAAGGTTGAAGGTTCTTTACAGCCACAATTTGGAATGGTGTTTGACGTTCCACCTGCGGTGGATGTTTGTTTATTAGTTTTTAGAGCATGGAAATGTCGTCCTATTACTGCCAGGTAGACTATTATTCAATCACTTTAACTGTTTTTTGGTTTTCTAAGTGACAATCGTAAATTTCTTTTAAATATCTTAATTGCTTAGTGGAATAGGTTACGTATATTGGTTTACTTCATATTTCAGGTACACCTGATGAGTATCCAAGACTCCGAAACCGTGATAGTGTAAGCAACTCCTGTCATGCAAGACCCTTAGCCAATAAAGTATTTTATAACTGTGACGTATTATTTTACCAAGGACATATCCAAAATGGTTCAATGAAACGTTATTTCCTAGTTCACAAAATGACGAAATTACAACTTACGCCATCCTGTTTGCGGCCACGCTAAATACTCCCGTAGGGCGTAAAAATATGTGGAACAGCTTATCGTTGTTCTACATCTACATCGCGGCTGTAAGGTGCAGTGTAGAAGGTATTTTCCTTTGTGCCATTTATTAAGGCTTCATTCCGTTCACATACAGAGTCCAGTCACAATAATATGAGACTACCTGTCAAAAACACGTTTTTGCAGCACTGTGTTGCAGGATGGCCGTCACTGAGGTTCTGGAAGGTACCGACACGGATTTGGAGCCACACCGACTCCAGTGAAGTGGCCAGTTCCGCTTTGTTTCTTTGGTGAGGATCCTTGGCGTGAACAGCACGATCGAGATAGTCCCACAGATTCTGGACTGAGTTTAAATCTGGGGAGTTTGGTGGCCAGAGGGTATATTTAACTCACCCTGGTGACAACACGCACTTACACTGTGAACTGTGTGAAGTGATGCATTGTACAGCTGGAAGGTTCCATCACACCGAGGGAAACACAGATGTTGGGGTAGACATACTCCCGAACAATGGGTTCATACTTGTGTTGGTCCATTTTGCCTTCCGCAATGACGAGGTTACCCAGGGAATGCGATGAAAAGATTCACCCGACCATACTGCTCGCTTCTCCGACCAAAACCCTGCGGATTTTGAAGTGCCGAACACGCTAAAGGTCATCTGTCTGATGGACAATAACACGCGAAAAGGCCACCTGTCGCCACTCATTCGACGTTCACTTGCGGTATTGGCGTGCAAATTCCAGTATTCGTCGCCGACGAATAGCAGTCAGCACCTGTGCATAAACCAGGTGCCTGCTGCGAAGGTCCATACGGAACAACGTTCGATAAACGGTCTTTGAGGAGACCCTGTTGGTAATTCTTCTGCATGGTCAGTTGTATAACTGCTGAATCTATACATATCTCCACAGCCGTCGTTTGCCCTTGTCCACTATGGCCCATGGAACATCACAGTTTCCTTTGCGTCAGTTTTAGAAACCGCCATTTTGTTATGCGTGGTATAATTTGGATATGACAACATGTGATCAATTTACGAACTTAGCCGTTTTTCAAGAAATGCTTCCCCCTAAATCGAATAATCACGCCATTTTGGACCTGAGATGTATCGTTACTTTTCCGCATTACGACAACGACTACCCCATTTTCGGCGTATCCCGACAAGCTGTATACACTCTACTTTGAGAATACTGTAAGTGGTTTTTACACGATGACGTCGAACATAGGTGGTGACCATATTAAGTTGGCTGGACCGCAAGTGCTGAATGGGAAAATTAATTGTTTAAACTCTTCTGTGCGCGTTGCAGTCAGTCTAAATTTGTCTTCGCGTTCCATAGGGGACGATATGTAATGTGGTGCAGTACATTCTTACATTCGACAGGTGCTCGTAACTGTAGGCTTTCACGGGATAATTTGCTTCTTCGTACCCGCATGTGTCAGTTCACTTTTTACAGCATCTCTGCAACGTTCTACGGTAAAATAAACCTGTAATCATTCCTGTTTGCCTTATTTTTAATTAATCTCCTCTGTAGATTGATTACATTTCCCTAGCATTCCCCCAATCAACCGAAGTCTCACACCTGCCTTTCCTAAGAAAATTTAAAGCAATTTCCCGATTTTGGCACCAATTTGAAATCTTATCAGGATTCGACTAGTTATTAGAACAGCATTTTTCAGACTGTACTTCATTACGGAAAAAGGTTCTATATCTACCTGACGGATCTCAGAGCGTCATGTGAGAAAAGTAAGGGTTTAACATCATTTATGATTCCAGAATCCATTTCGGTTGGCTCAGAGGAAATCATTGTGTCCAAAATATTGTATTACATTTCTGTTCAGAATTACAACAGCTATGTCGGTTACAGGACACAGTGTTAGATGCAGCCAGTCGTCGCTGCTTTCGCAGATCCAAGATGGAGGTAGTTAGAATATTTAAAAATTCAAGATGATGGATGACGGAAAATAGAAGTTGCGGATAGTGGGAAATGTAAAAATACAAGATGCGGAGTAGTAGGAAATTTAAATTTTAAAGATGGCAGATGGGGTGAAATTTGAAAAATAAAGATGGTAGATGATAGAAAATTTAAAAATTAAACATTTCAATGACAGGAAATTTAAAAATCGAGGATGGCACTGGGAGGAAATTTAAAAATATGGAAGAAGATGGAATTTTTTTAGGCATACATTAAAACCGACGCAACCCATCAAGCACCTACAGTGCTAAAAATGTGAGACAGCAGTGGCAAGCAAAATTTTATTAGTTTTAATTAACTACGGAATAACCACAGTTTTTCCAGTATTAAAAAAAGCCTACAATTCTGTCACGTCAGTAAATTTCATCTCCCTCTTTGTAATATCTCACAGAAAGTGAAAATGTGAAACAAACCATACAAAAATAATCTTTCTTTAAAATTTGTTACAAAGAGATTACATCCCAAAGAAAGCTTATACGGATTTGGAGTTAAAATTTTGCAGTGTTTTTTCTTTCAATGCTTTACGTTTTTCACCCATTTAACGTTTTTCGTATAAAGAACATTACAATCCAAAGAAAATTATATGCGCGCCTAGTTGACAGCACACAATATTAGACAAACCAAATCATGCCCATTTATGTGAGTTGTTCAGCAAAGACTATTACATACACTTTAGCTAGAACAATGAGGGATATTCTGATTTTCAATTGTATGATATTTTTCATTTCGATGCTTTTACATTTAATATTTTTACACGTTTTCACCATGTGTGACAACCAGCTTGTAATATTGCAATATAATTCTGCCTCTAGCTTCAATTTTCTTCTCAAATGCAATAGGATCTTTCGCCATCTGTTCCCAAAGTCTAGAAAAAGACATTCAGTATGTAAATTCCAATTCACTAATTAGGTGAATCGATCTCAAACCTTTCGAATTTGCAAAATACTCATTTTGTAGATATCCTCCAAATGTTTTATACGGAGCTTCTCATCCTTCAAGTGAGTCTTTCACATTATTATTTTCAGCAGTCGTTTATTTTCAGCAGTCGTTCTAATCTTCAAGCAACCTTCTCTAAGATCCTCGTCAGTAGATATTATTCTATTACAATATGTGTTATTGAGTATTGCGTTGCCATACTGATTCATTGGGTAATTCCGATAGAAGTAGGTAATATCTGTTGACAATTTATTGTAAGTGTCTTCCAATCAGGAACTACATCTTCCTCACAATTATCACACTATTCTTTTTCTTCTTCTTTCATATCTCCAGTTCTAGTCTCATAAATAAATTGTTGTCTTTGTCTTTAATGAGTTTGTCTTCTTCATATCTGTTTGACCACTTTTCTTTTCAGAACAGCTACCATTTTGAATGCATTTCTGTTGCAACTGAGAAATAGATCTGATGGAAAGTATGAAGCGCACGCTTAAAAAAAAAAAAAGAGCAAACATGTTGAAATGTGTGTGAAATCTTATGAGACTTAACTGCCAAGATTATCAGTCCCTAAGCATACACACTACTTAACCTAAATTATATTAAGGACAAACACACCCATCCATTTCCGAGGGAGGACTCGAATCTCCGCCGGGACCAGCCGCACAGTCCATGACTGCAGCGCCTCAGACCACACGGCTAATCCCGCATGGCGAAGTGCACGCTTCTTGAGTCCCATCTTCTCAGTAGTATGGCAATGGGGGCATCAGGACAGTTTTGATATCAAATTAATTAAATTGATCAATTAATCCCCCACCACAACCGAACCCGGCCACCCCACCCCTCACCAAGCCCATCCCCGCCCCTAGATGACTACATATGTTTTATCAGCCTACACGTGGGCCACAGATCCCTGCCCCCTCTCCACCAAACCACACATCCGCCCAAACCCCCATCCATCACATTGGTGGGAATTACAAATTTTGGCAGGAATTTCGAATTTTGATGGCAATTTAAAATTTTTGTGGCAATTTCTTTGTCTCAGGGCTGTGATGTCGTCCCAACCCACAACTCCACGGAATTTGGGGGGCAAAATTAAAAATGTCGGTGCAAACCCAGGTCCTACTAGACTGAATGCCCAAGTGCACCCCCTAACAGAATTTTACCACCAGAGGGGTTTGGAATTGACAGGAAATTAAAGATGGTCATGCCCTTTCTGGGACTTGAGTCACGGTTCTAATGGATGGAATGTCCAAGTGCGTCCCCAACACATGGAATCTCTCCAGGTGCAGGAGAGGAAGGTTAGGTTAGTGTACTTTATTTTTTTTTGAAATGAGAAAAAGACATGTCCTAATTACATAATTAATCATAAATATTTGGCCTAATTACGCAACTATACACGTAGTGCTACAGCCTAAAATCGCAATACAGCTCCAAAGCTGATGATACCTTAAAACTGGTGTTATTCTGTAAGAAAAAAATCGCAATACCCCTAAAAAATAGCGGCAGAAACAGTCAAATGATACCCTTTACCTACAGACTGGCAGCAAAAATAAAGGGGTGCAAGATTGTATCTTTTTCTTTTTGGCCAGAAATTTCAACTGAAGACATGTTGGTGTTGGGCAAGACAAGTTTAAAAAGTTTATTACCTGTAACCACACAGCTGATGACAATACCTGTCACTGTTTGACATTAGAGTTTAATACAGACGCCTGCTCAAAAACCACTCTGCAGCCTGTTGGGACTGACAGTTCGCAATTTTTCACAAACCCAACTTTTGTTGACGTAAGTTCTCAAGGTTGATGACTGAACAACAAACAAAGGGCAACAATAATGATGCCAGTAAAAGTATCCTATTTGAGGCAAACAAAAGTTCACTTCTAATTTTCCACAAAGGTTCGTGGTAACACACACACTCACTAGTAACAGTCCAATTACTTCAACAGTCACAGTACACAAAGTCGGCATCCGGCGTGCACTGAACTTTGGGGCTGACTCTAGCGCCCTTAGCGGTTGTCTCGAGCGAATAAGGTTTTGGTGTAATGATACTTCCTGCAGACAGTGGCTCGAGCTCGCCCTTCAGGAAGTGGTGCTCCGAAAGTCTGTTTCCATTATCTTGTATGTAATTAGCTGGTGTATACCACGTTGCATTTGGTACACCTTGGGTATGGACAACCTCGTCCTCTGTGGTGTAATATGGGCTGTTGGCCGTCAGGGGATACCTGGTCTTCGGTGTAACACAGCCCAGGTAACTGAGCCCAATACATGCTACCATGCAACCATGGAAAAATTCATCACAGTTCTAATTACACTTCAAAATTGCAATGAAATAACCAGCACTCATAATGAACAGGGGAAAATCGTCGTGCGAAAAGACTGCAGAGGGGGCTGTAGCTGAACATGCATTCTCCTTGAGAAGTGTGCACAAACTGCCGAAAATCGAGGCCCTCTTACCTCCTCTCATCACTCCCGCCCCTCCCTCCCAACATCCATCCACCATCGGGGATGACAAAGTCTTCTTCAAATCGCCAGCTGCTCTGTCATGCTTTGTGCTCTACTGACCTCCTACCTTCAATATGCCCACTAACTGCCTTGAAGTGATGCTCCTTCGGCTACACAATAGCATGTATATATAGTCACCTAAACAATAGGAGATAAAAGGATATGTGCCCCTAGTGAAACTTGTTTGCCTATAGCGACATAGCCCCAAACCGGTGCTTCCCTGGTCAGGGGGGGGGGGGGGGAAATCACCCACGGTCTAGGCACACTCCCAATGTCTCCAATAGGTCGGTCTTCCTGCGATGGAGAACACTGTGATTAATGTCAACAATACTCTTTCAAGCTGTCTGTCAAACATATTTCTCAGAAACACTGGACTCCTCTGTAACAACAATAAAACTCTGGAGAACATTCCAGACCGCTTTATCAAATGTCTACCTGCTCTATATACGCACATTGCTGCCTTTTTGTGGCACCACTGCCACCCTTCCGCAATCGCTGGTCTCGCCAGGTCTCTGTAGTAGCTCATGTTAAGTGGCCTGCACTGAGGTGACGGCCCTTCACCAACACAAAAGGGAAATTTAGCAGCCTTTAGATGGAGCACGGAAGTGTCTTGCGACCACCCACAGTAGACTCGCCCCACGCGCTCGCCGTTCTGTGATGGAGAACAATTGATTTGGACATCAATACGTCTCCTGTAATCAAGCATCACTTTAAAAATAACTATTATGGTTTTGAAGAAAAAAAATTTATTCTTCCACTTGTAAAATTTTAACTTTTTTCTGTACCTTATTATTAGAAAACAATTCCTGATTGTTTGGTGGTTCTCAATTTACTTGTAATAACTTATTACCATCTGCAGTACAAATTGACCCCTTTAGTTTACCAGATAATGGTACATGAAATTAAAAAATGTAGTTCTGAGAAAAATTCATTTAAAGTTTAGTATTGCAATTCCAGTACAGTTATTGATGACAATTACTTACTACCTATATTTCCCTACATCATACTGAGCATCATCTAAATCATACAGATCTTCTTTTGATCTATTGGTCCCTCTTCTTTTCTGTCTGGCTTCTTTCGTGCATTTTAAATTAGCAATATATGCTTTGCAGATTCCCTCTATATCTATTTGCACCAAGGATTTTGCAGTATTTCCCTACATTTTAGGCCCTATAATCCCCAAAAAAGCAGTTTTCTAATTACACAATTACTGAAGCATAAAATAGCATCATGAACACCAAATTGTAGAATTGTAAACTGAACAAATACAGTTTTTGGTAACCGATTACAAATGACAGAATTCACACATTCATTTAAATTTTGGGTTTTCCCATGAAGACATTTCTTCAACAAGTTGTCCTTACAAATGTCTCTAAATGTGGGTTTAATTTCAATCATTACTAATGCATGTAAAGAATATTTCTGATCATATTTGGCACTTCTCCTGTACTTGCACCAAGTGTCAAGATCATTTGGGCAAAGAACATGCACTGGATTTTCATTTTTGGAAAGCTTATGGAAAAAGATAGCCCATACAGCTTTTTTCATGTTTTCAAAATTCCCTAAATTTCTTCTTATAGCCAAGCCACAATAATATTGTAATCTATCTATTTACACATTTGTCAGGCGACCTTTATCACCTACCTTCTTACCATCTTCCAATACTATTTTTGACATTTCTCTCCATAATTTCAGCCTGGACTCCTTTCTCTTCTGGACATGCCCGATACAATCTAATTTAAAATGGTCACATTAGGCCCATAGTGTTCTTGAGCACATACCCGGTCATAGTCCATGCTGTTTGCTGTACGATTAAAAATCCTGAGAACTTCTGATAATTCCATCCCACCACTTGGACCAGTATAATTCATCTGACAGTTATGTTCATGCTGTTTCTCGTTCCACTGCCACAAGTCCTACAGTACTGCTTAGAATCTCTACATCAATTACTTTGACGGTATCAAATGTAGTAGCTGTCACGGCACCATTTAGTGAAGTACGTCCACGTTTCTCCCAGCTGCCATCAAAACATGCACATATATAACCACTTTCACTGTCATCACTTTCCTTGAGTGCTTCTTCAGCTGCTTCTTTCATTGAGATGTTAAAAACTTCAGCAACAGCAATACCAAAAACATGATTGAAAGTCATAAATTTTGCAACAGGATTTGGAATCTCAACTAATGCACATAAAAATTGGCCTGTGTTTACCAATAGATCTCAGACCGTAAATTACCCTTATGTTGTTCTCATATAAATTATTATTAGCCATTTTTGATGTCATTGTTGTAGCAAGTGCACCACATTTTGGACAACCCAATGTCACGTGTGACACAATCCCTTTACGAACACGCCGATTCTCACCCAAAGATACGTCACCACCACATATTCTGAACACAGTACTTTCGGAAATTAGATCACAGAGATAAGGTTCGCCATGATATTTCCAGACGAATGTTCCTCTCCAGAAGCTGACTGGGAGGAACTGCCTTGACGAAACTGCAGTTTCTTTCTTGAGGTGCTGATTTTCTTTATGTCTAACATTCTTGGGTCCATGGACCCACTGACCTCATTTAAATGGTTCAAATGGCTCTAAGCAATACGGGACTTAACATCTGAGGTCATCAGTCCCCTAGACTCAGAACTACGTAAACCTAACTAACCTAAGGACATCACAAACTTCCATGCCCGAGGCAGGATTCGAACCTGCGACCGTAGCAGCAGCGTGGTTCTGCACTGAAGCTCCTAGAATCGCTCGGTCCCAACGGCAGGCATACCTCATTTACCTTTACGTATTTATTTTATCTGAATTTTAATTTAGACGAGAATTTCTTTATTCGCGGCATTTTTATGTAAAGACATCGAACCAAAGAAAATACATTCAACACGTACTTCACTCACAAGAATCTTCATTAAGTACAACCATTAACGCTAGAAAACAATAACAAACACGATCGTAAAAACGAGTATCGATAGTAGATGCAGGGTAGGAAACATTAAAGCGATAAAACAATAGAAGCAAGAAATAATATACAAGGAGTAAAAGAATGCTGTGCATTATCTCTGCATGGCGCAAAAAGATAGGCGTGGCGTTTAAATGCCACACTGCACAGAGCGTCAGGAAAATCATCATATCTAACAAAAAAATTGTCGTATTTATATAAAACAAAAACTGTTTTTCGCTGAAAAGACCAGGCATTTCGAATATGCTAAAATCTAAAATCTAATTTTTGAGGCCCACTTGCCATCTGTGTCCCTCAATTGCAGGATAGAATCCTCGTCTCCGATTACAGACGATTAGCAGAGACATGTTCACCCTGCATAAAATCAGGAAAAATACTTTCGACTATTTTGCTGCGAAAGCTACTGGTCACAGCAGAATGTCCTCGTTACTTCAAAACCATCATCAGACCAAAGAAAAACCGAGAATTTAAACTCTAAATAAAAAACATCTCTATTACGCAATTTCTTTCAGATTGATGGACTAACTACATGACATGAGTGCATCTCTCGCATTCAGTGTCTGTAGATAAACTTTCATGCACATGTGTATTACAAACAATTCAAACACATGAAGTAGCGTTACGAAATACAGTCGTTCATGCCATTGGCTCACGTGTTGGAAAAACACAATCATCTTACCTTCCATATCAACAGGCTATAACTGAAGATGATGAAGCTTTTTTTGTGTACTATGGCAGGTCTCCTATTGCCAATTCGATGCTATATCATCGTTCAAGAAAGAAATCGAGAGACCCTGTCTCGCACTGTGTAGGTCGGAGATTGTTATTTTGTTAAAAGGTATCGCCACACTTATACAAAGGAACGGCTATCATGAACCATTCTGTCGTGCCCAAGCTATCTCTTCTACCCACCAGGGAGCATGTCATTGTTACCAAATTCATAGGGTAGTTAATTAAATTGACCTTAAAAATCAGTTTCCAAGGTGAGCAGTTTTCTTTAGCAGCCAGATTACACTAACCAGATAGGGCAAATGGGAAGTCATTTACGGAAGACGATGTTGTTTTCAAGGAACACTACTGAGAAGCAACATTTTAAGCTGACCACAAAGGGGATATACAGCTCACGACGTACACTTCACGTAAGAAAATCACTATTAAAAACACGATCATAACAGCCATGTTACCATCACCCAGCATAAATTGCGGTTTTGAGTCTGCAGGCACACACAGGTTGCTGATAGCATTACAATTTATGGTAGAAATGCTGTCCGTAATTTGGAACCAAGTCTATCTATACAACCACATACTTGCATTGGATCCTGTAGAGATGTCTTTTAATTATTACAGCATGGGTGAAACGTATTCATGCCACCCATTTGGAACCTACTGCTAAGGATTCCATACAACAAAAACTACAGTGCTGTCTTTTAGACAGCCCCTCTGTGCGTTGAAACTGCTCTTCACTCTCTTACCCTCCCTTGCTGCAGCTACGTCCATGTGATCGCCCCAGTTTAAGTCGGAACTGAATGGAGGTCAGAGAGCACTATATCTAAGAAATTCTGCAGTCCATGGAGGAAAAAGATGAGCTAATTCAGCAGGACCACGTTTTGACACCTCGGTGGGATTGGCAACATGTTATTGTACTCCTGCAACCAAGTACAGAGTGTAAGGCCAGCGCCAAACGAAGCTTTGCGATGTAACACGAGGTAGTAGAAATATAGTACGAACAGTTACGGTTGTGTTTCTTGTTGGGACCATTAGGAAGACGCCACATCATACATGGCATGGACTAAGGATGAGGATTTTGCTACTGCATTGCAATACATCTCCAAACTATATACAGGCACTGCAGTCTGTAGGAGATCTGCTTCATTCAGGGTGCACTCATGTCCATCACCAAAATATTCTCAACCACTTTGGTATATTACACCATGCAAAAGGGAAAACCTACGAATTATAAAATCTCCGCTAATGTCATCTGCAAGGGAACTCAATGAGATATAACCGCATCCCTATCTGCTGATACACTACTGGCCATTAAATATGCTACACCACGAAGATGACGTGTCACAGACGCGAAATGTTACCGACAGGAAGAAGATGCTGTGATATGCTAATGATTAGCTTTTCAGAGCATTCACACAAGTTTGGCGCCGGTGGCGACACCTACAACTTGCTGAGATGAGGAAAGTTTCCAAACGATTTCTCATACACAAACAGCAGTTGACCGACGTTGCCTAGTGAAACGTTGTTGTAATGCCTCGTGTAAGGAGGAGAAATGCGTACCATCACGTTTCCGACTTCGATAAACGTCGGATTGTAGCCTATCGCGATTGCGGTTTACCATATCGCGACATTGCTGTTCGCGTTGGTCGAGATCCTATTGCTGTTAGGAGAATATGGAATCGGTGGGTTCAGGAGCGTCATACGGAACGCCGTGCTGGATCCCAACGGCCTCGTATCACTAGCAGTCGAGATGACAGGCACCTTATCCGCATGGCTGTAACGGATCGTGCAGCCACGTTTCGATCCCTGAGTCAACAAATGGGGACGTTTGCAAGACAACGACCGTCTGCACGAACAGTTCGACGACGTTTGCAGCATGGACTATCAGCTCGGAGACCATGGCTGCGGTTACCCTTGACGATGCATCACAGACTACTCAAAGACGAACCTGGGTGCACGAATAACAAAATGTCAGTTTTTCGGATGAATCCAGGTTCTATTTACAGCATCATGATGGTCGCATTCGAGTTTGGCGACATCGCGGTCAACGCATATTGGAAGCTGCCCTGGCCAGCACATTCTCCAGATCTCCCACCAATTGAAAACGTCTGGTCAATGGTGGCCCAGCAACTGGCTCATCACAATATGCCTGTCACTACTCTTGATGAGCTGTGGTATCGTGTTGAAGCTGTGTGGGCAGCTGTACCTGTACACGAAAACCAAGCTGTGTTTGACTCAATTCCCAGGCGTATCAAGGTCGTTATTGTGGCCAGAGGTGGTTGTTCTGGGTACTGATTTCTCAGGATCTATGCACCCAAATTGCGTGAAAATGTAATCATATGCATTTCTTCTTGGTATAGCAATCTTAATGGCCACTAGTATATATGTAATAAAAATACAATTTGCTTTCTCTGGTTGACCATATATTGTGATCCTACTAAATATACAGGTACTAGTTTACTAGAGCAAGTGGTCAGTAATCTGCAGACTGCTGTAAAGTTTCGTCACCTATACTGTAGGAGAGCCATATCAAACAGACTGTGAATCACACGAGAGGGTTTCTGTACTGTTCCTTCATAAACAGTTTAATACATTTTTTTCCGATTGTAACACAACCAAGTAGTGTACCCTTATATACACTTTGATTTTTGTATCATGACTTTGAGATCTGGGTCAGCTGCTGCTAAACCGACATTAACATGTTTCAGTCCTTTGGCTCTCACAGAAATCTGAACAATGCATGGGGTAAACTATACAGCTGCCTGAACGCAGGCTGGAACAAACAACACAGAGGTGTTGTTTCTCATTGACAAAAATGTAGAGGCCATCACAACATATGGAAGCTGAAAGAGTCTGCGGTATTGCAGATTGTGAATACAAGTAGATCACTGTGCTGTACATCCAGTCGACCATATACACCAAAGTATACCAGACACGGTAATGCAAAGATGTGAGGTACATATTTACAGCAGATCGATCACAGTGCAGAATTTACTATTACGACTGGTCATCTCTCTTTATGTGGATGGGCGCCACGGATTATAGTCGCTTTCGTATGATAAAGCTGGAGTTTCACAGATCCCTCTCATATTGTCCATCGCCAGACTTTCCTGTAATACTAATCTTACTCACAGCATACTTAGGAAACTGTATGGCTTTAACTGTATAGTATTTTTAGATTCAGAACCGTGTAGTAATAAGAGTGTTCATTTATGTTGTATGATCATTTCTGTTGTGCCAATAGGTTCCTCATACTGACTACGAACTGCCTGGTATACTTTGGAGTATATGGTCGACTGGATGAACACCACAGTGACCTAGTGGCATTCAAAATCTAGTATATGGTACTTGCAAAGTAGTGGCGGGGTGATTTAGCGGTGATGTAGAAACTGGGAAGCATTCGACTGTGTTGCTGACTGGAACTGAAAATTCGGAACAACAGGTAAAATTGCTAAAATTTATCTCGCCATCAATTGTGCTGTGTTTTACAGTACATCTTCCCATACCAACAGTGTCTTTCCCATCCTGAGCGCCCACTGGGTATGCTGCTGATTACCTAATAGTGATTGACTGACACCTCTAGGTTGTGATGTAGGGAGTCTTGGCAGAACATGGGGTTTCTGCTAATTGTTGCTGTGCAAGCTGGGTTAAATGTAGAGGTCAACACCTTAATACAGTTGTTTCAAAGGGTTCCTCAACGATGCAGACTCCTCCTACTTCCATATGCTGCGATGACCTCCTCATTTTTTATTTTTTATTTTTTTTACCAATAATATAACAGTACTTCTTTTTATTTGCACTACCATGTTGTGAACAGCACCTTCTGGAGATGGTCAAAGCCGGTACAGTGATCATGGACATGACTCCAAAACGAAGGACCAGTGCTTTTCGAAGTGGAACACCAAGACTTCCGCTACCCTGTAAATGGGAAAGATAAGATTCATTGCTCAGTTCATCACCTACGAAAAGCTATTGGAAGTGCTCTACAACATCCGAAACCCTTCCATTTTCAATATTTTGCAATGTCTTCCACAATTATGTCGATCAAAAACATCGCCTCTGTGTTTTATTTCTACGAGCCTATGTTGTGGCAGCTGTATAGATTACGCAATGCGATGTTCATCTTTCTGTGACAGCCAAAGGATGAAAATGTGCTAATAACGGTTTAGCAGCAGCTAACACAGGCCTGTAAGTGATCGAAGAAAAAAGAAAGTGTATGACAGTGTACACTGCTTGGATGTATTACAACCGAGAAAAAAATGTATTAAACTATTTATGAAGGAACAGTACAGAAACCCTCTCGTGTGATTTACAGTGTGTTGAATATGGTCCTCGTACAATATAGGTGACGAAACTTTACACCAGTCTGCAGAAGTGATTTCGATTACCAACAATCTGCTCCAATGAACCAATACCTGTATATTTAATTGGACAGCCAGATATGGTCAATGCTGGAAAACAGACTGTATTTGTTTTAGATGTATCGGAAACAGAAATGCAGTAACATCTTATTGAGTTGTCTAGCAACTGATGTAGGCAGAGTTTTTATAGTTCGTAGGTTTTCCCTGCTGGATGGTATAAACAACACCGTAACTGTTCAATCTTTTCTACTACCTCGTATTGCAAGGGAAAGCTTTGATTGTCACTGTCCTTATGCTCTGTATATGATTGGCTACGACAACATGTGGCCATTTCGACCGAGGGGTCAGAACGCTCCGTCCTTTCCCATTAACTCACCTAGTACTGTGTAACTATCGGGACCTCAATTCAGGTTCGATCTAATTTGGACGATCACATGGACGAAGCTGCACCAAGGGAGGTCAGAAGCTGAGGAGCAGTTACAAGGTACAGAGCGACTGCCCAAAAAGCAGCGCTGTAGCTTTTGCTGTATGGCATTCTCCGCAGATAGGTTCGAAAAAGGTGACTCCTTTCAAGATGTGCGACTGGCAAGAATATGATTCACCTGTGCTGTAATAATTAAAAGACATCTCTAACAAGATTTAACACAAGTATGTGTTGAATGGATGGACTTGATTCCAAATTGCAGTCAGCATTTGTACCAGAAATCATAACACTATCAGCGACCCACGATTGCCTGTAGACTCAAGCCCGCTTTTCATGCAAGTTGACAGTAACATAGTCGTTATGATCATGGTTTTAATAGTGCTGTCCTTATGTGAAATGTATGCTGTGGGCTGCAGCTTCAAAAGTCGCTTATGATTTGTGTTCCTTGAAAGCAACATCGTCTTCCCTTCATGATTTCACATATGACCTGATGAATGTAATCTGGCTGCTGAAAAAAAAAAAAATAAAAAAAATTACTCGCCAAGCAAAGGGACTCCTATGATCAATTTAATTAATTAGGCTATAAATTTGTCAATCTGGTAACAATGACATTTCACTTGATGGGTGTAAGAGATTGTGCGATATCTTTTGACTAAATTTCAAACTCCCATCTACATAGAGCGTGACAGGCACTCATGATTTGTTTCGTAAGTGCAAGTATGATATGGCATCGCGTTGGCAGAAGGGGACCTGCCATAAAGTACAAAACAGCTACGTCATCTTGAATTATAGCTTCTTGTTGTCGAATGTAAAATGATTTTTTTTTTTCCAAAATGTAAGCCAACGGCGTGAAAGATTGTATTGTCTAATGTTATTTCACGTGTTTAAAATGTTTGTTATACACACGTGAATGGCAGTTAATTTACAGAAACTGAACGTGAGAGACGCTCTCAAGTCGTGTAAGTCGTCCACCAAGCTGAAAGAAATTGATTAACACAGAAGTGTTTTCTTCAGGGTTTAAATTCTCGCATTTTCTTTACTCTGATGGCAGTTTAGAAATAACGAGGACATTCTGCGGCGATCAGTGGGAGCTTTTTCCTGATTTCAAGCAGGTTGGACATGTATCTACTGATCATCCGTTTCCACTTCGTTAGTCGTCGCAAAATAATGAGATGTGGGCTGTATCCTGCAGTTGAATGAATAATTGTACCAATTTTGCTCATAAAACTTAAAGAAATTGGACTGAAGAAGGCTTTTATTATCATCACAGTTGCGTTTTCCTTTTTAAATAGACGAATTGACGCCAAAATCAATTGTTCTCTATAGCAGAACGGCGTTCGCGAGTGGCGAGTCTGCTGTGGGTGCTTGCCGAACACTTCCTCACTCAGACTAGCAGCGAGGCGGTGCTGCTAACTTTTCCTTTTGTGCTGGTGAAGGTCTGTTGCCTCAAGGCAGGCCACAGACTACCATGAGTGACCGCAGATAGCGGAAGGCCTGGTGAGACCAGTGGCGGCGTAGGGTGGCAAAGTGGCCGCAGAAAAACAGCGAATGGTTTTTTGGAGCAGATAGCTGTTTAAAAAAGCGATCTGGAGCGTTCTCCAGAGTCTCTTTGTTGTTCCAGAGGGATTCAGTCTTTCTGAGAAATAAGTTTAACAGATGCAAGAAAAAGCTACGTTGACATTAATTAAAAGTATTCGCCATCGTTGAACGACAGGTCTATTGGAGGCGTTGGGCGAGTCACTAGTCGGTGAGTGGTCGCCCCCTGACGAGGGAGGTGGCATGTGGAGGATGTGTCTTCATTTTTTTATACAGACATGTTGCACGTGTGGCATCCATTCTTTTTCTCCCACTATTTTGGGGGACTATACATGCTGTTGGGTATGTGGAGGAGCGTCGCTTCGAGACTGTTATTGGCCACAGCGAAGGCAGAAGGGCAGTATAGCCCAAAGCACGATGGAACTGCTGGCAATTTGGAGAAACCTGTGTCCTCCCCATAGGTGGATGGATGGAAGGAGGGCCTCGATTTTCGGCTGTTTGTGGGAGCTTCTCGTGGAGAACGTATGTTCAAGTACTGCCGCCTCTGCAGTCGTCTGGTACTTCGATTTTCCCCAGTGCATGTTATGCATTATGACCCGTTCATTATGAGTGCTTGTTTATTCGGGACTGTTTGAAGTGTATTTAGAACTGTGATTTATTTTTCTATCATCTGTGGTAGCTGGTAACGGCTTCGATTAATTGGCTGCAGGATTGTTTTTTGGCAGACATCTGTAGTGAACTCTGATATCAAACAATGACACTTTTTAAACTCCTCTCTGTGCAACACGAGCATCTCATCACTTGAACATATTTCTAGCCAAAAAGATTAAAGATTGTACCTTACGCACCCGCCTCTTTGCCGCCAGCTTGCAGGTGAAGGGTAAAATTTGACTGTGTCTGTCACTAGTTTCGAGTGGTATTGCGAAATTTTTACTCCTCTGGAAACACCAGTTGTATGGTACCATCTGTTTCTGATCTGTGTTGTGATTTTAGGTCATCCCTGTTTAGCGCTACACACTTAGTTATGTAATTAGACCAAATATTTATGATTAATTATGTTATTAGGACCTACCTTTACATTTTTCGAATCAAAATAAATAAAGTACACTACCCTAACCTCTACCATCTGGTGAGCAAGATGTATGAGACAGGCGAAGTTCCCTCGGACTTCAAGAAGAATATAATAATACAAATCCCTAAGAAAGCAGGTGTCGACAGATGTGAAAATTACCGAACTATCAGTTTAATGAGTTATGGCTGCAAAATACTAATGCGAATTATTTAAAGACGAATGGAAAAACTAGTAGAAGCCGACCTCGGGGAAGATCAGTATGGATTTCGTAGAAATATCGGAACATGTGTGGCCGTAATGATCCTACGACTTATCTTAGAAGATAGATTAAGGAAAGGCAAACCTACGTTTCTAGCATTTGTAGACTTAGAGAAAGCTTTTGACAATGTTGACTGGAATACTCTCTTTCAAATTCTGAAGGTGGCAAGGGTAAAATACAGGGAGCGAAAAGCTATTTACAATTTGCACAGAAACCAGATAACAGTTATAAGAGTCGAGGGACACGAAAGGGAAGCGGTGAATGGGAACGGAGAGAGACGGGGTTGTAGCCTCTCCCCGATGTTATTCAATCCGTATATTGAGCAAGCAGTGAAGGAAACAAAAGAAAAATTCGGAGTAGGTATTAAAATCCATCGAGAAGAAATAAAAACTTTGAGGTTCGCCGATTACATTGTAATTCTGTCAGAGATAGCAAAGGACATGGAAGAGCAGTTGAACGGAATGGACAGTGTCTTGAGAGGAGTATATAACATGAACATCAACAAAAGCATAATGAGGATAATGGATTGTAGTCGAATTAAGTCGGGTGATCCTAAGGGAATTAGATTAGAAAATGAGACGCTTAAAGTAGTAAAGCAGTTTTGCTATTTGCGGAGCAAAATAACTAATGATGGTCGAAGTAGAGAGGATATAAAATGTAGACTGGCAATGGCAAGGAAAGAATTTCTGAAGAAGAGAAATTTGTTAACATCGAGTATAGATTTAAGTGTCAGGAAGTCGTTTCTGAGAGTATTTGTATGGAATGTTGCCATGTATGGAAATGAAACATGGACGTTAAATATTTTGGACAAGAAGAGAATAGAAGCTTTCGAAATGTGGTGCTGCAGAAGAGTGCTAAAGATTAGATGGGTAGATCACATAACTAATGAGGAAGTGTTGAATAGGATTGGAGAGAAGAGAAGTTTGTGGCACAATTTGACTAGAAGAAGGGATCGGTTGCTAGGACATGTTCTGAGGCATTAAGGGATCATCAGTTTAGTATTGGAGGGCAGTGTGGAGGGTAAAAATCGCAGAGGGAGACCAAGAGACGACTACACTAAGCAGATTCAGAAGGATGTGGGATGCAGTAGGTACTGGCAGATGAAGAAGCTTGCACAGGATAGAGTAGCATGGAGAGCTGCATCAAACCAGTCTCAGGACTGAAGACCACAACAACAACAACAACAACAACCCTAACCCACCTCTCCTGCATCTGGACAGTTTTCATGTGTAAGAGGGTGCACTTGGGTATTCAATCCCGTAGTACCAGGGTTTGCGTCCAGGAAAGGGCACTGCATTTTCAATTTCCCGTCACTGCCAAGCGCCTCTGGTGGTATAATTGTTTTAGGGATGTGGACTTGGGCTTTCTCTCCAGGATCACCTGGGTTTGAGCTTTTTTAATATCCCAGCATTTCCTAGGTGGGGGATAGGGTGGTACGTTGGCACAGTGGTGAGACATAGAAATTGTCCTCAAAATTTGAAATTCCCATCAAAACTATAAATTCCCACCAAAATTCGAAATTCCCACCAAAATTTCAAATTACCCTCAATAAGATAGGTGGGGGGTTAGGGGGAGGGTGTAGAAGGGGAGAAGGCTGGGCTCGCTTGCTGACTGAGACAAACATGTGACATAATCCAGGGGTGTGGATGGCGATGGGCATGGTCAGGGGTGGGTTTGGTCGTGGTTGGGGGTGGGTAGTCGTGTTTAGTAGATCAACTTAATTAATTTGCATATCAGTTTTATACCCAAAGTGTCCTGATACCCCCACCACCCTACTCCTCCTCTGTCAGAAAATAGTGTGACTTTTGCACCCATTATTAGACACAGCTAACGTAAGTTTGAGATTGAGAATGTAATATCTCCTTAATTTCTCCATTATGCGGCTCCGAGAGACTATAAAATGTTTCATTTAATGAAAAACGGAAGACTTAATGAAGACACTTATATTCTTGTTTATTGCATAAACTAGTTTTCGAATATCTTCAGTTTCACCTTCAGATCGTATGCAAAACGTCACATGACAATTTCATAGCGTAATATTGCGTACTGGCTCTGTGACAAGAGGATGGAACATGCTTTAGCGTATAGCTACGAGTAGCGTTTATATGGTAGTTTGTATTCAGAAATAAATTCTGTACTTACACTGCGGCTATTTTTTGCTTCTAGGAGACATTTAGTGATGGAGTGCCTAGAATGTTATAATTTTCAAATACATTTTATGTGCTGTGTTGAACCATAATAGATTCCCATACTAGTATTATTTTCAGTGTCTCTTCTACGTCAATGTCCATTGTGTTACTTCCATAATCTCTGTCACTATTCGTGTTCTCTAGTTACTGAATCATTTCTTGCGTTTCTTGATCGTTGATAATTCTGGACCTAGTTTCCATATATATGGTGGTTAATCGATTTATATCCAGATTCATGCCTCCCAAGTAGTTCGTCTCGCACTCCAAATATAAACCTGTCGAAGCTCATATGATGTACTTCACTTCATTGGGTTTGGATCTTAACAGTACTTCCTATACTTCTTTTTTATTGCAACTCTTTCTTTCATTGTTTTTTTATCAAGTTTCAGAGTCTTAAGGTATTAATTATTTTACATCGTCCCTCCGATGTGAATCCAGTGAGTTAACCACTTCTCCACGCCGCTCGTTTACTAGACGGTAAACTACAGCATCATTGGCGTTACAAAGTACTTACTTAGAATATTTGTAAAGAGAAGTAAATAAATAACAATTGAATTCATCAGTTCCCCGAGAGCTTTGACAGTGTGCATGGTGATCAAGTACCTGTCATTTCCAATTAGTTTGTGTTTCGGAAAGTGATTTGAGACATGTGCCACTGCAATGAAATATCGAACTTCATACAGAGGTAATGCCGGCTTGTAGTTCATCTTAACCTCCTGCAATTCTCAAGTGTATCTTGTACAAGTGGACTTGGGCCATTGGTCTTGCGATCGCCAAAATCCAAATTGCAGTACAATCATCCGTAACTTACGGAGACTCTGCTGCATATTCTTCAAAGTTGTTACGATTCCGTCTCAAAGAGGCTTCAAAATTTTCTATTAATAATCATTGTTGTCTACAGGCTGTCAGTGTCAGACGTGAGCCGGGCGACGTTAATTGTATCTAATGCTGCTGATAACCTAAATTGGATCCAGCGTCTCGACATCCAAGTGGACAAATCCTTATGCAAGTGTTTTCTGTATATCTAATATCCTATACAACTGTACTTCTTCCATCCATCCAGTAACGCTCCCATCGTTGTTGTGTCGTACAGGTAACTTCATAAAGGCCGTTTACACGGTACGAAAATCACGGTGCACACTTCATCTGCGGCTCCATCGTAGTGAATCATGTTTTCTATACACAATCAAGATATTCTAATATTCACCAAGTTGGCATTGCATTGTCTGTGACACCTGTGGAATATCTGTCGACTCCCATTGTAAATAACAAACAATTTACAATTAGGCCTCTGTATTCTATTTGCCTTGCGGACAGATGTACGGTGAACAAGGCTGGATCTACGAAACATTAACTGCCAACATTTGCATAATCGGATCGAAAAGTCGACTCTCGCGGGTAATTTCAAGTTTCAAAGTTAGCCAGTATATTTTCAGCTCTGAAACTTCTCCTGATGAACAAGCGAACAGAATTATGTTTTTAAATATTGCTTCTAATTTTAATTGTAAATTTTTTACTAACATGTGGGAAAGCATTTATCGTAGTTTTAACTTCCTAAAACACGAGTTTTATTCCATGTAATATAGATTTAACGTAGCGTATAGGGAAGACATTCGAGAAAAGGAATTTCCAGGCAAAACCTTCTTTATGTTAAAGACTCCATGTATGAAATTTCGGTGTATTTGTTCTGTAATTACTTTGTAAATTTCCCAAAAACCAATTTTGAGTATATCGTGTGTTGTGAACGTAATTACAATGTCAGTACTGCAATTTTGTAGATGTATCTGCTGTACCCTTTGTTCTTTGTGATAAAACTGTTGCAACTATCACAGCATGTTTTGTTTGGTATTGTAGATTTACATTTTAATGTTCACCATAGTTTAAAATTTTGGATTTGTCAAAGAGGTCATTGTCGACAACAATAGTATGCTACAATTACGCATCCGATTACGTTGCTGCAGCGGGAGTAATTAGAGCATGTGTGAGTAGAGCAAACCTTTTATTTTCCAAGCGCATAATCACGCATGTATCGTTGCCCTCATGCACTTACGTTCCTTGTAACGAAATTGCTATGACATGTTTTGTGATTAGAAGGAAGCTTTCATTGTCATTAACATTGCAGTCGCAGTATCTTAAGAATATCTTATGGTAAAACTTCTTGCACCCTCAAACACATTATCAAACTGAGGATGATCTGCTGTTTTTCACTAATTCCCTATACTGGCAACAACGAAATTTCGTTGCTGTTATTCCAAATGAGAATGCACCACTGAATTATCGTTTTTCCACTTCACTTAATTTTGGGGTGGTTAATTTCTATCCTGCTGCTGGCAAATACTGTTTCCCATGATGCAGCTAAAACTTCAGGAAAGGATTCCAGTATCTGAATGGAGGTACACAAAGTTCTGGCATCAGTTTCAGTTTTCACTGAATCACACAAGATGTCTCCATTTTTAATGTCCTTACTATTCCTGGGTTAATACTTGTGTGAACCTTAATAAAAAAATATTCGTTGGGTTCTTCTCTTATTTACTTATTCAAGAAATGGTAGAGATGGATGCCACTGTCTTCTGATTTATTTTATTTTATTTTATTTTATTTTTTTGCTATTCGCTTTGCGTAATGTTACGGCATAAAGTCAAGCGCCTGCATGCCAGTCGTAAATGAGAGAGGACAGATGGCTGAGAAGCATCAGCGAATTACACCTTGACTGACCACTCTCCAGCACGACAACGCAACAGCAGCGGCCCTTATACGAAGCAGGCATAAGCGCAGCGCCGACTGGTCGCAACCCACTTCTACAGCAGCATCAATATTAGGTTCTTCAAGACCAGCGACTTAGGAAACATATACTGAAGAAGATTGTTTATTTTGCATGTCGCTCTTTGCTTGTGACTCATCTGTATTTCTCAAAGTTAAGTAGTGTCATTTATTTTCTGTAACAAAACTCATTAATACGATTTGCTTGAATTTTTGTCTACGATCTGAGAAAGCAAGTTTCCTAGACACTCCATCTTTGACAACTAGGCAGGATTTAACATGTAATATGTAAGTACGTGAGATATGCGAGAAGGGTACTACAAAACAGTGAAATGATCAGCTACTGGTGAATCTTCCGGCTGCGTAGTCGTGGTCTATGAAAGGCCTTCGTTCCTGACGGTTCATCAAGCGCTACGCAGTACATTTTTATAGATGCTCCTGATTCCGCTGAGTCTTGTGGCCTGAAGGACGTCATAGAGTGACATAAATGAAGTGCAAAAGGGAAATGATAGAAGTTCGCATGTGAACAACAGAGATAATTCCTTGTAACACATAAAAATTAATGTGACGAATTTAATTCCCTTTCACCATGACTGAAACCACAGAGAACGGATTTTTTATTGCTGCTGTACTTTTATGACCGGCGGCCTAATTTCCTATGGCCTGCCATTTAGGTCTGTTAGCCGTTGTGCCTTACACTGAGGATTAACTCTGCCAACAGGTCATCCCCATCCCGAAGTGCGAAACTGCCGGAAAAAATAGACACAGTTTTAGAGGTGTTCAGTTCAATCAAGATTTATTGTTGCGACAGTGCATATGGAGTACATGAAATGATTACCTTTACAGATCAATACCACTAGTGCTTCTGAGGTACCAATTGACGACGCATGCCGCAACACTTTATAGTACATGGTACATAACACAACGCAGCATGTTGCTCTCAATGGAGAGAAGTCTTTCCGAAATAAGAGTGATTTCAGGTGTCGTGCTGGGGAGTGTCGTAGGACCGTTGCTATTCACAATATGTATAAATGACCTTATGGGTAACATCGGAAGTACACTGAGGCTTTTTGTGTATGATGCTGTAGTATATCGAGAGGTCGTAACAATGGAAAACTGTACTGAAATGCAGGAGGATCTGCAACGGTGCAGGGAATGGCTCTTGAATCTCAATGTAGACAAGTGTAATGTGCTGCGAATGCATAGAAAGAAAGATCCTTTATCATTTAGCTATAATATAGCAGGTCAGCAACTGGAAGCAGTTAATTGCATAAATTATCTGGTAGTAGGCATTAGGAGTGATTCAAAATGGAATGACCATAAAAAATTAATCGTCGGAATAGCAGATCCCAGACTGAGATTCACTGGAAGTATCCTAAGCAAATGCAGTCTGAAAACAAAGGAAGTAGGTTACAGTACAATTGTTCGCTCACTGCTTGAATACTGCTCACTGGTGTGGGATCCGTACCAGATATCGTTTGATAGAAGAGATAGAGAAGATCCAACGGAGAGCAGCCCATTTCGTTACAGGATCACTTAGTAATCGCGAAAGAGTTACGGAGGTGATAGATAAGCTCCAGTGGAAGACTCTGCAGGAGAGACGCTGAATAGCTCGGTACGGGCTTTTGTTGAAGTTTCGAGAACATACCTTCACCGAAGAGTCAAGCAGTGTATTGCTCCCTCCTACGTATATCTCGCCAAGAGACCATGAGGATAAAATCAGAGAGAATAGAGCCCACACAGATGCATACCGACAATCTTTCTTTCCACGAACAATACGAGACTGGAATAGAAGGGAGAAGCGATAGAGGTACTCAGGGTATCCTCCGCTACACACCGTCAGGTGGCTTGCGGAGTATGGATTTAGTTGTAGACGTTTAGGCTCCATAGCCGTCAATGCAGACGTTGACTCTGGCACGCAGGCGACTGTACAGATGTTCTGGGATACGTTTGCCGAGCTTGCCTGGCCTGTTCACGTGTAAGAATTGTTAGTTGACGAGTAGCAAGAGCCACTTCTCGTCCTCATCACATCCACACACTTGCTCGATTGTAGGCAAGTCCGGAGATCGTGGTCGCCAAGGAAGTTGCTTCACGTCTTGCAGAGCACGTTGAGTTTAACGAGAAGTGAATGCGACAGCGTTATCCTGTTGAAACATCACATTCCTTTGCAAGAACGACAAAATGACGGATCTAACAACATTCTGAAAGTACTCAAGCGTGGGTTAGCGCCCCTTCTAGAAACATCGAAGGCCTACGAAGTGCGACAATAAGGTAATAAGACTGATCTTCTTGGCAAGATGTTTCAAACCTGCAGGAGTGCGTAGGCACTATATCTTTGACTTTATATCCTGAAAGAACAGATACCATTGATGACCGTGCATCTTCTCTAGAATGAAACGTAATTAAATAGACACCCTAGCTGCAAACAGGTGTTCATATACATCATTGGGGCATGTTGAAAATGTGTGCCCCGACTGTGACTCGAACCCGGGAAATCCTGCTTACGTGGCAGACGCTCTATCCATCTGAGCCACCGAAGGCACAGAGGATGGTGCACCTGCAGAGACTTATCCCTTGTACACTCCCCGTGAGACCCACATTCCCACCATGTCCACACCACTACATTCGTACATGTGGGTGACACAGGGAGTGTGCAAGGGATAAGTCCCTGTAAGCGCACCATTCTCTGTGCTCTCGGTGGCTCAGATGGATAGAGCGTCTGCCATGTAAGCAGAAGATCCTGGGTTCCAGTCTCAGCCGTGGCACACATTTTCAACATGTTCCCAATGATGTATATCAACGCCTGTTTGCAGCTGGAGTGTCGATTTCATTATCATTTCACAATATCTTTGTCCATGGCCTATAAGCTGATTCAAGTCCAAGCGGCACATCGACGCAACTGCTCAGTCGTGAGTTGTGCTGTAATAAGTTAACACGTGTTTGTGTCTCTCGTCACGGAAATGGAACCGCATAATATTGCGCAACGCTATACCATTTCTTTACGCGTTAAACTGGGTGAAAACGCGTCGACTATTTATGGTAAACTTCAGAATGGTTTTGGAGAGGAGGCTATGTCAGTAGCGCAAGTTTTTCGTTGGCATAAAATGTATAGTGAAGGCAGAACGAATGTTGAAGATAGAGAGCGCAGTGGACGACCATCAACCTTACGGACGGATGTCAACTTGGCCAGGGTGCATGAACTCGTATGATCTGATCGAAGATTATCAGTGAGTATGATTGCAGAACAACTGAACATGAATCGAGAAACGGTTCATCTAATAATAACTTAAGATCTTGGTATGAGAAAGCTTTGTGCAAAAACAGTCCCGAAAAATCTCACACTACAACAGCTAGAAATATGGGAATATGTTTCAGTCGATCTGTTAGAGCAAATAGAAATCAATCCAGAATTGTTGTGCGGTGTTAACACTGTTGATGAAAGTTAGTTTTTTCAGTCGATACAGGGACAAAACGCCAAAGTTTGGTGCTTAAAGGGATTACCCAGACCAAAAAAACTCTCTTGTCAAAGTCAAAAGTGAACTGGATGCCTGTGTGCTTCTTTGTTTCGACACAACAGTGTGCCTTGGCCAAATGAACTCTACGAGACGTCACTCACCAGGTGTCTGTCTTACTGGTAGACGACCATCACTTGCATGCAGACACAATGTACTTTCATTACTGAGGATCATCTTCCTAGTGATCCCCTGAGGGCACCTGTCGCTCCCTCCAAGTCGATGCCATGGTGTGAGTTGAAGGCGGGCTAGAGGTATGAGTGTCCCTATTCCCACTGCCAATAACCAGTTCGCCAAGGTTTGTGTTGTTTATGGCCCCACGAGCTCTCTTACTTGTTGTGTGGTACCTGTGTGATAGCCCACAGCTGCCCTTACAATACGAAAAACCTGGCCGCCGTCCAGAAAGTCCTTTCCGGGTGTGAGAATGATCACGTGACACAGATAACAGCACCGCTGCACAAGTGACGCAGCGCTTACAACAAACGTCCTCAGTTATTTGCTGGATGTATTCCAATCTGTCATCCTCTACACTTACTGCCCTGTACAGCCCCCTCTAGTACCATGGAAGTCATTCCCTCATATCTTAACAGATGGCCTATCATCTTGTCCCTTCTCCTTGTCAGTGTTTTCCACATATTCCTTTCCTTTCCTCCGATTCTGCACAGAACTACCTTATTGCTTACACTACAAGCCCACCTATCAATATTCGACGTGTCTTGATTTTTTATTTAGTATTGCTTCCATTATCAACTGCAACGTCAGAATTGACTATCTGGTGCCTTTACCTTTCCTAAAACAAAACTGGTCGTCATCCAATGCATACTCGATTTTCTTTTCCCTTCTTCTGTATATTATTTGATGCATGAGCTGTTAAAATGATTGCACGATAATTCTTTCACACGTCAGCTCTTGCAGTCTTCGGAATTGAGTGAATGATGACTCACTGTTTTGCCCTCATAGGCAGCACACCACGCCTGGTACCCGCGGCGCTCGGGGACCACAGCACAGCTACGCCACCTGAGGATGGGCTTATACCAGTCCGAAACCGGTCGTGTGAAAATAAAGTCTAACTAAGCAATTTTTTCAACCTCTCCTGTGTGAATGATATTTTTCCAAAAGTCAGATGGCATGTCGCCAGACTCATACGTTCTACACACCTACGTGAATAGTTGTTTTGTTGCTAGTACCCTCGATTATTTTGGAATTCTGTTGGAGCGTTATTCATCCCTTCAACCATATTTGATCTTAAGTCCTCCAAAGCTCTCTTAAATTCTGATTCCAATACTGGATCCCCTGTCTCTTCTAAATCGACTTCCATTCCTTCTTCTGTCACATCAGACAAACCTTCCCCTTTATACAGGCCTTCAGTGTACTCTTCCCACGTATCCACTCTCTCCTCTGCATTTAATAGAAGAACTCCCGCTACACTCTTAAGATTACCACCTTTGCTTTTAATTTCATCGAAGATTGTTTGACCTTCCTGTATGCTCAGTCAGTCCTTCCGACAATCATTTCTTTTCCGATTTCTTCGAATTTTTCATGCAGCCATTTCGCCTTGGCTTCCCTGCACTTTTATTTCATTCCTAAGCTACTTGTATTTCTGCATTCCTGAATTTGTCTGTACATGTTTACACTTTCTTGTTTCATTTATCAACTGAAGTGTTTCTTCTGTTACACATGGTTTCTTCTCGGATATTTCTTCGGAATTACCTTCTTTGTACCTATGTTTTTCTTTCCAATTTCTGATTTCCCTTTTTAGACATGTCCATTAATCTTCAACTGTACTGCCTACTGAGCTACTCCTTATTCCTGTATCTATGGCCTTAGAGAACCTCAAGCGTACGTCGTCACCCCTTAGTACTTCTGCATCCCAATTCTTTGCGTAATGATTCCTGTTGACTAATATCTTAAACTTCAGCCTACTCTTCATTACTTGTGATCTGAGTCTATATCTTCTTCTGGGTGCCCCGTACAATCCATTATCTGATTTCTGAATCTCTGTCTGACCATGATGAAAATCTAACTGAAATCTTCTAGTGGCTCTCGGCCTTTTCTAAGTCATCCTCTAGTGATTCTTGAATACTCGTTATCACTGACTGAAAATTATTATATAACTCATTTAGTCTTTCTCCTCTCTCATTACTTGTCCCAAGCCCATTATCTCCAATAATGTTTCCTTCTACTCCTTCCCTTACAATTGGTAAGTAAGGTTTTGTATCTGACAGGATCCTGTAGCAGGATTTGGTTATTTTATTCCAGCTCCCCATGACTATTAGATTTCCATCTCCCTTTACGTACTGCATTACCTTTTGCCTGTTACAGGGTAAACACAGACTGTGCTCTGGTAGTTAAGTCACCACGTTGTCTGCTGGCGGACGAAGCCATTGTCAGTAAATCTGCTATTCCACAGGCGGATTATGCCCTTATCGGCAGGTGTACTAATTATTTTCCGGCAGTGTACGGGCACCATTTCCCGTCCTCGCTAGGAGGAAACATGTCTTTTCTTTTTCCATTTCTTTAAATATTTTTCTTATGCACCACCTTGGCGTCTGGGAGTGAAAGCCTCGGAATATTCTGTTGAGAGCCATAGATATCTGGTAACCTTTAAAATTCGTATTTTACTTTTTTTATCCTAACTGTAATACTCGCATTATTCAGTGAAATATGTTTACATTTACTAATATCTAAATGAAATATATACATTTCTAAAAAGATACACAGGATAAAATGGGTATAAGTGCAGAAATTTTTATATGCGGTACATTAATATGTACACACACCAGTGTGTTGTTTGTTTTTCCCTGCGTCACGCAGTCTGCCCACAAATACGTCAGAAGCTATACGACCTCGTGTTTGCTGTACAGCCGTAACTGGACCGTGAAGTGACCGATGCCTCTAAGTACAGACTTGCTCTTGCCACATGTACGGGGACGTTTTATTTTTTTATTTTTTATTTTTTATTTATTTATTTATTTATTTATTTATTTATTTATTTTTTTTTTGTCGACAGTCTGCTGACTGGGTTGATGCGGCCGCCACGAATTCCTTTCCTGTGCTAACCTTTTCATCTCAGAGTAGCACTTGCAACCTACGTCCTCAATTATTTGCTTGACGTATTCCAATCTCTGTCTTCCTCTACAGTTTTTGCCCTCTACAGCTCCCTCTAGTACCATGGAAGTCATTCCCTCATGTCTTACCAGATGTCCTATCACCCTGTCCCTTCTCCTTACCAGTGTTTTCCACATATTCCTTTCGTATCCGATTCTGCGTAGACCTCCTCATTCCTTATCTTATCAGTCCACCTAATTTTCAACATTCGTCTATAGCACCACATCTCCAATGCTTCGATTCTCTTCTGTTCCGGTTTTCCCACAGTCCATGTTTCACTACCATACAATGCTGTACTCCAGACGTACATCCTCAGAAATTTCTTCCTCAAATTAAGGCCGGTATTTGATGTTAGTAGACTTCTCTTGGCCAGAAATGTCGTTTTTGCCATAGCGAGTCTGCTTTTGATGTCTTCCTTGCTCCGTCTGTCGTTGGTTATTTTACTGCTTAGGTAGCAGAATTCCTTAACTTCATTGACTTCGTGACCATCAATCCTGATGTTAAGTTTCCCGCTGTTCTCATTTCTACTACTTCTCATTACCTTCGTCTTTCTCCGATTTACTCTCAAACCGTACTCAGCACTCATTAAACTGTTCATTCCATTCAGCAGATCATTTAATTCTTCTTCACTTTCACTCAGGATAGCAATGTCATCAGCGAATCGTATCACTGAAATCCTTTCACCTTGTATTTTAATTCCACTCCTGAAACTTTCTTTTATTTCCATCATTGCTTCCTCTATGTACAGATTAAAGAGTAGGAGCGAAAGGCTACAGCCTTGTCTTACACCCTTCTTAATACTAGCACTTCGCTCTTGATCGTCCACTCTTATTATTCCCTCTTGGTTGTTGTACATTTTGTATATGACCCGTCTCTCCCTATAGCTTATCCCTACATTTTCTGAATCTCGAACAGCTAGCACCATTTTATATTGTCGAACGCTTTTTTCAGGTCGACAAATCCTATGATCGTGTCTTGATTTTTCTTTAGCCTTGCTTCCATTATTAGCCGTAACGTCAGAATTGCCTCTCTCGTGCCTTTACTTTACCTAAAGCCATAATGATCGTCACCTAGCGCATTCTCAATTTTCTTTTCCATTCTTCTGTATATTATTCTTGTAAGCAGCTTCGATGCATGAGCTGTTAAGCTGATTGTGCGATAATTCTCGCACTTGTCAGCTCTTGCCGTCTTCGTAATTGTGTGGGTAATGCTTTTACGAAAGTCAGATAGTATGTCGCCAGACTCATATATTCTACACACCAACGTGAATAGTCGTTTTGTTGTCACTTCCCCTAATGATTTTAGAAATTCTGATGGAATGTTATCTATTCTTCTGCCTTATTTGACCTTAAGTCCTCCAAAGATCTTTTAAATTACGATTCTAATACTGGATCCCCTATCTCTTCTAAATCGACTCCTGTTTCTTCTTCTATGACATCAGACAAATTTTCACCCTCATAGAGGCTTTCAATGTATTCTTCCCACCTATCTGCTCTCACCTCTGCATATAACAGTGGAATTCCCGTTGCACTCTTAATGTTACCACCGTTGCCTTTAATGTCACCAAAGGTTGTTTTGTCTTTCCTTTATGCAGATTGGTTCAAATGGCTCTGAGCACTATGGGACTCAACTGCTGTGGTTATTAGTCCCCTAGAACTTAGAACTACTTTAACCTAACTAACCTAACGACATCACACACATCCATGCCCGAGGCAGGATTCGAACCTGCGACCGTAGCAGTCGCACGGTTCCGGACTGCGCGCCTAGAACCGCGAGAACCACCGCGGCCGGCTCCTGTACGCTGAGTCTGTCCTTCCGACAATCATATCTTTTTCGATGTCTTCACATTTCTCCTGCAGCCATTTCTTCTTAGCTTCCCTGCACTTCCTATTTATTTCATTCCTCAGCTACTTGTATTTCTGTATTCCTGATTTTCCCGGAACATGTTTGTACTTCCTCCTTTCATCAATCAACTGAAGTATTTCTTCTGTTACCCATGGTTTCTTCGCAGCTACCTTCTTTGTAGCTATGCTTTCCTTCCCAACTTCTGTGATGGCCCTTTTTAGAGATGTCCATTCCTCTTCAACTGTGCTCCCTACTGCGCTATTCCTTATTGTTGTATCTATAGAGTTAGAGAACTTCAAACGTATCTCGTCATTCCTTAGAACTTCCGTATCCCACTTCTTTGCGTATTGATTCTTCCTGACTAATGTCTTGAACTTCAGCCTACTCTTCATCACTACTATATTGTGATCTGAGTCTATATCTGCTCCTGGGTACGCCTTACAATCCAGTATCTGATTTCGGAATCTCTGTCTGACTATGATGTAATCTAATTGAAATCTTCCCGTATCTCCCGGCCTTTTCCAAGTATACCTCCTCCTCTTGTGATTCTTGAACATGGTATTTGCTATTACTAGCTGAAACTTGTTACATAACTCAATTAGTCTTTCTCCTCTTTCATTCCTTGCCCCAAGCCCATATTCTCCTGTAACGTTCTCTTCTACTCCTTCCCCTACAACTGCATTCCAGTCGCCCATGACTATTAGATTTTCGTCCCCCTTACATACTGCATTACCGTTTCAATATCCTCATACACTTTCTCTATCTGTTCATCTTCAGCTTGAGATATCGGCATGTATACCTGAACTATCGTTGTCGGTGTCGATCTGCTGTCGATTCTGATTAGAACAACCGAGTCACTGAACTGTTCACAGTAACACTCCCTCTGCCCTACCTTCCTATTCATAACGAATCCTACACCTGTTATACCATTTTCTGCTGCTGTTGATATTACCCGATACTCATCTGACCAGAAATCCTTGTCTTCCTTCCACTTCACTTCACTGACCCCTACTATATCTAGATTGAGCCTTTGCATTTCCCTTTTCAGATTTTCTAGTTTCCCTACCACGTTCAAGCTTCTGACATTCCACGCCCCGACTCGTAGAACATTATCCTTTCGTTGATTATTCAATCTTTTTCTCATGGTAACCTCCCCCTTGGCAGTCCCCTCCCGGAGATCCGAATGGGGGACTATTTCGGAATCTTTTGCCAATGGAGAGATCATCATGACACGCCTTCAACTACAGGTCACATGTCCTGTGGATACACGTTACGTGTCTTTAATGCAGTGGTTTCCATTGCCTTCTGCATCCTCATGTCGTTGATCATTGCTGATTCTTCCGCCTTGAGGGGCAATTTCCCACCCCTAGGACTAGAGAGTGCCCTGAACCCCTATCCGCTCCTCCACCCTCTTTGACAAGGCCGTTGGCAGAATGAGGCTGACTTCTTATGCCGGAAGTCTTCGGCCGCCAATGCCGATTATTTATAAAAATTTAGGCAGTGGCGGGGATCGAACCCGGGACCGAAGACTTTTTGATTATGAATGAAAGACGCTACCCCTACACCACGGTTACGAAAATCAGTGGTGGGGGTGGAGGTGGGGGGCCGTGCTAACTACCTAAACATATGTGACTTCTAATGGCTATAATTATGTGCCTGTAAACACTCACGTAATGTAATTCAACATTCTCATTCGTCAATAGAAATATCTGCATTTATACTCATTACACCTACATATATATAGTTCCGACTGAATTTTCTTATATTGGAAATCAGAAGGAGCGATCTATTTTACTTGTTGCAGTCGGCAAATTTTGATGCCGTCTCTCTGCGTGCTGCATAACCATTGAAATGATTATAATTTATCGGTGAAGTGCACCAGCGGTAACTTCTGTCTTGTGTCCTATGACGTTCCGGTTACCTGCCCTGGTCGTTAGCGCAGTTTTGCGGCAGTGCGATTTCCTCTCCGTGTTGATGCTGTCCGGCACGGCGTGTAGTTCGACAGCTTGGTGTTGTTCTCTTTTTCTCTTTGAGTGTTTATTGTGCCTTAACTGTGTTAATATGTCAGTCATTATTGAGACATAATACTGCGGTGATCATTGTTTTCGCTGATACATTTGGTTGTCGTGCTGTTGGTTGGGTGGAAGGGAATTTATTTGGCGGGTGGTTGGTTCGCCAGCTGTCCGTAGGTCGTGCTGCAATCTTATCGTTTAGTGTTACGCTTGGCTGCCTGTCTCTCCTAAACTGTGGTTAGAGTTTCCTCCCCAGGCCGACCCTTGGAACGCTTCTGATGACCACTGTCGGTTGTTTGTAATTGTAATTTTATTTGGTCGCAGTTATTGTGCCAGGTCTTCAGCCGTGCATCAATATTGTCTGTTTCATGTTTGGTATATGGCCTCTAGCCGAACTTCATAAGAACGATAAGATTAGGCCTTCAGCCGTGTTTCATTGAAAATTTATGTTGCTCTGTATTTAGGCTCTCAGTCGAAACGTTTCAGAATCTGTGGCATTGATATGTAAATCCTTGTCTGTATGGTTCCTATTTAATTATCTTTAATTCTTGAAACGAACTTCAGCCGTGTTCTGTAAATGTTCATCTTAAGGTTGTCCTTAATTTTTCTCGAGTAATTGTTTGGGCCTTCAGCCGGCAAGATATTTCAAGTTTTCCTAAGGTGTTTTTCTGTTGTACTGTGTAAAAGCTTATCTTCAAAGTCTCTCCTTTATTATGCAACGAAAAATTTTGATTTTAATTGGGCTTTCAGCCGAAGAATTAGTTGAATTTTCCTCATTATGGACTTTAGAAGCAATTTGTAAATGCTCAGCTTTTAAAAAATTTCCTTTGCTGATCTGAAACATTATTATTCCTTTTAGCCGAGGAGATATTTAATTTTAGTTAATTAAGGCCTTCAGCCGTTACTCTAAATCCTGGTGTTTTAAAGGCAATAAGTTAAACTTATTCTGGAGAAGTTACTTGGGGCCCCAGCGATGAATTGATCTTTGTTGTTTCACAGAGAAAACTATGCATTGGTTTGAGGAATAAAATTGTATATGTTCTTGTATAACTACAGTAACTGAACTTGGCCCATTTCCACAACCTGATTGGCTCTGTCCTGGGAAACCACATTTCATCAGGTGTCTTTTCTTTTTCATTTTTGCAACCCTCAAAATAACATTCTCTTGTGGAAATAGTCACGTAATGGTGACTGTGTTACACAGTTCCTCCAATTGTTCTCTTGGTGTACTATGTTGTTCCTGATATGTGGCTACGATACCGCCAGACAGAACTTTATGCTGCAGAAACTGCAAAAAGGTGGGAATTTAAGGAGATGGGACCTGGATAAACTGAAAGAAACAGAGGTTGTAGAGGGTTTCAGGGTGAGCATAAGTGAACAATTCACAGGAATGGGGGAAAGAAATACAGTAGAAGAAGAATGGGTAGCTTTGAGGAATAAAATAGTGAAGGCAGCAGAGGATCAAATAGGTAAAAGACGAGGGCTAGGAGAACTCCTTGGGTAACAGAACAGATACTGAATGTAATTGAGGAAAGGAGAAAATACAGAAATGCAGTAAGTGAAGCAGGCAAAAAGGAATACAAACGTCTCAAGAATGACATCGACAGGAAGTGCAAAATGGCTAAGCAGGGATGGCTAGAGGAGAAATGTAAGGATGTAGAGGCTTATCTCGCGAGTTGTAAGATAGATACTGCTAACAGGAAAATTAAAGACACCTTTGGAGAAATGAGAACCTCTTCCATGAATATCAAGAGCTCAGATGGAAACCCAGTTCTAAGCAAAGAAGAGAAAGCAGAAAGGAGGAAGGAGTATATAGAGGGACTATGCAGGGGCGATGTTCTTGAGGACAATTCCACTAGAACTACTGACAGCCTTGGGAGAGTCAGTCCTGACAAAGCTCTACCATCTGGTGAGCAAGATGTATGAGACAGCCGAAGTGACCTCAGACTTCAAGAAGAATATAATAATTCCAATCCCAAAGATAGCAGGTGTTCAGATATGTGAAAATTACCGAACTATCAGTTTAATGAGCCACAGCTGCAAAATACAGACGAATGGAAAAACTGGTAGAACCCGACCTCGGGGAAGATCAGTTCTTATTCCGTAGAAATGTTTGAACATGTGAGGCAATACTGACCCTACGACTTATCTCAGAAGAAAGATTAAGGAAAGGCAAACCTACGTTTCTAGCATTTGTAGACTTAGAGAAAGCTTTTGACAATGTTGACTGGAATACTCTCATTGAAATTCTGAAGGTGGCAGGGGTAAAATACAGGGAGCGAAAGGCTATTTAAAATTTGTACAGAAACCAGATGGCAGTTGTAAGAGTCGAGAGGCATGAAAGGGAAGCAGTGGTTGGGAAGGGAGTGAGACAGGATTGTAGCCTCTCCCCGATGCTATTCAATCTGTATATTGAGCAAGCAGCAAAGGAAACAAAAGAAAAGATCGGAGTGGGCATTAAAATCCACGGAGAAGAAATAAAAACTTTGAGGCTCTCCGTTGACATTAATAATGCTGTCAGAAACAGCAAAGGACTTGCAAGAGCAGTTGAAAGGAATGGACAGTGTCTTGAAAGGAGGATATAAGATGAACATCAACAAAAGCAAAACAAGGATAATGGAATGTAGTCGAATTAAATCGGGTGATGCTGAGAGAATTAGATTAGGAAATGAGACACTTAAAGCAGTAAAGGAGTTTTGCTATTTGGGGAGCAAAATAACCGATGATGGTCGAAGTAGAGAGGATATAAAATGTAGAGTGGCAATGGCAAGGAAAGCGTCTCTGAAGAAGAGAAATTTGTTAACATCGAGTATTGATTTAAGTGTTAGAAAGTCGTTTCTGAAAGTATTTGCATGGAGTGTAGCCATGTATGGAAGTGAAACGTGGATGATAAATAGTTTAGACAAGAAGAGAATAGAAGCTTTCGAAATGTGGTGCTACAGAAGAATGCTGAAGATAAGGTGGGTAGATCACATAACTAATGAGGAGGTATTGAATAGAATTGTGGTGTAGAGGAGTTTGTGGCACAACTTGACTAAATGAAGGGATCGGTTGGTAGGACATGTTCTGTGGCATCAAGAAATCACCAATTAAGTATTGGAGGGCAGCGTGGAGGGTAAAAATCGTAGAGGGAGACCAAGAGATGAATACACTAAGCCGATTCAGAAGGCTGCAGTAGGTACTGGGAGATGAAGAAGCTTGCACAGGATAGAGTAGCATGGAGACCTGCATCAAACCAGTCTCAGGACGGAAGACCACAACAACAAATACAACAGTGTTCTCTCTATCCCTCTGTTACAGAACCGTCTCCGTGCCTTATCGTTTCTAGAACTGCTGAGTTGATGCCTTGCACCTAGTCAGCTAGCAACCAACAACATAGATGGGCAATGCGTCCATAGACCTCACAGCGATAGCTCGTCACACAGCAGAATTTGGACGGTCGCATTCCTCCCAGACGCCTGTTGGCAACCCAAGCGCCGCCAGAGGTCACTGCCGCTAGCAGACATTTTTTCCCTCCGTATCCAACATGATCGAAAGTAGTGCCTGCAGCGTCTTGGCGCCTGGACAGTATGTGGACTGGCGCTTGGGCTACGTTCCAGCAGTTCCCTCTGAACTGAACCTGGAACAGGTGCCGACTGTGAAAGCATTCCCACAGTCACGATCTTATTCTGGAGCCGAGTCTATGACGTCGACGCCGTCCAGGGCGATCTCTACAGCCAGGAGATGCCAGCTACGCACCTAAACCTCTGTACCAACGAGACGTGGCCTCCGATGCCGTGAACAGCAATTTCTCTGTCTCTGCTTTCATCGGCAATACTCTCGACTTAAACTTTTGCGTGTCCCTTCAACGTTTTGTTATACACGTCTATCTGTGGAGCGCCGTTGCCTGCAGAAGGAAAAAATATACCGGCAGGTGGACTGTTATGTCATAGGTGAATATGACGGTTGACAAACCTAGCGGCTTGCTATGTTCCCCTCGATTTTCAGTTTTACGGGAGGCATTAGGTAGTGTGAGGAAGTAGTGTACTTCAGTAGTTGTGGCTGACAGAAGTGGAGATTGAGCAATGTGCAGGCATTTTGAGCAATGTGCAGGCATGCATATATAATGAGAGGTGTGTTGGAAATGTCTGCGAGCTATGTTAAAGGAAGGGCACTTACTCAGCATGAAGTGTTATGCACCTATCGTGTAGACGTTGTTTGGAGATACTGCGTCCAGTATGAAGGATGCGCCATGTTGCTGTCGGCTGTTTAACCGCACTGGGCGGCGGCTTTGTCTGGCTCACAAAAATGGAATACGGTGTGTGCTAAAGGCGTTTTTCTGTTTCAAGTTGGCCGGCGTTAGGGCTGGTGGAAGGCCTACAGCACTGACTCCTGTCAGTTTTATGTCGCATTTTATATTATGGGGCGCTGTGCTGATACTGTAGAAAGACAGAGTTTTATTATTATATGTTGTGTTAAATTTGTTTTGAAGCTATTTTTAGTTACATAAATTATACTAAGCTCTCTGAAGTGGTGCTGAACTTACTGGAATGGACTCTTGGTTAATTTCTTTAATATGCAATCATTGGCCCATTGGCTTAAGGGAGTAACTTTTCGCAATTGGTTTTACTGTTGGACGGCTACTGCTGGAGTTTCATTTCGTACAAGCACATTAAATGGGCCGTGGTACACTAAACGGGTCAGATCGGTGTTGCAGAAAGAGCGAAAAAAGAGTGCCAAATTTAATAGAACGCGAAATCCCCAAGATTGGCAAAGTTTTACAGAAGTTAGAAATATAGAGCGTACTTCAATGCGAGATACTTTTAATAATTTCTGTTTCGAAATCTGGTAGAAAATCAAAAGAGATCCTGGTCATACATAAAGCACACCACTGATAAGACGCAATCAATACCTTCACTGCGCGACAACAACAGTGAAGTCACTGAGGACAGGGCTACTAACGCAGAGTTATTAAACACGATTTGCCCAAACTCCGTCACCGAACAAGACGAAGTAAATATTCTTGAATTCCTGTCAAGAACAACTGCCAGGGTGAGAAAGATAGAAGTAGATATCTCCGGTGTCGCAAAGCAGCTTAAATCACTTAATAAAGGCAAGGCTTCTGGTCCAGATTGTATACCAGTTAGGTTCCTCTCAGAGTATGCTGATACAATAGCTCCATATTTGCCAATTATATACTACCTGTCGCTCACAGGTGGATCCATACCTAAAGACTGAAAAATTACTGAAGTCACACCAATACACAAAAATGGAAATAGGAGTAATCTGTTGACTTAAAGGCCGACATCACTAACGTCGATTTTATATAGGGTTTGGGAACATATATTGTATTCGAACAATATGAAGTACTTCAAAGAAAACGATTTATTGACACATAATCAGCACGGATTCAGAAAATATCGTTCTTCCGAAACACAATTAGCTCTTTATACTCACAATGAGTGCAATCGATAGGGGATGTCAAACTGATTCCATTTTTTTAGATTTTCAGAAAGCTATCGACATCATTCCTCACAAGCGTCTTCTAACCAAACTGCATGCCTGTAGAATATCGCCTCAGTTGTGTGACTGGATTCGTGATTTCCTGTCACATAGGTCACAGTTCGTAGTAATAGACGGAAAGTAATCAAGTAAAACAGAAGTAATATCCGGCGTTTCCCAAGGAAGTGTTATAGGCTCTCTAGTGTTCCTGATGTATATTAACGACATAGGAGAAAATATAGTTGCCGTCTTAGATTGTTTGCAAACGATGCTGTCTTTTACCGACTTGTAAAGTCTTCAGATGGCCAAAAGGAACTGCAAAATGATTTAGATATCTGTATGGTACGAAAAGTGGCAATTACCCCTGAATGAGGAAAAATGTGAAGTTATTCATATGAGTACTAAAAGAAATCAGCTAAATTTCGATTACACGATAAGACACACAAATCTGAAGGCTGTAAGTTCAACTAAGTACTCAGGGATTACAATTACCATCAACCTAAATTGGAACGATCACATAGATAATGTGGGTAGAGCAGACCAAAGGCTGCGATTCACTAGCAGTACACTTAGAAGGTGTGACAGTTCTACTAAAGAGACTGCTTATACCACACTTGTCCTCCCTATTCTGGAGTACTGCTGTGCGGTGTGGGATCCACACCGGGTAGGACTGAAGGATCACATCGGAAAAGTGCAAAGAAGGGCAGCTCGTTTTGTATTATTGAGAAATAGGGGAGATAGTGCCACAGGTATGATACGTGAACTGGATTGACAATCATTAAAACAAGGACGTTTTCTTTTGCGACGGGATCTTCTCATGAAACGTCAATCACCAGTTTTCTCCTCACATTGCGAAAAAAATCGTTTTGCACCCAACTACAAGAAATATAAAGCTTCTTCAGATGCATGAAAATATTCAAAAGTAGAAACTGCTTTACATATTTATTACAGTTCCCGAGCTCAAGACTGGTCACGCAGCTTTAAAATAACTATATTTTTTATTATGTATTTGTTCATTTCTTGCTTTAGAAATTACCTACAGCAACTTGTAGCCATTATACTGCAGGCGGCCGCTGCCGGCATAGCATTTGGCCTTGGGCATTCTTGTATCCGTTTTGCAACAGATGGTTGAACAACTTTCCAGTTAATATTACTTTTCAGATGCAGCTATTTGATTCATGTAAAGCTTTGTAATAGAGTGTTGTGATTATTTTTTACCTGCTGTTTACGTTCTTAGCACTCCCAAGTTTGCGCGTAAATTTATCGTTCCTCTTGTGTTTATGATTATTATTGGGCTACCTCAGTTGCTCGAAATTCATTGTTAAATTAATAGAGACACACAGCTTAGTCTCAAGGAAGTCTTACATTTTAATTTTCTACTTTGCTGATAAAAACCGGATAATTGTTCACCGTTACACGTGAATTTGAAGAATTGCCCAAAATAATTCTTCGATTATTGCCACATGTCTGTAGGACTTTCCTACTTATTGTCGTCAAATATGAAAACTATTTACAGGCGGAAGAAACTAAGTTACTTGATTCTTGTGGCGGTTCTTATGGTATGACTAAGTTTAACTGTGAGTATTTCAGCCAAAGTATTGCAAAAGTAAAGATTAAAATATTTTTTGTCATGGGGAAGGAGCACTATTAGGAGCGTAATGTAATAATTTCCCGATATTGTTAGTGTTCTGGCTTAATATTCATGCGCGCCTCCCTACGTCTCAGCTGATCAACACATCCCACAATACAGTTACGACCCGCCACGTGTGACAATTCTAAACAGTAATCCGACACAAATCTAAGCATAAACACTTGTCTCGTGCAGTACTTACCAATAAACAAAAGGTTAAGAACTTCCAATAAATTTAAAATAAATAGTCACTCATTTCCTCTCCGTACGTAAAAGAAAACGATGAAATACTGAACAGAAACATAATATACGAGGGGTACCCAAAACAAACCGAACATATTTATTTTGAACATATCGATTCACATTTTAAGTACAAACCTGCATTACCCCTCAAAGTTCTGTCCACTTGCTGTAATGCATCTATCTAACCTTTCACCAAATTATTCAAAGCACTGTGTAAATTGATCTTTTGTGATACTCGACAACCTTCAGTCGTAGTTTTCTGTGTCTTAGTAACCTCACTAAAACGCTTTCCGTTCACGTCTCTTTTCATATAGGAAACTAGGAAAAGGTCACACGGGGCAAGTTCGCGTGGGTATGAGGGGGGGGGGGGGGGTGTTGACGTCAGGTCTGTCGTACAGACTTGGCTGTATAAACAGTGGCATAGTCATAATGGAAAAACCATTAGCCCGACTGCCACAAATTACGCACACTGTTTTGCAATAATTTCAAAACCTCCAATTACAAAACCTGGTTAACTGTCTGACCCTGCGGAATAAACTCTGAATGAACGACTCCGCTCACATTGATAAAACAAATCAGCGCTGTGAAATTTAAAATTTTCCCGCCGAATTAAATGTTCGAAGAGATTTCGGGATTGCAGCCAGTCGTCGTAAAGTTCACTTCACGACATTTCAACAGTCACCTACCGGTCATCTTCAGGTAAGCCATCGAATGCTCAGTCGAACAAATTAACGTTGTAGTAATGTTTGATTTAACCTGATGAGGTTTCTTGGAACGAAGCGAACTTGAAGTCTTCCACTGGCTTGATTATTGCATTGATTCATGACCACAAGCGTGTCTCCCTGTTTTGTCACCTGTGATAATTTTTGAACAACGCGTGCTTTAGTTCAGCAGTCAGAGTCGTGGTACGATTTTGGTTGCCACCTATCTCATTTTCAAATCATTTGTCATAACTCTCAGCAAATAAATCCAAGTCACTCCAGACAGTTCCACAAATTCTTCAATGGTCCGTCGTCGATCTTTGTTGTTGATTGCACGAATGTTTTCTACTTTTTCAGGTGTTCGGGACATGGAAGGATGACCAGAACGAGGTTCGTCATCAACTGACGTTTCACTAATTTTGACACTTGAAAACCACTCAAAGACATGCGTTTTTCCCACAGAATGGTCCTTGCAGCTACTATTAACATTTCAGGAGTTCCTGTCCCTCTTTCTCCTAGCAAAAAGCAGAGTTTAACCCCCACGCTGTTCACGAAAATCAGCCATCGGAATAACGACAATCACAAAAACAATTATCTCTACAAACTCTGCGGAAACTAGTCGTGACCTCCTTCAGTGATGCCACTCGGCTTACGGACTCTGGAATGTTGGTTCTGTGAGATCCACGTGACAAATACTGGTGCAAAAAGGGCTCAGACCATCAAAAAATTAGTTTCAATTTCTCGTGGCTATCCAATCTTACATTCTTCAAAGAGAAAAATAAATTCACCGTAACTTGTGATATTTAATGGTTAACTGACTTTAAAAGCAACGTGTTATTGTTGAAAAAACAAAATGATTATGATTACAGTACTCGTCAAACTACCGTTTATGGTATTACCTTTTCTGTGAATATTTTACCATGTTTTATTTCACGTTTATTTCTCAGTGCTTAAGGAAACTGAATACTATTGAAAAGGCGAGAACGAGAGAAACCAGCGATAATACACCACGTAGTACTGCATTTCTCTGGGAAATCAAGAAGGCTTACATCTTGTATATTTTTCATATTAAGTAGGGAAGAACTGTAATGAATTTTAAGTAACACAGTGTAAACTTTTGCGGGAATAAATTATTGTTGGCGGACATATTGAAAAATTTGTAACTAACAGAATTACGTCCGATAGTGGACGAATTTTGAACTGTGACTGTGATAAAAAATTGCATGGGATTGTTACGACGAGTATGTGTTCAACGTTTTTCTTGACGTTTTCAGAACCTCAGTTTTCATGTTAAAGGGTTTATTTCCGCGCGAATTGTGAGATGTTTGAAGGATGACAGATTAAACACAGCCTTTTGAGCAAATCCTATGATAATTTCATTTCATAAGTGTAGCTAATTAAAACCTCGTTCATGCTCCACGCAGAGCGCCGCAGTATTACAAATGTGGACTCCCTGTTACTTCTAAACGCGACGCGGAAATGAAGAGTGAACGTTTTTGGTAATGTAATACTATTAGTGCATTTCAGCTCTGATGCAGCACAGCTGGGTTTGAATGGATAGAACGAGGTTAAATTACTGCTTCATCGCAATTAGTGAACAGTGTAGCCACGCGCACACAACTAGATCATATATGGCTCAGATCACATAAACTGAAATACAATAAGTCCTGCTAGTTTACAACGGAAGTATTGCCGATAATACTGAAAGAATTCCTTGCAGTGTCTCCAAGACCCTACTCATTGTTCTTGTCTCCAGCTCCCTCGCATCCATCATTCATGTACATCTTTCTCAGCAGCTTCCAGCTCGGTGGCTCGTTACTATTTAGTCGACACGATTATGTAACAGATTTTCGCAAAAAGGTTCATAAAAGGCTTCCTTCACGCTTGCCACACTTCTCCCATCACTCAGCAAACGCTTGTAACACGGTGAGCTAGTTCAAAATTCTGAATTAACATTTGTTAGTGAAATAAAAGGAAGGGATGTAACTGAACCGTTAAACTGATTTGCTGCAAAAAAAAAAAAAAAAAAAAAAAAAAAAAAAAAAAAAAAAAAAAAGTTCAAATGGCTCTGAGCACTATGGGACTCAACTGCTGAACTGCTGTGGTCATTAGTCCCCTAGAACTTAGAACTACTTAAACCTAACTAACCTAAGGACATCACACACATCCATGCCCGAGGCAGGATTCGAACCTGCGACCGTAGCAGCAGCCAGGTTCCGGACTGAAGCGCCTAGAACCACGTGGCTACAAAGGCCGGCCTTGGTTATTCCACAAAAAAAGTTTTCTGGGAAGCAAATGAAGGAATCCTGCATCAACGCTCATTGCAAGGTCTTAACGGCGGTGGCTGCCATTGCATTCGTGCGACTCTGTATGAGGTGACTAGTGTGCGCCAGTATCGTGAGGAAGTTTTTTTACGACTGTCGAACAGCAGCAAGGGGGCCACCCAACTCTGCATCCCCATCCGGTGAATGGATAACCATGAACAAAGGCAGTTGCCTCCACGTCGTAAGAAATGGTACAGAGGCTTGGAATTTAATTCAGGACATTGGCGCAAAGACTGGTGATCAGGAAATTTGTGCCGTGGCTTTCCCTGCTCTCGCTGGTCAAATATTGGCAGTGAAACTTTTTCGCCATCAGGATTCGATACTCCAAGCCCAACGCAACTCCACAGGCGCGCGTTAATGACCACAGATTCGGAGATCGGATCAATTAGTTCTATTACTGGAGCGACAAAGTTCATTCAACTTCTCTGGAGAAAATCACCTACTGTGGCATCATTCAGTACCCACTGGCTGACTTGTCATCTTCTGTTAATGCAGTTTGGGAGGACATTTGGTCATCACACCACTTTCCCATAAGTTATCATTTTCCCGGAAAATGAAGCTTTTATTTCTGGCTCTTCGTACAGCATCATAAGGATTGAACGCAGTCGCACGGTTCCGGACTGCGCGCCTAGAACCGCGAGACCACCGCGGCCGGCGATTTGCTGCAGAAAGAAAACTTGCAGCAAAATTGAGGTAAGTTTTTGTTACTGAATACAGCAAGAAACGTGTTAAATATTAACATTAACTTATTAACACAAACTAGATTGAACTTATTATATTTGTATTGCAAGTTCAGGTTAAGGGTTTTATCACTTCTAACCTTTAACTGGTCCGGTGAAAAAAAATTGCATTAAAACTCTAGTGGGGTCTGGGAAACTCCAATGATTGGGAAAAAGATGTTATCACAAGTAATTGCATTTACTTGTCAAATACGATACATATTATTACACGTGAATGTATAATACATGAACTATTTGTATATACATAAACTACGTGTGATTACATAATTAAATTGTGCATGTAAAATAAGCCATGCTATTTTGCACAGTCTGGGCAAATACATACTCTGTGTTCCAAGCAAAGCAGCTTATGACACATCACAAAAGAAAATTTTGTCTTTCTCTCTTTTTCTCGAGGGCACAACTGACAACGCCCCTTTCTGACACGTGGCTCTGGACTCCCCACTCCGTCTCCACCTCTATTTTTTGCAACAACCTATTGCAACTCCCTTGGAAGATATCTGGCTTCACGTCTATCCACATGCCCTTTGATAAGTGCCATGCCTAATGTAGTGAAAAATTTCCCTCTTGGCATCTTCTGTGCTGTTGAATTAGGCTTGCAGTACGACAAAACTGCACTGTTTACACCAGCAACGTCCAACATTGCCAAGAAAACAGCCATAGGCCATCTCCTTGTGCGTCTCGATGTAGTGTATGTACCACACAGCTGGTCAAGGGTGTCCGCCCTACCCTTTGTCTCATTGTAGTTGATTATCATTTCAGGTTTTCCATAGTATCTTCTCTTCTGGTCGTAAAACACGCTAGACAATAAAACAACTGCTTCGGAACACATGAACAAAGCGTGAGGCCTGCAGGATATCCAAAGGGAGTAGATCCGGCCCGCTAGCTTTGAATTCTTGTGGAATTTCACGATTGTTGGCTCTCACTGATCCTAAGATGGTGAGCTTTCGTGTTTTAAATTTCTCCGCAGGTTCAATGGAGGTGAACCAGTTGCCAACAGTCACATTTCGATTTGTCCCTTTGATGCGTTCAATTATTCGCAGTACTGTTCGCATTGGCACTGACATGTTTCTGCGTACTTCACTTTCTGAACCAATATAAGTGAAAGCATTATTCATATAGAAGTCCCTGGAATCTGCAAGGCATAGAACTTTTATTCCATATTTATTAGATTTTTTAGGGATGTACATTTTAAAAGGGCATCGTCCCCGAAACGGTATCAGCATTTAATCAACAGTCACAAAGCTTCCTACAACAAAATACCGAATACAATTATGGATGAATGCTTCCCAAATTTCACGGATAGGAGCAAGTTTATCTGTTTCTCTTCTCTCTACTCGTGTCTGGCCACAGTCAAACCGCAAGGCTGCAAGAATGAACAAGAATCTCTTTACACTCATAGTGTCCCGGAAAATCTCTCTACCTGAAGCATCTGAAGCAATAAAGGCTAGAAACATCTTCGTTCCCTGATTTCAAGACACCTGCTAGGTGTAACAGTCCTACCACTGCTTTGATTTCAATCATATCAACATCACCCACAAATGATGACAGAGGTTGTTTGTACCTGCTTCTCATTTAACGGATTTTATCTTTTGAATGATTCACTATAATCTGTAGCATGGTGTCAGTGAAGTATAATTGCCAAATACCTAAAACGTCATTGTCACTGACATCCTTTGCAGCTCCACGAACACCTGGCTATCTGATAACAATGTTATGGGCACATGTATGTCCAAGTGCAGGGGGATTTTTTCTGCACTTGAAACATTTATTCTTCCCATAGAAATGATGGAATCACAAGTGGACACACAATCTTCTTCCTTGCTTACATCAGTTTCATCAGAAGATGATATGTCACCAGGTTCCACTACACCACCTGAGATTTCCGAGGAAGATGATAACTCATTCTCACGGATATCACTGAGAGTTGGGTCATCCAGTAGACGCTGTATTTCTTCGTCTGTCAAACACACCCTCCAAGCCATGACACTGTAACTCCAGAAAATATTACAAAACCTTAGAGCAAAAAACGGCAGAAAGTTTGCCATAAAATGTTCACCTTAATGGAAGAAACGCTAACGTTAAAGCTCTGGTGGGGTCTCACACACCACTGACTGCTCCCGACTGACAAACCGTTTGGAATGAATTCAATGTAATGGCACGCACAGAGTCGTCTAGAGATCATTAGAGAATATCAAAGCCGCCAGCGTCATCTGTTGCCTAGATGTAGAGATACGTGTAGAAAAAAATGTCCTGGGGTGTGTCAGACTCACTACACCAGTTAAGGGCTAATATTCTTCAAATGACAAATGACACACAGTTTTCTGACACGACACACGGAAGAAACAGAGTACACTAAACCTCGTGGCAGCTGCGCGTTCGTTAGTAAAAACAGCCTTCTGAGACAATGACACTGTGGTATCGACCAGAGATGACGGTGCCGCATCGTAGTCTGAAACGCTAATCGATACCACAAACATTAGCGAGAGCTTGCTGCAATGCACAACAACCAATTGGGGACACTCCAGCAGTCACACCGTCCTTCTCGGTATTGCAGCGACCTCGTGATGAGGTCAGTATAGTGGCGAACATGTGGGTGCTCTGCCTCAGTTCGTGAACTCAGCAACAGTTGTCAACGTCATCGTGTAGGACAGCGACGGCTATTAACGTTTAAAATCTAGTGTCTAGTTTTGTACCTCAAGAGAACACTTCGTTAATTAGTGTATCAAGTGATGCTTTCATAGTCAATATGAATTTTAAATTATCCAGTAGTCCTGTGGCAAAGAAGTGGGTCAAAGTTGAGTAAATCCTTTCTTCATTTATGTAATGAAGTGAACCAATATTTCAACTGTCGTGAAATGCGGTAGGGATCTGATGTTGAGTGGATAAGTACTGAGCCGTAATGAAATTACTAACGTTTCTAAAATCACTAATGAATTTATTTTTGAAAGCAAACATACAAGAACAACATTAACTGAAAAGACTAATTTTAAGTAACTCATTGATGGAAAACACCTCAAAAGGGCAACAGTATAAAATCACTTCCTATCAGTAAAGAATATTAAGTTAAGTAAGAAAATCATTTACATTACAAACAGCAAAACATATGATCAAATGACTATGTCACAAACATCAATCATCGGCTATTTCCAGTAATTATCAAAACGCCATGTGATTCAAATTTATGACAATAGAGGCGGTGGCACAAACGACGCCAGTAGCAGTAACTCCTCCTTCTCTACTAAAATAGGACGGCGGTTGCCGCTATCACAGCACTAGAAACCTTCATTAAAAATTTCAGTCATGATAGTCAGGCATCTTTAACCAGATCACAGTTAACAATAGATACAAACAACTATCGTGTAACACATACTACAAATGCAGAAATTCTTCTTTAGTTTCTCTTTTTTAGATGCAGACAATTTAATAAACAGTTCGAGCTCGTGACACTAGCCGACAGGCAGCTATAGACATGCCTTAGAAATAAGGTAGCTAGATTCAACAATCATTGACGATAAAGTACAATTCGTAAATCTGAAGAATTACACCTGCATTCTCTATCTTTAGATTTTAAAATCAGTTCGGAATAGTAGCAGTCGCAAGCCCGCTCACATTGAGAGTACTGGACTCGAGTAGTACCAGGCAAAACCTTCACAAATAACACATTTATATAGATAACAACGGGTAACCTGGATACGGAGTCCAAATAGCCACCACACGAGACCAAGCGACGTGCACACTAATTGGATGCTCACCGTGATTTCTCGTAAAATACAGCGCCTATTGACAAATGCTTGGTTAGATAGCGCCGAGAGGATTACTCGTAGTCGGAAATCCACGGGTATCATCCAGCAGACGCCACTGTGTCCATTACTTGCAGAGGACAGACCGGACTCCAACCCGGCACCACAAATACACAAACTGCTTGCAACTTCAGTTGCAGAGGACACGTAGAATATTGTACGTCCTGCCAAAGTAGACATTAACAAGCAAGGTTAACGGCGGCGACCAACACTCGGCCCCGCCAAATCCGTAGGGAGCAAAGGACCACAGCAGACGCTTGGCCACACTTGCGTTCCTCGCCGCCCGGATCACACTTCACCAGGTCGCCGCACCCCGTAACTCCGACCTGCCCTCCGCCGGTGACAGTGACGCTCCATGCTCACTTGTGCCCAGAGAGATTCCAAATCCGCGGGAATTACGCGAAATTAAACGTGGACGCACGGCGCATGTTATAGTTAATAAACCGTCTCCGAGAGCGCTCAGAAAACACACAGTTGTGACTGGACTAATGTAGCTCCGTCTGATAGGAAGAGATACCAAAGGTAATAGCTGTGAACAAAACGGTCCTGTCCCATTCCACAGCGACAGTAGAGGTCGGAAACTTTACGGGGCGACTAATTCAATCCAGAGTGGCACTTTCCGGTTGGATCAAATTAGGGTTATTCGAAATGGCTCTGAGCACTATGGGACTTAATATCTGTGGTCATCAGTCTCCTAGACCTAGAACTACTTAAACCTAACTAACCTAAGGACATCACACACTTCCAAGCCCGAGGCAGGATTCGAACCTGCGACCGTAGCAGCAGCCAGGTTCCGGACTGAAGCGCCTAGAACCACGTGGCTACAAAGGCCGGCCTCGGTTATTCCACAAAAAAGTTTTCTGGGAAGCAAATGAAGGAATCCTGCATCAACGCTCATTGCAAGGTCTTAACGGCGGTGGCTGCCATTGCATTCGTGCGACTCTGTATGAGGTGACTAGTGTGCGCCAGTATCGTGAGGAAGTTTTTTTACGACTGTCGAACAGCAGCAAGGGGGCCACCCAACTCTGCATCCCCGCCCGGTGAATGGATAACCATCAACAAAGGCAGATGCCTCCACGTCGTAAGAAATGGTACAGAGGCTTGGAATTTAATTCAGGACATTGGCGCAAAGACTGGTGATCAGGAAATTTGTGCCGTGGCTTTCCCTGCTCATGATGGGCAAATATTGTCAGTGAAACTTTTTCGCCATCAGGATTCGATACTCCTTGCCCAACGCCACCTCACAGGCGCGCGTTAATGACCACAGATCCGGAGATCGGATCAATTAGTTCTATTTCTGGAGCGACAAAGTTCATTCAACTTCGCTGGAGAAAATCACTTACTGTGGCATCATTCAGTACCCACTGGCTGACTTGTCATCTTCTGTTAATGCAGTTTGGGAGGATATTTGGTCATCACACCACTTTCCCATAAGTTGTCATTTTCCCGGAAAATGAAGCTTTTACTTCTGGCTCTTCGTACAGCATCATAAGGATTGAACACGTCCCTTTCTAATTCCCCCTTTAAAAAAGAACCGCGAATTGAACTTGGCCTTCCGTATGGTCGTGACACATGCTGACCATGTAGCTACGGAGGCGTACTAATTGGTATTACTGGTCAAATGAAAATCCACGACGGGTAAGAGAATTAGATAAATAGCTTTGCTGCTCAGTGAACTATGTGAACCAGTGATACGCACCATATCATTGTCCCTTCCACTCCACCAATATAACACGAACTTCAACATATGTGGAGATCGTCGTAGATCGATCGTTCTGCTAATACAATATCACCTACAGTATGTGATCAAAAGTATCGCCCCCCCCCCAAAAAAAAAATACGTTTTTCATATTAGGGGCATTGTGCTGCCACCTGCTGCCAGGTACTCCACATCAGCGACCTCAGTAGTCATTATACATCGTGTGAGAGCACAATGGAGCGCTCCGCGAAAATCGCCGATTTCCAATGTGGTCAGATGACTGAGTGTCATTTGTGTCATACATCTGTACGCAAGATTTCCACACTCCTAAACACACCTAGGTCCACTGCTTCCGATGTGATAGTGAAGTGGAAACGTGAAGGGACGCGTACAGCATAAAAGCGTACAGGTCAACCTCGTCTGTTGCTTCACAGAGACCGCCGACAGTTGAAGAGGGTCGTAATATGAAAATAAGCAGACATCTATCCATATCATTACACAGGAATTCCAAACTGTCCGGAACTGATTTATAACATGTAAAATATGTCAAGTTCACATTCTGAGCCCTACATCATTCAGAATAATAGATACTTTACCTGAGCTACGTGTGTGCTTTCATTTTTTAAAGTAGAGCAGCTTGTGTCGGACGTCTTCTACTGCCATAGTAAAAGTGAATGTACATTTCAGTGCCAAAAATTAAGTGGTAGATGCAGTTATGTAGACTATCAACGGTCTTGCCACAGCTGTAACACCGGCTCCTGACAGACCTCTGAAATTAATCGCTGTTGGGCTCGGATAGTACTTGGATGGATAACCGTCTGGATGTGCCGAACGATATGGGCAAGCAGGGTTCTATCAGCCGTTGTGAGACCTATTGAGGAGATGCTTTGTTACTTGATTGAGAAGTACTGCAGTTGCGGGAAATAACAACGGTCGGGAGAGCTGTGTGCTAACCACATGCCCCTCCATACCTTCAAGCAGCGACACCTATCGGTGGAGGATCACATGACGGTCGGTCGGTACCTTTTTGACTTCCGAGGCCTTTTCTGTCGGAGTTAACTAATTATGTACACTTCTGCTCCTATGTTCAGCTAACACAAGTGTTCTGGATGTGGTACCGTGTGGTGTTGTGGTGAAAATAACTGTCACTGATGGAACCCGCATTTCGGCCAAGGTTTACAGTGGCCTACTTTTTGTTCTACTTGTCCAGTGGACACAGAAGAAATCGAGCACTTAAAGGACATACTATGTTTCTCTTCCTCATCGAAATGTGCATAGTCGCACTGGAACGTAACGACCAAGTGTCAAGTATTAGGTGTTTCTATGAATTCAAACTGTGAAGTTCTTAAGTACCTAAAAAAGTTTAGTAAGTGTTACGACATCGTAGAACGTCAAGCAACTCATCTGAGAACATTAAAAAAAATATAAACTGAAAAACACTCAACTAGAAGAAAAACGATGCACCACGAAGGTATAATCCAAATGAGATGGAACTTGGTAGATGTGAACTACATGTATACACAAACAATTGATTACAATTTTAGAGACATTGTATGATTTATTCAAGGAATTGAGCAAGCCAATAACGCGTTGGTACATCTCTGGAAATTATAGAAGCAGTTATTGATAGAGTTGTTGGATAAACTCCTGAGGGATATCGTGCTAAATTCTGTCCAACTGGCGCTTTAAATCGTCAAAATATCTAGCTGGTGACAGGTGATGCCCTCAGAGTTCCACACGTTCTCTGCTGGGGAAAGATCATGCTGCTTTGGTGGTTAAGGTAGGCTCTTGCAAGCACGAACACAAGCGGGTGGGCATTTTGTTGCTGAAATATATTCCCAGCGCAGCTTCCCGCGAATAACAAGTGGTTTTGAAGGATACTGCAGATGAGAATCAAAGGGGTGCTGCTGTGAAAAGGTGTGGACCCCCAAACAATCACTCCAGGCTATCAGTCTTTAGGGAGGGCGACAATGTGTTTCGTATCTCACCCCTGTCCAGGGCGAGTCCAAATACGTCTTCGGCACACATCTCGAAGTGGAACTCATCACTGAAGACAATTTTATGCATTTAACGAGATTCCAGACGGAAGACTTGTCTAGAGACGCCCTGGACATCTTTGGAATGTCAGCCTAACTGTCGCCCGCCATACGGCTCAACAATCAGGAGTGATGATGTAGAGTATCATTTCATTTCAAAGCAGGACACTTTTCGTTGTCGTCCACGGCATCCTTTCTCTACAGCACAGTAGTACATCGATGATACTCTATACCCAGTTTCGCTGCATTTCATGGCAACTCATCGTGGGACTACATTTCAGCAAGATAATGCCCGCCCACACATGGCCGAATACCTCCATAATTGAGGCTCTACAACCATCTCAGCGTTTTTACAATATATTTCGCCAATTGCTCAGAATTTGACATAATATCCCTCAGAAGGACATCTAGCAGCTCTGTCAGTGTGATAGCGAATAACTTCTAACATGGGTGCTTATTCTAGAATTGAGAATAACTGTGTCAGTTCAAATGACAAGTTTAATGTCGCTAATTTCGGCACAAAAATTACAGCTTTTATATAGTTATCAACTCGACGACAAAAAACAGCACGGAGGATAATGCATCTCGCAAACACCAAAAAGTGAAATAATCCTATACACAACACTATCAAATATTAACTCTCTGAAAGAACATAGATCCTAAGCACAATAATATGAAAGCTTAATTGAAGTTTCTTTACAAATTTGCTCCTACACATACGTTATGATGTTGGTCAGTACTATGAAAATCATCCAATCCTGGTTCAAAGTTCGGTACTATTTAGGATATCAATCAAATCTACAATGGATGATAAGTTATGTGACAAATTTGAGCGCAAGATTACCCAAGGCCGTTCATGTTTACAGTGGACGCAAGCTGGTGAACCAACGAAGTTTACACCTCTGCACGCAGTATTTGCTGTAAGCTGCAACGAACTTTCTAAAGCTTTTTCTCTGTCCTACACGCGGTCCATCATCCTGAATCACCTGGTCGGGGTTACTGACCTTCCTCCTGCCACCCCTTTAAGTGGTTTCTGTCGTAACCCCTGCAGCGCGCCTTCGCTACACTATTGTCCGCCTGGCTTTTCAAAATAAAAACGACTTGCGTTGCCTGTTCCACCTTCCGCTCAAAGACATTCATTCTATAGGATTGGTGAGTTAATTCCATTGATTGGCTGTCGTCCATTTTTGCATTACATGTTGATACTGCCAGATTATTATAGGTGTCATGTGTACCTTCTCGTTGTGTGGTATAAAGCTCTCATGTAAGGTGCTAATTTTACAATTTATTCTGCCACCTTAGAAACTGCTTGCATATGCGCCAGCGGTGGACCAACACGTTATTGACTTACTCAATTTGTGAACCTCTTTCTCTTGAATAAATCATCCAACTTCTCAGGAACTGTAATCATAGATTTCTGTCCCATTTGTATCCTCCTTTGTGGTGTGTCACTTTTATTGTTTTTCTTCTAACATCTAATTTCTTCACTGACATTTCCTACGTCTATGGAATGGTGAACAACTGTACTACTTTGACAAAAGGGACATCGCTCAGTAGTGTGCGTGTGGGGGCAGGGGAGAAGGCGGGCGTGGGGCCAGATGGCAAGCTGTTTGTGAGTACTCCGTTGTAATAAAAGAGCCCTCCGTCAGCGAGTTGGATTAATCGGGAAGTGATCTCGGGAGGAAGGCGAGCTTTATGGAGAGGGTCCGCGACTACCTGCAGGGCGCGCAGTCCCGGTAATAAAGACGCCAGCCACGAGTTACGGCCGCCACTTCCGCGCGCGCTCAAAGTTTAATTACGGAAGACGTGTTAGTGAGGAACGGCTGCGCGGCCTCTCTGTGCCCGGCAGAGACCAACTATGCAGCGACCACGGCGTCCGCATCACTCTTACGTCTGAGAGGTTAGCGGGCGTGCTGCACTCGCTTCGTAGAGTTGGAACCGCTCGCCACACTGAGACCTGGATCAAATACGAACTACTGCATCCGCCATCACTAATTCCAGGGTTCCTCGATTCTTCTGTGGCGAGTCTACGATGAAGGCATCATTGTGCTTTCTCCCTCCCCTCCATGCCAGTATCTGTTTTGCCTTATAGCGCTTCCAGTGTTTCGTTTGAATACCTACATAGAAGATCAATAAATGTCTCTGTAAGGCATAAAAGATAGGAAATTAATCTAACTTTGTGCACAGCTCTGCAAGTACGCAAGTTTTTTTGATGATACTTCAAACAATGCAAGCTGATTATCTTATTCTTTATTAATGCTAGACTCGGTGAGGATAGCGGAAGAGTTGGGGAGGGGGGGGGGGGGAGAGGGGAGAAGGAGTGAACTCCAAGATTTCTTTGTCAGGGCTAGAGCTGCTCAGTTTACGATCGTACGAAAGGTATAGATTACATTATGTCTTGCTGCATTTGAAATTGTCGATATAGGCTTAATCATCTGAGAAATCGTATATCTCAGCGTTTAAATTGGGTCGTTTAATTACTTAAGGAATTATTATAAACAAGAGCTATTCGGAAAGTAAGGGCCGATAGGTCGTGAAACGGAAACCACTGTGAAAATCATAATTGTTTTATTTCCCACGGTTTGCTACTGTTTACATCTACCTCTCTGCCCAGGAAGAAGAATCGGGATTAATTTTAGGTAAACACGGGGAAAGGTGGCTCAGCTTGAAGCATCATTTGTCATTCCCAAACAAATACTTTTATTTCATTAAAATTCAATCATGAGTCAACTGACAGTTACAAAACTTTTTGCGAACAACACACAAATAATTTTGATTTTTAAATTAATTTCACAATGTGTAATGACATTTGTATTTCATATATAAAAATACAAAAGGTACTCAAAATGTCAACTGTGCAACACAATGGTGGTCTGACTACAAACAATTAATTAATTAATTACACCTGCGGCGGCCCTCTGTCCCCGCAACTAGATCACAACTGTGCGCTAATCCCACAACAGGACTTAAAAGTAAGTACAACAAACAATAAAAAAAGAAACTTTCAAATGCACACATTTTCACTGTTTTTTTCTGTTTCATACGGACAAGATAAAGCCAAGCTGCCTAAAGGCTACCCACATGAAAAAAGCGACAGCAGTACTTAACTGCTTGGCCACACGCCAGTTCCACATAAATCACTTTCAGTACTTAAATGAAGTACCGGGCTCCTAAAACACAAGTAAAGCGATAATGACGATGAAACCGTTAATATTTTTAAGATATCAAGAAACTCAATGTTCAGTTTGCCAAAGACTTACATCACGCCAACAGGGGCGCTACAATAACAAATACTGAATCAGTTACTTCCTAATCCGGTGACAGCCCCATCGTGGCCCGATACCAAAAGAGTGACAACAAACTATTCAGTTTGCGACTGGAACGGAAGATCCACAGAATTGTGTGTGACCTGTCAACATTTAGGCGTGCTGCGATGACAGGGAACCCGCCGGAGCCGGTGGAAAACGCTTACTTGCCCCGCTCCAGCAGAACAGCAACACATCAACCGCGGCCGACACAAAGCTGTCAACATATACCAAACAATAAACAGCAAACATGTTTGATAGAAATTAACATGCACAGTAATACCTAACCAGGAAATTAAAGATCATTTTCAAGGAAACCAACTATTAAAACTTCGGCATAGAAGCGCATCCTTCATTAACATTGAAAGTCAACCATCCCAGCAATAACAACAAACAATGTGCAAAGTCTTTTAAGAAATAAATACGTAATGATTCAAACAAGATTAAAAAAGTGAAGGTATACCACTACCGGAGCCTCTTACGTACTAATAGACACTGTAATGTGGATACGCACCAAACGGCAGATCGCCAATTAAAATGTGCACCAATAAACTGAAGGGCTCCTCAACACGGAGTAAGTACAAATACCCACAGACACATGACGCGACAAGTGCGTATCTTTAGGCTCAGTGTACACCAGTATAGTAACTCAACCCAGGAATGGCCATAAGTTCTACAATAAGCAGAAATTACATTCATTGGTATCAAATACCTTATGATAACAAACAATTATTGGAAATACCAGATAAAATATTAGAAAATACTACCTTGGCGCTTACAGAAACCTCCAGACTGATGCACAACCCCAAAAGGGGTCACTGAGACGCCTAAGGTAACCGGGTTCCTGGCCAGCTTACATCGTGGCAGAATTAACATCCTCCAAGTACAGTATATACTGAATAGTCTTCATACATAATTTCAAATAAATGCCAATGAGACCTATAGCTTCACGAGTCTGAATCAGCCCAGACGGTTCTGCAACCGTGTAGGCTGCAGATTCCTCAACTTCGGCCATAGTATGGTTGGGTTTCCGGCTCAACTGAATAGGTCTGCAGGTCACTACACGCGGGAGGCGGCCACAAGTGTATCAGGGGCTTTGTAGCATAGACTGGGCTGTTTTTTAATTTAGAGGGTCTCGAGAAAACAAAAACAGGGTTTCAGCCTCAAAGAGTACAGGCCGAACATATGAAGAACTTAGATACAGGAGCCAATGGTATCACAGTTGTAAACTGTAGTAGCTTTCTTGGGAAGTACCAGAGAACCAAGCGGTAATAGAAAACACTGATGCTCAGATCGTTATAAGCACTGAAAACTGCCAAAGGCCGGAGATAAGTACAGCCGAAATCTAACAGTCTTCCGAAAGGATAAGCTAAACACAGTAGGCGGTGGCTTATTTGTTGCTGTCAGAGGAAGTTTATCTTTTCGCGAAATTGAAGTAGACAGTTCCTCTGAGTAAGTATGGGCAGAACTTATTCTTGGCAATCGGAATAAAATAATAATTCGATACTTTTACGACTTCCCAATTCTGATGATACAGCTGATAAAAGATTAAAAAAAACGCGTACCCGACTCAGCCAATTACGGTTGGTGGTGACTTAAATTACCCTTAATATGTTGGCGAAAATACGTCTCAATCCGGAGGTACGCATAAAATATCATCTGAAATTGTGCTAAATGTATTCTCTGAAAATTATTTCGCGCAGTTAGTACATGAGCTAAGCCGAACAGAAAATGGTTGTGAAAACACACTTCATCTCTTGGCAACAAATAATTCTGAGCTAATAACAAGCATCAAAACGGATACAGGAATTAGTGAACACAGAGTTGTCGTAGCTAGATTCAATATTGTAACCCCCAAATCCTCCAAAAGTAATCGAATAATATACCTTTAGTAAAAAGCAGATGAAAATTCACTTGACCCATTCCTGAGACACAATCTCCACTTCTTCCAGATTAACAATATCAGTGTAGACCAGATGCGGCTTGAGTTCAAAGAAGTAATATCGGCAGCAAATAAATTAGTAAACGACGGAGCTGATCCTCCTTGGTACACGAAATGGGTCAGAAAACTGTTGCAGTAACAACGAAAAGTACATGCGAAATTTAAAACGACGCTAAATCTCGAGACTGGCGATCTTCTACAGAAACTCGAAATTTTGCGTGGTCTTTAACGCGAGATGCTTATAATAGATGTATATAATATTTATATAATGTATATAGAATCTGGTCTCACGTTAAATATGCTAGCGGCAAGACACAATCAGTGTCTTCTCTGCGAGGGAGCAATGGAGGTACTATCGAATACAGTGTTTCCAAAGCAGAGTTACTAAACACAGACTTCCGAAATACCTTCATCAAGGAAGACGAATTAAATATTTCAGAATTATAATAAAGAACAGGTACCAACATGAGTAAGGTAGAAGGAGATATCCTCGGAGCAGTAAAGCAACTTCAGTCACTTAACGAAAGCAAATCTTCCGGTCCAGTTAGGTTCCTTTCAGAGTATTCTCATAGAATAGCTCCACACTTAACAATCATGTACGCTACAACCGTTCACTCAACGAAAGGTCCGTAGCCAAGTTCGGAAAGTTGCACAGGTCACACCAAGATTCAAGAAAGGTAGTAGGAGTAATCCACTAAATTACAGGCCCATATCATTAACGTCTACATGCAGCAAGATTTTTCAGCATATCTTGTGTTCGAGCATTGTGAATTATCCCGAAGAAAACGGTCTATGGAAACACAGTTAACACAGATTTAGAAAACATCTTTCTTGTGAAACAGTAATAGCTTTTCACATACACGAAGTGTTGAGTGCTACTGACAAGGGATTTCTAATTGATTCCATATTTCTAGACTTCCAGAAGGCTTTTTACACTGTACCACACAAGAGGATTGTAGTGAAATTGTGTGATTATGGAATATCGTCCCAGTTATGTGACTGGATTTGTAAGTACCTGTCAGAGACGTCACAGTTCGTAGTAATTGACGGAATGTCGGCGAGTAAAACGTAAGTGATTTCTGGCGTTCGCCATAGTAGTGTTATAGGCCCTTTGCTGTTCCTTATCTATATAAACAATTTAGGAAACAATCTCATAAGCCATCTTAGGTTGTTTGCAGTTGACACTGTCGTTTATCATGTGGTAAAGTCATCAAAAGATCAAAACAAATTGCAAAACGATTTAGAAAATACATCTGTATGGTGCAAAAATTGTGTGTGAGGTCATCCATATGAGTGCAAAAACAATGCCTTAAACTGTGGTTACAAGATAAATCAGTCAAATTTAAAGGTCATAAGTTCAACTAAGTACGTAGGAATTACATTTACGAACAACTTGAATTGGAAGCAACACATAGAAAATGTTGTGGGGGAAAACAAGGAAAGACTTCGTTTGATTGACAGGACACTTAGAAAACGTAACAGATCCACACACATCAAAAACAGTTTTGCATCACCCCAGTTCCCAGAACTGCTGAAGATAGACGATGCCTGTGGATACTGTATCACAAACACAGTCCGTTTGACTATTCAGAGATGTTACTAAACCCGCCCAAATATATAAACAACCATATATGAGCAGAGCCTATTACACGGTGGAGGCCCGACAGCCCCGCAGTTTCAGTCATTCCACCAGGAAGGAAGTACACGACTCGTGTTGCCTGTATTTCGACCACACCTAGACGGTCAGTAACTCGGTTCGATCGAATCCATATTCTTAATTTGTGCTAGGAAGGGCTCTCAACAAGGGAAGTGTAGAGGCGTCTCCGATTGAACCAAAGCGATGTGCGGACATGGAGGAGACAGTAACTGTCGATGACATGCTTCGCTCCAGCATCCGAAGGGCTACTACTGCAGTGGATGACCGCTACCTAAAAAAAGAACTATGGCTCGCAGGAAACCTGACAGAAACACCACCATGTTGAATGATGCTTTTCGTGCAGCCACAGGACGTCGTGTTATGACTCAAACAGTGCGCAATAGGCTGTATAATGTGCAACTTCACTCCCGACGTGCATGGTGAGGTCAATCTTTGCCACCACGACACCATACAGTGCGGTACAGAAGGGCCAAACAACTTGCCGAATGGACAACTCAGGATTCACATCACATTCTCTTCACCGGTGAGATTCGCATATGCCTTGAACAAGACAATCGTGGGCGACATGTTTGCTGGCGTCCCCGGTCAGGCTGAACGCCTTAGAAACAGTGTCCAGCGAGTGCAGTAAGGTGGAGATTCCCTGGTGTTTTGGTGAGGCATTATGTTGGAGCGACGTACGCCGCTGGTGGTCATGGAAGACGCCGTAATGGCTGTACGATACGTGAATGCCATCCCCCGACCGATAGTGCAACCATATTAGCAACATACTGGCGAGGTTGTCGTCTTCATGGACGACGATTCGCGCCCCCATCGTGCACATCTTTTTTCGGATAACCGCTGGACTAGAGTGGCCAGCATGTTCGCCAGACACGAACCCTATCGAACTGGTACTGATTGAAAATTGCTGTTTATGGATGACGTGACCCACCAACCACTACGAGGGATATACGCCGAATCGAGACTGAGGAGTGGGACAGTCTGGACCAACAGCGCCTTGATGAAGTTGTGGATGGGATGCCACGAAGAATACAGGCATGCATCAATCAAGCGGACGTGCTACAGGGTTTTAGAGGTACAGGTGTGTTCAGATATCTGGACCACCACCTCTGAAGTTTTTGCTCTATGGTGGTACAACATGCAATATGTAATTTCCATGAGCAACATAATGGGCGGAAATGCTGTTTGTGTTGATCTCTGTTCCAATTTTCTGTCAAGATCCGGAGCTCTCGGATCGGAGATGATGCAGAAGCGACATGTGTATTTTGTATTATCGCGAAATAGGGGAGAGAGCGTTACTGAAATAATACATTTTTTGGGGTGGACGTAATTAAAACGAAGGAGTTTTTCGTTGCGGTAGAATCTTGTCGCGAAATTTCAGTAGCCAGCTTTCTCCTCCGAATGCGAAAATACTTTCTTGACGCTGACCAACATAGGGAGAAACGATCGTCATAATAAAATTAGGGAAATCAGAGCTCGCACGGAAAGATGTAGTGATAGATTTTTCCGCGAGCTGTACGAGTTTGGAGTAATAGAGAATTATTGTGAAGATTGTTCGATGAACCCTCAGCCAGGCACTTTAGTGTAGTGGCAGAGTATCCATGCATTTTTAGATGGAGATAACTCCAGGTAGGCACCGGATGATGCTGCCCTCCTGTTTGTAGCCGCTAAGTATCTCGGAGTATTTAGCACACCAGAACAGAATGGTGCACTTAGTAACCAGGTTCCATGCGACGAGAGCCGATTCTTAGCCGCTAAAATCACCGGTAGCAAAGGTCAACGCTGCAGCAAAACGCGAGTCCCCGGAGACGAATCGTCAACGGTTTCAGCTCACTGAAATCGCCAGGACGCTAAGTACTCAGGCACACCAGTCGACGTCTGTGTCCCACACACCACTCACTACCACACAACCCAGAGGGCACACATGACAAGCAAAGATGATACGACGAGGGCCAGAATCGATGGAACGCGCGCGCAAGTGGCGTCTGCAGGACGCCGCTCGCTCCTTGACAGGGGTCGCCACCGCTCAGTCTCTACAAAGTCGCCGCTCCCATTTCAACATTTGCCATAGCGCTGTACCAACTTCCCAGTACCATCGTGACAGAAGGCAGCCCCCTGAGCTTTCCGTCACTTCTGTGCGCTGATCTGCAGTTCGTTGTCTGTGCCAAAATGTTCTCTTCATAGCCAGCGGTCAATGTGAGCAGACAAGAACGTCGCAGGGACCCAAGACCGGACTGGGTGATGTAACACTTCCCATCGACAACGCTGCAGGTGCGTCCTCATTGCCCCTGCAGTGTGCGACCGAGAATTGTCATTGAAGCAGGAAATGCATGACAGGTACATTGTATGCGGTTGCACGAAATCAGGTGAAATCGCGCAGCTGGGACCCTTGTAGGTATCTTTTCTTGCTCACTGTGCTCAGAACTGAAAGAGCTATGTAGTGCGATCGATTGGGAGACATATACTGCCCAACACATCTGTGCAAGACATCATCAGATTTTCACTGCGATTTCCATTTCGCGACCTATAGGACCTTACTTTCCGAACAGACTAGGTCGTCTTTTATTATTCTAACAAGCGTAATACATTGTGTATTAAGGAACAGAAAATATTGGGGCACCAATTTCAAAACATTGTATTATGGGCCGTACCAAGTATAACTATTGAAGAGAAAATACCTTTGTCACAGCGTAAAATTCTCTTGTTTGTGTTAGAATCCTGAAAAATACTTGCGAGCAGTAACTAGTAATTCCCAAATGACGGTGTCGAGTTGTTATCTTGAAGAAATTTTATGGCATTTACATGACGTTATCCGGCTTTAGGTCTGGGAGCCTTATATCGAACCTTACCGTTCGTTGCATTAGTGCCACCTGTTATGTATGGTATAAGGCGGAACTATGGGCCTCATGGAAAAAGAGAGAGCCAGCTAAGCCACGCAATTTGACTTTTAGTCTGATCACAAGGAGTGGTCATTATTGCACCCGTTGATCACGTAGGCTGACGTGAGGATCAATGAACTATACTTGACGGGATGTATCTGGAACATTTTAGGTGTTTAGAAGATCGTAGACAGGAATAAAGCACTTAGCTTTAATTCAGCATCAGCATTGAACGTCGATCTTTACTTTGTACAAAAAAGTGGTTCAAATGGCTCTGAGCACTATGGGACTTAACTGCTGTGGTCATCAGTCCCCTAGAACTTAGAACGACTTAAACCTAACTAACCTAAGGACATGCCTGAGGCAGGATTCGAACCTGCGACCGTAGCGGTTGCGCGGCTCCATACTGTAGCGCGTAGAACCGCTCGGCCACTCCGGCCGGCGACTTCGTACAGTAATATTTACTAGTGTAGTTATAGACTCAAATGCGAATATTGCTTTACTTTTCTGATTGCTTTACACATATAGACCAATTGGCAATGCATAAACTGTATGTAGGGCCTGGCTAGGTCGTAGCTACTGACTTAGCTGAACGCTATGCTAACTATTGTAATTCTGTCAGAGACAGCAAAGAACTTGAAAGAGCAGTTGAACGGAATGGACAGTGCCTTGAAAGGAGGATATAACATGAAGATCAACAAAAGCAAAACGAGGATAATGGAATGTACTTGATTTAAGTCGGGTGATGCTGAAGGAATTAGATTAGGAAATGAGACACTTAAAGTAGTAAAGGAGTTTTGCTATTTGGGGAGCAAAATAACTGCTGATGGTCGAAGTAGAGAGGATATAAAATGTAGACTGGCAATGGCAAGGAAAGCGTTTCTGAAGAAGAGAAATTTGTTAACATTGAGTATAGATTTAAGTGTCAGCAAGTCATTTCTGAATGTAATTGCATGGAGTGTAGCCATGTATGGAAGTGAAACGTGGATGATAAACAGTTTAGACAAAAAGAGAATAGAAGCTTTCGAAATGTGGTGCTACAGAAGAATGGTGAAGGTTAGATGGGTAGATCACATAAATAATGAGGAGGTACTGAACAGAATTGTGGAGAGCAGGAGCTTGTGGCACAACTTGACTAGAAGAAGGGATCGGTTGGTAGGACATGTTAAGAGGCATCGAGGGATCACCAATTTAGTACTGGAGGGCAGCGTAGAGGCTAAAAATCGTAGAGGGAGACCAAGAGATGAATACACTAAGCAGATTCAAAAGGATGTAGGTTGCAGTAGGTACTGGGAGATGAAGAAACTTGCACAGGATAGAGTAGCATGGAGAGCTGCATCAAACCAGTCTCAGGACTGAAGACCACAACAACAACAACAACAACAATGATAACTAGAGTCACTGAAAATTAAATCTCTGAAGCTATAATTTTAGAAAACATCACAGGGAATAGGCGGAGAAATGTTTGCTATGGGCATATTGCTCATATGAACCTACTCGTTTGAGCAGTATGAGCTCCCGTTACTTTCTCAACAAGAAAACCATCCAGACGTGGTTCACCCACTTAGGAGGAGACCTACTGGAAGCAGATATAACTCTAGGAAATGTCCACCAACGTATTCTGCTCGAGAATGTACTCCGACAAAAATTACAGTTAATAAATGACAAAACATGGACTAAAGCGAGGAATTAGAAGCATAGCAAACGAATGCGACAGTACTGGGATATAATTAAAGCCCAGGTGAAAAATTAAGTGTAGCGGAAATAGCGTAGTGCAAAGATGACCCAGACGAAAAGAAGGAGATCAATACTAAATTTAGTGACACTATTAACAATTGCCAAACAAATAATAAACTTAAAATATTACTAAGGATGAAAGTTTACAGCTCCATAATGCTTATCGTTACAGGAAAAATGGATGTAATTACTGTGCATATCATTTGTATTTTGGGAGGGCGGGGGGTGGAGGCCGCAAAGAATGTCATTGTCGATGAGTCCTGATCACGTTTCAGCGAACACACTGTTGCATTAAATACTGAGGCAAGTTCAAGCGTGAAGCGCTTGTTTGAAAGCGAAAACACTGTAGATATTGGGTTGTTAATCGTTATCAGCCAGAGTGGACTAGCTGTGGGAATCTACAAAGGGCGTCCAGTAAGTAATGTAACATATTATTTTCTCAGCCACTTTCGGTTGAAAAATACACCCCCCCCCCCCCCTCTTCCTCAGTCCCTATAGTTTCATGAAGCTTAGATAGGTGGCGTCGCTATAAGTAGCCTTCAAATTGAATTGTGTAACAGAGGTGCGTCCCAAGCAGAGAGCTGTCACTGACTTTCTTTTGGAGGAAAGCCAAAGAATCGCAGATCATTACAGGCGTTTGCAGAATATATACGGAGGTCTGGCAGTGAACAAACGAACGGTGAGTCGTTGGGCTAGATGTCTGTGATCATGCATTTTTTGTCAGTCAGGAACGTGCCCATTCAGCCATCTCAATAGCGAAATGTCAGGACATAAGGACAACACCCAGTCACCGACCAGAAAAAACCTCCAACATAAGTGGGCATCTGTCATAACACGGGCTCAAAGGAAGGCCTCGGCGCTTGTTCGTGACTTTACGTCAGCTAGGCACGGCTACTGGCGGTAGCTGACCAACACACATTTTTCTGACAGATTTCTGCAATCAATTAACTGTGCACTTCATTACACTTCTTAACAAATAGTGTACTCCTGAACTTAAATTTCCACCTGTTTTAAGGATTGACATACAAAACCAACTTCATGGTCCAGCAGCAACAGAAATCGTGCTTCTTTATCTTATTTGTCAATCTGAGGAAGTTACGTTTGTACCAGGTTGCTTTTGCAAGAAACTGTGAACATATTGGTGCTCTTCTTCAGGTATCTTGGTTGACTATGGGGAGAGGAGCACTGAATGTTAAAGAAATACGAGGGCTGTACAGAAAGTAAGTTCCGATTGATCGCGAAATGGAAACCACAGTGAAAATCTGAAATATTTTATTTGTAACAGCTACTTCTCTACGTAGTTTCTCTTCTGACTTAGACATATTTCGTGGCGTTGTACCAACTTTCCAATACTCTCATCATAGAAGGCAGCAGCCAGTGCTTTCCGCCAATTCTCTACACTGGCCTACAGCTCGTTGTCTGTGCCAAAATGTTGTATTCGTAGCCAGCGGTTCATATGAGCAGAGATGAAACTCAGAGGGAGACAAACATTTCCAATTGAAAACGCTGCAAGAGCATCCTCACTGCCCCTGCAGAATGCGGCTGAGAATTTTCTTGAAGAAGAAACCGCACGACAGGTATGCAATGTTGGCTGCACAGCTTCAGGCGAGAATTCTCACTGGGCCCTCGTACGTGGCAGGAGACATTATTTTCTAGACATCTTTACGCACTCACTGTGAGCTCAAAAATGAGAAGAGCGACGTGATGCTGTCTAGCGTCATACTAGAGACACTGCACAACGCATCTGTACAAAGCTTTATTGGGTTGTCATAGTCGTTTCCATTTCATGACCGAGCGGAACGTACTTTCTGGACACCTTGCGATTGTACACGATGGGGGAGGGGGTGGGGGACAGAAGAAGAGGCCAAAGAAAGATACTTGTTTTATCAAATAAATTTCTTTCAGAAAAGATAAATATTCCCCTCTTCAAAATGAAGGTTCTCCTTTCAGTTGCAAGAGGGGAATATTTATCGTTATCTAATGTGGATGTTTAAAAAAAAGCTTAAGTTTAGCAGTATTTTCGATGTACTAAGCTATTTTGTTTCCTGTTTAGAATTCCTTTCGTTGAAAACGACTGTAATCTAATGACTGGAAACAGTTGGACATTTACACATGTAAATTAGTCTCATTTCCAGTGACGATGTCAAACGAAAATAAATAAATAAATAAAAGAAACGTGTTAATTGTAAGGGAGTTGGGGTAAGTTTCGAGAACAAAACGGATCAAGTAAATACAGTTACTTGAATGTAAAATTTCCGAAGCTTGCAATGGGGCAAAGCGTCTTCTCATATTGATCTACGTTTGTTTCGACAGTATTCAGTGATACAGAACTATGATCTTCATTTGTAGCTTTACGATAGTAAGAAAATCTTTCATCTAAATAAAATTGCAGAATCCAAAACAATACCAAACATTTGGTCCAAAAATAAGAGATTTATAGTGATAAGCACGCCTAGACGTTTCTGCCTGCAACAGACCTGGTGTTCGCCGTGCCTATCTGACGTGACGTCACCACCAAGCGCTGAGGCCTTCCTTTGAGTCGGTGTTGGTCATGATCGCAACAACGTCGAGCAAACCTCTCAACTCTCCGACATGCCAGCCGGCCACACATACCTCTGACTTCTGCAATGTTGGAAAGTGTAGACACTACCATTCGAGGTAATCGACTGATCACAATCAGACATTTCGCTAAACAACCGGAGTCTGTTGGCAGTGCTGGCACACCCGTCCACCTGTTGGGGTCTCATAGGTGTGTACCCAGGGTGTTCCTCGCCGCCTAACAGATCATAAAGAGCAGCGAAAGACCATCTTTGCGGATCTGCTTGAGCGTTACTAGTGAGGTTACTGATGAAGCAAGACGCTGGTTTCGACGTCGAACTGTAGAGTTCAGGCCGTCGCATCGAACGGAAATTATGTCGAAAAACAGGGTTTTGTCATCAAAAGAGTGGGAAATAATATGGCGTATTTGAATCATGAAAAATTCACCTTTATTTTATAAAAAAAAAAAATTGTGTTGCATTACTTACGGAAAGTCTCTCGTATCAAAATTATGTTAGACTTTTGCTGAATTCATCCTAACCAAACCGTATATACGTAGCGTTCACGTCCTCTAGAACCAGTACGACATAAAGTGGCTAAAAGACTGTTCTGCCTGAAAGAACGAGTTATACGAAATTCAAGTTCTAAGACAACGACAGACACACAATGGAACAACCCGTCACAAAAGACCTACTTGTAATATCTCTATAGCAGACGTTTGTTGCGCATCTGAAGCGTATCTCTTGATTAAGACAATGCAAATAGACAGGTGCTCAGAAGTCCAGTAAACTGTAAAAATTAATTTAATTACAATAGTACTAATCAATGAAAACACAAACTATAGATGTTCAGCACTTATGTATCTTGTGAATCACTGAAAAAGTAATTGGATATTACAGTAAGAAACAACAGCTGCTAAACGACTTCGAGGTTCAAATAGTTCAAATGGCTCTAAGCACTACGGGACTTAAAATCTGAGGTCATCAGTGTCCTAGACTTAGAACTACTTAAACCTAACTAACCTAAGGACATCATACACACCCATGCACGAGGCACGATTCGAACCTACCACCGTAGCCGCGTGGTTCCGGATTGAAGCGGCTAGAACCACTCGGCCACAGCGGCCGGTTCGACTTCGAGGAATACATGCTATTGTGACAGGGAAGAAATTACAACTATGCATTGTACAAGTGTGGAGGAGGAAGAGGATGAGAAGTTTGAACATAACTATAGAAAGTACGTTAATATTATAAATAGTAGAGTATTAATCCATTAAGGAAATATCTAAAACCACAATGAAATTAAAATGAAGAACATGAGTCAAGATACTGTAGAGACTGTAGAGCAAAGAGAGAACATAACTTTCAAATGAAAGAGTAATTTAAAAATGATCGTCGTTGGCTGGCAACAGTCTAACTGGCTTTATCCCACAGGCTGATGCAAATGTATGTTGTTGTTGCGGTCCTCAGCGCGAAGACTGCTTTTATTCGTCTCCTTACGTTAGTCTTCCATATGTAAACCTCTTCTTTTAATGTAAACCTCTTCTTTTAGTCAAGTTGTGCCACAATTTTTCTTTCTTGATAGATTCGATTCAGTACTTCTTCATTCATAATTCGCCCTACCTAGCTAATCTTCAATATTCTCCTGTGCACCACCTTTCAAGATCTTGTATTCCGTTCTTTCCTGTGCTGCCCATTGTTTATTTTTCACTTCACTATAAAGTTACAGTCCAGGCAAATCATTTCGAAAGGATTTCCTAGAACTTAAGTTACATTGTTAAATATTTGCCGTTTTCAGAAACGCTTGTCTCGCTGATATCAGTCACGTCATATCTTCTCTGCTTTGCCAATTATCAGTTATTTTGGTGCTAAAATGGGAAAACTTTGTAGTTTTAGTGTCTTATTTCCAGACACAATTCTCTCATGATCACCTGATTTAATTTGACTACGTTCTATTATAGAGTCATCAGCAACGGTTAAATTTTTCTTTTCTTCTCTTCGAACAATAATTTCCTTTACCAACATCTCTCTGGTTCCCTTTGCTCCACACTGTACAGACCGAATATCTTCGTCGTTTCACTTCCTTCTTATCCGTTGGTCCCCATTTCATGGCACTGGACTCTGAGAACTGCAGTTTGGGTTCACCCCCTGCACTTTGTTCCTTCTGCCGTCAGAATTTTAGGTAATCTGTCACGGCACTATTTCGCGACGTGAGTTTGAGAGAGAACATCTCCTCTTGTATATCCCTTTTTTAAATCGATTTTACTGCAATTTTTGTTCTGTGATACTTGCCAAACATGACTGTCATTTCTCGAAAACTATATGATTTTAATAATAATAATAATAATAATAATAATAATAATAATAGTTCCTAGTAGTGTTTATGGAATCCGATGCAATTTAACATCACATTTTGTTTGCGAGTGAAGATAGCCAAATTGTATCTTACGGAAAATCTAAGTCCTTCTCTATTGTTCAGCAACCGTCGAAAGCCACGTACATCTAATTTAGAGTTAGTAAGAAGTCCGAGTGCTCTGCTGTTTCTGTAACGGCCTTCAAGACTGCATTTCCTTGTAGCAGCAACAAAATGTAGACAGCGTGGTGTAAGGTGGTTGGTTGGTTGATTCGGGGGAGGGGAGCAACCAGCGAGATCATCGGTCCCATCGGATTAGGGAAGGATGAAGAAGGAAGTCGACCGTGCCCTTTCAAAGAAACCATTCCCACATTCATCTGAAGTGATTTAGGGAAACCACGGAAAACCTAAACCAGGATGGCCGGATGAGGGTCTGAACCGTCGTCCTCCAGAATACGAGTCCAGTGTGCTAACCACTTCTGCACCTCTCTCAGAGTGGTGTAGGAGTGCAAGATTTCAAACAGAAGTCTCCAATAGCCGGTATGTTACACCACGGAGATTCTGCGTACAAGCAATTGTCAGTACCACTGCGTTGCCAGTATAGCATTCACTGAAGTAATTGAGTCTTATGTTGGAAATAATTAGCTGAACACAGATTTGCAAATGCAAGGGATGTTGCTTTTAAAACTACGATTGGGCATCTGACAAGTGTGACGATGTTCAGGTTATGTTGTCGCTTGATTGGTTGCTCGTGCATAATTTATCATAGGTTAGAGAAAGTCATATATCTAGCACAACTTTTCTTTATTGATTCGGGTCAGTTAGTTTCATTGTCGAGACAGGATTAAACAAAGTTATCTACTCACTTAGCTTGGACTCAGACCTACAGATGCACCACTCGTTTACCGTATCATTAAGTAATTTCATGGCTGAGTTATGTTTCTTATAAGAAGTGATTTTTTTCTAGATAATTGTAACTGTTAAGGAATGACATTCATAATACGATTTTGAATGTTAGTCTCTTTTCTTTAATTCAGTAAATTCAGTTTTTTCTACGGTCTCCCACGATTTCTTTTCTTTTTTTAATTGTGTGTCGCTGCATTGCACCGAACGAAACACAGTCACTCGAAGTAAAGCGTGATGCACTTAGCACAGCCGTTTTTCCTCTCATTGCTAGTGGCCAAGTTTTTCTTTAGCTCATTTGATGCCGCTCTGTATTTTGATGTTCACAACTTTCGAACAGTACCGAGTTCCCATTTCCACAATGGAAGTCAAGAAAATTTGCTAGGGCCAGTTTAACATTACCAACAGATCACACCATCATCGAATTTCAAAATTATCTTCAGGATCAGTTTATATTAAAGTTTACTTCAGATTTAATTTTTTGGTTGAAATGGCTCTAAGCTCTATAGGACTTAACATGTGAGGTCATCAGTTCCCTAGACTTAGAACTACTTAAACCTAACTAAGCTAAGAACATTACACACATCCATGCCCGAGGCAGGCTTAGAACCTGCGGCCGTAGCAGCAGCGCTGTTCCGGACTGAAGCGCCTAGAACCGCTCGGTCACAGCAGCCGCCTCATTTCTTTGCCAGACAGTCTTATTCTAACAGTGCGGTGTTACATATTTGCGTGTACATCCTTTAATGATTGGAAGTTTATGTAGTCAGTTTGCTTATCCAGAATTACTCCGCATTTTAATGAAAGCAATTTAGACGTGTATTCTTTGAAAATTCGATTTGTAATTTTATGTAGAATTTAGGTTCTGTCAGTTTTGTGTGTTGGAACAGTAAGACACGCATTCTGCCGTCACGCAAAGTAGCACCGTTCAGTGCCTTTCACAATACAAAATTTCATAGGATAGCTTATTTAGTATCCTAGTTACTTTTGATAAAAGTTAATTACAATACTTACACAGTTTCAGACGAATATGGTGACTCTTTTTATGAGACAATTTACGTGAGCACATCACTTGCGCTGTTCAGGTTGACATTGCAACACCGACAAACACGGAAGTTTAAGAGTAGAAAACCAGTCAACAATACGCAACAACATAATAGAACCAAACAGTTACAGCTGTCACGGACGATGGCGTTTTGCTGTTACCGCTCCTCCTTATTTTTGGCTACAGCCAGCAGCAGGTGTTTGTTGAGCGGTCGCTGCTGCCTCGAGAGGCGGAGAGCTCCCGGAGAGCGGTGAAGAGGCGGTGTCTCGGCGTGTACCTGAGGGCCGGCCATTTCCTCTACACGGCTGCGCCATTACAGCTCTCTGCCCCCTCGGTTTACCCGCGCCCCAGGCTGCCAGCGCGATCTCTCGCCCTTCCTTCAGAGGTCGATCGATGGTCCCCAGTCACCTCCGGCATACAGAGCAGATTCCGATAACGCCATTACTTGCAGGTTTCAACGTCATAGGCATAACAGCCTCTTACTGGATCCATATAAATACACTACGTCCGAAACGTAGGGGGAAAAAGACTGACGCAGAAGTCTATAACACTACTGTATGCTACTGCCATACCATAACCGCTAAGTTGGAGGCAGGTCATGAAATAAAACTATCTTCTTAAAGTAGTTATGGTATAAAGCAACAGAGCAGTTTTACGCTCTGAGAGGCATTTTGTTATGCTGACCGTGTTGTACCTAACGGCGGTGGCTTATCGGAAGTGAAAGTCAGAATTATGTAAGTATTCGAACAGTACAAACAATATTTTACCTATCTACACTGTTCAAAGAACAAGGAAAACGGTCGCCAGCCTAATTAGGCAAGAGAAAGATTAATATTCTTGTTTAAGAATGTAAGTATGAGTAACTTTAACGCACCAAACACAACATACATTTTGCCACACGCGAGTGCAAAGAACTCTGACACCTGCATATGTTCACAGTAAGATTGGAAGCTGACAAAGCGGATCAAACTATTTGCAAAAATATAACAGATAACGAAACACAATTTTACTTTCAGGGCTTATTCAAACTGAATGGTCTTTATAACATTACTCATAATATTAACTGCAAAATCATAAATTGGACATAGGTTAAGCATTATTTTTTCAAGCACTTTCCTAAATGACCTAGAATTATAAATGTTGTTCACTGCAAAATTATGAGCTGGTCACAGGTTAAGTCTCTCTCAGTTAAATACTTTACTATTTAAAATGAAAGTTAATTGGAATTCACTAACAGGTTGCTTCTCACTGTCTTTTGAATAAAGAAATAATTGTTTTCATAAATAGTGGTAAAGGATAATCTGTGGATCTTATTACACTGTTAATATGTGCTTTCAATACTCGATAGAAACAAGTGCTTAGCAAGCAAATATAACTTTCCACAACTGCAGTTCACGACTTTTGCTGCAGTGAAACACAATGTTGCAAATTTACAAGAAACTGACTCACCTATTAAAATTTACTACAGGCAGCACTATGATCATTAACTAATCAAAACTTTATAAGCCTCAGTTTTAAGAACTTTTAATTTTCAAAAGAAACAGCAATGTGTCTTTATTACCACAGTCTTCTACCTTCAAGTAAATGATTAAATAGGCGACTTTAATACTCCAAAAAAAAACAACAACAAAAAACTTTAAATTAGACTGTTTCCATCACTGGGAGGTTTTAATTTCTTCCACAAACTAGGACCCGCGGTAATCATAGTAGTTCAAATGGAGACGAATCTGAGAATTGTTGACATAGGGAAATAATCAAGGTAGGTACATGAATTCAGTTATAAGTTACCTTATATTTGAGCACAATAACACATCCAATAAGCTGATCCTTCAGTGTACATTATTATAGAATTCCGTTACAGTGATTGCGCGATGTGGTGGCAGCTGCATATTGATAGGTAGATTTGCAAGCATAACTGCTGGACTCTGTCCTTGGTGGCGATGATGGATACCAATTCCAGAATCGTTCCAGCTATTTATCCATCCATCCGAGACATTAGAAAGTGGCCGAAAAAGCCTCACTCGGAACCAGCACAATATACAACCTTTACAGGGGCAGTGCACAGTCTGGTAGCTAGTTCCGGACTGACTCTTGGTTCCACCTTTTCTACCTAGGCCAACCACAATCTACGCGCGCTGCTAAGTTCCGTTCCCGAGGGGAACCACACTACTTCCTTACATACCACATAACTAGGAATCCTAAGTGAAGGTCAGCAGTTTACATAACAGCAAACAAACATCTTAAATAAAACAGAACATTTGCATACATTGACATTTCTACAAAAAATTATTCACACATAAATTACAATTATATACAGGGTGCTACAAAAAAGTACGGCCAAACTTTCAGGATACATTCCTCACAAACAAAGAAAGAAAATATGTTATGTGGACATTTGTTCGGAAACGCTTACATTCCATGTTAGAGCTCATTTTATTACTTCTCTTCAAATCACATTAATTTAGAAATGCAAAGACACAGCAACAGAACGTACCAGCGTGACTTCATACACTCATACACTTTGTTATAGGAAATGTTCAAAATGTCCTCCGTTAGCGAGGATACATGCATCCACCCTCCGTCGCATGGATTCCCTGATGCGCTGATGCAGCCCTGGAGAATGGCGTATTGTATCACAGCCGTCCCCAATACGAGCACGAAGAGTCTCTACATTTGGTACCGGGATTGCGTAGACAAGGGCATTCAAATGCCCCCATAAATGAAAGTCAAGAGGGTTGAGGTCAGGAGAGCGTGGTCGCCATGGAATTGGTCTGCGTCTACAAATCCATCGGTCACCGAATCTGTTGTTGAGAAGCGTACTAACACTTCGGCTGAAATGTGCAGGAGCTCAATCGTGCATGAACCACATGTTGTGTCGTACTTGTGAAGGCACATGTTCTAGCAGCACAGGTAGAGTATCCCGTATGAAACCATGATAACGTGCTCCTTTGAGCGTAGGTGGACGAAACTAAAATGAGCTCTAACATGGAAATTAAGTGTTTCCGGACACATGTCCACATAACATCTTTTCTTTATTTGTGTGTGGTTTGTTCCCTCCAAATGGGACAAAGAATTTAAATGACAGATATACTAAATTACATAGAATCAAACCATTGCATCAAAGTTTTAACAAAGAAAGGAGTATACAGTTTTATGTTATCGATTCAAACAAACACATTTATAGAAGCTCAACGATGTAAAATTAAGTAAAACAAAAGGCAAAAATAAATCAATAGAATACTAGAGCTATGGTATTACAAGTTGAAGGAGTTAATGCCACAGCACTGAATCACAAACCTGCAAGGTGCAATGTAGCGACGCTGTAGTGTGATTGCGTCATCTGTAGATATCAGAGAGTTTCATAATCGAGAGCAGGATGACCGTTTGTTCTTCAGTAAAGACAGAAGATAACGGTGATAGCTAATACCAGCCAACTGATGTGATGTTACGCCTCCACAACATGAGAAGCGCACAAGTATCTCTCGGAATACGTCCTTGACAGATAATATAAAAGGACTCCTCCTCCACTCAGTGACAAAGTACCTGCATAGAGGGTGACTAAAAAAGTGACTGCACACACTTCGTGGGTGTAATGTATGCTTCAAAATACGAGTAAAATGTTATATAAAGGTTTGTCTTAAATCGGTTTATGTCAGAGTTGTGCAATATTGTGGGGTTCACAAGTGGCGCACAAACTACACAAAATTAATTCTCCTCAGAAAGTAACGACACGAAGCCACCCGAAACTCAACACAACTACGCACTGTACATTTACACCAGAACATGTTGAAAATGATGTCCACAAAGACGAAGACAGTGACGAGCTCGACATCTCGGAATGTTGCAAACTCCACTAATCTCTTTCTACATAGTTGTACAGCCATTTTCAAGAGAGGTCTATAGTTCAATTCTTTTATCTTAGCGGTTCGTGCATGTCCCCCGAGACACGGGAGATCGTTGCGTTGCCAGTTCAACGCGCCAAGAGAAGCAGCGTCATAGTACAGTTCGCAAAGTTACGTTTAGGGGAGAGCACGCAGTTTATGAAGTAAAGCCACCACGGCCGCATTAACCCTTTCGCTGCTACAGAGACGTGCTCCGCGCTGTGCGCGATTTTGTCATCACTCCATTGCTCGCCTGTGCAGACACATGGTGTTACGACTGCTTTGACACATTTCATCATTCGATTTCACAAAAACTATTTGGCCCAAAAATTTGATTTTTACCCATCTTCTTGACTGATACCTTCCCCCCATAAATGACTTTTTTTTTCGATGTTCAACACAGCTATTGTGCAGCATTAGATGTAGTAAGACATTGCACGAAATTTTGAAGAGTTAGCAGAGGGAAAATTCCATAGCATATACTTTCCGTATGGTCGATTTTAGTTGCCACTAAAAATTTCAGAAAATTACATTCAAAGGAATAAAATCATGGAGTAAGACACTTCGATATTGTTTTTAACTAAAGTTTGAACTTAGAACCTTTCGCTTAGCAGTCAAACGTGTCAAATATTACACTAACGCAACTTGTCTTTCAATATACCTCCCAGAAGACTTTAAAATATCACGCAAAATACCAACAAACACTGTTGGAATAGCTTTGAATTACTCACGTTTCGTCGAAGTACAATAGGAAGTAAACAATTACCGCTGTTCATTATTGCGAAAAAGCGGTTAGTGAGAATGATACAATCACCTTTCCTTGCTGTCACTTAAATTAGGAGGCTTATTGCTTGTTTGGTTTAATTAAGTAATAGAATATAAAGCAATTGGTATAAAGAATGCTTTTTCCAAACTTTCTTTTATAGAAACTCTGCTATCTAGATGTTGTTTTTGTTAGATTTCTTTATTTATGACTGAACGTTTGTAAAACTGAACACACTCGTCCGTGCTCTGCACTGCAGTCGAGCTCTGGCAACGTCGTTCTCTGTTCATTGGCTGACTGTGTTTTGTGACGTCAGATGCGCAGAACGAACCCAAACTCGGCCGCCGTCTTAAATGACGCGCACTTTAGTAGTATCAAACTTTGGCCTTAATCTGAGGATGAAGTGCCTGAGGACGTACGTTTGGAGTGCAGGATTTTATGGTTGTGAAATATGGACTATGGGAAAACCAGAAAAGCTGAGAATTGAAGCATTTGAGATGTTTAGTTACAGGAGTTTGGTGATAAGGTAAGGAATGCTAAGTTTTTCCAGAGCATCGGTGGGGAAGGAAATATGTGGAAAACAGTAACAAGAAGAAGGGAAAGGTTTGTAGGACATCTGTTAAGACGTCAGGGAGTAATTTTCATCGTATTCGAGGGAGCTATAGAACGTAAAAAATGTAGAGACAAACCGAATTTGGAATAAGCCCAGCAAATAATTGGGGACGTAGGTTGCAACTGCTACTCTGAGATCCACGGCTCCTGCAATTATTCATCCTTTTAAGAAACGTAATTTCATCGTTAACCCTTAGTTTAAGAATCTTGAAAGCAGGTTGTCTTTGTGCAAGAGGCCTAGGGGCACTGAAAGTTTTCCGATTGATTACGTAATAATAATAAAGATATTCAGAAACCAGATTTTGAACTGTAAGAACTGCTACGGCCGCAGGTTCGAATCCTGCCTCGGGCATAGATGTGTGTGATGTCCTTAGGTTAGGTTTAAGTAGTTCTAAGTTCTAGGGGACTGATGACCTTAGAAGTTAAGTCCCATAGTGATCAGAGCCATTTGAACCATTTGAACTGTAAGACATTTATGCTGCCAGATGTGGACAATATACAAAATTTGCAACTTCGGCTGTTTTTCCGTTGCACTTACTAACACATGTTTTTGCCCAGTATTTACTCCAGTATCGTGGAAATTCGTAAACATATTTCACGTGATAGTTTTAGGCATCTTATGTTATTTAGATTAAGTCCCATAGTACTCAGAGCCATGTTATTTAGATATTTTCTGTTTTCTACGTGCGTCAGTTGACCTTCTGTTTGTCTTGTGTGAATAAAAGTTGCCGACGCACAGCACTGCGGCAACCGCTAAGTCAATTAATTTTTATAGGAGTTTTTTTCATTTCTGCTAAACCATTAAAAATAGTTTTTACATCATTTGCGCATCTACTAACAGGTATGACTTTTTGGATGCGAGGGTAGCTGGAATAATAGAATAAGTATTGTGACTTTACTGTTAAAAAAGTATAGCGAAAATAAAGTCATTCTGCTTGAAAGTACACATATGTCACCTCACGAACTGCTTTTCGGTAACATTTAGTACAGAGCCTCCCCCCCCCCCCCCACCCCCACTTTGATCTACTGTCGACACTTTCCTGCTCCAATCAACCACACTCTCCGACGGCAGCCCATCTACATCCACACTATTGCTCTGCAATTCACAATTAAGTGCCTAGGAGAGGGTTCTTCGAACAAGGTTGATGCTATTTCTCTACCATTACACTGTCGAACAGCGCATGATAAAAAAAGGAAACTCATATCTTGTCTCTATGTAGGTAGGCGCCAACAGAATATTTTCACATTCGGAGTAGAAAGTTGATGATTGAAATTTCGTGAAAAGATCCTGCCGCAACGCTAAATTGTTATAATAACTGTCACCAACCTCGCGTATCATACCGGCAACAGTCTCTCTCTCCCATTTCGGAATAATACAGAAACGCACAGCCATATTCCAAAAGGGGATGGACAAGCGTAGTGTAGGCTAGCTCTTTAGTGGACCTGTTTAATCTTCCAAGTATTCTGCTAATGAATAACAGTCTTTGGTTAGCTTCCCCCACAATATTACCTGTGTGATCGCTACAGTTTAAGTTATTCGTAACTGTAGTTTCTAAGTATATAGTTGAGTTCACAGCCTTTATATTTGTGTTATTTATCGTGTAACCGAAATGCAGCGGATCCCTTTTCACTGGTCATGTACTCGGCTTCAAAGTTCTCATTATTTACAGTCACTTACTATTTTTCGCACTATACATATATCTTGTGTATATCATTTTGCGAGTGGTTTTGATGATCTCATGATATTATGACATAGTAAATGGTAGCGTCTGTAGCTTTTCATACCGCTCATCGTAGGGTGTGTAGGCCTATCACTTAAGTCAAAAATAGAGCACAGAAATTTTAAACAGTTTTATTGTCTGAGATCCAGCAACCGTACGTTATTTAATTACAGGATTTACGTACAACCGCAGCAGTTGCACAAAATTTTTTGTCACTTGACCATTATTTCGACTGCACTAGGGCAGAATTAAAAATTACACGGCTTACACGATTACATGGGTTCCACCATTACGTGGTGGGATGACATGTAATCCATGTAAATTTTTTATTCTGGTGAAGGTTGCCCTAGTGCAATAGAAATAAAGGCCAATTGACTACAAAATTTGTGGAACAGATGTGGCTAAACATACATCCTGTAATTATAGAGTAATGCGTGATCGAAATTAGTTTGTTAACATCGGGCTACATACTGTCGGAATGTGTAACTCAACAGGTGGTGGAATCCACCTGCTGAAGAGAATTAGTAATCTCAGTGGAGCAAGGAGCAATGAAGGAGCTCTGGTACCATGGAAGATCACCGGGACCAAGGAAGACCAATATGATGCTTATAAACCACTGTTGTTATACACTATTTCCAGAATGTTACCGAGATGTCTTTGAGACAGCAATTACTGGTTGCTTCCCATTTCACATGTAACCGTTTATTAAAGTTTGTGACAATATACAGAGTTATTTGGAACCAGTCTACACTTTATTTATGTAGAGAAGCAGTGCTTCGTTTTATAGAATCTTCAGTTATAGAAATCAGCACGGAGGAAAGAAGATCGATGCCGAGAATGAACAGCGTACAGCATAGCTGGACCCTGACATAATTCACAAGAGTTGCAAGGTTGACTTATAACACTACCGTCCGCTACTGCTATACCATAACCTTAAAGTTGTAGGTAGGTCGTGAAATAAAACTATCTCGTTAAAGCAATTAAGGTATAAAGCAACAGAGCAGTGATACCCTCTGAGAGGAACTTTGTTATGTTGACCGTGCTGTACCTAACGGAGGTGGCTTATCGGAAATGAAAGTCAGAATTACGTAAATTGAACAGTAACAAACAAAATTTTGCCTATCTGCACTGTTTAACTGATAAAGAAGACGGTCGCCAGCCTAACCAGGCAAGAGAATGATTAACATTCTCGTTCAAGAAAATGGTTATTAATACTTTAATGGATAAACACGACCTATACATTGTCACACGGGAGTGAAGTGAACTCTGACACAAACATATGTTTGCGTTAAGATTGAAGCTAGCAGCTAGAGCAGCACCAACTATTTGCAAAATTATAACAAATACCGAAACACACTATTACTTTCAGCGCTTACACAAACTGAATGGTCTTTATAACGCTATTATTACTATTCACTGCAGAATCATTAACTGGATATACGTAAAGTCTCTCTCAGTTAAATACTTTACTGTGATACTTGAGTTTCTCCCGGCGTATTTGATAATCAAAATATCCACGGGTGTACTGCCGGTCTATAGTGTCCAACGGGCTCGTTGGACACTACAGACCGGCAGTACACCTTTGGATATTTTGATTATCAAATACTTTACTATTTAAAATGAAAGTTTATTGGAATCCACTAACAGGATGCTTCTCACTATCATTTGAATAAAGAAATTATGGTTTTCATAATTAGTGGTCTTTCTGCTACTTGTTACCGAGCATTAACACAATAGACAAACTGTGGATCCTGTTATATTATTAATATCGACTTCCAATACACAAGAGAGACAAACACTTAGCAAACATGAGTATATAACGTTTCACACTGCAGTTTTCCACTTTTACTACATTGAGAGACAAAATTAACATATATGTAAGATACTGACTCACCTTCTGCGATTTACAAAAGGCAGTAATGTGATCATTCACTAAGCAAAACTGTACAAGCCTCAGTCTTAAGACATCTTAATTTGAAGTTGGCAACAACACATTAATAAGCAGTTTTACTAGGAAAATTATTTTCAGCAAGTATCATTAACTTTAACTCACTCTCTTGCCACATTAACTTTAACTTTGTTTTTACTATGTTCAAGAGGCATTAATTAGCAAAATCAATGGTCTATGATGTTATTTCAGTGGGGACACTCGGTAAGCACTTTAGTTCAAGCGGAGAAGAACTTGAGAGGCGTTATGATAAGGAAAAAAATCAAGGTAGGTACATAAATCCAGTTATAAGTTACCTTATATCTGTGCATACTAAAACATTGATGAGCTGATCCTTCACTGTACATTATTATAGCATTCCGATACAGTGATTGCGCAGTGTGGTGGCAACTGCATGTTGGTAGATGGATTTGCAGGTAGAATTGTTTGACTCTGTCATTTCTTGGTGGCGATGATAGATACAAATTCCAGAATAGTTCCAGCTATTTATCCATCCATCCGAGGCATTGGAAAGTAGCAGAGAAAACCTCTCTCGGAACCAGCATAATATGGATCTTTTACATGGCAATGCACAGTTTGGTAGCTCGTCCCCGACTCGTAACTCGTCCCCGACTGACTATCGTTCCACCTTTTCTACTTAGGCCAACCACAATTTTCACGCGCTATGCAGTTCCGTTCCCGAGGGGAACCACAACACCTTTTACATACAAACTAACTAAGAACCCTAAGTGAGGATCAGCAGTTTACATAACAGCAACCAAATTTATTCAATAAAACAGAATATTTGCTCATATTGACATTTATACAAAAAAAAATTATTCACATAGAAATTACAATTATATATAGTAAGTTTTGTTCCCTCCCAATGGGACAAAGAATTTAAATGACAGATACACTACATTGCATACAATCATATCATGACATCGAAGTTCTTACAAAGAAATGAGTATACAATTTTATGTTATCGATTCAAACAAACACATTTACAGAAGCTCAATGATGTAACATTAAATGAAACAAAAGCAAAATACGTCAGTACAGCATTAGAGCTATGGTGTTATTGACTCTCTTCACCAACATAATAAGGGAGTGTTAAGGCGGCGGTGTCATGTTTAGCTCATGGAGTAATAGGTCTAGAACATACGTTGTCAAAACAGTCAAAACACTCCCACACAAGCGAAACAGAGCAGTCTTCGTCCATTAATGAACACTCCACATCATCTGGAAAAAATTTAAAGCGTTCTCAGTCTGTCTCTCATATCACTAATACAGATCAGATATAGCACATGGCCTATAGCAATTCCATGGCGAACGACAGATATCACGCCTGTTTTACTCGGTGAATTTCCGTCAGGTTGAACAACTGTGACCTTCCTGATCCCTGAAGACAATCAGTGTGTGACGCAGGTTCCTGTTATAATGCACACTTAAGTGGAACCAATTTATTGAGTATATCACAGTTTAGATTCTTGAAGAGTTGCTCGACTGAGAATGCTATTCATATATTCAATCATCAAATAGCACAAACCATTAAATAATAATATATGGGTAGTTGCAATACTTGCCCATTTCCAAGGAGTTTGATTGTGTAGATCAAGTTACTGTCTTAGAAAATCCAAAGTCGTAAGGGCCGATGGCTTTACAGGCAGCTAGTTTGAAACATACTTAACAACGAGAATGAAAAGGTTTTCCAGAATACCTCAGACAGTTCAAAAAAGCAGAAAATTTTTGCGACGAGGGAAAAAAATAGTAAAGGGACCACATAGGACTGAGTTACAATCGACTCCTATTCCTTATATACCAGATTAATCATTTAACATTAAGCTGCCGCGATCCATCGGAATCTACGATGACTCCCAGGAAAGTTTCCAGCTCTGACAAATTGAGGCGTTACTTTCCCAGACAGAAGTCGGCATTGTGACTTTTGTATCAACCCTGATGCCATATCTGTGTTTCATCGTCAATGTGAAGGTTAAAGGGTTACAGTAAACATGCCCTGGTAAATCCGAATCTAGTGCTGGACTCCCAGAAAGTTATCCAACACAGTTTGGGGTATTACTCTACCAGCAAAAAAATCGGCATAGTGCCTTTTCTATTCAATCTCGATGCAATTACTGTGCTCCATGGTAAATGTGAAGATCCAAGGGCTACACTAATCTTCCTGTGGTGCATTGCAATGTAATGATGGTCTTCCAGGAATGGTTTCAACACAGACTGTTTGCAGCGTTACTCCCCATGCACAGAACTAGGCTATGTGCTTTTATGTTCAATCCAGATACCATTTCTGTGTTTAATCGTCAATGTGAAGGTATAAGGGTTACAGTAAACCAGCCTTGGTGCATCGGAATCCAATACTAGACTTCCAGGAAAGGATACATGCACAGGATGTTTGAATCGTTACTCCTCTGGACACAAGTCGACATTGTGCCTTTTGTATTCAATCCCGATGCCATATCTGTGTTTCATCGTCAATGGGAGGGTCCAAGGTTTATAGTATACCAGTAGCGGTGCAATGGAATCTACTACTGATTCCAAGAAAATGTTCCAAGCACAAATGGTTTGAAGCGTTACCCCCCCAGGACAGAAGTCATTGTGCTTTTTTTTGTCCTGATCGAATTTCCGTGCTTTGTCGTCAATGTGATTTTACAAGGGTTACAGTAAACCTACCCCGGTGCATCGGAATCTACTACTGGACTCACAGGAAGGTTTCCAACACAGAAGATTTGAGGCGTTAGTTCCCCTAAACAGAAATCGGCATTGTGGCTTCTGTATTCAATTCCGATGCAATTAGTGTCCTACATAGTCAGTGTCAAGGTCCAAGGGGTACAGTAAACCTGCCATGGGGTGCATTGAAATCTACTACTGGACTCCAAGGAAAAGGTAATCCACAGACTGCTTGAGGCATAACTCTTCCTTGATAGTGTGCTTTTTGTATTCAATCCCGATGCAATTTCAGTCTTTCATCGTTAATGTGAAACTCCAACGGTTACAGTAAACCTGCAGTGGTGGATCCGAATCTGCTACTGGACTCCGAGGAATGGTTCAAAGCACAGAATGTTTAAGCGTTATTTCCCTGGACAGATGTCGGTAATGTGCCTTTTGTATCTATACGGTTGCAATTTCTGTGTTTCATCGTCAATGTGAAGGTCGAAATGTTACCTTCAGTCGTGCATCGGAACCTACTACGAGACATACAGGAGAGTTTCAAAGCACAGACTGTTTGAGGCGTTACTCCCCCTGGACAGAAGACGACATTGTGCCTTTTCTATTCAATCCCGAAGCAATTTCTGTCTTTCATCGTCAATGTGATGGTCCAAGGTTTACAGTAAACCTACAGTGGTACATCGGCATGAAATACTGGTCTCCCAGGAAAGGTGCAAACACAGACTGTTTGCGGTGTTACTCGTCCTGGACAGATGTTGGCACTGTGCGATTTGTATTCATCCCCGTTGCAATTTCTGTGTTTCATCGTCATGTGAACGTCCAAGGGTTACAGTAAACTTGCAGTTTTGCATCGGAATCTAATTCTAGCTCCCAGGAACTTTTCAAATACACACTGTTTGAAATGTTATTCCTCCTGGACAGAAGTCGGCATTGGGCCTTTTGTATTCAATCAGAATGCAATTTCGGTGTTTCATCGTTAATGTTACACATAACCTGCCGTGGTGCATTGGAATCAATAACTTGTCTCCCAGGAAAGAAACAAAGCACAGACTGTTTGCCGTGTTAGTCTCCCGGGACAGATGTCGCCATTGTGCATTTTGTATTTACTCCTAATGCAATAACTGTGTTTCACTGTCATTGGGAATGCCCAAGGATTACAGTAAACCTGCTGTGGTGCATCGGAATCTACCACTGGTATTATATGAATGTTTCCAAAACACAGTGCTTGCAGCGTTTCTTCCCCTAAACTGAAATCGGCATTGTGCACTTGTATTCAAGTCCCTTGCAACTTCTGTATTTCATCGTCAATGTGAAGGTCCATGGGTGACAGTACACCGGCAGTGATGCATCGTAATGTACTAAATGGCTCCCAGAAAGGTTCAAAGCACAGACTGCTTGATGTTATTCTCCACGAGGACACAACTCGGCATTGTGACTTTTGTATTTTACCCCGATGCAATTTCTGTGTTTCATCATCAATGTGAAGGTCCAAGGGTTACAGTATACCTGTAGTGGTGCATCGGAATACACTGCTGGACTCCCAGGTGTGGTTCAAAGCACAAACTGTTTGAGGCGTTACTCCCCCACGGCAGAAGTCGTCATTGTGGCTTTTGTATTCACCCCGTTGCAATTTCTGTGTTTCATCGTCATGTGAAGTTTCAAGCGTTACAGTAAACTTGCAGTGGTGCATCAGAAACTAACTGTGGCTCCCAGGAAAGATTCCAACACACACTGTTTGAAGCGTTTCTCCCCTTGGACAGAAGTGGGATTTGTGCCCTTTGTATTCAATCCACATGCAATTTCTGCGTCTCAACGTCAGTGTGAAGGTCCAACGGCTACAGCAAGCCTGCGGTTTTGCATCGGTTCAAATGGTTCAAATGGCTCTGAGCACTATGCGACTTAACATCTCTCGTCATCAGTCGCCTAGAACTTAGAACTAATTAAACTAACGAACGTAAGGACATCACACACATCCATGCCCGAGGCAGGATTCGAACCTGCGACCGTAGCAGTCGCGCGGTTCCGGACTGAGCGCCTAGAACAGCGAGACCACCACGGCCGGCTTTTCCATCGGAATCTACTTCTTGTGTCCCAGGAAAGTTCAAAGAAGAGACTGTTTAAGCGTTACTCCCTCTGGACAGATGTCGGTAATGTGAATTTGTATTGAATCCGGATAGAATTTGTGTATTTCATTGTCAATGTGAATGCCCAATGATTACAGTAAACCTGCAGTGGTGCATCGGAATCTAGTACTGGAATAATATGAAAATTTCCAAAACACAGTGCTTGCAGCGTTTCTTCCCCTAAACAGAAAACGGCAATCTTCTCCTGTAATCAAGTCCCTTGTAATTTCTGTGCTTCACCATCAATGTGAGGATCCAAGGATCACAGTAAACCTACCCTGGTGCATTGAAATGCATTACTGAACTCCCAGAAAGGTTCCCAACACAGGCTGTTTGAGATGTTACTCCCCCTCCACAAAAATAGGCGTAGTGCCTTTTGTATATATTCCCGAAGCAATTACTGTGCTCCATCGTAAATGTGAGGGACCAAGGGCTACGGAAAACTTAACGTCGTGCGCTTGAATCTAATACTGGTTTCGCTGGAATGGTTATAATACAGATTGTTTGAACCATTACTCCCAATGGAAAGAAGTCGGCAATGTACCTTTGTATTCGATCCCCATGCAATTTATGCGTTAGATCGTCACTGTGAAGGTCCATGGGTTAGAGTAAACCGGACGTGATGCATCGGAAAGTACTGATGGCCTCCCAGGAAAGGTTCAAAGCATAGACTTTTTGAGGCGTTACTTCCCTGGACAGAAGAGGGCATTATGGTTTTTGTATTCAATACGGATGCAATTGCTGTGTTTCAAAGACCGTGTGAAGGTAAAAGGGTTACAGGAAACCTGCAGTGGTGCTTCAAATTCTAATACAAGACTCCCATGAAAAGTTTCAAGCACACAATTTTTGATTCGTTACACTCCTGGACCCAAGTTGTCATTGTGCATTTTGTATACAATCCAGATGCAATATCTGGCTTTCAACGTCGATTTGAATGTTTAAGGTTACCAGTAAACCGCCGTTGGGCATCGGAATATAATACTGGACTCCCAGGAAAGTTTCCAAGCACAGAATATTTGAATCGTTATTCGCCTGAACACGTGTCGTCATTGCGACTTTTGCATTCAATTACCATGCAATATCCGTGTTTCATCAATTATGTCAAGTTCCAAGGGTTACAATAAAGTTGCAGAGGTCCATCGGAATCTACTACTAGACCCCCAGGAGTGGTTCAAAGCACAGAGTGTTTTAGGCGTTATTCCCCCAGGGCAAAAATCAGCATTGCAGCACTTGCAATGAATACCCATGCAATATCTGTGTTTCATCGTCAATGTGAAGGTCCAAGGCTTACTGTAAACCTGATATGGAGCATCGGAATCTAATACTGAAATCTCAGGAAAGGTTCAAAATACAGAATGTTTCAATCGTTACTTCCCTTGACTCAAGTCGTCATTGTCACATTTGTATTCAATCCCGATGCGATATCTGTGTTTCATCAAATATGTCAAGTTCGAACGGTTACAATAAACTTGCAAAAGCTCATGGGAATCTACTAATAGACCCGCAGGAGTGGTTCAGAGCACGATTGTTTGAGGCGTTATTCCCCAAGGGCGATAATGGCCATTCCGGCTTTTGTATTGAATGGCGATGCAATATCTGTGTTTCATCGTCAATGTGAAGGTCCAAGGCTTAGTGTAAACCTGATATGGAGCATCGGAATCTAATACTGAAATCCCAGTAAAGGTTCAAACCACAAAATGTTTCAATCGTTACTTCCCTTTACACAAGTCGTCATTGTCACATTTGCAATCAATGCCGATGAGATATCTGTTTTTCATCAATTATGTCAAGTTCCAAGGATTACAACAAACTTGCAGAGGTTTATCGGAATCTACTACTAGACACCCAGGTGTGGTTCAGAGAACGATTGTTTGAGGCCTTAGTCCCTTAGGGCGATAATCGGCATTCCGGCTTTTGTATTGAATGACGATGAAATATCTGTGTATCATCGTCAATGTGAAGGTCCAAGGCTTACTGTAAACCTGCTATGGAGCATCGAAATCTAATACTGTAGTCCAAGGAAAGTTTCAAACCACAGATGTTTCTATCGTTACTTCCCTGGACACAAGTCGTCATTGTCATATTTGTATTCAATCCCGATGTGATATCAGTGTTTTATAAATTATGTCAAGATCCAAGTGTTACAATAAACTTGCAGAGGTTCATCGGAATCTACTTCTAGACCCCCAGGAGTGGTTCAAAGCACAGAGTGTTTGAGGCGTTACTCCCCAGGGCAAAAATCAGAATTGCTGCATTCGCAATGAATACCGATGCAATATCTGTGTTTCATGGTCAATGTGAAGCTCCAAGGTTTACTGTAAACCTGATATGGAACATCTGTATCAAATACTGAAATCCAGGAAAGGTTAAAAGCACAGAACGTTTCAATCGTTACTTCCCTTGACACAAGTTGTCATTGTCATTTTTGTATTCAATCCCGATGCGATATCTGTGTTTCATTAACTATGTCAAGTTCAAAGGGTTACAATAAACCTGCAGAGGCTCATCGCAATCTACTACTAGACACCCAGTAGTCGTTCAAAGCACAGAGTGTTTGAGGCGTTACTCCCCCAGGGCGAAAATCGGCATTCCGGCTTTTGTATTGAATGGCGATGCAATATCTGTGTTTCATCGTCAATGCTAAGGTCCAAGGCTTACTGTAAACCTGATATGGAGTATCGTAATCTAATACTGAAATCAGAGGCAAGGTTCAAACCACAGAATGTTTCAATCGTTACTTCACTTGACACAAGTCGTCATTGTCACATTTGTATTCAATCCCGATGCGATATCTGTGATTCATCAATTACGTCAAGTTCCAAGAGCTACAATAAACTTGCAGAGGTTCATCGGAATCTACTACTAGACACCCAGTAGTCGTTCAAAACACAGAGTGTTTGACGCGTTACTCCCCATGTGCGTAAATCAGCATTGCTGCATTCGCTATCAATCCCGATGCAATATCTGTCTTTCATCGTCAATGTGAAGGTCCAAGGCTCACTGTAAACCTGATATTGAGCATCGGAATCTAATACTGGACTCCCAGGAAAGGTTCAAACCCCAGAATATTTCAATCGTTACTTCGCTTGACACAAGTTGTCATTGTCACATTTGTATTCAATCCCAGTGTGATATCTGTGTTTCATCAATTATGTCAAGTTCCAAGGGTTACAATAAACTTGCAGGGGTTCATCGGAATCTACTACTAGACCCCCGGGAGTGGTCCAAATCACAGAGTGATTGAGGCGTTACATCCCCAGGGCGGAACTCGGCATTCCGGCTATTGTATTGAGTCGCGATGCAATATCTGTGTTTTATTGTCAATGTGAAGGTCCTAGGCTTACTGTAAACCTGATATGGAGTATCGGAATCTAATACTGGATTCCAAGGAAAGTTTCAAACCGCAAAACGTTTCAAGTATTACTCCCTTGACAAAAGTCGTCATTGTCACATTTGTATTCAGTCCCGATGCGATATCTGTGTTTCATCAATTAAGTCAAGTTCCAAGGGTTACAATAAACTTGCAAGGTTCATCGGAATCTACTACTAGACACCCAGGAGTTTTTAAAGCACATAGTGTTTGAAGCATTATTCCCCCAGGGCGAAAATCGGCATTCAGGCTTTTGTATTGAATCGCGATGCTATATCTGTGCTTCATCGTCAATGTGAAGTTCCAAAACTTACTGTAAGCCTGATATGGAGCATCGAAATCTAATACTGGATTCCCAGGAAAGGTTCAAACCACAGAATGTTTGAATCCTTACTTCCCTTGACACAAGTTGTTATTGACAGATTTGTATTCAATCCCGATGTGATATCAGTGTTTCATCAATTATGTCAAGTTCCAAGGGTTACAATATACTTGCAGAGGTTCATCGGTATCTACTACTAGGCCCCCAGGAGTGGTTCAGAGCACGGCTGTTTGACGCTTTAGTCCCCCAGGGCGATAATCGGCATTCCGGCTTTTGTATTGAATGGCGATGGAATATCTGTGTTTCATCGTCAATGTGAAGGTCCAAGGCTTACTGTAAACCTGATACGGAGCATCAGAATCTAATACTGAAATTCCAGGAAACGTTCAAACCGTAGAATGTTTCAATCGTTACTTCCCTTGACACAAGTCGTAATTGTCACATTTGAATCAATCCCGATGCCATATTTGTGTTTCATCAATTATGTCAAGTTCCAAGGGTTACAATAAACTTGCAGAGGTTCATCGGAATCTACTACTAGGCACACAGGTGTGGTTCAAAGTATAGAGTGTTTGAGGCGTTACTCCGCCAAGGCGAAAATCGGAATTCCGTCTTTTGTTCTGAATCGCGATGCTATATCTGTGTTTCATCGTCAATGTGAAGTTCCAAGGCTTACTGTAAACCTGATATGGAGCATCGGAATCTAATACTGAAATCCCAGGAAATGTTCAAAACACAGAATGTTTCAATCGTTACTTCCCTTGACACAAGTGGTAATTGTAACACTTGTATTCAATCCCGATGCGATATCTGTGTTTCATCAATTATGTCAAGTTACAAGGGTTACAATAAACTTGCAGAGGTTCATCGGAATCTACTACTACACCCCCAAGAGTGGTTCAAAGCACAGAGTGTTCGAGGCGTTTCTCCCCCAGGACCAAATTCACAATTGCTGCATTCACAATTAATACCGGTGCCATATCTGTGTTTCCTTGTCAATGTGAAGGTACAAGGCTTAGTGTAAACCTGATATGGAACATAGGAATCTAATACTGAAATCCAAGGAAAAGATCAAACCGCAGAATGTTTCAATCGTTACTTCCCTTGACACAAGTCGTAATTGTCACATTTGAATTCAATCCAGATGCGATATATGTGTTTCATCAATTAAGTCAAGTACCAAGGGTTACAATGAACTTGCAGAGGTTCATCGGAATCTACTACTAGACATCCAGGAGTTTTTCAAAGCACAGAGTGTTTGAGGCATTACTCCCGCAAGGGCGAAAATCGGCATTCCGGCTTTTGTATTGAATCGCGATGCAATATCTGTGTTTCATCGGCAATGTGAAGGTCCAAAGCTTACTGTAATCCTAATATGGAGCATCAGAATCTAATACTGAAATCCCAGGAAAGGTTCAAAACGCAGAATGTTTCAATCGTTACTTCTCTTGAAACAAGTCGTAATTGTCACACTTGTATTCAATCCCGATGCGATATCTGTGTTTCATCAACTATGTCAAGTTCCGAGGGTTACAATAAACTTGCAGACGTTCATTGGAATCTACTACTAGACACCCAGGAGTATTCCAAAGCACAGAGTGTTTGAGGCATTATTCCCCCAAGGGCGAAAATCGCATTCCGGCCTTTGGATTGAATCGCGAAGCAATATCTGTGTTTCATCGTCAATGTGAAGGTCCCAGGCTTACTGTAAACCTGATATGGAGCATCGGAATCTAATAGTGAAGTCCCAGGAAAAGTTCATACCACAGAATGTTTCAATCGTTACTTCCCTTGACACAAGTAGTCATTGTCACATTTGTATTCAATCCCGATGTGATATCTGTGTTTCATCAATTATGTCAAGTTCCAAGGGTTACAATAAACTTGCAGAGGTCCATCTGAATCTACTACTAGACCCCCAGGAGTTGGGCTGAGCACTATTGTTTGAGGCATTAGTCCCCCAGGACGATAATGGGCATTCCGGCTGTTGCATTAAATGGCGATACAATATCTGTGTTTCATCGTCAATGTGAAGGTCCAAGGCTTACTGTAATCCTGATGTGGAGCATCAGAATCTAATACTGAAATCCCAGGAAAGGTTCAAACCACAGAATGTTTCATTCGTTACTTCCCTTGACACAAGTTGTCATTGTCTCATTTGTATTCAATCAAGATGCGATATCTGTGTTTCAGCAATTATGTCACGTTCCAAGGGTTACAATAAATTTGCAGAGGTTCATCGGAATCTACTATTAGACCCCCAGGAGTGGTTCAGGGCACGAATATTTGAGACGTTAGTCCCATAGGGCGATAATCGACATTCTTGCTTTTGTATTGAATGGCGATGCAATATCTCTGTTTCATCGTCAATGTGGAGGTCCTAAGCTTACTGTAAACCTGATATGGAGGATCGGAATCTACTGGACTCCCAGGAAATGTTCAAACCACTGAATGTTTCAATCGTTACTCCCCTTGACACAAGTCGTCATTGTCACATTTGTATTCAATCCCGATGCGATATCTGTGATTCATCAGTTCTGTCAAGTTGCAAGGGTTACAATACACATGCAGAGGTTCATCGGAATCTACTACTAGGCCCCCAGGAGTGGTTCAAAGCACAGAGTGTTTGAGGGGTTACTCCACCAGGGCGAAAATCACAATTGCTGCATTCAAAATGAATAACGATGCAATATCTGTGTTTCATCGTCAATGTGAAGGTCCAAGGCTTACTGTAAACCTGATATGGAGCATCGTAAACTAATACTGAAATCCCAGGAAAGGTTCAAACCACAGAATGTTTCGATCGTTACTTCCCTTGACACAAGTCGTAATTGTCACACTTGTATTTAATCCCGATGCGATATATGTGCTTCATCAATTATGTCAAGTTACACGGGGTACAATAAACTTGCAGAGGTTCATCGGAATCTACTACTAGACACGCAGGTGTGGTTCAAAGTACAGAGTGTTTGAGGTATTACTCCACCAGGTCGAAAATCGGCTTTCCGTCTTTTGTATTGAATCGCGATGCAATATCTGTGTTTCATCGTCAATGTGAATGTCCAAGGCTTACTGTATACCTGACATGGAGCATCGGAATCTAATACTGAAATCCCAGAAAAGGTTCTAACCACAGAATGTTCCAATGGTTACTTCCCTAGTTCAAGTCGTCATTGTCTTATTTGCATTCAATCCCAATGCGATATCTGTGTTTCATCAATTATGTCACGTTGCAAGGGTTACAAGAAATTTGCAGAGGTTCATCGGAATCTACTACTAGACCCCCAGGAGTGGTTCAAAGCACAGAGTGAGCGCGTTACTCCCCCAGTGCGATAATCGGCATTCCGGCTTTTATATTAAATTGCGATGCAATATCTGTGTTTCATCATGAATGTGAAGGTCCAAGGTTTACTGTAAACCTGATATGGAGCATCGGAATCTAATACTGAAATCAAAGGAAAGGTTCAAAGCAGAGACTGTTTCAATCGTTACTTATCTTGACAAAAATAGTCATTGTCACATTTGTATTCAATCCCGATGCGATATCTGCGTTTTATCTATTAAGTCAAGTTCCAAGGGTTACAATAAACTTGCAGAGGTTCATCGGAATCTACGACTAGACCCCCAGGAGTGGTTCAAAGCATAGTGTGTTGAAGCGTTACTTCCCCAGTGCGAAAACCGGCAGTCCGTCTTTTGTATTGAATCGAGATGCAATATCTGTGTTTCATCGTCAATGAGGAAGTCCAAGGCTCACTGTATAACCTGATATCGAGCATCAGAATCTAATTCTGAAATCCCAGGAAAGGTTTTAACCACAGACTGTTTCTATCGTTACTTCCTTTGACACACGTCGTCATTGTCGCATTTATATCCAATCATGATCCGATATCTGTGTTTCATCGATAAAGTGAAGTTCCAAGGGTTACAATAAACATACAGAGGCTCATCTGAATCTACTACTAGACCATTTGGAGTGGTTCAAAGCACAGAGTGTTTGAGGCGTTATTCCTCGAGGGCGAAAGTCAGCATTGCTGCATTCGCAATTAATCAAGATGCAATATTTGTGTTTCATCGTCAATGTGAAGGTCAAAGGCTTAGTGGAAACCCTAATATGGAGCATCGAAATCTAATACTGAAATCCCAGGAAAGGTTCAAACCACAGAATGTTTCTATTGTTACTTCCCTTGACATAAGTCGTCATTGTCATATTTGTATTCAATCCCGATGTGATATCAGTGTTTCATCAATTATGTCAAGTTCCAAGGGTTACAATAAACTTGCAGAGGTTCATCGGAATCAATTTTAGTCCCCCAGGACTGGTTCAAAGCACAGAGTGTTTGAGGCGTTACTCCATAGGGCGAAAATCAGCATTGCTGCATTCGCAATGAATACCGATGCAATATCTGTGTTTCATCGACTATGTGAAGGTCCAAGACGTACTTTGAACCTGATATGAAACATCGGAATCTAATACTGAAATCCCAGGAAAGGTTCAAACCACATAAAGTTTCAATCGTCACTTCCCTTGACACAAGTCGTCATTATCACATTTGTATGCAATCCCGACACGATATCTGTGTTTCATCAAATATGTCAAGTTCCAAGGGTTACAATAAACTTGCAGAGGTGCATCGGAATCTACTACTAGACACCCAGTAGTCGTTCAAAGCACAGAGTGTTTGACGCGTTACTTCCCCAGGGCGAAAATCGGCATTCCGGCTTATGTATTGAATCGCAATGCAATATCTGTGTTTCATCGTTAATGTGAAGGTCCAAGGCTTACTGTAAACCGGACATGTACCATCGGAATCTAATACTGAATTCCCAGGAAAGGTACAAACCACAGAATGTTTCAGTCGTTACTTCCCTTGACACAAGTCGTTATTGTCACATTTGTATTCAATCCCGATGCGATATCTGTGTTTCATCAATTATGTCACGTTCCAAGGGTTACAATAAATTTGCAGAGGTTCGTCGGAATCTACTACTAGACCACTAGGAGTAGTTCAGAGCACGATTATTTGAGGCGATAGTCCCATAAGGCGATAAACGGCATCTTGAGTTTTGCATTGAACGGCTATGCAATATCTGTGTTTCATCGTCAATGTGAAGGTCCAAAGCTTACTGTAAACCTGATATGGAGCATCGTAATCTAATACTGGACTCCCAGGATATGTCAAACCACTGAATGTTTCAATCGTTACTTCCCTTGACACAAGTTGTCATTGTCACATTTGTATTCAATCCCGATGTGACATCTGTGTTTCATCAATTATGACAAGTTCCAAGGGTTACAATAAAGTTACAGACGTCCATAAGAATCTACTACTAGACCCCCAGGATTGGTTCAAACCACAGAGTGTTTGAGGCGTTACTCCCCCAGGGTGAAAATCAGCATTGCTGCATTCGCAATGAATACCGGTGCAATATCTGTGTTTCATCGTCAATGTGAAGGTCCAAGGCTTACTGTAAACCTGATATGGAGCATCGGAATCTAATAATGAAATCCCAGGAAAGGTACAAACCACAGAATGTTCCAATCGTTACTACCCTTGACACAAGTCGTCATTGTCACATTTGTATTCAATCCCGATGCGATATCTGTGTTTCATCAATTATGTCAAGTTACGAGGGTTACAATAAACTTGCAGAGGTTCATCGGAATCTACTAGTAGACACCCAGTAGTCGTTCAAGGCACAGAGTGTGTGATTCGTTACTGCCGCAGGGCGAAAATCGGGATTCCGTCTTTTGTATTGAATCACGATGCTATATCTGTGTTTCATCATCAATGTGAAGGTCCAAGGCTTACTGTAAACCTGATATGGAGGATCGGAATCTAATACTGAAGTCCCAGGAAACGTTCAAACCACAGAATGTTTCAATCGTTACTTCCCTTGACCCAAGTCGTAATTGTCACATTTGTATTCAATCCCGATGCGATATCTGTGTTTCATCAATTATGTCACTATCCAAGGATTACAATAAATTTGCAGAGGTTCATCGGAATCTACTACTAGACCCCAAGAAGTGGTTCAGAGCACGATTACTTTAGGCGTTACTCCCATAAAGCGATAATCGGCATTCCGGCTTTTGTATTGAATGGCGATGCAATATCTGTGTTTCTTCGTCAATGGGAAGGTCCAAGACTTACTATAAACCTGATATGGAACATCGGAATCTAATATTGAAATCCCAGGAAAGGTTCAAACCACATAAAATTTCAATCGTTACTTCCCTTGACACATGTCGTCATTTTCACATTTGTATGCAATCCCGACGCGATATCTGTGTTTCATCAATTATATCAAGTTCCACGGGTTACAATAAACTTGCAGAGGTGCATCGGAATCTACTACTAGACACCCAGTCGTCGTTCAAAGCCCAGAGTGTTTGAGGCGTTACTCCTCGAGGGCGAAAGTCAGCATTGCTGCATTCGCAATTAATCAAGATGCAATATCTGTGTTTCATCGTCAATGTGAAGGTCAAAGGCTTAGTGGAAACCCCAATATGGAGCATCGAAATCTAATACTGAAATCCAAGGAAAAGTTCAAACCACAGAGTGTTTCTATCGTTACTTCCCTTGACATAAGTCGTCATTGTCTTATTTGTATTCAATCCCGATGCGATATCTGTGTTTCATCAATTATGTCAAGTTCCAAGGGTTACAATAAACTTGCAGAGGTTCATCGGAATCTACTACTAGTCCCCCAGGAGTGGTACAAAGGACGATTGTTTGAGGTGTTAGTCCACCAGGGCGATATGAGGCATTCCGGCTTTTTTATTAAATGGCGATGTAATATCTGAGTTTCATCGTCAATGTGATGATACAAGGCTTACTGAAAACCTGACATGGATTATCGGAATTTAATACTGGACTCCCAGAAAAGGTTCATACCACAGATTGTTTCGAACATTACTTCCCTTGACACAAGTTGTCATTGTCGCATTTGTATTCAATCCCTCTGCGAAATCTCTGTTTCATTAATTATGTGAAGCTCCAAAGGTAACAATATACTTGCAGAGTTTCATCGGAATCTACTAGTAGACCCCCAGGAGTGGTTCAGAGCACACAGTGTTTGAGGCGTTACTCCCCCAGGGTGAAAATCAGCATTGCTGCATTCGCAATGAATACCGATGCAATATCTGTGTTTCATCGCCAATGTGAAGGTCCAAGGCTTACTGTAAACCTGATATGGAGCATCGGAAACTAATACTGAAATCCCAGGAAAGGTACAAACCACAGAATGTTCCAATCGTTACTACCCTTGACACATGTCGTCATTGTCACATTTGTATTCAATCCCGATGCGCTAATTGTGTTTCATCAGTTACGTCACGTTCCAAGGGTTACAATAAACTTGCAGAGGTTCATCGGAGTCTACTACTAGACCTCCAGGAGTGGTTCAGAGGACGATTACTTGAGGCGTTAGTCCCATAAGGCGATAAACGGCATCTCGTGTTTTGTATTGAACGGCTATGCAATATCTGTGTTTCATCGTCAATGTGAAGGTCCAAAGCTTACTGTAAACCTGATATGGAGCATCGTAATCTAATACTGGACTCCCAGGGTTTCATCAATTATGTCACGATCCAAGGGTTACAATAAATTTGCAGAGGTTCATCGGAATCTACTACTAGACCCCCAGGAGTGGTTCAGAGCACGATTACTTTAGGCGTTAGTCCCATAAAGCGATAATCGGCATTCCGGCTTTTGTATTGAATGGCGATGCAATATCTGTGTTTCTTCGTCAATGTGAAGGTCCAATGCTTACTGTAAATCTGATATGGAGCATCAGAATCTAATACTGAAATCCCAGGAAAGGTTCAAACTACAGTATGTTTCAATCGTTACTTCCCTTGACACAAGATGTCATTGTCACATTTGAATTCAATCCCGATGTGATATATGTGTTTCATCAATTATGTCAAGTTCCAAGGGTTACAATTTACTTGCAGAGGATCATCGGAATCTACTACTAGACCCCCAATAGTGGTTCAGAGCACAGAGTGTTTTAGGCGTTACTCCCCCAGGGCGAAAATCAGCATTGCAGCATTCGCAATGAATGCCAATGCAATATCTGTGTTTAATCGTCAATGTGAAGGTCCAAGGCTTACTGTAAACCTGATATGGAGCATCGGAATCTTATACTGAAATCCCAGGAAAGGTTCAAATCACAGAATGTTTCAATCGTTACTTCCCTTGACAGAAGTCATCATTGTCACATTTGTATTCAATCCCCATCCGATATCTGTGTTTCATCAATTATGTCTAGCTCCAAGGGTTACAATAAACTTGCAGAGGTTCATCGCAATCTACTACAAGACCACCAGGAGTGGTTCAAAGCACAGAGTGTTTAACGAGTTACTCCCCCAGAGCGAAAGTTGGCATAGCTGCTTTTGTATTGAATCCCGATGCGATATCTGTGTTTCATCGTTAACGTGAAGGTCCAAAGCTTACTGTAAACCTGTATGGAGCATCGGAAACTAATTCTGGACTCCCAGGAAACGCTCAAAGCACAGAATGTATCAATCGTTACCTCCCTGAACACAAGTCGTCATTGTCAGATTTGTATTCAACCAAGATGCGAAAATCTGTGTTTCATCAATTATGTCAAGTTCCAAGGGTTACAATAAACTTGCAGAGGTTCATCCGAATCTTTTACTAGACTTCCAGGAGTGGTTCAGATCACAGAGTGTTTGAGGCGATACTCCCTCCAGGGCTGTAATCGGCATTGCTGCTTTTGTATTTAATCCCAATGCAATATCTGTCTCATCGTCAATGCGAAGCTACAAGGCTTACTGTAAAACTGATTTGGAGCATCGGAATCTAATGCTGGACTCACAGGAAAGGGTCAAGAACCGAATGTTTCAATCGTTACTTCCCTTGATACAAATCGTCATTGTCACATTTGTATTGAATCACTTTGCGATATCTGTGTTTCATCATTTATGTCAAGATTCAAGGGTTACAATAAACTTGCAGAGGTTCATCGCAATCTACAACTAGATCACCAGGAGTGGTTCAGAGCACAGAGGGTTTGAGGCGTTACTCCCTCCAGGGCTGTTATCCGCATTGCTGCTTTTGTATTTAATCCCAATGCAATATCTGTGTTTCATCGTCAATTCGAAACTCCAAGGCTTACTGTCAATCTGATTTGGAGCATCGGAATCTAATTATGAACTTCCGAGAAAGGGTCAAGCACAGAATGTTTCAATCGCTACTTCCCTTGACACAAGTCGCCATTGTCACGTATGTATTCAGTCCCGATGCGATATCTGTGTTTCATCGATAAAGTGAAGTTCCAAGGGTTACGATACACCTACAGAGGCTCATGGGAATCTACTGGTAGGCTCCCATTAGTCGTTCAAATCACAGAGTGTTTGAGGCGTTACTCCCCCAGAGCGAAAATCGGCATTCCGGCTTCCGTATTGAATCGCGATGCAATATCTGTGTTTCATCGTCAATGTGAAGGTCCAAGGCTTACTGTAAACCTGATATGGAGCATCGGAATCTAATACTGAAATCCCAGCGAAAGATCAAACCACAGAATGTTTTAATCGTTACTTCCCTTAAGACAAGTCGTCATTGTCACATTTGAATTATATCCCGATGCGATATCTGTGTTTCACCGATAAAGTGAAGTTCCAAGGGTTGCAATAAACCTACAGACGCTCATCGGAATCTACTACTAGACACCCAGTAGTCGTTCAAAGCACAGAGTGTTTGAGGCCTTACTCCCCCGGGACGAAAATCGCTATTCCGGCTTTCGTATTGAATGGCGATGCAATATCTGTGTTTCATCGTCAATGTGAAGGTCCAAGGATTACTGTAAACCTGATATAGAGCATCGGAATCTAATACTGAAATACGGGAAAGGTTCAAACCACATAATGTTTCAATCGTTACTTCCCTTGACACAAGTCGTCATTGTCACATTTGTATTCAATCCCGATGCTATATCTGTGTTTCATCGATAAAGTGAAGTTCCAAGGGATGCAATAAATTTGCAGTGGTTCATGGCAATCTTCTACTAGACCCCACCGAGTGGTTCAGAGCACAGAGTGTTTGAGACGTTAATCCCTCCAGGGCTGTAATCGGCATTGCTGCTTTTGTATTTAATCCCAATGCAATATCTTTGTTTAATCGTCAATGTGAAGGTCCAAGGTTTACTGTAAATCTGATATGGAGCATCGGAATCTAATACTGAAATCCCGAGAAATGTTCAAAGCACAGAATGTTTCAATCGTTACTTCCCTTGACACAAGTCGTCATTGTCACATTTTTATTCAACCCCGATGCGATATCTGTGTTTCATCAATTATGTCAAGTTCCAAGGGTTACAATAAACTTGCAGCGGTTCATCGGAATCTGCCACTAGTCCCGCAGGAGTGTTTGAGGCGTTATTCCCCTAGTGCGAAAATCGGCATTCCGGCTTTCGTATTGAATCGCGATGCAATATCTGTATTTCATCATCAATGTGAAAGTCCAATGCTTAATGCAAACCTGATATGGAGCATCTGAATCTAGTACTGAACTCCCAGGAAAGGTTCAAACCAAAGAATGTTTCAATCGTTACATCCCTTGTCTCAAGTCGTCATTGTCACATTTGTATTCAATCCCGTAGCGCTATCTGTGCTTCATCATTTATGACAAGTTCCAAGGGTTACAATAAACGTGCAGAGGTTAATCGCAATCCACTACTAGACCACCAGGAGTAGTTCAAAGCACAGAGTGTCTTATGCGTTTCTCCCCCAGGGAGAAAATCGGCATTCCGGCTTCCGTATTGAATCGCGGTGCAATATCTATGTTTCATCGTCAATGTGAAGGTCCAAGGCTTACTGTAAAGCTGATATAGATCATCGGAATCTAATGCTGAAATCCCGGGAGAGGTTCAAACCACATAATGTTTCAATCGTTACTTCCCTTGACACAAGTCGTCATTGTCACATTTGTATGCAGTCCCGATGCGATATCTGTGTTTCATCGATAAAGTGAAGTTCCAAGGGTTACAATAAACTTACAGGGGCTCATCGGAATCTACTACTAAGCACCCAGTAGTCCTTCATAGCACTGAGTGTTTGAGGCGTTACTCCCCCAGAGCGAAAATTGGCACTCCAGCTTTTGTATTGAATCTCGATGCAATATCTGTGTTTCATCGTCAATTTGAAGGTCCAAGGCTTACTCTAAACCCGATACGGAGCATCGGAATCTAATACTGAAATCCCAGGAAAGGCTCAAACCACAGAGTGCTTCAATCGTTACTTCCCTTCTCACAAGTCTTCATTGTCACGTTTGTATTCAGTCCCGATGCGATATCTGTGTTTCATCGATAAAGTGAAGTTCTAAGGGTTACAATACACCTATTGAGGCTCATGGGAATCTACTACTAGACACCCAGTAGTCGTTCAAAACAAAGAGTGTTTGAGGCTTTACTCCCCCAGGGCGAAAATCGGCATTCCGGCTTTCGTATTGAATCGCGATGCAATATCTGTGTTTCATCGTCAATGTGAAGGTCCAAGGCTTACTGTAAACCTGATATGGAGCATCGGAATCTAATACTGAAATCCTAGGAAAGGATCAAACCACAGAATGTTTCAATCGTTAATTCCCTTGACACAAGTCGTCATTGTCACATTTGTATTCAGTCCCGATGCGATATCTGTGTTTCGTCGATAAAGTGAAGTTCCAAGGGTTACAATACACCTACAGAGGGTCATGCGAATCTACTACTAGGCACCCAGTAGTCGTTCAAATCATAGAGTGTTCGAGGCGTTCCTCCCCCAGGGCGAAAATCGGCATTCCGGCTTTCGTATTGAATCGCGATGCAATATCTGTGTTTCATCGTCAATGTGAAGGTCCAAGGCTTACTGTAAACCTGATATGGAGCATCGGAATCTAATACTGAAATCCTAGGAAAGGATCAAACCACAAAATGTTTCAATCGTTACTTCCCTTGACACAAGTCGTCATTGTCACATTTGTATTCAGTCCCGATGCGATATCTGTGTTTCATCGATAAAGTGAAGTTCCAAGGGTTACAATATACCTACAGAGGCTCATCGGAATCTACTACTAGACACCCACTAGTCGTTCAAAACACAAAGTATTTGAGGCTTTACTCCCCGGGGCGAAAATCGGCATTCCGGCATTTGTATTGAATGGCGATGCAATATCTGTGCTTCATCGTCAATGTGAAGGTCCAAGGCTTACTGTAAACCTGATATGGAGCATCGGAATCTAATACTGAAATCCCAGGAAAGGTTCAAACCCCAGAATGTTCAATCGTTACTTCCCTTGACACAAGTCGTCATTGTCACAGTTGTATTCAGTCCCGATGCGATATCTGTGTTTCGTCGATAAAGTGAGGTTGCAAGGGTTTCAATAAATTTGCAGAGGTTCATGGCAATCAACTACTAGACCCCCAGGAGTGGTTCAGAGCACAGAGTGTTTGAGGCGTAACTCCCTCCAGGGCTGTAATCGGCATTGCTGCTTTTGTAATTAAACCCAATGCGATATCCGTGATTCATAGTCAATGTGAAGCCAAAAGACTTACTGTAAATCTGATTTGCAGCATCGGAATCTAATTATTGACTTCAAGGAAAGGGTCAATCCCTGAATGTTTCAATCGTTACTTCCCTTGACACAAGTCGCCATTGTCACATTAGTATCCAAGCCCGTTGCCTCTTGTGTGTTTCATCGTTTATGTCGAGTTCCAAGGGTTTCAATAAACTTGCAGAGGTTCATCGCAATCTACTATTAGACTACCAGGAGTGGTTCAAAGCACAGAGTGTCTGAGGCGTTACTCCCCAGGGCGAAAATTGGCATTGCTGATTTGCTATTGATTCCCGATGCGATATCTGTGTTTCATCAATTAGGTCAAGTTCCAAGTGTTACAATAAACTTGCAGAGGTTCATCGGAATGTACTACTAGACCCCCAGGAGTGGTTCAGACCACGATTGTTTGAGGCGTTACTAGCCCAGGGCGAAAATCGGCATTCCGACTTTTATATTGAATAGCGATGCAATATCTGTGTTTCATCGTCAATGTAAAGGTCCAAAGCTTACTGTAAAGCTGATATGGAGCATCCGAATCTAATACTGAAATCCCAGGAAAGGTTCAAACAACAGAATGTTTCAATCGTTACTTCCCTTAACACAAGTCGTCATTGTCAGATTTGTATTCAGTCCCGACGCGATATCTGTGTTTTTTTCGATAAAGGGAAGTTCCAAGGGTTACAATAAACCTACAGAGGCTCATGGGAATCTACTACTAGACACCCAGTAGTCGTTCAAAACACAGAGTGTTTGAGGCGTTATTACACCAGGGCGGAAATCGGCATTCCGGCTTTCGTATAGAATTGCGATGCAATATCTGTGATTCATCGTCAATGTCAAGGTCCAAGGCTTACTGTAAACCTGATATGGAGCATCGGAATCTGATACTGAAATCCCAGGAAAGGTTCAAACTACAGAATGTTTCAATCGTTACTTCCCTTGTCACAAGTCGTCATTGTCACATTTGTATTCAGTCCCCATGCGATATCTCTGTTTCATCGATAAAGTGACGTTCCAAATGTTTCAATAAACTTACAGGGTCCCATCGGAATCAACTACTAGACACCCAGTAGTCGTTCAAAGCACAGAATGTTTGAGGCGTTACTCCCTCAAGGTCTGTAATCGGCATTGCTGCTTTTGTATTTAATCCCAATGCTATATCTGTGTCTCATCGTCAATGTGAAGGTCCAAGGCTTACTGTAAATCTGATTTGGAGCATCGGAATCTAATACTGAAATCCCGGGAAAGGTTCAAAGCACAGAATGTTTCAATCGTTACTTCCCTTGACACAAGTCGTCATTGTCACATTTGCATTCAGTCCCGATGCGATATCTTTGTTTCATCGGTAAAGTGAAGTTCCAAGTGTTACAATACATCTACAGAGGCTCATGGGAATCTACTACTAGACACCCAGTAGTCCTTCAAAACACAGAGTGTTTGAGGCGTTACTCCCACAGGGCGAAAATCGGCATTGCGGTATCGTATTGAATCGCGATTCAATATCTGTGTTTCATCGTCAATGTGAAGGTCCAAGGATTACTGTAAACCTGATATGGAGCATCGGAATCTAATACTGAAATCCCAGGAAAGATTCAAACCACAGAATGTTTCAATCGTTACTTCCCTTGACACAAGTCGTCATTGTCATATTTGTATTCAGTCCCGATGCGATATCTGTGTTTCGTTGATAAAGTGAAGTTTCCAGGGTAACAATACACCTACAGAGGCTCATGGGAATCTACTGGTAGGCACCCAGTAGTCGTTCAAAACACAGAGTGTTTGAGGCGTTCTTAGCCCAGAGCGAAAATTGGCATTCTTGCTTTCGTATTGAAACGCGATGCAATATCTCTGTTTCATCGTCAATGTGAAAGTCCAAGGTTTACTGTAAACCTGATATGAAGCATCGGAATCTGATACTAAAACCCCAGAAAAGGTTCAAACCACAGAATGTTTAAATCGTTACTTGCCTTGACAAAAGTCTTCATTGTCACATTTGTATTCAGTCCCGATGCGATATCTGTGTTTCATCGATAAAGTGAAGTTCCAAGGTTTACAATACACCTACAGATGCTCATGGGAATCTACTACTAGGCACCCAGTAGTCGTTCAAAACACAGAGTGTTTGACGAGTTACTCCCCCAGAGCGAAAATCTGCATTCCGGCTTTCGTATTGAATCGCGATGCAATATCTGTGTTTCATCGTCAATGTGAAGGTGAAAGGTTTACTGTAAAACTGATATGGAGGAGGGGAATCTAATACTGAAATCCCAGGAAAGGTTACAACCACAGAATGTTTCAATCGTTACTTCACTTGACATAAGTCATCATTGTCACATTTGTATTCAATCCCGATGCGATATCTGTTTCATCGATAAAGTGAAGTTGCAAGGGTTACAATAAATTTGCAGAGGTTCATGGCAATCTACTACTAGAACCCCAGGAGTGGTTTAGAGCACAGAGTGTTTGAGGCGTAACTCCCTCCAGGGCTGTAATCGGCATTGCTGTTTTTGTATTTAATCCCAATGCAATATGCGTGATTCATCGTCAATGTTAAGCCATAAGGCTTACTGTAAATCTGATTTGCAGCATCGGAATCTAATTATTGACTTCCAGAAAAGGGTCAATCACAGAGTGTTTCAATCGTTACATCCCTTGTCTCAAGTCGTCATTGTCACATTTGTATTCAATCCCGTAGCGCTATCTGTGTTTCATCATTTATGACACGTTCCAAGGGTTACAATAATCGTGCAGAGGTTAATCGCAATCCACTACTAGACCACCAGGAGTGGTTCAAAGCACAGAGTGTCTTATGCGTTACTCCCCCAGAGCGAAAATTGGCATTGCTGCTTTTGTATTGAATCCCGATGCGATATCTGTGTTTAATGATCAATGTGAAGGTCCTAGGCTTACTGTAAAACTGATTAGGAGCATCTGAATCTAATACTGAAATCCCGGGAATGGTTCAAACCACAGAATGTTTCAATCGTTACTTCCCTTGACACAAGTCGTCATTGTCACATTTGTAATCAATCCCGATGCAATATCTGTGTTTCATCGATAAAGTGAAGTTCCAAGGGTTACAATAAACTTACAGGGGCTCATCGGAATCTACTACTAGACATCCAGTAGTCGTTCAAAGCGCAGAGTGTTTGATACGTTACTCCCTAGAGCGAAATTTGGCATTGCTGCTTTTGTGTTGAATCCCGATGCGATATCTGTGTTTCATCGTCAATGTGAAAGTCCAAGGCCTACTGTAAAACTGATTTGGAGCATCGGAATCTAATTCTTGACTCCCAGGAAAGGTTCAAAGCACAGAATGTTTCAATCGTTACTTCTCTTGTCACAAGTCGTCATTGTCACATTTATATTCAATCCCAATCTGATATCTGTGTTTCATCAATTATATCAAGTGCCAAGGGTTACAATAAACTTGCAGAGGTTCATCGGAATCTACAACATAGACCCCCAGGAGTGGTTCAGAGCACGACTGTTTGAGGCGTTAGTCCCCCAAGACGAAAATCGGCATTCCAGCTTTTGTATTGTATAGCGATGCAATATCTGTGTTTCATCGTCAATGTGGAAGTCCAATGCTTACTGTAAACCTGATATGGAGCATCGGAATCTAGTACTGAACTCCCAGGAAAGGTTCAAACCACAGAAAGTTTCAATCGTTACTTCCCTTGACACAAGTCGTCATTGTCACATTTGTATTCAATCCCGATGCTATATCTGTGTTTCATCGATAATGTTAAGTTCCAAGGGTTACAATAAACCTACAGAGACTCATGGGAATCTACTACAAGACACCCAGTAGTTGTTCAAAGCACAGAGTGTTTGATGCGTTTCTCCCCCAGGGAGAAAATCGGCATTCCGGCTTCCGTATTGAATCGCGATGCAATATCTGTGTTTCATCGTCAATGTGAAGGTCCAAGGCTTACTGTAAAGCTGATATAGAGCATCGGAATCTAATACTGAAATCCCGGGAGAGGTTCAAACCACATAATGTTTCAATCGTTACTTCCCTTGATACAAGTCGTCATTGTCACATTTGTATTCAGTCCCGATGCGATATCTGTGTTTCATCGATAAAGTGAAGTTCCAAGGGTTACAATAAACTTACAGGGGCTCATCGGAATCTACTACTAGGCACCCAGTAGTCCTTCAAAGCACAGAGTGTTTGAGGCGTTACTCCCCCAGAGCGAAAATTGGCACTGCAGCTTTTGCATTGAATCTCGATGCAATATCTGTGTTCAATCGTCAATGTGAAGGTCCAAGGCTTACTCTAAACCCGATACGGAGCATCGGAATCTAATACTGAAATCCCAGGAGAGGCTCAAACCACAGAGTGCTTCAATCGTTACTTCCCTTCTCACAAGTCTTCATTGTCCCGTTTGTATTCAGTCCCGATGCGATATCTGTGTTTCATCGATAAAGTGAAGTTCTAAGGGTTACAATACACCTTCTGAGGCTCATGGGAATCTACTACTAGACACCCAGTAGTCGTTCAAAACAAAGAGTGTTTGAGGCTTTACTCCCCCAGGGCGAAAATCGGCATTCCGGCTTTCGTATTGAATCGCGATGCAATATCTGTGTTTCATCGTCAACGTGAAGGTAGAAGGCTTACTGTAAACCTGATATGGAGCATCGGAATCTAATACTGAAATCCTAGGAAAGGATCAAACCACAGAATGTTTCAATCGTTACTTCCCTTGACACAAGTCGTCATTGTCACATTTGTATTCAGTCCCGATGCGATATCTGTGTTTCATCGATAAAGTAAAGTTTCAAGGGTTACAATACACCAACAGAGGCTCATAGGAATCTACTACTAGGCACCCAGCAGTCGTTCAAAACACAGAGTGTTTGACGCGTTACTCCCCCAGAGCGAAAATCGGCATTCCGGCTTTCGTATTCAATCGCGATGCAATAACTGTGTTCATCGTCAACGTGAAGGTCCAAGGATTACTGTAAACCTGATATAGAGCATCGGAATCTAATACTGAAATACGGGAAAGGTTCAAACCACATAATGTTTCAATCATTACTTCCCTTGACACAAGTCGTGATTGTCACATTTGTATTCAATCCCGATGCTATATCTGTGTTTCATCGGTAAAGTGAAGTTCCAAGGGATACAATAAATATGCAGTGGTTCATGGCTATCTTCTACTAGACCCCACCGAGTGGTTCAGAGCACAGAGTGTTTGAGACGTTAATCCCTCCAGGGCTGTAATCGGCATTGCTGCTTTTGTATTTAATCCCAATGCAATATCTGTGTTTAATCGTCAATGTGAAGGTCCAAGGTTTACTGTAAATCTTATATGGAGCATCGGAATCTAATACTGCAATCCCGGGAAAGGTTCAAAGCACAGAATGTTTCAATCGTTACTTCCCTTGACACAAGTCGTCATTGTCACATTTTTATTCAATCCCGATGCGATATCTGTGTTTCATCAATTATGTCAAGTTCCAAGGGTTACAATAAACTTGCAGCGGTTCATCGGAATCTGCTACTAGTCCCGCAGGAGTGTTTGAGGCGTTATTCCCCTAGTGCGAAAATCGGCATTCCGGCTTTCGTATTGAATCGCGATGCAATATCTGTATTTCATCATCAATGTGAAAGTCCAATGCTTAATGCAAACCTGATATGGAGCATCTGAATCTAGTACTGAACTCCCAGGAAAGGTTCAAACCAAAGAATGTTTCAATCGTTACTTCCCTTGACACAAGTCGTCATTGTCACATTTGTATTCAATCCCGATGCTATATCTGTGTTTCATCGATAAAGTTAAGTTCCAAGGGTTACAATACACCTACAGAGGCTCATGGGAATCTACTACTGGACACCCACTAGTCGTTCAAAACACAGAGTGTTTGAGGCGTTACTCCCCCAGGGTGAGAATCCGCATTCCGGGTTTCGTATTGAATCGGGATGCAATATCTGTGTTTCATCGTCAATGTGGAAGTCCAATGCTTACTGTAAACCTGATATGGAGCATCGGAATCTAGTACTGAACTCCCAGGAAAGGTTCAAACCACAGAAAGTTTCAATCGTTACTTCCCTTGACACAAGTCGTCATTGTCACATTTGTATTCAATCCCGATGCTATATCTGTGTTTCATCGATAATGTTAAGTTCCAAGGGTTACAATAAACTTACAGGGGCTCATCGGAATCTACTACTAGGCACCCAGTAGTCCTTCAAAGCACAGAGTGTTTGAGGCGTTACTTCCCCAGAGCGAAAATTGGCACTGCAGCTTTTGCATTGAATCTCGATGCAATATCTGTGTTCAATCGTCAATGTGAAGGTCCAAGGCTTACTCTAAACCCGATACGGAGTATCGGAATCTAATACTGAAATCCCAGGAAAGGCTCAAACCACAGAGTGCTTCAATCGTTACTTCCCTTCTCACAAGTCTTCATTGTCCCGTTTGTATTCAGTCCCGATGCGATATCTGTGTTTCATCGATAAAGTGAAGTTCTAAGGGTTACAATACACCTTCTGAGGCTCATGGGAATCTACTACTAGACACGCAGTAGTCGTTCAAAACAAAGAGTGTTTGAGGCTTTACTCCCCCAGGGCGAAAATCGGCATTCCGGCTTTCGTATTGAATCGCGATGCAATATCTGTGTTTCATCGTCAACGTGAAGGTAGAAGGCTTACTGTAAACCTGATATGGAGCATCGGAATCTAATACTGAAATCCTAGGAACGGATCAAACCACAGAATGTTTCAATCGTTACTTCCCTTGACACAAGTCGTCATTGTCACATTTGTATTCAGTCCCGATGCGATATCTGTGTTTCATCGATAAAGTAAAGTTTCAAGGGTTACAATACACCAACAGAGGCTCATAGGAATCTACTACTAGGCACCCAGCAGTCGTTCAAAACACAGAGTGTTTGACGCGTTACTCCCCCAGGGCGAATATCGGCATTCCGGCTTTCGTATTGAATCGCGATGCAATATCTGTGTTTCATCGTCAATGTGAAGGTCCAAGGATTACTGTAAACCTGATATAGAGCATCGGAATCTAATACTGAAATACGGGAAAGGTTCAAACCCCATAATGTTTCAATCGTTACTTCCCTTGACACAAGTCGTGATTGTCACATTTGTATTCAATCCCGATGCTATATCTGTGTTTCATCGGTAAAGTGAAGTTCCAAGGGATACAATAAATATGCAGTGGTTCATGGCTATCTTCTACTAGACCCCACCGAGTGGTTCAGAGCACAGAGTGTTTGAGACGTTAATCCCTCCAGGGCTGTAATCGGCATTGCTGCTTTTGTATTTAATCCCAATGCAATATCTGTGTTTAATCGTCAATGTGAAGGTCCAAGGTTTACTGTAAATCTTATATGGAGCATCGGAATCTAATACTGCAATCCCGGGAAAGGTTCAAAGCACAGAATGTTTCAATCGTTACTTCCCTTGACACAAGTCGTCATTGTCACATTTTTATTCAATCCCGATGCGATATCTGTGTTTCATCAATTATGTCAAGTTCCAAGGGTTACAATAAACTTGCAGCTATTCATCGGAATCTGCTACTAGTCCCGCAGGAGTGTTTGAGGCGTTATTCCCCTAGTGCGAAAATCGGCATTCCGGCTTTCGTATTGAATCGCGATGCAATATCTGTATTTCATCATCAATGTGAAAGTCCAAAGCTTAATGCAAACCTGATATGGAGCATCTGAATCTAGTACTGAACTCCCAGGAAAGGTTCAAACCAAAGAATGTTTCAATCGTTACTTCCCTTGACACAAGTCGTCATTGTCACATTTGTATTCAATCCCGATGCTATATCTGTGTTTCATCGATAAAGTTAAGTTCCAAGGGTTACAATACACCTACAGAGGCTCATGGGAATCTACTACTGGACACCCACTAGTCGTTCAAAACACAGACTGTTTGAGGCGTTACTCCCCCAGGGTGAGAATCCGCATTCCGGCTTTCGTATTGAATCGGGATGCAATATCTGTGTTTCATCGTCAATGTGAAGGTTCAAGGCTTACTGTAAACCTGATATGGAGCAGCGGAATCTAATACTGAAATCCCAGGAAAGGTTACAACCACAGAATGTTTCAATCGTTACTACACTTGACATAAGTCATCATTGTCACATTTGTATTCAATCCCGATGCGATATCTGTGTTTCATCGATAAAGTGAAGTTGCAAGGGTTGCAATAAATTTGCAGAGATTCATGGCAATCCACTACTAGACCCCCAGGAGTGGTTTAGAGCACAGAGTGTTTGGGGCGTTACTCCCTCCAGGTCAGTAATCGGCATTGCTGCTTTTGTATTTAATCCCAATGCAATATCTGGGTCTCATCGTCAATGTGAAGGTCCAAGGCTTACTGTAAATCTGATTTGGAGCATCGGAATCTAATACTGAAATCCCAGGAAAGGTTCAAACCACAGAATGTTTCAATCGTTACTTCCCTTGACACAAGTCGTCATTGTCACATTTGTATTCAGTCCCGATGCGATATCTGTGTTTCATCGATAAAGTGAAGTTTCCAGGGTTACAATACACCTACAGAGGCTCATGGGAATCTACTGGTAGGCACCCAGTAGTCGTTCAAAACACAGAGTGTTTGAGGCGTTCTTAGCCCAGAGCGAAAATTGGCATTCCGGCTTTCGTATTGAATCGCGATGCAATATCTCTGTTTCATCGTCAATGTGAAGGTCCAAGGTTTACTGTAAACCTGATATGAAACATCGGAATATAATACTGAAACCCCAGAAAAGGTTCAAACCACAGAATGTTTAAATCGTTACTTCCCTTGACAAAAGTCTTCATTGTCACAATTGTATTCAGTCCCGAGGCGATATCTGTGTTTCATCGATAAAGTGAAGTTCCAAGGTTTACAATACACCTACAGATGCTCATGGGAATCTACTACTAGGCACCCAGTAGTCGTTCAAAACACAGAGTGTTTGAGGCGTCACTCCCCCAGTGCAAAATCGGCATTCCGGCTTTCATATTGAATCACGATGTAATATCTGTGTTTCATCGTTAATTTGAAGGTCCAAGGTTTACTGTAAACCTGATATGGAGCATCGGAATCTAATACTGAAATCCCAGGAAAGGTTCAAACCACAGAATGTTTAAATCGTTACTTCCCTTGACAAAAGTCTTCATTGTCACAATTGTAATCAGTCCCGATGCGATATCTGTGTTTCATCGAGAAACTGAATTTCCAGGGGTTACATTACACCTACGGAGGCTCATGGGAATCTACTACTAGGCACCCAGTAGTCGTTCAACACACAGAGTGTTTGAGGCGTTACTCCCCCAGGGCGAAAATTGGCATTGCTGGTTTCGTATTGATTCCCGATGCGATGCCTGTGTTTCATCAATTATGTCAAGATCCAAGTGTTACAATAAACTTGCAGAGGTTCATCGGAATCTACTACTAGACCCCCAGGACTGGTTCAGACCACGATTCTTTGAGGCGTTACTAGCCCAGGGCGAAAATCGTCATTCCGACTTTTATATTGAATAGCGATGCAATATCTGTGTTTCATCGTCAATGTGAAGGTCCAACGCTTACTGTAAAGCTGATATGGAGCATCGGAATCTAATACTGAATTCCCAGGAAAGGTTATAACAACAGAATGTTTCAATCGTTACTTCCCTTGTCACAAGTCGTCATTGTCACATTTGTATTCAGTCCCGACGCGATATCTGTGTTTCATCGATAAAGTGAAGTTCCAAGGGTTACAATAAACCTATAGAGGCTCATGGGAATCTGCTACTAGACACCCAGTAGTCGTTCAAAACACAGAGTGTTTGAGGCGTTACTACCCCAGGGCGAAAATCGGCATTCCGGCTTTCGTATTGAATCGCGATGCAATATCTGTGTTTCATCGTCAATGTGAAGGTCCAAGGTTTACTGTAAACATGATATGGAGCATCGGAATCTAATACTGAAATCCCATTAAAGGTTCAAACTACAGAATGTTACAATCGTTACTTCCCTTGTCACAAGTCGTCATTGTCATATTTGTATTCAGTCCCGATGCGATACCTGTGTTTCATCGATAAAGTGAAGTTCAAAATGTTACAATAAACTTACAGGGGCCCATCGGAATCAACTACTAGACACCTAATAGTCGTTCAAAGCACAGAGTGTTTGAGGCGTTACTCCCTCCAGGTCTGTAATCGGCATTGCTGTTTTTGTATTTAATCCCAATGCAATATGCGTGATTCATCGTCAATGTTAAGCCATAAGGCTTACTGTAAATCTGATTTGCAGCATCGGAATCTAATTATTGACTTCCAGGAAAGGGTCAATCACAGAACGTTTCAATGGTTGCTTCCCTAGTCACAAGTCGTCACTGTCACATTTGTATTCAGTCCCTATGCGATAGCTGTGTTTCATCGATGAAGTGATGTTCCAAGGGTTAAGATAAACTTACAGGGGCTCATCGGAATCAACTACTAGCGACACAGTAGTCGTTTAAAGCACAGAGTGTTTGAGGCGTTACTCCCTCCACGTATGTAATCGGCATTGCTGCTTTTGTATTTAATCCCAATTGTCTCATCGTCAATGTGAAGGTCCAAGGCTTACTGTAAATTTGACTTGGAGCATCGGAATCTAATTATGGACTTCCAGGAAAGGGTCAAGCACAGAATGTTTCAATCGTTACTTCCCTTGACACAAGTCGCCATTGTCACATTAGTATCCAAGCCCGTTGCGCCATGTGTGTTTCATCATTTATGTCAAGTTCCAAGGGTTTCAATACACTTGCAGAGGTTCATCGCAATCTACTATTAGACTACCAGGAGTGGTTCAAGGCACAGAGTGTCTGAGGCGTTACTCCCCCAGGGCGAAAACTGGCATTGCTGATTTGGTATTGCTTCCCGATGCGATGTCTGTGTTTCATCAATTATGTCAAGTTCCAAGTGTTACAATAAACTTGCAGAGGTTCATCGGAATCTACTACTAGACCCCCAGGACTGGTTCAGACCACGATTCTTTGAGGCGTTACTAGCCCAGGGCGAAAATTAGCATTCCGACTTTTATATTGAATAGCGATGCAATATCTGTGTTTCATCGTCAATGTGAAGGTCCAAGGCTTACTGTAAAGCTGATATGGAGCATCGGAATATAATGCTGAATTCCCAGGAAAGATTATAACAACAGAATGTTTCAATCGTTACTTCCCTTGTCACAAGACGTCATTGTCACATTTGTATTCAGTCCCGACGCGATATCTGTGTTTCATCGATAAAGTGAAGTTCCAAGGGTTACAATAAACCTACAGAGGCTCATGGTAATCTACTACTAGACACCCAGTAGTCGTTCAAAACACAGAGTGTTTGAGGCGTTACTATCCCAGGGCGAAAATCGGCATTCCGGCTTTCGTATTGAATCGCGATGCAATATCTGTGTTTCATCGTCAATGTGAAGGTCCAAGGTTTACTGTAAACATGATATGGAGCATCGGAATCTAATACTGGATTCCCATCAAAGGTTCAAACTACAGAATGTTTCAATCGTTACTTCCCTTGTCACAAGTCGTCATTGTCATATTTGTATTCAGTCCCGATGCGATATCTGTGTTTCATCGATAAAGTGAAGTTCCAAACGTTACAATAAACTTACAGGGGCCCATCGGAATCAACTACTAGACACCTAATAGTCGTTCAAAGCACAGAGCGTTTGAGGCGTTACTCCCTCCAGGTCTGTAATTGGCATTGCTGCTTTTGTATTTAATCCCAATGCAATATCTGTGTCTCATCGTATATGTGAAGGTCCAAGGCTTACTGTAAATCTGATTTGGAGCATCGGAATCTAATTATGGTCTTCCAGGAAAGGGTCAGCACAGAATGTTTCAATCGTTACTTCCCTTGACACAATTCGCCATTGTCACATTAGTATTCAATCCCGGTGCGCTATGTGTGTTTCATCATTTATGTTAAGTTCCAAGGGTTACAATAAACTTGCAGAGGTTCATCGCAATCTACTTCTAGACCACCAGGAGTGGTTCAAACCACAGAGTGATTGAGGCGTTACTGCCCAGAGCGAAAATTGGCATAGCTGCTTTTGTATTGAATGGCGATGCAATATCTAGGTTTCTTCGTCAATGTGAAGGTCCAAGGCTTACTGTAAACCTGATATGGAGCATCGTAATCTTATACTGAAGTCCCAGGGAAGGTTCAAACCACAGAATGTTTCAATCGTTACTTGACTTGTCACAAGTCGTCATTGTCATGTTTGTATTCAGTCCCGATGCGATATCTGTGTTTCATCGATAAAGTGAAGTTCCAAGGGTTACAATAAACCTACAGAGGCTCATGGGAATCTACTACTAGACACCCAGTAGTCGTTCAAAGCACAGAGTGTTTGAGGCGTTACTCCGTACCGGGCTGTAATCGGCATTGCTGCTTTTGTATTTAATCCCAATGCAATATCTGTGTTTCATCGTCAATGTGAAGCTCCAAGGCTTACTGTAAACCTGATTTGGAGCATCGGAATCTAATTATGGACTCCCAGGAAAGGGTCAAGCACACAATGTTTCAATCGTTACTTCCCTTGTCACAAGTCGTCATTGTCACATTCGTATTCAGTGCCGATGCGATATCTGTGTTTTATCGGTAAAGTGAAGTTCCAAGGGTTACAATAAACCTGCAGAGGCTCATCGGAATCTACTACTGGACACCCAGTAGTCGTTCAAAACACACAGTGTTTGAGGCGTTACTCCCTCCAGGTCCGTAATCGGCATTGCTGCTTTTGTATTTAGTCCCATTTGTCTCATCGTCAATATGAAGGTCCAAGGCCTACTGTAAATTTGATTTGGGGCATCGGAATCTAATTATGGACTTCCAGGAAAGGGTCAAGCACATAATGTTTCAATCGTTACTTCCCTTGACACAAGTCGCCATTGTCACATTAGTATCCAAGCCCGTTGCGCCATGTGTGTTTCATCATTTATGTCAAGTTCCAAGGGTTTCAATACACTTGCAGAGGTTCATCGCAATCTACTATTAGACTACCAGGAGTGGTTCAAGGCACAGAGTGTCTGAGGCGTTACTCCCCCAGGGCGAAAATTGGCATTGCTGATTTGGTATTGATTTCCGATGCGAAATCTGTGTTTCGTCGTCAATGTGAAAGTCCAAGGCTTACAGTAAAACTGATTTGGAGCATCGGAATCTAATTCTTGACTCCCAGGAAAGATTCAAAGCACAGAATGTTTCAATCTTACCTCCCTTGGCACAAATGGTCATTGTCACATTTATATTCAATCCCGATGCGATATCTGTGTTTCATCAATTATGTCTAGTTCCAAGGGTTACAATAAACTTGCAGAGGTTCATCGCAATCTACTACTAGACCACGAGGAGTGGTTCAAAGCACAGAGTGTTTCAGGCGTTACTGCCCAGAGCGAAAATTGGCATAGCTGCTTTTGTATTGAATGGCGATGCAATATCTGTGTTTCTTCGTCAATGTGAAGGTCCAAGGCTTACTGTAAATCTGATATGGAGCATCGGAATCTAATACTGAAGTCCCAGGAAAGATTCAAACAACAGAATGTTTCAATCGTTACTTCCCTTGTCACAAGTCGTCATTGTCACATTTGTAGTCAGTCCCGATGCGATATCTGTGTTTCATCGATAAAGGGAATTTCCAAGGGTTACAATAAACCTACAGAGGCTCATGGGAATCTACTGCTACACACCCAGTGGTCGTTCAAAACACAGAGTGTTTGAGGCGTTACTCTCCCAGGGCGAAAATCGGCATTCCGGCTTTGGTATCGAATCGCGATGCAATATCTGTCTTTCATTGTCAATGTGAAGGTCCAAGGTTTCCTGTAAAACTTATATGGAGCATCGGAATCTAATTCTGAAATCCCAGGAAAGGTTCAAACTACAGAATGTTTCAATTGTTACTTTCCATGTCACAAGTCGTCATTGTCACATTTGTATTCAGTCCCGATGCGATATCTGTGTTTCATCGATAAAGTGAAGTTCCAAATGTTACAATAAACTTACAGGGGCTTATCGGAATCAACTACTAGTCACCCAGTACTCGTTCAAAGCACAGAGTGTTTGAATCGTTACTCCCTCCTGGTCTGTAATCGGCATTGCTTTTTTTGTATTTAATCCTAATGCAATATCTGTGTCCCATCGTCAATATGAAGGTCCAAGGCTTACTGTAAATCTGATTTGGAGCATCGGAATCTAATTATGGTCTTCCAGGAAAGGGTCAAGCACAGAATGTTTCAATCGTTACTTCCATTGACACAAGTCGTCATTGTCACATTTGTATTCAATCCCGATGCGATATCTGTGTTTCATCAATTATGTCTAGCTCCAAGGGTTACAATAAACTTGCAGAGGTTCATCGCAATCTATTACTAGACCACCAGGAGTGGTTCAAAGCACAGAGTGTCTAAGGCGTTACTCCCCCAGAGCGAAAATTTTCATTGCTGCTTTTGTATTGATTCCTGATGCGATTGTGTTTCATCGTCAATAAGAAGGTCCAAGGCTTACTGTAAAACTGATTTGGAGCATCGGAATCTAATTCTGGACTCCCAGGAAAGGTTCAAAGCAGAGAATGTTTCAATCGTTACTTCCCTTGACACAAGTCGTCATTGTCACATTTGTATTCAGTCCCGATGCGATATCTGTGTTTCATCAATTATGTCTAGTTCCAAGGGTTACAATAAACTTGCAAAGGTTCATCGCAATCTACTACTAGACCACCAGGAGTGGTTCAAAGCACAGAGTGTTTGAGGCGTTACTGCCCAGAGCGAAAATTGGCATAGCTGTTTTTGTATTGAATGGCGATGCAATATCTGTGTTTCTTCGTCAATGTGAAGGTCCAACGCTTACTGTAAACCTGATATGGAGCATCGGAATCTAATACTGAAATTCCAGGAAAAGTTCAAAGCACAGAATGTTTCAATCGTTACTTCCCTTGACACAAGTCGTCATTGTCACATTTGTATTCAATCCCGATGCGATATCTGTGTTTCATCGAAAAAGTGAAGTTCCAAGGGTTACAATAAATTTGCTGAGGTACATGGCAATCTACTACTAGACCTCCAGGAGTGGTTCAGAGCACAGAGTGTTTGAGGCGTTACTCCCTACCTGGCTGTAATCGGCATTGCTGCTTTTGAATTTAATCTCAATGCAATATCTGTCTGTCATCGTCAATGTGAAGCTCCAAGGCTTACTGTAAACCTGATTTGGAGCATCGGAATCTAATTCTGGACTCCCAGGAAAGGTTCAAACCACAGAATGTTTCAATCGTTACTTCCCTTGACACAAGTCGTCATTGTCACATTTGCATTCAATCCCGATGCGATATCTGTGTTTCATCAATTATTTCAAGTTCCAAGGGCTACAATAAACCTGCAGAGGTTCGTCGTAATCTACTACTAGACCCACAGGAGTGTTTTAAAGCGCAGAGTGTTTGAGGCGTTACTCCCCCAGTGCGAAAATCGGCATTACTGCTTTTGTAATGAATCCCGATGTGTTTCATCGTCAATGTGAAGGTTAAGGCTTACTGTAAAAGTGATGTGGTGCTACAGAAGAATGCTGAACATTAGATGGGTAGATCACATAACTAATGTGGAGGTATTGAATAGAAATGGGAAGAAGAGGAGCTTGTGGCACAACTTGACTAGAAGAAGGGATCGATTGGTAGGACATGTTCTGAGTCACCGAGGGATCACCAATTTAGTATTGGAGGGCGGGGTGGAGGGTAAAAATCGAAGTACAATACCAAGAAATGAATAAACTAAGTAGATTCAGAGGGATGTAGGCTTCAGTAGGTATTGGGAGATGAAGAAGCTTGCACACGATAGAGTAGTATAGAGAGCTGCATCAAACCAGTTTCAGGACTGAAGACCACAACAACAACAACAACAACAACAACTGGGAACCCGTGTCTATGGCCCTCTGAGTTTCGTGGACGAATAACACCAGCTGGGTTTCACACGATCGTCTTTTTTGAAACCTATGCTGATTCCTACAGAGTAGATTTCTAGGTTCCAGAAAAGTTAATATACTGGAACATAGTACGTGTTCCAAAATTCTGCAACTGATTGACGTTAGAGATAAAGGTCTAAAGTTCTGATCTGTTCGGCGTCCCTTCTTGAAAGCGTCATATAAAGTGCTTAGCGTTTTCCTTCTTCCTTGTGTAAAGAAAGAAGGTTTCCAGTTACTTGCTCATCAGTATTGGGATTCTAATTGCACCCACACAACCTCCATAGGCAAAAGACCAAAACGGTGGTAATAATTTCGTTCACTTTAAAACCTCTGCTTTCTGCACAATGCCCAAATCTAATGTTGCAATGTTCTACGTATTTTAATTTTTGTGCGAAGGACAATAATTGCTGTTTATAAATTTTGTTATATAATCATTGTATTACTACTATATAGCTGAAGATGAGCTCTAGATAGGTCCGGTACAAAAATTTCTGAAAAGTTCAAAATATCAGAGAAGCGGCTAACATTACACTGCTGTGTCAACCGTATGGAGAACTTTCTTGTGTCTTTGTAGATCAGATGCTTCCACCACCTCACTCCTTTCTACTCAGGCAACTACTCTTCTCTGCTGGAGTCACCTTACAGGGAGGTGCAACTGTTCATAACTGTCACGAAGTTGTAACCGACGAAATGTGTGAGCAAGAGGGGAAGTACCTGCGTACCAACAAATGTTGACTGTTATTAATGATGCTATAAGAGAGAGAAAATCGCAGGGATTTTCGTAATTACAGAAAACTAGCCAGTTTTCCGGAAAGGCAGTGCTGAAATCCCTGTGCGACAGCTTCTATTCATGTTTCTCGGGTTTTCCAAAATGTTGAAGAGGTACCTATCTAATTACAACAGCCGATTTTGTGCCCCGTCGTCGTACAGTACAAACTTCGGTTTGATCTGTGATAATTATTTAAGTCTATATGCCTAAAACTTAAACTGGATGACTCAAGTCCTTCCATTTTTCTCACATTCATGTCTTTATATCTGTGATTTCAACGGCCATCATACTAATTGGACATATTAAGGTAATGATGAAAATATTGCGAACCTTGAAATTTGGTCTGGACATGACATCCTTATTCTAGAATTTTTTACTTAAAGTACAAGAAGAAATTTAAATATGCAGCTTGGAAGAAGGATTTCAACCCTTTAACACAGGCTTTCCAGTATCAACCTCTAATTACAGTAAAGACCACTATGAGGTTTCCCAAATAGCCAGCGTCAGCAAGTAATTGTTGATATAGAATCCAGAGGCCATGAATTAGAGCAATACGTAGATGAAATTTCAGAAATGCTGAAGTAGAATCTATGAAGAACCTGATAAAGTGATCGGATGGATTGCCCCATTTAGTGAAAACTATGACAGATCCATTGGATCAGTTTTATCAACAATGAAAATTGTTCTTGCCTAGAGGACACCAGAAAAAATATATTTCAGGTAGGAGTGAACGCGTAGAACTTTAAGTTCTGTTTAACCACCAAGGGCTGTGAAACTGCTAAAATATTATTATAATGCTCACAAAGGATCCTGGGAATTTCAAGAGGGAAAACAGTTAGACATGGAGTCCTAAGAGAACTGATGAGAAGTCAACGCCTGCCCACAAAGATTTTGAAGTAAGACGAAATCATATTGCATACAGAATAATTATCCTCTTCAGAGCACCCTCATGCGTGACAAATACAAGAATTGTTAACTAAGAGCTTCGCAGCCCTCCACAGAAAGGGGAGACTTCACCTTAGCTGAGATAAATGCAACACTCGAAGAAATGAAAGAAGGCAAAGCTCAAAGATTTGATAGAATACATCCAAATTTCCTCATTAGTCGAGGAAACGTGACACACAAATGGCTGGCGAGGTTTCTCATCAGTATCATGCTATTGTGTAACCTATCAAAACCCTTACAAGAACGAAAACTATAGCTATACTGAAGGCTGATGAACCAGCGAATTCAGCTTTTATAAATCGTACAGTCGCCTGTCTGAGGTGCTTTTACAAGTTTTTAGAACGACTCATACTTGACAGAATCGGTCCAAAGATCCATGAAGTTTTTACAACGAGCAAGCAAGATACAGACCTTACTGCGGCTGCTCAGACCAACACAGTAGCTAGTCTGGAGCAAGGATTTAGAAGAACAGTCGCTTTTGGCTTCTTGCAGCTGCCTATTGTTCTTCAGCGGTCGGTGAAGCACACAGAAGAAAATTACTAATGGTATTTTCCTGGGTTTAGTTTTGTTCTTTTCGACTTACGCGAATGTCTCATCTCCCTGCAACAGCGTCGACAAGATTCATCCATACGGTCGATTTGGTCATGGCCAATCAGCAGTGAACTCTTGGAACTGGTGAAGCGATTCTCTCTGCAAATCTAAATAATATTTACGAGTGCTTCAAACAGTGGAGGTTTACACTAATTCCAACGAAGACTTAAATCCAGAATGAGATCTTCACTCTACAGCGGAGTGTGCGCTGATATGAAACTTCATGGCAGATTAAAACTGTGTGCGGGACCGAGACTCGAACTCGGGACCTCTGCCTTTCGCGGGCAAGTGCTCTAGTGAGTCGTGCTTGAGTAGCTCAGTTGGTAGAGCACATGCTCGCGAAAGGCAAAGGTCCCGAGTTCGAGTCTCGGTCGGGCACACAGTTTTAATGTGCCAGGAAGTTTCGAATATTGAAGCCAGTTACTTTAATCTCAAAAACAGTATGGCTAGTGAAAAGCTAAATGTCACCCTTAATGGCCATGTACTCGACCACCAAGACTTCCTAAAATATTAATGTGTAATTCTTGATAGAACCTTTTGCTACAATAAACACATAGAAAACACAGCAGAAAAGCACAGGTCGCGCAATATCGCCCAGAAGCCGAGTGCTACCTCATGGGGCTCAAGTGCTCCAGCACTACATTGTCCTACTTTGGGACTCGCCTATTCTTCCGCCGAATACTGCGCTCCACTATGGCTTAATGTCTCCCCTATGAGAAAAATCTATACACAGTGTAGTGATGAGGACCAAAGCAGGATACACCTCTTCACTGGTTATCATATCTAAGCAGCATTCTGCCACCACCTCTGCAAGGCCAGAATGCCCTTATCGAGGAATGTAAATGATTAATTAAATTTTCCAGCTCCAAGTCCACTCTAATGTGACTGAGTCGATTAAAATCCAAGCAGTCATCCATCACATTGGCAGAATCGCCGCAAGTAATAACTTTCAACATAAACGCTCAGGAAACATGGAATAGCATTATCCATAAGATGTTACAAGGCAATCGGCAAGGAATTACAGCGACGTCCTTAGAAGACAATTAAGAACATTGTCATACGTCAGACAAATGGGGAGAGGCTATGTCTCCTCAGTGTGACTGTGAATATCAGACACATTGTAACAACGTGCAGCAGATGAGCTTGCCCTGCAGACCTAGATTTCTTGGAAGGCTTTGAGTGCATTGAAAATTTAGATATTTGTTTGCAGATTTAGTCTTTAGTTATAGTTATTAAGTAAAACGAGATAATTCATGTATGTTAGTTGCTCTCCAGTTTGTAATGCCAGAGACTAAATGAAATAAAAAATTTCATCTACATGCTTTTCAATGTAACAAACGAAGCTCACTCGCCTATGGTCATAACATTTGAATTACAAAAACAAATCAACGAGTAAACCACTTTTAATTCTCACACATTTCTCTTGATAAGACATCTATAACGGTTAATCATCGTCAATGATAAAATCCTCTGCAGCTGTAAAAATTATTTATTGCTAAAAATGAAAGCAAAACTCGGTTTCTGGATGTGTGTCCCATCTATAGGTGCATAATAAAATCTGAGTTCAAATGGATGCATAAGTCAGAATAACCTGACTTACAGCCAGTTCTACAACAAAGAGAATGTCGCTATCTCACATGTTTACATGATAATAGATGTTATTACTAATTGCACAATTACCTAATAGTGAATCATATCACCGCTATTATCAATTGTAGCTTGGCATCTTTTTGCCGTGCTTTTCCAGAGATTTGCTGCATATTTTCTCGGTGACGATCTCCATATCGTCCTGGTTTTAAATGACAGCTAATTCAAAGTACATATCAGCTTTCCTTTACGCTTTATCATAATATACGACCAAAAATTTCAATCAGCTTTGCATCCGGAAACATTTTACATCAGTCGATCGTGGACACTCAATTGTCTTGTTTCTACTCTAAGGAGACAGCAGCGATGCTTCGGATCATTATCTTCTTGAAGCACCCTGTTTGTCTAGCTTCTTAACGGACCTCAGGAGGAAGTTTTGATAAATACTGCAGATTTTTTAGCGTTCAAATTGGATATAAATTAGTACAAATAGCCAAAACCAAAACAACCCCATACAAGCACTTTTACCGGACGTTTGACAGTCCGATGAAGCAGGCTCTCACGTTTCGTACAAGGTTTTTGAAAGAGGAGAGCAAGCCCAGAAACGGGATTTACAAGGAACACTGCCTTGTAACGCTTCAAATATTTTGTACTCATTTTATAATACAACCGACAAAACAAAACATTCAACTCTCGCACTGTTGATCTATACACTGTGCAAATGCGCATTGATTACAGATTCGAGACCACTAACCAGAGATGTCACCGCGAACATTACAATTAAATTTTGCGTCCACTTTCTTCAGCAACTGACTAAAAGTAAAAATAACCTGAGTTATGCACCCTTTCTAAATGCACATTTTAATATACACCTGAAGATGGTACACACCTTCTGAAACCCGCCTGTGCTTTCGCTCTTTTCATCATTGATGCTTTTTTTCTACAGTTATATTTGGCGTTAAGCCGCAAGTCGCTGGCAAAACTTCAGCAGGTGCTTTTGGAAGGAGGATTTCGTATGCAGGCGTCGCGAAGAAGCTTTAAATATCAGGGGTTTTTCGTCGCTGCCCTGTGAATGGCGGAAAAGTAAGGATACAGGCTGCTACTCCGTGAGAGTAATCCGCACGGCACAAAGGTAAACGGTTTTTCTCAAAGCAGACGTTTTTGTATCACCAGTGAAAGAGAGACTGCAAGTGTTGCAAGCGGAATGCAAACATGTTCCAGCTTGCCGTGTGTCGGGTGGGGCGCGATCGAGATTAAAGGAAAACACGAGAGGAGCCGGCATTAAAAGCGGCGCACCTCGTCGCGGTGCGTCGTTGGATCTGCGATGCGGCCCGGGGCAGGGGGGCTACAACCGTGTGGCTGAAGAGAGCCCTCGGTGTCGGCGTGGGCGTACGTGACGTCAGAGAACACTTGCGGTTGCACGAACCTGTTCACTCCTGGGTGCAGAGAAACTGTGGGAACCTGCACACATCGTTATATATTTCCCTACGAAACATGCACTTCCGCTCTGCTGCAACCATTATCGGCATGATACTAATAGGTTGTAATCTAAATCTACACCTACCGCAAGCCATCGTACGGTACGTGGTGGAGAGTACCCTGTACCACTACTAGTAAGTTTGTTTCCTATCAAGGGAAGAACGACTGTCTATATGCCTTCGTATGAGCCGTAATTTCTCGTGTCTTATCTTCGTGGAACTTACGCGTGATGTACAATGCCCTCCATAAGTTTGGAAACAGCATGCTGCGTATTGCAATGGAGCAAGATGGAAGTGATCTATGAGAGTTATTGGTTAGAACTCGGAATAGCAAGCTCAAATAACGGTTAATAATGACACCTACAGTATTTTACACTAAATTATTTTACATGTTGTTGTTGTTGTGGTCGTCAGCCCTGAGACTCTTTTGATGCAGCTCTCCATATTACTCTATCCTGTGCAAGCTTCTTCATCTCCCAGTACCTACTACAACCTACAGTACATATACAAACATATTGGAACGTACTAGTATTTATATAAACCGCCGTTACCTGTCCAAGCAGTTTTACTAAACACGCCAGGTGGCGCGAGCGGACCGCACGGCTATGTAGAGGTACGATGTTTATATTGCTGTTCACTTGTAGTTGCGTTTGTATAAAGGTGTAACACGCCTCTAAAGTAGTTGAAAATGGCCCCAAAGTGCAAGTTCTCTTACGAATCACTTGTAATGATAATCACTTTGCACCAAGAAGGCAATAGCGTCTGACGAATAGCAAAGAAACTGATGATTTCCAGCAGCGGAGTTGTTAAAACCGTACCCCGGTATCGAGAAACAAGCTCCTATGGAGATCGTCCTCGCCCAGGAGCACCCAGGAAAATATCAGGACGCCAGGAAATTTATTTGACAGAGAGCAGTAAACGTAACAGATTAAAAGCCGTGAATTGACTGCTGAACTAAACGCAACGAGGGATACATCAGTGAGTGAGTCAACAGTGAGACGACACCTGGCAGACAACAACCTCCGAGGTTATGTAGCAACAAGGAAACCAATATTGCACCCTGTTAACCAGAAGACACTGCAGGAGCCTCCACGAAGATTGCGTTCACCACTCGAACAACAAGCAATCGGGCGTCCCCTGGAAACGACCTAGTCGGCCAATCCTGCAAATACCGGAGCACCAAAACCAAAGATGACAAAACAACTCTCCGAAGAGACTCAAAAAAGGCCTTTATCAAGACCATCACTAGTGACAACTTCCTGCAATATTGAAGGCTTATCTGTAAATAAAGAAATTTTATTATTTGACATGTGCAAACGAAACAACTGTGATGTTTTAGTGTTACAAGAAGCACACAGGGCACCAACTAGCCATAGACCAAAAATACAGGGCATGAAATTAGTTCTTGAGAGACCACACGAAAGGTACGGAAGTGCTATATTTGTGAAACCGAACTTAGACATATGCTCCTGTGCTCTGACCTGCGAAGAAAATATAGAAATTTTAACTATTGAGCTACATTCATGTACTGTAACATCCATGTACAAACCACCCAGTGCGAGGTTCAAATTTACGGAGCCTGGAAATTTCCATTCAAAAAACATTAAAATTATAGTAGGAGATTTTAACTGTCACGGTCTCGTATGGGGTTATAAAGAGACAAATGACGATGGTGAAATGCTGGAGATCTGGGCAGACCAGGCTAAACTGAAATTGATACATGACCCAAAGTTGCCTGCATCATTTAACAGCGGAAGATGGAAACGAGGATATAATCCAGATAACATCTTTGTCTCCGAAAAGGTATCCCTGCAAACTGTAAAGCAAATCGAGGACCCAATTCCAAGATCGCAACACAGACCAATAACTTGCTGCATTACTGCAGTAATCAAATCAGATGTAATGCCCTTCAAGAGACTCTTCAATTTCAAAAAAACTCATTGGGAACTTTTCACAGAGGACCTTGATAAGGAGATCTTGGAAATTAAACCAGAGATACAATCATATGAAACTTTTATAGACCTTGTCAAGAAAATATCTCGACGGCGCATACCTAGAGGGTGCCGCACCGAGTATATCGCTGGACTCACTGGTAGCAGCAAGGAAGCTCTGAAAAAGTATGCAGAACTGTTCAATAAGGACCCCTTCTCAGAGGAAACGATCCAGGCAGGTGAGGAACTGATGTCTGGTATATCCGAAGCGAGAAAGGAAAAGTGGTGTAACCTCCTACAAGAGACGGACATGAAGCACAGCAGTAGGAAGGCATGGAAACTGGTCAAAAGTCTCAGCAACGACCCAAGAGAACCACAACCAAATTACAGTGAAGTTACACCTGATCAGATAGCTCACCAACTACTCATGAACGGAAAAACTAAAAGGAAGATCAGGAATGGCAAAATTGAAAGAAAACTGAACGAGGAGATTAGCTTCCTAGCTCGCCCGTTCTTCATTCAGGAGGTACAAGATGCCATCAACGATTTGAAAAACTATAAGGCCGCTGGCCCTGATGATCTGAGACCTGAGCAACTTAAACATTTTGGACCGGGAGTAAAAACATGGATTCTAGAGTTAATGAATCACTGTATTACAACAATGCAAATTCCTAAACTGTGGAGGAAAGCTCGGGTTATTGCGTTACTAAAACCAGGGAAAGGCCCAGCTGAAGTTAAAAATTTTCGGCCTGTCTCACTGCTTTGTCATTTATGTAAAGTGCTGGAGCGAATGATCCTCAAACGCATAGCCGATTATGTAGACAAAGCCCTCATTAACGAACAAGCTGGATTTCGACCAGGAAAATCATGCTGTGGCCAAATCCTTAATCTCACACAGTACATCGAAGACGGCTATCAGAGAGGAGAAGTAACTGGGGTCGCATTCCTGGATCTCAGTGCTGCATATGACACAGTTAACCATAAGTTGCTTACCCAGAAAGTGTATAATGTCACTAAGGACTACACCCTTTCTATGTTCGTGAAATGCATGCTACAGAACAGACGCTACTATGTAACCTTAAAATCTAAAAACAGCCCATGGAGTACACAGAAAAATGGACTTGCACAGGGTAGTACCTTGGCTCCAATATTATTTAACATCTATACCAATGATCTTCCCATCAGCCACCAGACACGAATGTTCATATATGCTGATGATGCAGCAGTGGCCACACAGGATAAAACCTTTGAACAAGTGGAGGAGAATCGCACAGGAGCCTTAACAGAACTTGCTACTTATTACGACGGCAATAATCTCAAACCAAACCCTAGTAAATCTCAAGTATCCGCCTTCCATCTAAGGAACAAACAAGCCAAACGGAAACTCCGAGTCATGTGGCAAGGGGAAGAGCTGAAACATACAAACAGCCCAAAATACCTGGGAGTAACATTCGACAGAACACTTACTTTTAAGCAGCACTGTCATAACACTAAAAAAAAGGTCTGTGCCAGGAACAACATACTGCGGAAGCTAACAGGTTCATCGTGGGGAGCTCAACCACATGTTTTGCGCACCACGGGTCTGGTGCTGAGTATCTCAGCAGCGGAATTTGCGGCGCCAGTTTGGAGGAACTCTGCTCACACTAAGCAAGTTGACGTCGCCGTAAACGAAACTGTACGTATTGCCACAGGATGCCTCAAACCAACTCCCACAGACACAATTTATCCCATCATAGGCATAGCACCACCCATTATCCGCAGACAAGTAGCTGCCGAGATAGAAAGATCAAAACAAATGAATGATCCCCGACACCCGTTGCATATGCACCGAAAACAACGTGTCTGGCTGAAATCCCGCAGGAGTTTCATTGAAACTACTGAAGAGCTCGCCACCAAGCCCGCCGCAAGGCGGCTATCTCTTTGGGAAGAAATGGTACCGCACTCCACAATGGAACTACTTGAGGAGGGATCTGCAGGATTTCAACTACCTTTTACAACTTGGAGGTCATTAAACCGGCTGCGTACTGGAGTAACTGGGTGCAAATCAAACCTACTTAAATGGGGTTACAGTGATAGCGATAGGTGTGAATGCGGAGCAATACAGGACTTGGACCACCTACTGATTTGCCCAGATATGTCTATAACATGCACTAAAGATGATATTTTGAAAGTCAATGACAAAGCAAACTACGTTGCTAATTACTGGGAAGGGAAGATATAATTGGTGCATCCGGATACGGAAGAAGAAGAAGAACCAGAAGAAAAGGATTCAGTGGGCTAAGACACACCAACAATGGACAGCGGGGGATTGGGAAAGGGTCTTATTCACTGATGAATTCAAGTTCGAAATATTTGGAAGCAAGCGCCGTCGATTTGTACGCCGTTTGCCCCATGAACGTTTGAATCCTCAGTGCATAATTCCAACAGTAAAGCATGGAGGGGTTTCTGTGATGGTGTGGGGGTCCTTTGAAGGGAATAAAGTCGGAGATTTGGTGAAAATAGATGGAAAACTGAACTAAAAGGATTACCATGACATTCTCCAGCGACATGTTAAGACATCTGGTTTGCGTGTGATTGGGAAAGTGTTTGCGTTGCAGCAAAACAACGACCCGAAACATATGCCTCGCTTGTGTCAGAACTATGTGAAGTCTCTACAGGTTCCTAAACTATTTACCAATATGGAATGGCCGCCCCAGTCCCTTGATTGTAACCCAATCGAGCTGCTATGGGACTGTGGGATGAATTGGACAGAAGGATCCTAAAGCTGGAAATTATGAGTTGGTCACAATTGTGGGAGGTCCTGCAGCAAGAATGGAGATTAATTCCAACTGAAACCTTCGCTAAACTGTCTCAGCGCATGCCGAGAGTGTGCAAGGCAGTGATGAAAGCGAAGGGTGGCTATTTTGAAGAATCGAAAATTTAATTGTTGTATCTTCCTGTGTATTATATGAACTTAACAAACATTTGGGAAACAACAAATTGCATTTTTACACTGTATTTCCTTTCCAATGTCTATAATTACTAGGTGTTCGCAAACCTATAGAGGGTAGGGTATGTTGGCCGCAGTAGAATCGTTCGGCAGTGAGCTTCAAACGCCGGCTCTCTAAATTTTCTTAACAGTGTTTCGCGAACAGAACGTCGCCTTCCCTCCAGGAATTCTCATTTGAGTTCCCCAAGCATTTCCGTAACACTTGCTTGTTGTTCAAACATACCGGTAACAAATCTGAACTGATTCCATGTCTTCCTTCAGTGCGCTCTGGTGTGGATCCCAAACACACCAGTCATACTCAAGAATAGATCGCATCAGTGACCTATATGCGATCTCCATTACAGGTGAACCACTCTTTCATAAAATTGTACCCAGCGAAGTGGCGCAGTGGTTAGCACATTTGACTAGCATTCGGGAGAACGACGGTTCAAATCCGCGTCCGGCGATTCTGATACAGGAATCAAGTGATCCCCTAAATCGCTTTAGGCGAATGCCGGGATGGTCCTTTTGAAAGGGCACGGCCGACTTCCTACCTCAATCCGGTGGGACCGATGACCTCGCTGTTTGGTACATTTCCCGAAATCAACCAACCAATCTAAAATTGTCCCGATAAATCGTCCTCCCTACCACACTTCTCACATGCTCGTTCTGTCTCATATCGCTTTGCAACGTTACGCCCAGATATTTAAAGGACCTGACTGTAATACTGTTTCTGAATATTACAGGTTTGTTGTTCCTACTCATCCGCATTAACTTACATTTTTCCACATTTTAGGGCTAGCTGACTTTCATCACACTGCAAATGTTATCTAAGTCGTCTTGTGTCTTTCTACAGTCACTCAACTTCCTTACAAGTTCGACATTCAAAAGTAAAATCTTTGATAAACTATTCTGCAGTAATCAAATGGAACTATATGGATCCAGAGACCTTTTCCAACTTCAAACATTTATGAATATGCAGACTGAAGTGGGGAATGTAAGTTCGCACCAAGACTGCGATTCCCCTGCTCACTAGGGAAGTGTGCTGATCACTTTGCCACTGTGGCACAGTGCCTTTGTTGTGCAAAGCCACTGGATCAGTGTGGTGTAGTGGTTCGTGCATCTGCTTAGTGATCACGGGACCAGAGCTCCAATCCCGGACTTGATACAAATTTTCATCTGTCGCTTCAGTCTTTATATAAGGATCATAGGTGTTTGAGACTTGAAAAGGTCTCTTGAACGTGAAACGGGACTTGTTCCTTGGCACTACTTTTCCTCAACATTAGTGTCAATACTGGTATAATTTTTCGAATTTTGGACAGGTCAGTATTATCTCACTTGCTTTTCTCCAAACTTCCATAGAATTTTAAACAAAGTGTGTTATATTTCAAGCTAAAATTTATAAGAAGGAATTAATTTGTGAAATATTTTCGTTTCAATGTTATAATAGATAAGTACTGGTTCTGAATGAATAGTTAAACTTAATTCTTTAAAAACATTTGAAATAATGAATTATTGACACACTTAAAATCTCTATTGCGTATGAGTTACGCAGTCCTGCACTGTTTACCATATTTATTTCTCGATCCATTTACGAAATAAAAATCGTAATTAATAATGTAACAGAATCAAGAAGAAAATCAATTGTTAAGAAAAATTGTAAACCCTTTGGAATTTTATTATTCCCGCAGAGTGTGACAGTCGTAAGCATGCTTCTGATCTGACCGGACGTATTTTTTGCATTTTGAGCGGACAATGTAACTGCGGCCTTGTTAATGTGAAAAATCAAAAGACTGTATCATTATTTAGATCAAACCAACCGTGATGACCTAAAGTGTGACATTTTCAGCTTCAAGAATCAGACCCCTATACAAGAAGAACTGCAGCCAACTCTACATGATAAGCTAAGTAAATCAGAAACTTTATTGTAATCATCGCTCCTCTCAAACCTTCATAAAAGACTAATGTGGACAATAGATGGAATTAGGAAGGAGGTGGGAGGTTACAAACCATATAGTTTCAGTTGATTAAGTCACCTATGCCTGGGTTTCACACAAGATCCCCCATTTCGTTCGACACTGATCTGCTATTTCCATACAGCTGTGGAGCCTCTGCAATGCTGTTTGAGTTTAGGGGAAACACCAAGTGGGCTGAGGAATTAATGGGAGTTTGGACCAAGGAGGGAAGTGTCTTAGGATAGTCCGTGCAGTCATAAGAGCCACTGTGCCACTAACATAGCGGTTAATGCATCTGTCTGCTGAGCATGAGTTCCAGCTTCGAATCCCAGAATTGACATTAATTTTATATCTCCTTTGACTCTGTATTTGTGCATTGTTGTGCAACCCAATAAGTTAGTAAAGTATGTTTGCTTTGTATTTCCATTGTTTTAGAAGAGTCACGACTCCTTCCGATAGCTTTAACGCGTTTATCAGTGTGTGTATTTGTAACATAATACCCGCGAACGTAAATGTTATTTTCTTATTAGCCTTATAACTGACTCAGTGTTCCACATTCCTCATGTATGACCGACATATAATATTCCAAATCTTTTTTATCTTACAAGAATAAATAAATTTTTGGTTTTCAGTAAAATAAGTCACTACACGATATAAAATTATGGCATCGTTCTTATAAATCTTAAATATCTGAATTCAGGATAAAATATCTTAACAAGTTTTAAAAATACTAATAAATGTAATATTCTTGTTTGAAAGCTCGAAATCCGATCTGTTTTTCCAGCGACTGTTAGTTATAAAAAGACATCAAGCTAGCGGATCTATTTCACGTAGCGTGTAAAATGTAGTATTCAAATACAAATTACAGACTGTACAATACATACCCGGCATGCCACCTTTAGTACTGCAAATTCGGTTAAGGATATCGTTGTGTCTAGGAATCCAGAGTACTCGGTTCGCTAGACAAACAATCAAATAACTCGTACTAATGAGTTTTATTACAGTAAGAAAATTACAATACTTAACTACGGCAATTACACAGATGTGTCGCAAGCAAATGGCGACATACGAAATACTGTGTCTTTGCAGTGACTGCTGATTTCTAACTGATAAATGTCTATACTGAATTGATATCGAAGTGGCTAACGTTAACGTTTGCTATCCAAGTGGGACGCCATCAGTCGGGCGAGGCGCTTGTGTCCTCTTCAAGTAGGGGCCGCTGCTGTCGCGTTGTCGTCCTGGAAGGGAGGCCTGTCATTGTGCGATTTGCTGACCCCTTCTCACAGCCTTCTCTTCCATGTCATTCCCGACTGGTGTGTGGGCGCTTCACTTTACGCCGTAACGGATATTTCTGAAAACAGCAGTCCCATAAAAAAACTTGTTTTCTATGTCATTTCATCCCACGTTGCTGCACACTACAGTACAGCTTCCATTGACATTAATTATACGGGAAAATACAGCTAATTATTGCTTTTAAAATGAAATCATCACAGCAATCTTAATGCACATTAATTTGTACTTGTACTGAAAATGTCACAGTTACTTCGAATTTGATTGTTTATTTTGTTCCACTGTTGTATTAAAAACCTATAAGCAGTCATTTTATTCGTATAATATGCTTTCAAGTAACGCAAAATTGTAAAACATATATTTCCTGATATTCTACTCTGTTATTACAGGCCAGCTGGGTTTTCATCTCTAATTTATGTCAACCAGTGGCGAGAGTTACCGCTCATAAATGTATCATAGGCGTCTGAAGATGAACTGTTCCAAACTTGTAACAGATACGGAGACAAGTTAGGATCTAGGAGACTGGTCGTAATTCAACAATAGATTATACCGACGTACAGCCGCAGTAACTGGCAATGTGTCATCAGTTGAGATAATAATTATGGGAAGTTTTTAAAGTTTAACTATGAAAAAGGTACTTATCTTACAAAATTATATTAAACGTTAACGGAGATCGTTATTCAGACTCAACTGTTGCGAAGAATCACACTTGACCAATCGTATCTTAGCTCTTCGTTTGCATCTAACAACAGAACGCAAAATCTAAGACAATGTGTTACAAGTATTTGTGGTGATGAAATAGTTCTAGAGTAATTGGAAACGCTATTGGAAAAGTTGTTACGCAACTGCTGGAACTGTCAGATTGTAAGTTTTTGAATACATCTCCCACACTTAAACAACACTTTTCATTTTTAATCAATATGTTCTGAAATGAGGATAATTGCCGCCAGGTGTGTTTAACTTCTAAAGTAATATGCGGTATTTAAGGAAAAGTAGGGTGCTCCATTTGTGAATACAGTTGAAGAATAGGCTTGACAAACGCTGTACACAAGGGATCTGGTAGTTTACTTAAAATATAATTATTAGATTGTGGCAAGTACAACACAGAGAAAAATGGATCTGCTTATCATGAAGTAATAATGTTTTACCTTTCAACAGGTAACTGAGCAACGCAATTATTTAATAAATAAGCTCTTTAACTGTTTGACCTAGGAGAAGGCTTTTATATCAAGTAGATGGGATTACGCGAAGGTCTTAGTTCTCACAATGTACAAGGCATGACATCATCTGGTCAGATGTATTTACAGTTGCTACATACTTGATTCGGTAAATCCAGTCATTGTTAATCAGATCATGACTACAGTAACTATCAAAGAGAAATACATTGCGTATATAATCCATTTACCGAATATAATTTAGAAATAATGAGTAATGGTACAGAAAAATGGTTCAAATGGCTCTGAGCACTATGGGACTTATCATCTGAGGTCATCAGTCCCTCAGAGCTTAGAACTACTTTAACCTAACTAACCTAAGGACATCACTCACATCCATGCCCGAGGCAGGATTCGAACCTGCGCCGTAGCGGCTGCGCGGTTCCATACTGAAGCGCCTAGAACCGCGCGGCCACACCGGCCGGCAGTAATGGTACAAAACAGATGAGATCGCTTGAAAAGAGAGCCAACTCGCTTCAGTCATTAATCGTGAATTTTATTTCAATACACGTTGCATTCCGAGTCCTGGGGGTTCAGCTTGATGTGTTTGCATCATCCCTTCAAAACGTTACTGATCTTGATAAAGCAAGCGTACACACATGTATTAGAAGGTGATACACGGTGCTGTGTGGCAATATGGGATGGGGTAAGGACGTTTTGCCAAAATCCGTGCACTCGCTGAGCACCGTAAGTTCAGCACTTACGCCATGTAGCTGCTCCAAGACTGTGGGCAGAACACTGAGGCAATGACAAGGTTTCGAGACTTTCGATATAGTCTGGCGTGCCACGTACGTTAGCTCACAGTCACAAAAAGGCGTGCCTTATAACCTGTCTACAGATACGCACTGACCTTGCTGACGTCACTTTGTACATACAGACTAATATAGAGGAATTTGAACCGATTTTGACTAATACACACACTATTCACGAGAAAGGTTCATTGTACATAATTTATCAATATTTTGAATAAACTGTTTGAATTAGTACGAATTAAAGTTAAGTTGTGAGAACGGGGCCATAGCTACCTAGCGAACAGTCGCCATGAATTGAGAGAGCAGCAGTGCCTCGACAACACAGCAAGTGGTATCTCACTCGCATCTGGTGAGATGATCTAGATGCAAAACCGAATGCATTTGAAACACATACTCAATACAGTCTTCAAACCCTTATAGACGAATCTGCTACTGTATGCAAGCTTTTTTCTATGAAGACTGTAAATAACACTCCGAATAATGGCGCAAAGGTGCTGGGCTAAGTACCACTACCTGGGTCTCTGGTGTAGGAAGATCTTCTCTGGACGACAAAATAAACGCGAGAATTGGCGAAGTGGGGAATATTTTCGGGAAGTTCCGCACAAGAGTGCAGGACAACAAACACTTTAATGTGACCACAAAAACGATCGTCTATCACGAATACGTGCTGAGCTTCCTCTTCTACCGTCTTTGGACCAGGACTTTGTAGACTAACAAGATCGCAAGCTCATCACCTTTCACCTGGGACGCGTATGAAACATCCTTGGCGTAACATGTAACGACCATGTAACCAGTGAGATGGTCCTGAATACGGCAGATCTATTTAGTATTACCACCAATCTCAAGTAAAGTTGCTGGCTATGGTTGGGACACGTACATCGCATGGGACCGTCACGTCCTCTCCGACGCACACTGGTTACTGAGGGAGCACTTCCAGAGACGCCCTCTGGAATACCTGGACCGCACTTTACAAATTGCGTCAAGTACTATGTGAACCCATTTAATATCGACCGCGACAAATGGGAGGAGCTCGCCGAAGACTGCAGTAGATGAAGAAAACTCGTCAAGGATGATATACAGGACATAAAATCCAGTCTGAGGCTTGCGATCATTTTTATGTTAATAATTGGTAACCAATGCTGTACAATCGCAATAAAGTCATGAGATATTCAGTTGACTCTTTTATTAGAATATGTTACGCGTTTCGAGATTACACCCATCTTCAGACATCACAAACTTCAACTCATTCCTAACGAACCAGGTGTACAGCATTGGCAACTCTAAAAAAGTGTCCAGTAACATGTAACTGTGTCATAAGCAGTCTTGAACAGTATACGTCCTACTTCAAGACTGTTTGTGTCGCAGTTATAGTCATATGTTACTAGACATCTTCTTTGAGTTATTAAAGTTGTTCGCCTGGTTGGTTAGGAAGGAATTAAGTTTGTGATATCTGAAGATGGGTGTAATCCCGAAACGCATAACAAGTTCTAATAAAAGAGTCAATTAAACATCTCATGACTTTATTGCGATTGTACAGCATTTGTTGCCAATTATTATCGTCAAGAATGGCAGCAAGTTCCACGACGGCGCCTGGATCAACAACATTCAGTGAGTTTAAGTTAGAGCGTGCCAAAATTTAACAGGACAAAGAGGATGCTCCACTGAACAGATTGCAGTAGGGAACCTGGGGTCGGAGAAGCCACCTTAACGACATAATACGAATAAAATCACATTAGTGTAGTTTCTTATTTACATTAGTTACAGTTAACTACAAATACCTCATCACCACAATGAAAGTACCATTTTTGTTGTGTCTTGCAAGCTGTGCTGGAACTGAAAGCCCTCAATCTGAATGCAAGCATGACATCGGCGAACAGGGTTCTGAGGCACCATGACAAATATCCCTGATGTGTTTCGAATCACATCACTAGCAGTCACAATTCTGGCAGCTAATTCCATCTTCGTATCCACTGGGGTTTCATACACAAGTGACTTTAGATATCTCCGTAGCAAATAACCAAGGGGATTTCGGCCAGGTGACCTCACACGCCATGGAATAGGACCTCCCCTTCCAATCCAGTGATCAGGAAATATAGCAGTGGGATAGTCGAGGACATCCACAACGAAGTGAGGTGGTGCACCATCGTGATGTATCCATGCCCTCGTCACGAACAGCCAATGGAACGTTTTCCAACAATTCAGGTAGAATTTTCACGAATCTCAAGTGAAGGTGGCCATTCAGACAGCCAGGTAGAAGATATGGCTCAATGAGGTAGGCGCCTACAATGCGGCCCGGGTATTCACATCAAAAGCGTTTTTTGTGTTGTGACTGTACTACAGCTTGCGGTTTTTTCTCATCCCAAACACGGCTATTCCTGTTGTTCGAAATACCATCACTATCAAATGCGGCCTTGTCAGTAAGGAGCACGATTTAGAGGAAATCTCATCGATCAATCCACTGATGGAGAAACCACTGGCACTACGCCACCCTTAGTGCAAAGTCAGTCACAAACACTACATGGACTAGTTGTGGTTGACATGGGTGTAGTTGTAGTTCGTGGAGTAACCGCCACACGCTAGTATGTACAGCACCCATTTCTCGTGCAATACGAGGAGTACATGTAGCGGGGTCCACTACAACACGTTCCAGCAACTCCTCTTCAAAAACTGGTGTGCAAGTGGTCTCAAGTTGTCCTCGTTATCTTATTTCCAATGAACTAGTCTCCCGCAATTGTCTACTGAGAGAAATAAACAGTCGTCGTGACGGATTGTTTGCAAATCGTTTCCTGTGCCTCCTTTCAGCAGCGAGAGCACTTCAACACGCTTCCCTGTGCACAATATGCTTGTCAGTGAGTTCTGCAAAACTGTACCGGTATTGCTCCATTGTACTGTACTGTACGTCTCTGAATGGCGCTGTGTAATGAGTGGGTCTGTCGTTGAGTCATATCACGTTCTGCCATGGGACAATGTAAATACGATGTCTGCATATTGACTTCCTAGTAATCAGGCTCGTCTTCCTTTTTCCCTACAGGATGTAAAGAATGCACATGTAAATAAACAGCACAGAACGTGTAAACTCTTACGCATGTTAGTTGTAAATAAGCTGGAAAAAAGTAATGCTAGGCAAAGCGGTAGACAAGTTTACTTCCATATCCACTTAATCTGGCTTCTCCGACACCAGGTTCTCTAACTTAAATTGTTCAGTGGAACATTTTCTATGTGCTGATACATTTCGAAGGCCCCCTCTTGCTGGCTGATATACACTTGACCCACCTATTATCGCGAAGTGCGCTCACGCACTGGATTCTTGCGTCACCAACTAAATTGCCTGCTTGAATCTTCAGTTGGGAAGTAAAGGCCACTGATGAATTACTCGATCAAACCGTACAAACCAGCGGCAGCTCAAAGAGTGACGTGCCTGCATGAAACCAAAAAGTAACGCTAAGGTCTGCTGAAATTCACATCTTGACAGAAGTTAAAAGTTGATCATTGCATAATATCTTTAAGAATGAGAATATCTGAAATGCGTTTCATAGACTGCCACGAAATATCAAACATTAAAATCGCTACTGTACGAAAACAGGTACCAGCCTAAACAGAGGGTCACCAACCATTAGAGTCAATTTAATACCACGTGGGGGAAGGAGGGGGGGGGGGCTGGGGGATGAGGGGTAGAGGATTTGAGAAACATTTGAGATCAAGAGCCAAAGTCGAAAATAAATACTTCTGATGATGCGATGTGTTTAATCAGGTACCCCCGTGAAGCAATTGTTTGCACCAGTAAACTGCTTTCGCGACTGTTATTCGAAGATTATTTGTTACACAATGCTGCAAGGTAGTACTGATTGTATGGTTTGGCAGGACCTAGTCCCCAGAAAACCAAACGAATCTATAGAGAAAATTTTGGAATGGCCTTCATCCTAAATGGAAGAAATTTATCACTTTGTATGTAAACTTGCAACTGCCTGGGTCAAAAAATGCTTCAAATCTCTCTGAGCACTATGTGACTTAACATCTGAGGTCATCAGTCCCCTAGACTTAGAACTACTTAAACGTTCCTAACCTAAGGATATCAACACATCCATGCCCGAGACAGGATTCCACCCTGCGACCGTAGCAGCAGCACAGTTCCAGACTGAAGCGCCTACAACCGCTCGGTCACAGCGGCCTGTCTTGCCTGGGTTGTTCAGCAGATTGTTAGCCATGGTATTTTGTAGATTAGAATATCAGGAGATTTTTTTGGACCTTATTAGAGAAGACTCTTCATTAAGCAAGAATCATTTTGCAGTAAAAAGCACAATAATACTGGTTTAGTAGCAAGTACACCAGTACCATAATACAAAAAGTGTGACAAAGGGGGGGGGGGTGAATTTGAACCTAGAATTCAGTTACGTAGTCGCATGAGTCTGTCACTCGTCAGTTTGAACACTTACTTTTAGCTTAAGGTTCTGCTGTGAGTGTAAGTTTTTATGATAATATATAAATCATAATATACTGATTTACGTTCAGTAGCTACTTCCAATTTTTTTTTTTTTTTGGTCATCAGTCTACTGACTGGTTTGATGCGGCCCGCCACGAATTCCTCCCCTGTGCTAACCTCTTCATCTCAGAGTAGCACTTGCAACCTACGTCCTCAATTATTTGCTTGACATATTCCAATCTCTGTCTTCCTCTACAGTTTTTGCCCTCTACAGCTCCCTCTAGTACCATGGAAGTCATTCCCTCATGTCTTAGCAGATGTCCTATCATCCTGTCCCTTCTCCTTATCAGTGTTTTCCACATATTCCTTTCCTCTCGGACTCTGCGTAGAACCTCATGATTCCTTACCTTATCAGTCCACCTAATTTTCAACATTCGTCTATAGCACCACATCTCAAATGCTTCTATTCTCTTCTGTTCCGGTTTTCCCACAGTCCATGTTTCACTACCATACAATGTTGTACGCCAGACGTACATCCTCAGAAATTTCTTCCTCAAATTAAGGCCGGTATTTGATATTAGTAGACTTCTCTTGGCCAGAAATGCCTTTTTTGCCATAGTGAGTCTGCTTTTGATGTAATCCTTGCTCCGTCCGTCACTGGTTATTTTACTGCCTAGGTAGCAGAATTCCTTAACTTCATTGACTTCGTGACCATCAATCCTGATGTTAAGTTTCTCGCTGTTCTCATTTCTACTACTTCTCATTACCTTCGTCTTTCTCCGATTTACTCTCAAACCATACTGTGTACTCATTAGACTGTTCATTCCGTTCAGCAGATCATTTAATTCTTCTTCACTTTCACTCAGAATAGCAATGTCATCAGCGAATCGTATCATTGATATCCTTTCACCTTGTATTTTAATTCCACTCCTGAACCTTTCGTTTATTTCCATCATTGCTTCAACGTTGTACAGATTGAAGAGTAGTGGCTAAAGTCTACAGCCTTGTCTTACACCCTTCTTAATACGAGCACTTCGTTCTTGATCGTCCACTCTTATTATTCCCTGTTGGTTGTTGTACATATTGTATATGACTCGTCTCTCCCTTTAGCTTACCCCTACTTTTTTCAGAATCTCGAACAGCTTGCACCATTTTATATTGTCGAACGCTTTTTCCAGGTCGACAGATCCTATGAACGTGTCTTGATTTTTTTTCAGCCTTGCTTCCATTATTAGCCGTAACGTCAGAATTGCCTCTCTCGTGCCTTTACCTTTCCTAAAGCCAAACTGATCGTCACCTAGCGCATTCTCAATTTTCTTTTCAATTCTTCTGTATATTATTCATGTAAGCAGCTTCGATTCACGAGCTGTTAAGCTGATTGTGCGATAATTCTCGCACTTGTCAGCTCTTGCGTCTTCGGAATTGTGTGGATAATGATTTTCAGAAAGTCAGATGGTATGTCGCCAGACTCATACATTCTACACACCAACGTGAATAGTCGTTTTGTTGCCACTTCCCCTAATGATTTTAGAAATTCTGATGGAATGTTATCTATCCCTTCTGCCTTATTTGACCGTAAGTCCTCCAAAGCTCTTTTAAATTCCAATTCTAATACTGGATCCCCTATTTCTTGTACATCGGCTCCTGTTTCTTCTTCTATCACATCAGACAAATCGTCACCCTCATAGAGGCTTTCAATGTATTCTTTCCACCTATCTGCTCTCTCCTCTGCATTTAACAGTGGAATTCCCGTTGCACTCTTAATGTTACCACCGTTGCTTTTAATGTCACCAAAGGTTGTTTTGACTTTCCTGTATGCTGAGTCTGTCCTTCCAAAAATCATATCTTTTTCGATGTCTTCACATCTTTCATGCAGCCATTTCGTCTTAGCTTCCCTGCACTTTTTATTTATTTCATTCCTCAGCGACTTGTATTTCTGTATTCCTGATTTTCCCGTAACATGTTTGTACTTCCTCATTTCATCAATCAACTGAAGTATTTCTTCTGTTACTCATGGTTTCTTCGAGCTACCTTCTTTGTACCTTTGTTTTCCTTCCCAACTTCTGTGATGGCCCTTTTTAGAGATGTACATTCCTCTTCAACTGTGCTGCCTACTGCGCTATTCCTTATTGCTGTATCTATAGCGTTATAGAACTTCAAACGAGTCTCGACATTCCTTAGAACTTCCGTATCCAACTTCTTTGCGTGTTGATTCTTCCTGATTATTGTCTTGAACTTCAGCCTACTCTTCATCACTACTATATTGTGATCTGAGTCCATATCTGCTCCTGGGCACGCCTTACAATCCAGTATCTGATTTCGGAATCTGTCTCACCATGATGTAATCTAATTGAAATCTTCCCGTATCTCCCGGCCTTTTCCAAGTATAACTCCTCCTCTTGTGATTCTTGAACAGGGTATTTGCTATTACTAGCTGAAACTTGTTACAGAACTCAATTAGTCTTTCTCCTCTTTCATTCCTTGTCCCAAGCCCATATTCTCCTGTAACGTTTTCTTCTGCCCCTTCCCCTGCAACTGCATTCCAGTCGCCCATGACTATTAGATTTTCGTCCCCCTTTACATACTGCATTACCCTTTCAATGTCCTCATACACTTTCTCTATCTGTTCATCTTCAGCTTGCGACGTCGGCATGTATACCTGAACTATCGTTGTCGGTGTTGACCTGTTGTCGATTCTGATTAGAACAACCCGGTCACTGAACTGTTCACAGTAACACACCCTCTGCCCTACCTTCCTATTCATAACGAATCCTACACTTGTTATACCATTTTCTGCTGCTGTTGATATTAACCGATACTCATCTGACCAGGAATCCTTGTCTTCCTTCCACTTCACTTCACTGACCCCTACTATATCTAGATTGAGCCTTTGCATTTCCATTTTCAGATTTTCTGGTTTCCCTACCACATTCAAGCTTCTGACATTCCACGCCCCGACTCGAAGAACATTATCCTTTGGTTGATTATTCAATCTTTTTCTCATGGTAACCTCCCCCTTGACAGTCCCCTCCCGGAGATCCGAATGGGGGACTATTACGGAATCTTTTGCCAATGGAGAGATCATCATGACACTTCTTAAACTACAGGCCACATGTCCTGCGGATACACGTTACGTGTCTTTAATGCAGTGGTTTCCATTGCCTTCTGCACCCTCATGTCGTTGATCATTGTTGATTCTTCCGCCTTTAGGGGCAATTTCCCACCCCTAGAAGAAGAGAGTGCCCTGAACCTTTATCCGCTCCTCTGCCCGCTTTGACAAGGCCGTTGGCAGAATGAGGCTGACTTCTTATGCCGGAAGTTTTCGGCCCCCAATGCTGATTATTTATCAAAATTTAGGCAGTGACGGGGATCGAACCAGGGACTGAAGACGTTTTGATTATGAATCATAGACGCTACCCCTAGACCACGGATACACCCGCTCTACTTGCACTACTGGCCATTACAGTTGCTACACCAAGAAGAAATGCAGATGATAAATGGGTCTTCATCCACGCAGTTTGGGTGCATAGATCCTGAGAAATCAGTACCCAGAACAACCACCTCTGGCCGTAATAACGGCCTTGATACGCCTGGGCATTGAGTCAAACAGAGCTTGGATGGCGTGTACAGTCACAGCTGCCCATGCAGCTTAAACGCGATACCACAGTTCATCAAGAGTAGTGACTGGCGTATTTTGATGAGCCAGTTGCTCGGCCACCATTGACCACACGTTTTCAAATGGTGAGAGATCTGGAGAATGTGCTGGCTAGGGCAGCAGTAGAACATTTTCTGTATCCATAAAGGCCCATACAGGACCTGCAACATGCGGTCGTGCATTATCCTGCTGAAATGTAAGGTTTCACAGTGATTGAGAGGGGTAGAGCCATGGGTCGTAACACATCTGAAATGTAACGTCCACTGTTCAATGTACCGTCAATGTGAACAAGAGGTGACCGAGACGTGTAACCAATGGCACCCCGTACCATCACGCCGGGTGATACGCTAGTATGGCGATGACGAATACACGCTTCCAATGTGCGTTCACCGTGATGTCGCCAAACACGGATCCGACCTTCATGAAGCTGTAAACAGAACCTGGATTCATCCGAAAAAATTACGTTTTGCCATTCGTGCACCCAGGTTCGTCGTTGAGTGCACCATCGCGGGCGCTCCTGTCTGTGATGCAGCTTCAAGGGTAACCGAAGGCATGGTCTCCGAGCTGATAGTCCATGCTGCAGACGTCGTCGAAGTGTTCGTGCAGATGGTTGTTGTCTTGCAAACGTCCCCATCTGTTGACTCAGAGATCGAGACGTGACAGCCATGCGGATAAGATGCCTGTCATCTCGACTGCTAGTGATACGAGGCCGTTGGGATCCAGCACAGCGTTCCGTATTACCCTCCTGAACCCACCAATTCCATATTCTGCTAACAGTCATTGGATCTTGACCAACGCGAGCAGCAATGTCGCGATACGATAAACCGCAATCGCGATAGGCTACAATCCTACCTTTATCAAAGTCGGAAACTTGATGGTACGCATTTCTCCTCCTTACACGAGGCATCAGAACAACGTTTCACCAGGCAACGCCGGTCAACTGCCGTTTGTGTATGAGAAATCTGTTGGAAACTTTCCTCATATCAGCACGTTGCCACCGGCATCAACCTTGTGTGGGAGCTCTGAAAAGGTAATCATTTGAATATCACAGCATCTTATTCCTGTCGGTTAAATCTCGCGTCTGTAGCACGTCATCTTGGTGGTGTAGCAATTTTAATGGCCAGTAGTGTACTTAAAATACCCTGTTTTGGTTCCTCTGTCGGCCGCACAACTCTGCATATTTCGGAACGGTCTGTAGATGAAGGATTTGTGGTGTGGTGTCGTGAACAGAGTCACAGTTTTTATCGCCGCTCTTCGATCAGTCTGGCTGTCACCGTTGCCATGTCTAATTCTCAGACTTCCGAAAAGCACCGTTGTGGCTCCTGTGTAGGAGACGAACGTCGATTACAGTGGTGTTGCTCAACATCCGAAAGTTGTGTGCAACACTACAGGCTCATGATACTCAATAATCAATTTCCATAAAACTGTTGCCCACACTACTCTTAAGACGTTACGTGCTATTCTCTTGTGTTCTAGCGACGTTTCAACACTTACGCTATAGTGTTTCTGCTTTTTTTTCTCTCTCTCATCAGTCTCCCGGTTTCCTGAAAATGATCTTTAACTCCTCCTCTGTGCCACTCTGTATGGAGCAAGAATTTAGGTGGAGTGATAAGCGTCTAGGCCACGAAAATATTTAACAAAAGGAAACAGTCTTTATATTAATCCTTGAGAATATTTAACATACCCAGCACAAGTCAATCAATGAACAAATAGAGCAACATCTCGTTATGATATTTAGCATTCCATAACAGCAAAAATACTTCACATCTAATTTTCAGTGATACAGATACGACCCACAGTGAACGGATTCTCAGATTGGCACCATGGACAGTTAAAGCACAATTAAAACAGACAGAAGATACATCTTAATATATGCAAAACATAAAATCTTAATGATAGCCAGAATCGACATCAAATAACCTAGGTAGTAGAATTCTAAGGATTTCTTTTGACATCTGAGCAACAAAGCTTTAAGCAATGAAACCTGCAAGTCTAGCTATGGATAGTAAAAAACAATCTTTAAAACCGGGAACCTCAAAGGAAGCTAAGCAACAAGTAAAACATAAGACATGTGATCTTACCTGAAATTAATGGACTGTTGAAGAATATTTAATTAACACTGACGTATTGTGAAAGTTCAACTTCATTAATTTAAGTAAGATAATCTTTACAGAAAACTCAATAACTCTGTTGCTGCACCACAACATATAAACGATTTATTGTGAGCAACTTTCGTAGATGTGATAGTGCACAACAGTTCGCAGTTAGGTAAACGAGAAATTTGATTCTATAACTTACAGTTGGTGTAAAGTTAGTGTTCAACAAGTCAGAAGCTAAGCAGATGGAAAATGTCCATCAGAAGCTGATAATTAAAATGGAAATAAAATATACAAACGGTCAAGGTGAATCCCCAGGACAATAAAGTGACCCACGCAAACAGTTCGATTTGAAGGGAATAGATCATGCATCGAACACATGCGCTGCTCACCTTTTGCAAACAGCGGCGTGACAAACGATGCGTCGAACTCTTTGGGTCAACAGGTTCAGCAACCGAACCCCTTCGCCACCATACTGCAGATTTTGGCAGGTCACATTTCATTTCATAAACAGCAAGTATGTTCGACGTCCAAAAAATGACTCAGCTCCACCAACACACCTCCTCGTCATGTAAGATACACAGACATCCTATAGCTGGGAGAGAGTGACGTTTGCAGACTCGGACATCAGTGATACCACGGCAGCGATACACTCCTTAAGGACCCAACGAGTAACCCCAAACATAAACATTGACTGATGCCATCATTCAGGGAACAAAACTCTATTGGTTTCCCGGACCGATTCGTGAGCGCCTCAGCTTATCGCTAGAAGAAACCTCCCCAAAACCCGCGGTGTCGCCACGAGAGCAGCCGCTGACAACTCAAGGTGCATTAAAGCACACCTAGAATCAAGTCCAGCTATCACACTCGAAATGAGCCAGTATCAAATTTTCTCACCAATCACTTCATCTCAGATTAGTACTCAACCCAAAGTAATCAATTATTTGTTCGATGTACTCTAATCTCTGCCTCCCCCTACAGTTTTTACCAACTGCAGCTCCCTCTAGTACCTTAACGTCCTAAATCATGTCCTACCATCCCGTTCCTTCTCCCTGTCAATGTTTTCCACGCGTATCTCTTCTCGCCGGTTCTGCGGAGAAGCTCTTGATTTAATACAGGGGAAGACAAGGACAGGAACGCATTCAAATAATGTTTGTGTAGGGTTCAAATGCTTCTCTGTGATGAGATATTGGCGAAGAGAGGGACTAGAGATGCGTTGCTTCAAAGCAATCAGAGGACTAATGGCGTTATCAGCTGCATCAACATTAAATGCCTGGAATGGCCAGGTGATATACTGAAAACTAATGACAGATTAACCAAGAAAACGTTCAATGCAGTGCCTGAAGGTATCAGGAGGGTTAAGAGGCGAAAACTAAGGTGGAAGAGGGTCTCAAATGTACAAAATTTGAAATGTCGAAATGATAATGGAAACAGGAAGTTCTGCGACCACGATGCCGTTATACAAACATTGGGTGTCCAGATTCTAATGGATAGTTGCTTTCCACGGACTGCCATCATCTGACCAAAGAATTATTACTACATATTATGTCAAGTAAAACAAGATCGTGTCGAATATAAGCGCCATATTGAATTTCTAATGCAGAGTTCGAGTTCGCCGGCTGCGATGGCCGTGCGGTTCTGGCGCTGCAGTCCGGAACCGCGGGGCTGCTACGGTCGCAGTTTCGAATCGTGCCTTGGGCATGGGTGTGTGTGCTGTCCTTAGGTTAGTTAGGTTTAAGTAGTTCTAAGTTCTCGGGGACTTATCACCTAAGATGTTGAGTCCCACAGTGCTCAGAGCCATTTGAACCATTTTTTTTTAGTTCGAGTTTGGTACAGAACATGAAAGCCTGGACTGATCCTTTACAGAAGGACGGGGCTCACAAAGGAGTGTTGTGCCGTGTTTGAAAGGTGGCAATGATGTTAAATTACATTCATATTAACAACTGTGACTGCTGCGATTAAACTGCCAGGACTGCCATGATATAACTGCACTGTAATGTCTCTCGCTATATGATAATCTATGTTCAACAGTAAATTCGTTCGTCTGAGATTTTAACTACAGAAGACACCGTAGGGGACAGATGCAGATCTGAGTTCTTCACAATAAAACCTCAGTTTGAAGGCACCAATATCTTACTTGGTCCCCTGTTCACAAGAGTACCTCCTCATGGTCACCTATGGTTAGTGGAGAATTTAGTTCTGAATAGCATTCACTACATATTCTGTAATCAACAAATTCGTCATTACAATGACATCTCAGAAGGGAGATCAGCATGCCTGCTTACAAGGAGGGTGAACACCACGAAAAAACCCCACCTAAACTGAAATGCGCAGGGAAAAGGCAGTCTTGCTTTGCAACAATAAAAGTTGTTTGTCTCAGCTCACGAAGTTTGTAATACCCTGCCCCTCCCCGACGTTGAATGTCATTTTATTTATTTTTGTGATTCATCAAACTTCGACTGGTTTGAGCGGCCCGCCACGAAATCGTCTCTTGTGCTAACATCTTCTTCGCCGATTCTGAGTAAATCCTCATAATTCCTTAGCTTATCATCTACATCTACATCTACATCTACATGAGTACTCTGCAATTCACATTTAAGTGCTTGGCAGAGGGTTCATCGAACCACAATCATACTATCTATCTACTATTACACTCCCGAAGAGCGAGCGGGAAAAACGAACACCTAAACCTTTCTGTTCGAGCTCTGATTTCTCTTATTTTATTTTGATGATCATTCCTACCTACGTAGGTTGGGCTCAACAAAATATTTTCGCATTCGGAAGAGAAAGTTGGTGACTGAAATTTCGTAAAAAGGTCTCGCCGCGGCGAAAAACGTCTATGCTGTAATGACTTCCATCCCAACTCGTGTATCATATCTGCCACACTCTCTCCCCTATAACGTGATAATACAAAACAAGCTGCCCTTTTTTGCACCCTTTCGATGTCCTCCGTCAATCCCACCTGGTAAGGATCCCACACCGCGCAGCAATATTCTAACAGAGGACGAAAAGTGTAGTGTAAGCTGTCTCTTTAGTGGACTTGTTGCATCTTCTAAGTGTCCTGCCAATGAAACGCAACCTTCGGCTCGCCTTCCCGACAATATTGTCTATGTGGTCCTTCCAACTGAAGTTGTTCGTAATTTTAACACCCAGGTACTTAGTTGAATTGACAGCCTTGAGAATTGTACTATTTATCGAGTAATCGAATTCCAACGGATTTCTGTTGGAACTTATGTGGATCACCTCACACTTTTCGTTATTTAGCGTCAACTGCCACCTGACACACTATACAGCAATCTTTTCTAAATCGCTTTGCAACTGATACTGGTCTTCGGATGACCTTACTAGACGGTAAATTACAGCATCATCTCCGAACAATCTAAGAGAACTGCTCAGATTGTCACCCAGGTCATTTACATAGATCAGGAACAGCAGAGGTCCCAGGAGGCTTCCCTGGGGAACACCTGATATCACTTCAGTTTTACTCGAAGATTTGCCGTCTATTACTACGAACTGCGACCTTCCTGACAGGAAATCACGAATCCAGTCGCACAACTGAGACGCTACCCCATAGGTCCGCAGCTTGATTAGAATTCGCTTGTGAGGAACGGTGTCAAAAGCTTTCCGGAAATCTAGAAATACGGAATCAACTTGCGATCCCCTGTCGATAGCGGCCATTACTTCGTGCGAATAAAGAGCTAGCTGCGTTGCACAAGAGCTATGTTTTCTGAAGCCATGCTGATTACGTGTCAATAGATCGTTCCCTTCGGAGTGATTCATAATGTTTGAAAACAGTATATACTCCAAAACCCTACTGCAAACCGACGTCAATGGTATAGGTCTGTAGTTAAATGGATTACTCCTACCACCCTTCTTGAATACTGGTGCTACCTGAGCAATTTTCCAATCTGTAGGTACAGATCTATCGGTGAGCGAGCGGTTGTATATGAGTGCTAAGTAGGGAGCTATAGTATCAGCGTCTAACTAATTTTCAATATTATTCTGTAGCGCCACATGCCGAATACGTCTATCTCGTTTTCTAACAGTTCATGATTCACTACTATGAAATGATATGCTGCAAACGTACATTTCCAGAAATTTGTTCCTCAAATGCCTACATTTGACACTCATAGATTTCTTTTGGCTAGGAATCCTATCTTTTCCAGCACTAGTCGGCTTCTTATATCCTTTTGCTTCGCCCAACAAGATATATTTTGCTTCCAAGGTGGCAGAATTCCTTAGCTTCGTCTAATTTGTGAATATTTTCATTTCTGCTTCTTTTCATTACTTACGTCTTTCTTCGGCGTACTCTCAATCCCTAATCTGTAGTCATTAGGGAGTTTACTTAATTCAACAGATGTTGTAATTTTTCCTTAGCTTCGCTGAGGAAAGCAATGTCATCAGAGAAACTTATCACTGATACTCTCTCGACCTGAATTTTAATCCTGCTCTTTAACCTTTCTATCGTTTCCGTCATTGCTTCTTCGGTGTATAGACTGAACAGTATGGGCAAAAGACTGCATCCCCTTTTTATTTCAGACACTTCGTTCCTGGTCTTCCGATCGTATTATTCCCTCTTGGTGCAACAACTCCTGGAAATGGAAAAAAGAACACATTGACACCGGTGTGTCAGACCCACCATACTTGCTCCGGACACTGCGAGAAGGCTTACAAGCAATGATCACACGCACGGCACAGCGGACACACCAGGAACCGCGGTGTTGGCCGTCGAATGGCGCTAGCTGCGCAGCATTTGTGCACCGCCGCCGTCAGTGTCAGCCAGTTTGCCGTGGCGTACGGAGCTCCATCGCAGTCTTTAACACTGGTAGCATGCCGCGACAGCGTGGACGTGAACCGTATGTGCAGTTGACGGACTTTGAGCGAGGGCGTATAGTGGGCATGCGGGAGGCCGGGTGGACGTACCGCCGGATTGCTCAACACGTGGGGCGTGAGGTCTCCACAGTACATCGATGTTGTCGCCAGTGGTCGGCGGAAGGTGCACGTGCCCGTCGACCTGGGACCGGACCGCAGCGACGCACGGATGCACGCCAAGACCGTAGGATCCTACGCAGTGCCGTAGGGGAGCGCACCGCCACTTCCCAGCAAATTAGGGACACTGTTGCTCCTGGGGTAGCGGCGAGGACCATTTGCAACCGTCTCCATGAAGCTGGGCTACGGTCCCGCACACCGTTAGGCCGTCTTCCGCTCACGCCCCAACATCGTGCAGCCCGCCTCCAGTGGTGTCGCGACAGGCGTGAATGGAGGGACGAATGGAGACGTGTCGTCTTCAGCGATGAGAGTCGCTTCTGCCTTGGTGCCAATGATGGTTGTATGCGTGTTTGGCGCCGTGCAGGTGAGCGCCACAATCAGGACTGCATAAGACCGAGGCACACAGGGCCAACACCCGGCATCATGGTGTGGGGAGCGATTTCCTACACTGGCCGTACACCTCTGGTGATCGTCGAGGGGACACTGAATAGTGCACGGTACATCCAAACCGTCATCGAACCCATCGTTCTACCATTCCTAGACCGGCAAGGGAACTTGCTGTTCCAACACGACAATGCACGTCCGAATGTATCCCGTGCCACCCAACGTGCTCTAGAAGGTGTAAGTCAACTACCCTGGCCAGCAAGATCTCCGGATCTGTCCCCCATTGAGCACGATTGGTACTGGATGAAGCGTCGTCTCACGCGTCTGCACGTCCAGCACGAACGCTGGTCCAACTGAGGCGCCAGGTTGAAATGGCATGGCAAGCCGTTCCACAGGACTACATCCAGCATCTCTACGATCGTCTCCATGGGAGAATAGCAGCCTGCATTGCTGCGAAAGGTGGATATACACTATACTAGTGCCGACATTGTGCATGCTCTGTTGCCTGTGTCTATGTGCCTGTGGTTCTGCCAGTGTGATCATGTGATGTATCTGACCCCAGGAATGTGTCAATAAAGTTTCCCCTTCCTGGGACAATGAATTCACGGTGTTCTTATTTCAATTTCCAGGAGTGTATATTGCCCGTCTCTTCCTGTAGATTACCCTATTTTTCTTAGAATTTCAATCGCCTTACATGTTTTTACATTACCGAACGCTATATCGAGGTTGACAGTTACTACTGATGTGTCTTGATTTTTCTTCTCTCTTCCTCCCACTGTCAAGCGCTATATCAGGGCTACCACCAAATCGGATCTCTGACATTATTCCGAAATTCTGGTGGTATGTCGGCAGTTTCAGACACTGAGCAGCCAAACAAACGTACACCTGCCCTCTTGAGCACGCAGAAGTGCCGCAACACGTAGCGGCAAGGAGTCGACGAGTGTCTGAAGTAGTTCTGAGGGAACTGACACCATGAATTGTGCAGGGCTCTCCATATGCCTGTAAGGTTACGAGGGGGCGGAGATCCCTTCCGAGCAACACGTCGCAAGGCATCCCAGATGTGCTCAATAACGCTCGTGTGTGTGGAGTCTGTAGCAATTGTGGACGTGTGGGGTGTCTCATTGCCCTGCTGGAATTTCCCAAGTCCGTCGAAATGCACAATGAACATTAATGTATGCAGGTGGTCAGACTGGATGCTTATGTACGTGCACCTGTCAGAGTCGTATCAATACGTATACGTGGTCCCATATTACTGCTACTCAACACGTGGCAAACAATTACAGAGCGTACACCACCTTGGACAGTCCCCTGCTGACGTGCAGAGTCCATGGATTCGTGAGGTTGTCCCCATATCCAAACACGTCCATCCGCTCGATACAATTTGAAACGAGACTCGTCCGACCAGGCTACATGTTCCCACAAATCAACAGTCCAAGGCCGGTGTTGACAGGCCCAGGCGATATATAAAGCTTTGAGTTGTGCAGTCGTCAAGAGTAAACGAGTGGGTCTTCGGCTCCCAAAGCCCACATCGATGATGTTTCGCTGAATGGTTCGCACACCGACATTTCTTGAGGGCCCATCACTGAAATATGCAACAATGTGCGGAAGGGTTGCACATCTATCGCGTTGAACTATTCTCTTCTGTCATCTTTGGTTCCATTCTTGCATAACCTTTTTCAGGCCCCAGCGGTGTCAGAGATTTGATGTTTTACGGGATTGATGATATTCACGGTACACTCATGAAATGGTCGTACGGGAAAATCCCCACCCTATGGCTACCTCGGAGATGCCGTGTTGCATCACTCGTGTACTGATTGTAGCACTACGTTCAAACTCATTTAAATGTTGATAACCTGCCACTGTAGCAACAGTAACCAATGTAACAACTGCGCCACACAGTCGTTGTCTTCTTTTATAGGTGTTGGCGACTGCAGAGCCGTAGTGTGCCTGTTTCCATATATCTGTATTTGAATAAGCATGACTCAACCAATTTCTTTGGCGCTTCAATGTAGATTATACATACAAGCTTGGATAATCGTTTGGTTTCCGATTCCCACAAATGACTTTGTAAATTCCGATGGAAAGCTATTTTTCCTTTATGGTTGCTTCAAATGGCTCTGAGCACTATGCGACTTAACTTCTGAGGTCATCAGTCACCTAGAACTTACAACTAATTAAACCTAACTAACCTAAGGACATCACACACATCCATGCCCGAGGCACGATTCGAACCTGCGACCATAGCGGTCGTTCGTCTACAGACTGCAGCGCCTAGAACCGCACGGCCTGTTTCCTTTATGTCTTATTTACTCTCAAGTAGTCAAAAGCTTTGACAAAATATGAAGGGCGGGTAAAGAGGAAACCATAAAAATCTAATAGCAGCTAATAGCAGTATACGCCCAGAAAGTATCACAGGAATGGTCAACACAATTCATTTCGATTTCCAAAGAGGAAATGATAAGTTTGTATGAAACTGTTATTGTACATCGCGGTCGGGAACACTTATCGTTGACTATCTAGTGGTACAGGTGGCCCGTGTTTGTCGAGTTTGCTAGGGGGGAACTTACTGCAGCCAAAGAAGCAAGCTCTTCTGCGAGAGAGGTCGGGGAAGATGGTTTAATGGAGTGGTAATATTTCCCGCTCTGGAGTCGGGATTGGGGTCGCCTGTGCAGCGGGCCGACACAAAACAACCGGCACGAGCGTGGGAGGCGCATTACAGTGGAAGCGGCAGCAGACAGCAGCGGGGCTGTGACGTGGGCGGAAGGCGGCTAATGGTCTCCCAGTGGGCACGCTGGAGCGACAGCGGGGCCGGGCCGCGCCGGGCCGCGCCGGAAGGATAATTGTGTTTACATCCGTAACGAGGTTTTGATCCTGACCATCAATCACTGCGACAGAGCTCTTCGGACGCGCCGCCGGCTCGTGTAGCGCGGCTGATGGGAAGTGAAGTAGCTCTCCGTACTCTACCAGGGCGACGTGTACCACCGTCCCGAAAAAAATCCGAAGCACAGGTGGCAGCGAGGCTATGTCCGACGCAGAGTAGGTTTTCTATTTCTGATAGATTAAACAAATGTTCCGGTCGAGTCAGGTAATCCAAATGTCATGCTCATAGTGGTGGTTTGTGTTAGGGATATAAGTATACCTATTTCTACACTCCTGGAAATTGAAATAGGAACACCGTGAATTCATTGTCCCAGGAAGGGCAAACTTTATTGACACATTCCTGGGGTCAAATACATCACATGATCACACTGACAGAACCACAGGCACATAGACACAGGCAACAGAGCATGCACAATTTCGGCACTAGTACAGTGAATATCCAACTTTCGCAGCAATGCAGGCTGCTTTTCTCCCTTGGAGACGATCGTAGAGATGCTGGATGTAGTCCTGTGGAACGGCGTGCCATGCCATTTCAACCTGGTGCCTCAGTTGGACCAGCGTTCGTGCTGGACGTGCAGACCGCGTGAGACGACGCTCCATCAGTCCCAAACATGCTAAATGGGGTACAGATCCGGAGATCTTGCTGGCCAGGGTAGTTGACTTACACCTTCTAGAGCACGTTGGGTGGCACGGGATACATGCGGATGTGCATTGTCCTGTTGGAACAGCAAGTTCCCTTGCCGGTCTAGGAATGGTAGAACGATGGGTTCGATGACGGTTTGGATGTACCGTGCACTATTCAGTGTCCCCTCGACGATCGCCAGAGGTGTACGGCCAGTGTAGGAGATGCTCCCCACACCATAATGCCGGGTGTTGGCCCTGTGTGCCTCGGTCGTATGCTGTCCTGATTGTGGCGCTCACCTGCACGGCGCCAAACACGCATACGACCATCATTGGCACCAAGGCAGAAGCGACTCTCATCGCTGAAGACGACACGTCTCCATTCGTCCCTCCATTCACGCCTGTCGCGACACCACTGGAGGCGGGCTGCACGATGTTGGGGCGTGAGCGGAAGACGGCCTAACGGTGTGCGGGACCGTTGCCCAGCTTCATGGAGACGGTTGCGAATGGTCCTCGCCGATATCCCATGAGCAACAGCGTCCCTAATTTGCTGGGAAGTGGCGGTGCGGCCCCCTACGGCACTACGTAGGATCCTACGGTCTTGGCGTGCATCCGTGCGTCGCTGCGGTCCGGTCCCAGGTCGACGGGCACGTGCACCTTCCGCCGACCACTGGCGACAACATCGATGTACTGTGGAGACCTCACGCCCCACGTGTTGAGCAATTCGGCGGTACGTCCACCCGCCCTCCCGCATGCCCACTATACGCCCTCGCTCAAAGTCCGTCAACTGCACATACGGTTCACGTCCACGCTGTCGCGGCATGCTACCAGTGTTAAAGACTACGATGGAGCTCCGTATGCCACGGCAAACTGGCTGACACTGACGGCGGCGGTGCACAAATGCTGCGCAGCTAGCGCCATTCGACGGCCAACACCGCGGTTCCTGGTGTGTCTGCTGTGCCGTGCGTGTGATCATTGCTTGTACAGCCCTCTCGCAGTGTCCGGAGCAAGTATGGTGGGTCTGACACACCGGTGTCAATGTGTTCTTTTTCCATTTCCAGTATTGTATTAATGAGTGTGGACAACCATACCTACTTCATTTGCTGACCTGTCATTATAGCTATTACGAGCAGCATGTTTTTAGGTTGCTTAGTACTGCGAAGTACACGTGGCACAAACAAGCCGTCAGTGTTTGTTTTCTCCTTGAGTGTCAGGTTCAGGTACTGAAGTGTGGACACATGGATGTCAAATGGACAGTCTATACTGACAGGTGAAGTCCACTTACGACTGTGCAGAAGACATCAGATAGCAAAGATGTGGTGTGTTTACACGAAAATGGTTAGATGGAGAGAGAGAAAAAAAAGACAAGTAACACAATGAAGTTGGTACATATTAAGGTACCAGTTATCGTAGTATTTGTACCTACACCACTAACATCCTGTGTATGGACAGTCGTGATGTTGTTTCCGATGTCGATCAGGGGACTCGTATCATACTGTATTACATGCTCAGAGTGATGCTGCAAATATGAGGGTACCAGATGAGCTTATTAGCAGCATTTTATGAATTCGACATAAACGTGTAAACATTACGCACTCTTGCTGAACCCACTCTTTTCTGTTATTTTACTGCCCTCCTTTTTTCAAGTTTGGCATTTCGTAACTATTTCTCTTATTCGCCTTACCTAAGGTTTCCTTCTTCAATTTCTTTGACAGAAATGGAAAATGCCATCCCATGAGGCGCTATATCAATACTTATCAACTTATGTGAAGATGATCATCGCGTTATGGGTATTATATGATTAAAATTGCATTGCACTCAGAACTGACGTCCAGCACCAACATCAATACGAGGTGTGACCCCCGTGGGTACGAATACTCTCTTCATTGTCGCATTCAAGCAAACAGCGTCCAAACCTGATCTGAGGAATTCGTTGCCAGGCCTGTGTGATATCAATGGACGCCCCAGAATACAACTTAACGGCCGGGAAGAAGGTAGAGTTTACGGAAAGCCATTGGTCGCTTCACAGATAAATATAAAACATCAATGGCGTAAGAGCCAATAACAACTGTTTGAGACTGATTTCAGGGTGACAAACCAGAAAGACTAAACATACAACAAAGTAGCCCTGACAGAACAGGAAGTTCAAGGCAAGTTAACACAAGTTACATAAGGCGGTTTAAATACCCCTTGAAGCGGAAGCATTTATTTTTTTAGTATACAATTTCAGCATCAGTAAAAATACAGCTCGAGAGCCCTTTCGGCACTCGCAAAATTTCAACCAGGCGACTGTGAATTCTCTAAAATTATAGAAATAGCATTACCATGATAATTTGAGAAGCAATCGATACATATCAAACTTCAACAAAGAAGGTGGATTAAGGGTTGATGTGGGGGCAGGAGACCAAACTGCGAGGTCATCGGTCTCATCGGATTAGGGAAGGACGGGGAAGGAAGTCGGCCGTGTCTTTTCATAGGAATCATCCCGGTATTTGCCTAAGTGGTTTAGAGAAATCAAGGAAAACTTAAATCACGATGGGCGCACGAGAGATTGAACCGTCCTGCCTATGAAATAACAAAATTTTTAAGTTCTGAGTTCAGTATTACGATTAAATACGAGATGTGCTTCCGATGGGTACGAATACTCTCTTCATTGTCGCATTCAGGCAAACTGTGTCCAAACCTCATCTTGAGGAATTTCATTCCAGGCCTGTGAAATCCCAACATTTAAAAGTTCAGAGTTCAGCATTACGATTAAAATAATTTGAAAGGTATTCTGGCGATGGAAATTTAGTACTTCACCAGTCTGGTGAGTGTCTCTGCCATAAGCAGTTTTTCAAACAGGAAATCAACAATATTTTAAAATTTATACTCCCAGGATTACGATAATAGATTTGGAGTGCCTCTCGGGCACTAAAAATTTTGAAACAAAAAGGTAACAATGATTAAAAAATTTTACAGCTTCAGCGATCCAAAACCAAAGGATTGAAACACATTCAAAGCAAAGCAAATTTTAAGGAAGCAATAACAAAACAAATTTGATTTAAACTTAATCTTAAGAACTTAAATTTTAGAGACATACCATAGCAAGCGAGATGGTAGCGCCACTGAGGCAGTGGCTACCGCAAGACAAGAGGTGGAATACCATTCGCCACACACGTACACAGCCGACGTGGACTGCCCATGCTCGGGGAATAGGCGGGTAGTGAAAAACACGCGGGGGCCAATGGCTCCACCGCTTCGAACAACTCGCGAAGCCGAGGGCAAACAAACTGGTATATAATAAATCATGCAGGACCGAGCATCAATTATAAGTCATATCTCAAGGTCCGACACACAACTGAAAATGCAAACACCACCACAGACACCGGCCACAATCTGAGTGTTACAGTGATTGCTAAACTAAAAGAAAGGTGATTAAACGGTTAATCGTTTAACAGTAATGACCAAATATAACAATTAATCTCACTAAGCAGTTAACTGTTAACAAGCCCCTCAAAAAACACATCCACTTGATCAAACTTAACAAGTAGCAGAATCATTCTTGAGTGCTAATACCTAAGCACAGGATCACAGCGGGCCGCGGTGGCCGTGCGGTTCTGGCGCTGCAGTCCGGAACCGCGGGACTGCTACGGTCGCAGGTTCGAATTCTGCCTCGGGCATGGATGTTTGTGATGTCCTTAGGTTAGTTAGGTTTAAGTAGTTCTAAGTTCTAGGGGACTTATGACCTAAGATGTTGAGTCCCATAGTGCTCAGAGCCATTTGAACCACAGGATCACATAGTAGCAAAATATACTACAGTGAACAATAAATTCCTTCCTTTAAGAGAAGTACCGGATCGCACCAAGACCTTGAAACATGAGTACAGAAAACGAGCCAACACTCATTGGGCTGTTAGCGTTTGCTTATTGGGGTCGAGCCGGATGTTACAATTGATACACAAGCGAAAACGTGTCACATTAAAAGTCATGCTCGATATTCGATGTCAGTGTGACGCCCTGGAACATACTACAACCATATTAATTTCACACCCAAGCAATTATGACAAAGTTCACCTAAATGTTAAACAAAATGCAATAAAAAGGTATACGCATATTAAATATAATCAAATATATCATCCATAGAGAGAGTTCACACAGAGAGGGGGGAGAGTTTAATAGCATGAGTAAGTCGAACAGCGGGAAAAAGAGCCAAACGGGATCAAGTCCAGCATCGGAGCCCACGTTCCGAAATCCATAGACAGAAGTACCTTACCCAAAAATAACGTAGGGTGGGCAGTTACCAGAGAAAATCAACGTGATCACAACACCCACGTCAGCAGACGGCTACTAGAGAACCCTGGTAATGTGAATCAGGCGCACCAGCTTAGATCCCAGCACTCCACAGCAACACGACTCTGTGCACGTAGCCGCCCACTTGGGCGATCAACCGCCGATCAGATCCCGTAATGGCACGCTGACTGTTCGTTACACCTTCGTCTGTCTCACTGCCCACCGTCCGTCAACAAGCTGCCTCCAACTCCCTCTAACCAAAGAGCCAATTACAAGAAGACCGAAGCGCCACCCAGTGAAGAGACATGAAAATGAATTGCGCCAGTAAGCAAATATATAACAACTTGGGAAACGGGCTGACACGGCTCAGCCTGAAATACATTCTGTAGCAGTTCAAATGCAATCTGCAGGAACCTACCATTTGGTAGCCTGGTCGTGTAGGGCATGACAACAGGGTTTAGAGCCTCGTCATTGGCCTGTGAGCAATCACCACCCCTTCTACATCAATCAAATCAGTCTCTTTGTTATGTTCAATAGCTTCCCTCTTCATGATTCCAGGAGTTATTGTGGACTCGCTACTTCTTGTCACTAGATGGTCTGCGGACATCATGGCATCGAGCTGACACTCACAACTAGAAGCGAGGCTTATCGCTGACACCCACAGACAGAAGCGAGACTTATCGCTGAACATCACAGAATGCAGTTCAGTATTCCAGATGACTCGCTCCATATCTGCTGTCTGTAGTATGGCAGTTCGAGACCTCAGTTCACAGTCCACTGATCTGTTCCTGATGGTTCGTGATGATACTCTGCCTGTAACCTCTGGACGGATTCCAGCTTCTCTCATGAGTCCATTCGCCAGAGCCACAATCCTATGATGTTTTCGTGGTGGAGTATCGTTACTTCTGGAAAACCATTTGCCTTCTCTTCTTGGGATTCTGATGTCCAGAGTCCACCTTGTCGGCCCACTTCCTTGCTGTTTTGGAAAAATTTGGAAATTTGTTGTAAGGTCTTATGGGACCAAACTACTTAGATCATCGGTCCCTAAGCCTACACACTACTTAATCTAACTTAAACTAAGTTTTCTACGAACAACACACACACACCCATGCCCTAGGGAGGTCGCGAACGTCCTTCGTGGGGAGGGGGGGAGGGGAGCTTACCGGACCGTGACAAGGCGCTTCAAACCGCGCTGCTCGGGCTATCCCATGCGGTACTAGCGGAAATGGGAATGGTGATGGTTTTGAATCTTTAGCAGCAATGGGAGTGGTGTACATAACTGAAACGAATCTTCAAATTATGTTGTCAGTATATGTTGGAAATACTGATAGGTGTTAAGTACTGTTTGGAGATGTCACCACATGAACAAAATATGAAATACTTTATTCGTTCATTTGGCTGTAAAACTGATGTGAAAATCCAATGATCTTTTTGTATATACGTTGGCAGTCGGCAAGTACTATGGGGACGACCGATGTTAGGTATGCACTGTAATACACATTTAGATGTGGAATTTCCGTAACATGACTGAACGTTCAACTTGCTGTGGTTGGCTACCGGCCAGTATAGGGACTGACGCTGCAGACCCTCTCGGGCCGCTTTTCACTGCCAGTGTACGCCACACGTCGAAGCATTCGTATTTACGGAAACGTGCTGAGGCAGCTTTCTGGGGGACACTCGGCTACATATTACGACCACTAAATGGCAACGGACTACGCTGGACAAGACAGTTCAGCTTTTCGTTTTGATACATCTTGTATTAGTATGGTACTGACCTCTGTTGTCGACAGTCATAAATGTTTACCGCAACGGCGCACGTAAACTGCCAGAAAAAAATACACTCCTGGAAATGGAAAAAAGAACACATTGACACCGGTGTGTCAGACCCACCATACTTGCTCCGGACACTGCGAGAGGGCTGTACAAGCAATGATCACACGCACGGCACAGCGGACACACCAGGAACCGCGGTGTTGGCCGTCGAATGGCGCTAGCTGCGCAGCATTTGTGCACCGCCGCCGTCAGTGTCAGCCAGTTTGCCGTGGCATACGGAGCTCCATCGCAGTCTTTAACACTGGTAGCATGCCGCGACAGCGTGGACGTGAACCGTATGTGCAGTTGACGGACTTTGAGCGAGGGCGTATAGTGGGCATGCGGGAGGCCAGGTGGACATACCGCCGAATTGCTCAACACGTGGGGCGTGAGGTCTCCACAGTACATCGATGTTGTCGCCAGTGGTCGGCGGAAGGTGCACGTGCCCGTCGACCTGGGACCGGACCACAGCGACGCACGGATGCACGCCAAGACCGTAGGATCCTACGCAGTGCCGTAGGGGACCGCACCGCCACTTCCCAGCAAATTAGGGACACTGTTGCTCCTGGGCTATAGGCCAGGACCATGCGCAACCGTCTCCATGAAGCCGGGCTACGGTCCCGCACACCGTTAGGCCGTATTCCGCTCACGCCCCAACATCGTGCAGCCCGCCTCCAGTGGTGTCGCGAAAGGCGTGAATGGAGGGACGAATGGAGACGTGTCGTCTTCAGCGATGAGAGTCGCTTCTGCCTTGGTGCCAATGATGGTCGTATGCGTGTTTGGCGCCGTGCAGGTGAGCGCCAAAATCAGGACTGCATAAGACCGAGGCACACAGGGCCAACACCCGGCATCATGGTGTGGGGAGCGATCTTCTACACTGGCCGTACACCTCTGGTGATCTTCGAGGGGACACTGAATAGTGCACGGTACATCCAAACCGTCATCGAACCCACCGTTCTACCATTCCTAGACCGGCAAGGGAACTTGCTGTTCCAACAGGACAATGCACGTCCGCATGTATCCCGTGCCACCCAACGTGCTCTAGAAGGTGTAAGTCAACTACCCTGGCCAGCAAGATCTCCGGATCTGTACCCCATTTAGCATGTTTGGGACTGATGGAGCGTCGTCTCACGCGGTCTGCACGTCCAGCACGAACGCTGGTCCAACTGAGGCGCCAGGTGGAAATGGCATGGCAAGCCGTTTCACAGGACGACATCCAGCATCTCTACGATCGTCTCCATGGGAGAATAGCAGCCTGCATTGCTGCGAAAGGTGGATATACACTATACTAGTGCCAACATTGTGCATGCTCTGTTGTCTGTGTCTATGTGCCTGTGGTTCTGTCAGTGTGATCATGTGATGTATCTGACCCCAGGAATGTGTCAATAAAGTTTCCCCTTCCTGGGACAATGAATTTACAGTGTTCTTATTTCAATTTCCAGGAGTGTATTACACTTGGAAAGACGAGGTGGATTTTGATCCGATAACGTCTTTTGGCACCTTGACAGATGTACTGAAAATGGTTTCAACTCTGTCCACCAACAGACAGCATAATGCCATAGCTACCAGCGCATCGTCTGTGTTTACATTGGAATATGAAATGGTAACAGTTAGGTGGCTCAGTGTGATGGAAAAGGGTGAAGCGAGTAGGTAACCATTCCACGGAGACACGTTTTGTTTGATACCATTCGACTTGTGTATGAAAGTTTTTCATTCTGAAATGTTGGTGCTCCATACTTGGTACATGCAAGTTCGCGTGTTAACAGCTCTGTGGCGGTTGGTTATGTTACTAACGGCAAATAGCTGTGTGAATCTCTAGAATGTACATACCAGATTGTTCAATTTCCGTACAGAATATGTGTGTGTGGCTTTTAGGTTATTCTGTTTCTCTTTCTTTCAGTCTTTAGTACGAGCGTGGTTGCTGTATTTAGATTTCTTATCCTTTCAACTCGAGTCATGCGGGCTGCAGCTGCAGTGATGTCACAGTAACATATTAACGTCAGGAATCGTAAACTTTTGCTTGCGATTTTCGAATCAGTAGTGTGAGTGTGGTTTTCTCCTGAACAGAAAGAACTGTCACCGGCGAACTGTGGCGCAACTCCAGGGCAACTTGGCTCTTAGCTAGCGTACCGGAGATCTGGGTGGTGGTGGATTGCTTGACCTATCTACATCTACATATCTACATATATAGCCAAGATAAGGTGGATAGATCACGTAACTAATGAGGAGGTATTGAATAGGATTGGGGAGAAGAGAAGTTTGTGGCACAACTTGACTAGAAGAAGGGATCGGTTGGTAGGACATGTTTTGAGGCATCAAGGGATCACAAATTTAGCATTGGAGGGCAGTGTGGAGGGTAAAAATCGTAGAGGGAGACCGAGAGATGAGTACACTAAGCAGATTCAGAAGGATGTAGGTTGCAGTAGGTACTGGGAGATGAAGAAGCTTGCACAGGATAGAGTAGCATGGAGAGCTGCATCAAACCAGTCTCAGGACTGAAGACCACAACAACAACAACAAGCGGTGTGTGGAGGATGGCACAATTCGCGCCAAAGTTATTATGCCCTCCCCCCCCCCCCCCCCCCCCCCCCCCCCTCTGTTCCACTGGAGGATTGCGCGAGGGAAAAACGACTGAACACCTCAGTTTAGGTTCTAATTTCCCTTATTTTTGAACGGTGATCACTGCCCGATTTGAGAGTTGGTAGTAATAATATATGCTATACATTCTCGGCGAAAATTGAATTGGGGAATTTAGTGAGCAGCCCCTTCACTTTAGGGCGTCGTCTATCTGCAAGTGCGTCCCACTTCAAACTTTCTATGAGATTTGCAACACTCTCGCGATGGCTAACTAGACCAGTCACGAATCATGCCGCTCTTCTTTGGATCTTCTCAGTCTCTTTAATCACACATAACTGGTAAGGGTCCTATACAGACGAACAATAAGACTGCACGAACTAACGTATTCTAAGCAATTTTCTTTGTTGAACGACTGCATCGCTCCAGGATTATACCAATAAACCCCCATCTAGAGTTCGCCTTGCACGTTACTTGTGTAATCTGCTCATTACATTTGGGATCATTTCGAGTACTCACACACAGATACACGACGGATGTTACCGCTTCCAAATACTGGGCAATTCTTTTATACTCGTACATAAATGGGGATTTTCGCCTTGTTATACGCGTAGGTTACACTTACTAATATTGAGAGATAACTGCCAGTCATTTCACCACGCATTTATTTTCAGGAAATCCCCATTGATTTTTCACAACTTTCATGTGATACTACTTTCCTATAGATTACAGCATCATCGGCAAAGTCTAATGCCGCGGTGAGGACCATCGACCAGATCGTTTACGTAAATCGTAAAAAGCAGCAGATCTATTACACTGCCCTCGAGTATACCTGAAGTTCAGCTTGTATCTGTTGAAGTCACCCCATTCGCGACGACATACTGCTCTCTGTCTGTTAGAAAACTTTCTATCCAACCGCATATGTCATCGGATAGACCGTAAGCGCACACTTTTTGGAGGAAGCGACAGTGCGGAACTGAGTCGAAAGCCTTTCGAAAGTCGAAGAATCAACCTTAGAGTCGGTATCTATAGCCTGTTGTATATCATGCACAAAGAGGGCCCGCTGTGTCTCGCTTGACCACTGTTTCCTGAAACCGTGCTGGTTTCTGCAGATGTGCTTCTCAGAGATTAGGAAGGTCATTATGTCTGAACACAAAATATGTTACACGATTCTACAACGAATCGACATCAGTGAAATTGGCCGGTAATTATGTGCATCGGATTTTCTACCATTTTTTTAGAGTGCTATGACCTGGGGCTACTTCCAGTTCGATGGAACTTTCCGCTGTTCCAATGATCTCTGATAGATGATGGATAAGAATGATGCTATATTTGTAGCATAGTTAACATATAATCTTACTGTGATATCGACTGGGCCAGATGCGTTCTTGGCGTCTAAGGATCTTAACTGTTTTACAGTCCCAGATACACTAACTACAATGTCAGCCATCCTTTCGTTTGTTCGGTAATTGAAAGGGAGGATGGTGCTGCAGTCCTCTACCGTAAACGAGTTTTTGATAGCTACGTTCAGAATTTCGGTCTTCTGTTTATCATCAGCCGTTACATTACCCGTACTGTCAGAAAAAGAAGGTATTGAATTATACGTAGCGCTCATAGATTTTACGTACGACCAAACTTTTTGCTACGGTCGCAGGTTCGAATCCTGCCTCAGGCATGGATGCGTGTGATGTCCTTAGGTTAGTTAGGTTTAAGTAGTTCTAAGTTCTAGGGGACTAATGACCACAGCAGTTGAGTCCCATAGTGCTCAGAGCCATTTGAACTAAACTTTTGCGCCGTTGTTTATAGAATCTGCAGATAAATATTGCTTACAAATTCTGATGTTCATGGCGGCCGCGGTGGTCTCGTGACTCTAGTCCCGCAGTTCGGAACCTTGCGACTGCTACGGTCGCAGGTTCAAATCCTGCCTCGGGCATGGATGTGTGTGATGTCCTTAGGTTAGTTAGGTTTACGTAGTTCTAAGTTCTAGGTGACTGATGACCACAGCAGTTGAGTCCCATAGTGCTCAGAGCCATTTGAACCATCTGATGTTCATGACCTTTGCGACTGCTGAAGAGAGAGTTTTCGTCGGCAACGCATTTGTTTAAATAAATACGCATGTGTTCCTACTACACAGCGTACAGTTTGGACTCAGTGGAATAAGTCGGGTGGTAGCTGGCGGGGTGTGTCCAGAATGTCAGTCGCTGTCAATGATTGTTTCAATAAAGACGCAAGAGGTCAAATGCAATTTTAAGAATTAGAAGAAACAGTTATCATATGCCCCTGGTTGAATACTATCTTGGAATGCATGTCAAGTAGGTCATAAGACAAGGATCGGCCTGCAAAATCACCTTTTCACATCGTAGTGCCATTATTCCAGAACCTGGATTCTGAAGTCGTAGTGCCTGTGCCAATATCTTGTGTAGCCCCAGTATTCTAAGTATTGCCTTCTGATGACCTGGAGCTGCGCCAGCGTGTCCTGTCCCCATCGCCGATAGCGATTTTGTATTCTAGGTCTACCATCTTAGATACCAAGTCCGCACCAGTATTCCAAGTCTCGGATCGTGATGTCATACAGACAGGGCCAGTATTGCAAGTCAGCCAGCTTGACTATGCCATCCTCCGCTCCCTGCCAATTTATTCAATAACCCTGCTTGCATAAGTAAAAGCCTAGCGCAACTGGACTATTTTTTTTTTAATTTCCCGGCAAAATTTGAATTTCTCGTCATTTTATACATAGTGCAATTTACATTGGTCAGCTGGGAAGGGGAGGTGGGGGTTACACTTGACTCATCAACGAACACTTTTGACCAGAACACCTACGATGCATCTTCTACCGACGGCCCAATGACTCGTGACTGCTATACCTAAGGGTTGAGATGGTTCTATGACGCTGAGCATGACTTGGATGCATTCATTGTTCATTTCAGTATTTTCGTTGACCAAGTGTTGCCCTTTCTCCTACACTGTGAACACTCAGGTCTTTCACAGTGTCTTTCATGTCCAGATGACTGCACTCACATGTTCCTCGTTTGAAGAACACTCAGGAATAATACTGCACTTCAGTGGGACTGTGGAAGAATATTTGTCAAGAAACATTTTTGTAAAAGAAGATCGTTTTGGCTCGGATTGGTAACAACATGGGGTTCACAAACAACAAGAATACTTTTTCGAATAAGCGAAAGTGAAATACCTATTACCTTCACCAGAATTCAAAATGGATAGGCACTACAAAAGTATGTAGAAGAAGAAAATAACTGGGGCTATTAGGAACAACAGGTGAACGGTAGCAGTCAACATACCTGCAGTTAGGTTACTTTATCGTATCTAGTCATCATTGAGTGGCTACTGTATACGGGGTACCTGACGAAACCTGTGGCCTTCCTTACTCACCGAACTCGGCCATTATCAGAGCTACACACGGTGCTCACTATTTTAGCGTGAGGTCTCCAGAAAGTGACAAACTTTTTACTAGCTTCAGTGTTCGGTGCCCTCAGGGTATTCTAGTAAATGTGTAGATATTAAAAATACTACAAGCAAGACGCCGCCGCAATCCATACTTCCCACATTGCAGTGGATTTACCATTTACTAGTTTTCTCCTAAGCACTGGCAGGAAATAACTGTGGTCGTTTCATTTCAGTGTCAACCGTCATTGCCTTCGTCCTATAGGCCAACATGAAAGCACTTTGAGCAGCACTCGTAAAGAACCGTCGAAGATTTGAAAGAGTGATTTCAACAAGAGGTGGGTAACAACCCTTCGGAGACGTTCCGCAACTTTATGACCTGCTCTGCTACGCCAGAATGGATCTGTAACGGTCTGTAATGGACTGAGTTTTCAAGGTACATGTGACGACCAGCTTTACATGGCCTAATATGTCTTTTCTACTGTACAAACGTGGCAAAGGGAGTACTGCATTCTTCTCTAGACTAGTATGTCTAAAGAGTGCGTAAAATATTTCTCTTTGAATCGAAACAGGTACCTTTCCTATCGCGGGAAAAGTTTTTAGCGACTGGGTCACTATCTCTTTCCTACTCTACAAATGTCAGAGAAAGAGTCCCATATTCTGCTCTAGACCAGTACATCAGAAGTGTGGCTAAACTATTTCCCTTGGTTTCACTTCCACCCTTTGCAGCGTGCAGATAATTAGGGACAGTACATCGTGAACATTATTTCCTTCCATAGTCAACTACGTAATAAATTTCTTACTTGTTTTACCAATGCAGCTTACGTTTTCTTAGAAAGATTTGGTTTTCATTTGACAGACACTTGAACCACTGTCAGTATTTCCAGTCACATTTTACTCCGCCGTATACAACAATGCTTCTCACCAAATGGGGTGTTGTGCAGGGGTCATAGTACACAAGTTTGACTTTGGTCATAGCTAAAGAGTAGCGCACATTCATAGAATCTTTGTTTACTGAGGGTACGTTTCTGTTTCTTTAAGAAGTCAACATAAGCAAACACTTTACATATTTCATAATTCTTCGAGAACTGATCAAAATAATGACCTTCTATGCACTGTCCTACAACAATTTCCAGAAAGTGAACAACGTGTCCTTTTTTGGCGAAATGCATAAAGCAACACACACACGCACACACATACATAGACACACACACACACACACACACACACACACACACACACACACACACGCGCGCGCGCGCTTCATAATCACCAAAACACCCCCACTACGTCACCTAAATACATCACTCATTTTCCGTTGTTGCTGCCCTCCGTGGATTCTTGGTTAGCACTGATATAAGATATGATACAGTAAACAGTGAACCTGTAATAACAAGTAAAAGAACAGTAGAGTTGAGGAATTGAAGTGTTCATTAATCAAAAATGTTTGAGTGCAAGTGTGGATACATGAGAGCCAGTAGACACTCATAAAGTAAAGAACACGTAAAATTAAGCAATTAATTTTGATTTTTTACTCGTCCACAGTGTGAATATTAAAGTGTCCTAACTGTGCTACTATGGTAGATTACACATCTAAAAAGGAGAATTTGTAGTCCCGGTAATTGAGCATTATCAGAGCAATTAAGTGGAATAGGGAAATGTCATAAAATAGGATAGTATAGATTCAATTAAAATAGACGAGTAATAGTTACTCATAACTACAAGATAGACAGCACTGAAGTAGCAGCTGGGGAAGAATGATGGTAGATATTAACACTGTACAGAATCTATCACGTACTCCATAATACCTAATGACCTTCTCTCTGCCGGCCGCGGTGACCGAGCAGTTCTAGGGGCTTCAGTCCGGAACCGCGCGACTGCTACGGTCGCAGGTTCGAATCCTGCCTCGGGCATGGATGTGTGTGATGTCCTCAAGTTAGTTAGGTTTAACTAGTTCTAAGTTCTAGGGGACTGATGACCTCAGATGTTAAGTCCCATAGTGCTCCGAACCATTTGAACCTTCTCTCTACTGAGTAAACGTGGCTACTTTCCACCTGCACAACCTGCCTCCCAGTCTAATATCAGTTTTTACTTCAACTACATTGGAGTTTTATACAATGAATTTCAGACTAGAGTGACACCATGTTATAGTTACCTTAGATGTGTCTGTGACTACGATTTCTTTTCGAAGTGGCGTTCAGATTCCAAGCGACACTTCCCTGTCAGTTAAACTTCTTGAAATCAACGTTAACCTTACGATTAGTATTTTTATCATATCTGTCATCTGATGTATCCACTGGACAGTGTACCGATATTTTTGATTATTTCACTATTCGTAAGGCATAGCTACTAATACAAAATTAATTGTAATTCAAGTTCTAGACAGTCTGTGCTAATCGATGTTTGTGTGAATGTAATGAGAATGTGGATTAAAACGACTGCAACCTTAAAACAGGTCTAGACGCGATGGTTGCGTGGGGCAGAGGAAGTCCTGCTGTGAACGGCGCCGTACTGCGCTCCCGGAGCGCTTCTCCTTGATTTACGCCGTCGTAAAGAGAGGCGGGGGCCACCCGGCCGGCAGGAAGAGCCGCCACTCTACCAGCCAGACTGTGCACGATGGCTACTACCGGTCGTCTTGGAGGCCTTTCTGGAAGGCCGATCTTGATGTAGGATCCGTCCCCAGAGGGCCAGCAGCAGACTGGACCTTACTTGATCCACTTTCTGCCAGTCATCATGACAGTTTATCGTTAAAGTAAGAATTTAACCTGATATGTTATGAAATGTCTACCTATTTAACTGAGTGGACAACTTGGCGGACTGTCATGTGGATGACTCATGTTTCATTCCTGGTACTTTAAGGGGACTGCTGTTGATGGTTCAAAATGGTTCAAATGGCTCTGAGCACTATGGGACTTAACTTCTGTGGTCATCAGTCCCCTAGAACTTAGAACTACTTAAACCTAACTAACGCAACACCCAGTCATCACACAACACCCAGTCATCACGAGGCAGAGAAAATCGCTGACCCCACCTGGAATCGAACCTGGAAACCCGGGCGTGGGAAGCGAGAACGCTACCGCACGACCACGAGCTGTGGACTAATGCTGGTGAGGCCAATTGAAGAGCTACTGGACTGATCAGTAGCGACTGCATGGTTAATAAACTCAACAACGACCGGTAAACCGGTGTTTTGACCACATGTCCATTCATACAGCAGCCAGTGATACACAGAATGCAGGGGAAGAGACAGCAGTTGGTCGGGTCCAATTGGACCACCTACGTACAGAAACTGGAAATGTACCTTTACCTTACCTAATGAAAGGCAATAATTGCTGCCTGTGGGGTCAAGGATGTCCATGGCGATATGCCATTGGAGGTTGGTAGAGACCATTGCAACATTGGGAGTTGTGTTGCATTAGTGATGGGTGTGCTGGGGAAGGTGGACAAGGTCACCTTGGATCATGAAGGGGAATTGATGCCACCACTGAAGGGCGGCAGGGGAGCAGCTATGGATGTTAATGTCAGGGGCAATCATGTAGGTGGATTAGGTGTGGTCAGTGTGGAAGATGAAGGCATAGGAGATAGGAGCTGTGGGGCAGACATAGATGGTGGCGCAGGTGACAGTGAGGGAGGGGAAGAAGGCGCCGAAGATAATGTGATCAGTGTGATCATTGAGCAGGGTTTGTGTCTAGATGGATATGAGCTTGAGATGGCTGAAAGTGGTTCCGCGCTGCAGTCGGGGACCAGGAGCATCAGTTCGGTGCAGGATATGGAGGAGGTGCAGATAGTGTGATGGGGCAAGAGAAAGGTTTGGTTCAAGAGGGAGAGGTCGACCCGGAGGTGGGAGGGAGTATTCATGAGTATGTATTTGTTAGTGTAGAAGGAGCAGATGATCTGGAAGAGAATGCCACACTTGTGTCATACCATGATGGGAACAGAGGGTGAGGGTGAAGAGAGGGGAGGGCAGAGGCTTAAACTAGAGATGGGTGAAGGTAAAGTGGGCTTTGTTGTGGGAGTAAGTGGCAAAGGTGTTGAGGTGAAAGATGGAGTGGGCAGCGAGGGAGACCTGTTGGAGGATGTGTGGACATTGGAAAGGGTGAACATTTTGGAGGACTATAGTGAAGAAATGGATAATGCCTTCAGCCATGAGGAGTGGACAGAGGGAATTGTTGGGGTGGACAGACGGATTGAAGTGTCAGAAAGGTACACCAAGCTCGGGGGGGGGGGGGGGGGTGGTGGTAGGAGGAGGCTTAGCTTGTGGTAGGTGAGATGGGGGCCATAGCAGGTTTTACATCATGGAGGATGGCGAGGTTGGGGCAGTTTTTGAGGAAATGGGAGGCCTTGCAATGGGGAAAGGTGAAGAGGATTTTGCATTTGGGAATCAGGTGAGCATTATACATGAGGCTGCACTGTCATCAGTAGGATTGGGGAAGGGATTTGTAGGATTCAACAGGCTGGTGGCAGTGGAGAATAAGGGCACTCTGGGTGAGAAGGTGGTCGATGGGGGGCGGCGTACACTGAAAAGATAAGTGGGACTGAAGGTATTGTGGATATGGCAGGCAGAGCGGATTTCAAGGTCTGGCTGTGAGTTGAACTCAGCCAGCGCCTCATCCTCCATGATCATGGGGCTGGCCTTGGTGATAATGGTGGTGAAGGCTGGGGGGTGATGGGGAGGCTGGAGCCAGTGGGAGAAGGAGAACAGTGGAAGGGTGTCAAGAACATCTAGGGGCCAAAACGATGATTGGGAATTTAAGGAGGAGGTCTGTATGAAAGGATGGGAAGGGGCTTTTTATGTGGTCTGAGACCTTGTGGGGAATCAGTTGGGTGATGTATCTCCATTGTGAGGGTATGGGTGTCAAGGAACATGGGGCTGAAGTGGACAGGACAAAGGTCTGGAGGGTGGGGGCTGGGATGCGGGTAACATGAGGAGGGGTCATATCCATGGAGACAGTGGCAGGAGGGGGAGGGGCAGTGACTTTTTGTTGGAAGTGGAAGACCCACTTATCATTTTGGAGTGCACCCCCTCCATCGACCACCTCTTGTCCCGCCACTACTCTGTTGAATCCAAATCCCCTTCCCAACCCTACTGATGCCAGCGCTGCCTAATGTATAATGATCACCTGACCCCCAAGTAGCTAAGCAGTGGGAAGTTGCTAAGAATCAAAGATTATATAACAGCTGATATATAATGTGGTATCTAGTGGCACACTAGGTACAAATCAATAAATAGAACACATCATACACAATAGCCTATGGCAACTTCTCGCCCTTCCTCTTTTTATCTGAGCAGAGTTGACATTGACGTGCTTATGGGGTTTATTGGATAGGGTAGGCCAGGAGGAGTGGAGAGTATCAGAGAAGAGAGGAAGGTGGCGGCAGGAGATCCTGTAGGTGCGGTGGAGGATATGGGAGGTGCAGTCGTGGCAACTGTAGCCCGGCGAGATGTAATGTTGTGGGCTGTGGAGGCAGATGATGAAGTAACAGGGGGAGGGGCGAGGCGTGATGGGGGATGCCAGGGGCAGGATTCGTGATAGTGGAAATGGGGGAGGGGGAGATGTAGGTGACAGGGGAAGTGGGAAGACTAATGACAGATTGACAGTGATGGTGAGACAGCAACGATGAATGGCGGCAGATGGCAGTAGACAGACAGGAGGGGTTGGCGAGCATTGGCTGGCAGACGGACAGACAGGCAGACGGCGTCAGACGGACAGCAGGTGGCGGCGAGCAACAGGCAGCAGCCACGGCAGCGGCGAATACCCGACACATGCGGCGAGCTCCTGGTGGCAGCTGAGAGACAGACAGACAGGTGGATGGACAGACAGATGGACAACAACAGTGGAGGGCTGCGGTGCTAATGGCGAGCTCCAGGTTGATAGGCAGATGGAGGTGCAACAACAACAGCAGATAGCACATGGCGGCGAGCGACGGTGGACGGGTGGCAGTGGCCAGCCAGCAGGCGGGTGGACAGATGGACAGATGGACAGCAACATCAAGGGGCTCTTCCAAACCGTAGATTCCACCCTGAGTGTAACCCAGGCAGCAAAATCCTTCGACTTGGAATTGACAGTATCCAACCCTCGAGATGCTTATTACCTCCTGGTAATTTATTTAACATAGAACGGCTGCACTAAATTTTCATTGAGAAGTGTAGGTGACGAGTGATACTAAAATACATGCCTCGTCCTTCCTTAAGAAGGCCATTACTGACGCCAAGGAGGCCCATGTTCCTACTAAAACGATCCACCCCTATGGTCCCACTCTCCGTCTGTGAACTTTCTCCTCCTCCACATATTGCGCCACATCTATCACCTCTTCCTGTGCACTGGTGACAGGAGTTACACTCCAATGCCAACGGCAAATACAGCAACATGTTCACAACCTCATTACAGCAAAAAACCAATAGGATTGGCACCAGATCTGAACACGATTCAATGCCAACCTCTCTATAAACAACTCCAATAACTGGTCGGCCTTCCATTGCCTTACTGGTTCCCATTCTCCACCCCATAATCCCCTTCTCCTTAACGACTGCCCCTTCCCAACAACCTCAGGAACACCAACCACTACACATTCCACCTTTATGAGGTCTTCTACATCGTTGTTGATCCCCACTTTGATTATTCCCTTTCCCCTATCATCTTGGAATATGCCGATACGTTGGTCGCTCCAATTGCTCCCAGTCTCCAGTACCTGGGACAGTTGCTCCCTGTATGATGTAAACACTCCAATTACAGCACAAGACACTAAACTTATCGTCTGGTAAAAACGCAAGACGGCCCCTGGTCACGACTGTGTCACCTACCACAAAATAAGATAATGCCCCTTCTCCTTCCTGACTGCCCTTGTAAATTTATACAACGTCATTCTCTCTACGAGCTCCTACACCGACATGTGGAAGACTTCCTGCATTCTCTAAATCCTCAAATCCAACAAACTCTCGATGCCCCTTCCTATTGTCCCATTACCCTCACATATAATCCATCCTCTCCTATCGTTTCCGTCACCACTTTACTCGACATCACATCCTCCCCTTTGCCCAGTGTGGCTTCCGACCCTCCTTCTCCACCAAAGACCAGATCCTTAACCTCATCCACCTTTTCTCCCTCCAACTTCCATTGCTTCGCCATTTTTGTTGCCCTCGACTGCAAAAATTCATATGGCTGCATATAGAGTCCTAGTTCCTCTTTAAACTTCAAACCTACGCCCTGCCTATCAATTTCATCCATCTGCTCACTTCCTTCCTCTCACACGATCCTTCCTGTCACCCTCCACAATACCAAGTCCCGTACCTTTTATGACACTGCTGGCGTCCCCCAGGGCCCCATCCTCTCTCGCTCCTCTATTTCCTGTACACTGCAGATATGCCCAAGCCACCACCACCCGTCCACCTACCTCACTATGCTGATGACACTGCTTTCCTGGCTCTCTATCTTACCATTCAATGGTCCCAATGCACTCACCAAACACACCTTTATCAGTTCAAAACTTGGTGCAACCAGTGGTTCCTCCATATCAACCCCATCCTGCACACGTCTCCTGTATGACATCTCCTTCCGCCACCTACTCGTTTTCCATCAACATATCCACATCCTTTACACTGTCAACAGGACTCACCCCCCCCCCCCCCTGGTGTCCTCTCCACCCCCACCTGTTGCTGCACCTGTATCGCTGTCTCCCTCCCTCTCTCCACCACCACACCCTCCATCAGGGCAATGTCCAGCACCTCCTCCTCCCAGATGATGAACTTCGCCTTGATATCTATCCTTCCTACCAACTGTAGGCTGGACATGTTCCCCACCCTTCCCAGTGCGTCCCTGTTTCTTCTCCATCCTTCCCCCGGCGCAGTTTTTCCTCTTCCCCCCCCCCCCCCCCCCCCTGGGTCTGCACCCCATCCTCAGCTGTTTTCTTTCGCTGTTCTTCCCTACCTGGACCCCTTTGGCGCGCCACCCACCAGTCTCCCTCTCTCTCCCCCCCACCCCTCTAGCACTGCCCATCCCATCTCTCTTTCCCACTGCCTTGGCTCGGTACCCCTGGCAGATCCTTTCAGTTTGTTTGTCGTTGTCGGTGTGTTACGTCTGTGTTGTGTTAGGTACTGTTCTCCAATGCTGTCAAGAGTTGTGATTTTAATCGTGTGATTGACTTTTACATTCTGTAGCTATCTGTGATTGTTCAGTTATATGCTGCCTACTGCAATTCTTATGATCTGGCCGTACTTTTCCTTGTGTTCTTTTTTAATTGTCGCAGTGTATGGTTTTGTGTGTACGCTAATTTTTTAAGGTTTTTATCTCCATTTTACAGTTGCCCCCTTTTAGTCTGATCTCTTCCAAAATGTTCCACAGTTTTATATCTATGTACCGCCACATTTTCTCTTTGGTGTTATTTTAAATTTCTTCTATTGTATAATCAATGTCTTTGGCTGAAGAGCAGCGCCTACACTGCTACCATCCCGCCCTAGATGGGGAACTGAAGAACAATAAAGAAAAAAAGAGGTAACATGTATGGGCAGGGATCCAGTTAACTCAACAACTTGTTGAATGCAAGTGGCGTGTTCTGTTTTCATCACTGGCTGTGTTTTTGCTAAGACTGCGAACTTGGCTGTCCCATCCACTCACCATGATATTTTGGGACTGCGTCGAAGCTACTTGGGAAGAAGAATAAACTTGGGACTTGTCTCTGGACAGTGATGTCAGAAGTCAGAAAAGAGCTCAGAAAATCCTCACCTTCCAAGTCGCTCGCGGGCGCCGTTGACCAGTTTATTCTTGGGCGGCAGTGTCAGCTGTTTTGGGATATATCTTGTGCATAATTTCCGATATGCCAGCGTTTCTGTGACGGTCTGTGAGGGTTCTGGAGAGTTGTGGAAGCATCGTACAAATTTCATACGCTGTCCTTGCACATGAACAGTTTCATGGACTTTTTGCGACAACTTATATGGCAAAATGGAGCTCCCATTCTTCTGTTCGTCCTGAACATATATTCTCCCTGTACTTAACTCCCTACATCATTTAAACACTTTCATTCCACGAGTATGAAGCGGAGCAAATCACGTGGCGCGCACAGTCCGGAAGCGGGCATGGATGTGTGTGATGTCCTTAGGTTAGTTAGGTTTAAGTAGTTCTAAGTTCTAGGGGACTGATGACCACAGCAGTTGAGTCCCATAGTGCTCAGAGCCATTTGAACCATTTTTGAAATCACGTGGCTCGGACTTACCGGGGTAGCTTACAAATATTTTGGACGCAAATAGACACTACAACGCGGGCTTACGTACTATTGTGTTCATATGATGCTCGCTCTGGTGTGGATATCCACCTATACCACTCGGCGTTGCCAACCCTCAAAAACCAGAAATCCACAGCCAGTTATGGTCACAAAACACTTTCTGAACATGCCCCTTATAGGCTGGAAATGAAACCTGTTGATCCAGACTCAGTGATTTACATATGAATATTTTGCTGTGGTGTCAAACTGTCAGAATCTGGTTTTCAGAAGACTGTCTACACGTTAGACTATCAGTTTATCGCTCCCAATACCTGAATGGCTCCATAACTAAGCTGTTTTGTTCCATGGAACTTGACAAATAAATAAACTCTTAATACTGTTGTCGTGCCTATAGTCACATCACTCAATTCTAAATTTATTATTTCGGTAATTCGGTAGTCTTCATGCGGAGAAGGAATTTGTTGTAGAGAATTATAATACTGCTTAACTGCAACCATATCGGAGAAAGGTTTCTCTGGAAAGTGAGTGAATGGTAAAATATCAGATCGCCGGGTGGATACAATCGGAATACGACTGGTAAAATACCATATTGCCGGTGGGATGTAGCCGGAATACGACCACGCTGATGTTTACTGTAAATTAAGACCATTTTTAAAATTTTGGTTGCTGTTTGGTATACACTCCTTTCTAATAGCTTTTCCTTCTGGAGTTTGGGAAGAAATACGTTTAAAGAGGTACAGAGCACCTGATACAGACATGTTCAATGCGGGAGAATCATACATGTTGTGGTGGTTTTCAGTCCAGAGACATTTGATGTAGCTCTCCATGCTACCCTATCCTGCTCAAGCTCCTTCATCTCCCAGTACCTACTGCAACCTACATCCCTCTGAATATGTTTAGTGTATTCATCCCTTGGTCTCCCTCTACGATTTTTACCCTCAACGCAGCCCTTCAATACTAAATTGGTGATCCCTTGATACCTCAGAATATGCCCTACCAACCGATTCCTTCTTATAGTCAAGTTGTGCCACAAATTTCTCTCCTACCCAATTCTATTCAATACAACCTCATTAGTTATGTGATCTACTCATCTAATCTCCAGCATTCTTCTGTAGCACCAATTTTCTAAAGCTTCTATTATCTTCTTGTCTGAACTATTTATCGTCCACTTTTCACTTCCATACATCGTTACAGTCCATACAAATACTTTCAGGAACGACTTCCTGACACTTAAATATATACTAAATGTTAACAAATTTCTCTTCTTCAGAAACGCTTTCCTTGCCGTTCCTATCTACATTTTATATCGTCTCTACTTCCACCATCATCAGTTATTTTGCACCCCATATAGCAAAACTCACTTGCAACTGTAAGTGTCTCATTTCCCAAATTAATTCCCTCGGCATCACGCAATTTAATTCGACTACATTCCATTATCCGTTCTCCTCCATACGTGTTACAATGTAATAAAAACTCGATTATTAATCCATAAGTTGCTGTATTTCCTGATGCGAGAATACTCAATGCTAGTGCAAAATTTTGCTTCAGGTTGTTTAGTCTTTAGAACATAATGATTTGCTCATCGTTGTACAACTCAAATCGAAAGAATGTGTCTTTTAAATCATCATCGGATGTAGAGTTTCAACAACAAGGTGGGGTGACATTTCTTCTGAAACTTCCTGGCCGATTAAAACTGTGTGCCCGACCGAGACTCGAACTCGGGACCTTTGCCTTTCGCGGGCAAGTGCTCTACCAACTGAGCTACCGAAGCACGACTCACGTCCGGTACTCACAGCTTTACTTCTGCCAGTATCCGTCTCCTACCTTCCAAACTTTACAGAAGCTCTTCTGCGAACCTTGCAGAACTAGCACTCCTGAAAGAAAGGATACTGCGGAGACATGGCTTAGCCACAGCCTGGGGGATGTTTCCAGAATGAGATTTTCACTCTGCAGCGGCCACAATACGAAGGACCTGGGTTCCTGAAACTACAGCGGATTTTTTCTTGGTTGACGGACCATGTCGATTGAGTAGTTACTTGAGTGAATAATAGCGGTTACAAGGTAAAAAAGCCGACAACAGCCGGAGGAGCCATGTGGTGACCTCATGTGCCTCCATACCGCTTCCATTGCAGCCACTGGTATAGTATGACACGGCGGTCAGTCAGTTCTGGTTGGCCTATCGTGGCCGTAACGCGGGGCAGAGCTACCCACTGTAGCTGGCTGTGTTAAGTCTACTAATAGGAAGTTTAATTGGTTATATATGTAGTCTCCCAATATATCCCAATACATGATGTTAAAATGTTACTAAACTACCAATACGTGCTTTGTAGTAATACGCTAATTTGTTAGTGTACTATAACAATGTTACTATTACGATGTAAGTTAACTTATGTCAGCAGAATCAGATGGGCTTTGATCTTTTAAATATCCTTATGATATCCTCATAATTCTGAAACATTTACTATCTAATGAAGTACTATTGAACTCCAATGATTACATCACAAACAGCATCAGAAACACTTCCTTACATTCCAGAAGATGGCAGACAAATTGTTGAATAAACGAATGGAAATGCAATAAGTTTCCTTTAATTTACGTCTATGGTCACAATCTTTTCTGTTTAACGGATTACCGGTTTCGGTCTTTAATGACCATCATCAGATCTGTCTCATAAAAACAAACTGTTTTTATGAGACAGATCTGATGATGGTCATTAAAGACCGAAAACGGTAATTTGTTAAGCAGAAAAGGTTGTGACCATAGACGTAAATTAAAGGAAACTTATTACATATACGGGTCACTGTGTTTTTTCGCAATGATGTCGCAGCTTCTGATAATGGAAATGCCTCTTCGTCAGAACTCCAGAAAGTTGCTTCAGTTGTTTAACCATCCAGTACTATTTCTCTACCTGGCCTTCGCTGGCGATTTTCTTTAATAAACGTTTCAAAACTTAATAAAATTGAGTATATAGTCTTAAAATAGTGGTCATATGCGAAGATCATATGTGAAAATCAGATTTTCATCTGTTGTCATGTAATTTCATTGGATACAAGCTACAGACAGAAATGCCGATGTTAGTAGCATTTGTAGATTTAGGGAAAGCTTTTGACGATGTTGACTGGAGTATATTATGAAGGCAGAAGGTATAAAATACAGTGAGCGATGGGTTATCTACAAACTGAACAGAAAGCAGACTTCACTTATAAGAGACAAAAGACATGAATGGAATACAGCAGCTACGAGAGAGAGACAATCTTTTTGTGTTTCCCAACGTTATTCTCTCTAAATAGGAAAAAAGGGGTCATTTTGAAACAAAATTACATTTCAAATAGAATAAATAATACCTTTAAGGTTTGGCGATGACACTGCAGTACTGTTAGACTGTAAATTATTTGCAGTATCAGTGGAATGAAATGGATAGCATAATAAAAATAAAACAAGAGTAAAGGAATAAAGACACACAAAATCACGCGATGCAGATTGTCTAGGAATAGGAAATGGGACACTAAAATAAGTTGATGAGATTTGATGTTTCTCAGCAAAAAATAAATGACGATGAGACAAGTTAGCTCGGAGTTGAAGAAAATACTTTCATAACTTTCAAAGGCAGTGTTACATCAACCACAGAGAATTCTCCAACAGGTACAGTATAATCTCGTCAACATAAGAACATTCTCAACTGCCATTACATCAATCTGATGTACTTTATGGAGAGGCAATCGCAGGTAAATCATGAAAATGATTCTTTCTCTGTTGGTGCAGTGTACAATGTATTGGCTGCGTCAGTTTCAGATTCTATTTCTTTCACACTAACATGAGACAGCTCATATTACTGAATCTCTGATTCCACTGATAGCTTCTGTTCCGTTACAGGTACTTTTGACGGTGGAGTTGCGTGTGCACGTTGTTCTTTCTTTAACTGTTTGAAGTCCAACACTTTCATTTCGAATGCAATTAGTGTATTTGTACTATTCTCTTCCATTGTTACTTTCAGTTATTTAAAATGATTCTAAAAGTTACCATAAAAATGTGGGAGATTTAGTTGTGACTCGTATCACTATAAATATGGAAAGAACACATATTTCGAAACGCTACTGTTTACGTTCAGGAAACAGCGAAAATAAATTTCTCGCAACTGTTGGGACTCGGTAGGAATTTTGATGCCTTTAGAAGTAACACAGCACGTTAATTAGAGCAATAACAAGGCTGTTAGTACGAACAAAACGGTACCTGGAACTTTACTGCAGCTATGGAGTTAGGGTATAGAAACCGATACGAGAAGCAGAACGAAAAAACTACAATCCGCAGTGCAGTGTTGCAAACTTTACTTCAACCACAAAGGTAAACGGTACAAAATAGTATGCCCACACGTTAACGAAAAGTAAAACTGCCATAGTCTAAGCAGTATCATCTAATGAGAGTTAGCTTCCACAGCCCACTTCAGCCCAGTTATACAAGTGAGATAAGTAAGAAATGGGGACGGAGCTGGAAAAATTAAATGATGTCTGCACTTCTTGAAATAGTTTATCCACATTCCAGCACAGAAATAAAGATAAAGCATTTATATTTTTCTTTTATTGGATTAGATTTCTCATGTTAGTGTGAAGGAAATGGAATCTCAAAGTGAGGGCTTGTATTACTTTGCACTGTGCCAACAGGGAAAAAAAGCTTTTGTATCATTTATCGTTCCTACTCTCTTCATTAAGCTCAAAACAGGCGCAAATTCTCAAAATACGGGTGTTGGTGGGCGGCTGGTGGAGGTAACTCAGTACGGATATTGCAACAAATCATACTTTACTACCCTCAGTCTTCGAAGCAAATTACACCCATCAAAAAAAAGTTTTGCGTCACCTCGTTTCCCAGAGTTCCAGAACCTGTACAAGAAATTGGAATAGAGATCAACATAAACATCATTTCCGACCTTTTTATTGCTTATGAAAACCACACATTGCATGTAGTACCACTATACAGCGACACCTTCAGAGATGGATTGCTGTACACAACGGTACCTCTTATAGCTAGTAGCACGTCCTCTTGCATTGTTGGATGCCTGTATTCGTCGTGGCACACTATCCCGTATCGCTCATGTAAAATATAATGTGAATGTTAGATATGTTGGCTCAAAAACTACCGGTTTTTAAAAGAAAAACGCCGCTAAAGGTCATGACGCTCAGTCAACTCAAAATTCACAGGATCGATAGATAACTGATAATACAGCACTTTCCATCTTCATATATGGGATCCACAAACACATATTTCCTTCGAAATTGTGGAGAGAAACTTTTACGCCTCATTGTTATATTCCCACACGTAACGCTATTAAATGAAGAGTACAGCTGGCGTAGTAATCACGGAATCCGGCAACGGAGAGAACAAGTGCTCCCTACGGAGGTATTTTCTTTTCCACTTGTGTATTCTTCTCTTTCGAAATTTGTGTGAAAAGGATGGTTAAATCAATAAGGAATAATAACAAGGCGCATAAATAAATTTCTCAAACAACAGGTATTAATAGAGATTTAAAAATTTATTCCTGGTCGCTTTCCAGTGACTATTTCTCTCACTCCCTTATACGTCCAGATCTTTCTCCAAACAGCTACGTGTATTATAAAAAACATTCGAAGCTAATTTACTGGGTTCACCAAGAACGTCTAATGAATGAAATATTCGCAGACCTACGACGTTCCTTCTGAAGATTTGGTGGAAAACAGACTTCGCTTACGTATCAAAATATTTCTTTTCAAGAATTAATTTGATGCATACCACACATACATAATGCGCCATGCTGGCCCCGGCTTATGCGTTGGTTTAAACCTTGACTGTTACTCCGCGTTTGGTTTCCCGCTGTTATTACGGCTATGCCGTGGTTCTTCCTCTTCCTACGTGTTGCAGCAGCGGTGTGTACCGATGTTCGCACCTTGTACTATCTTTGGTCTGGTGCTTACAGTTTCGAACTAGCCGGTGTACGGCAGTCAGAGGGGTGGTGAGGATCTGCCAGGAAATCTCCGCGCGGTGCAGTGGGCCTGGCTCGCTGGTGTTCCCTGATTGCTGCGAGGTTCGTGGCTCACCAACCCAGGACATCAAAGTGGAGTCGTGAGTTAATTATCGACATTGTGCTGTTGGTTTTTATGGTTGGCTGTTGGGGGTATTCTCGTGAGCAACAACTAGTGTTCGAGTTGGCGACAGTTTGGACATCATCCGGTGGTGTTTAAATGTATTCTGGTTATTTGAAGTCCAGGTGCACCAGCGGAATATTGTGCCGTGTTGCCGTTAGCGTTCCGATTACCTGCCCTGGCCACTGACGTAAAATTCAGGTTGTGTCCTTTCCTCACCGTGTTGTCACTGTCCAACACGTGTGTGTAGTTTTTACAGCTTGTGCATTCTTGCTTGTGGGTGGCTGCGCCTGTTACGTTTTGGCATTGGTGTTCCTTGTGTACTGGTCGGGTGGAAAGCGAGTCATCTTGTCAGTGAGTCCGTTGACTATCTCTTGGTTGGGTTGCCAGCGGATCGGATATTGTTGGGCCGACCACCTGTCTCCTCTAATCGAACGTTAATATTCCAAGTGCAGACCGACTCCCGGAAACTTCTGAGTGCCGCTGGCTGTACTGCCTTTTCTTATTAGTGTTTGACTCTGTCTATTAATGATTCATAGCCGATGGTTTGAATTTGTATGCTTTTAGTTGGGTTTTAAATAATGGGCCTTCAGCCGCTCTAAAATGGAAAGTTTCTTGTTTGTCAAGAGTTGCACTGTTTGGGCCTTCAGCCCCATTTAAAATATTTTTTGATAAAGCTTTGGGCCTTCTACCTTGAAAATTTATTGTAGTTGGGCTTTTTAATCATGGGCCTTCAACCGTCTTAAAATTAAAATTCCTTACTTGCTAAGTCTTAGACTGTTTGAGCCTTCCACCTCATTTAAAATATTTTTTTCTCGATGAAGCTTTGGGCCTCCTGCCTTCTGAAAATTTATTGTAGTTGTGTTTTTCAATCACGGGCCTTCAGCCGTATTAAAAGTTAAATTCCTTTCTTGATAAATCTTAGACTGTTTGGGCCTTCAGCCTCATTTGAAATATTATTTAAGGATAAAACCTTGCACTCTCTTCCTTTTAAAAATTTATAGTAGTCGTGTTTTAAGTCATGGGACTTCAACCATTTTAAAAATTAAAGAGGTTATGTACTTAAGCCATCAGATTGTGTGACATATTCAGTCGATAGTTAAGGTCGGAAATTTGCGCTGTAATGTTTGGGTAACTAAATAAAGTTATATGTGTTCGAGTGCACTGAGAGACGCTCATTTTTGGCCCCTTTCCACAATTCCAACTACCTGTTCTGTCCTGCGGATATAACCTGGAGTTTCAAGTAACACTCCTCAAAAATGGATCATGAATTGTACTCTCAGTCGTTACTGCATCCGCTCGACTTTGCAATTCGCCCTGGGTTTTCAGAAGCAGACTGTAATTTTGAATGCTCGAAATAAAATTTTTAACTTAGCGATAGTAATAAGTGTCACATTATTGGATCACAGTTGTGCAGTTTGGAGGTACTACTTCCACTGCGCAGGTGGATTCCTCGTCATCTTTAAACGTGATAGCACATTTGACAGTATAAGTTTTTCCATTCGAGGAATCCACTATCAGGCAAATATGGTTATAAGCAAGGAATGGTTTTTGACGTATTCTAGAGATACGAGAAATTGAATTGGTCAATTTACCGGATTTCAAACAAATGGCAGAAGGATTTTCTAAGGAATTGATTGAACTATTGAACGATTGAACTGTCTTATAACCAAAGTAACAAATTAATCACTAGTTCTTATAAGCTCAGGAAAGCATTAGGTAACAATTTTCAGACGCAGTGGTGGAATGTTACATCGCCTACGAATGCGTTATTTCATGTATACTACCACCTGCGACAAGGGGTTTGTTTTTCTCGCTTATGCGATAACGTACGTCGAATGCTAGACGTCGCAGCAGTCTTATTCGCAATTGTTTCCTTACAATGTTTAAAATTTTAATTCTTTTTTATCCAAGTCAGGTGAGAAATTTATTACCCTGGCTTTTTGTTATTACTTACCTTACTAATACTGTCGTTCTACTTTTGCGGAAAAATTACGAGTAAAAAAACAGCAGAATGCATCAGGTACGTCAACAGCGGTCTTCTGATCCGCAGACAGATGCGCTTAATACTACGTCAGCCGCCGTTTCGTTGCAAAACATTCATCTAATGGATATAAAGAACCAATAGACTTGCATTTTAGCAGCAAATAATACAGCCATAGAAGGCACTATCTAAGATGCAGTTTTCACGGAACTTAATCACACGCAAAGAAATGAATTTACAGTTAATACATAGATTTTGAGACTTTGATGAAGGCGTAGTTTCTTACAATACATACAATTTTTTTCCGACCGCTGTGGTCGGGTGGTTCTGGGCGCGTAAGTCCGGAACCGCGTGACCGCTATTTTCGCAGGTTCGAATCCTGCTTCGAGCATGCATGTGTGTGTTGTCCTTAGGTTAGTTAGGCTTAAGTCGACCATAGCGCCCAGAGGCATTTGAACCATTTCAATAAATTTTCAAATGGGGCAATGACTATTGGAAGTAAAAACCTAAAAGTAGCGAAAGTGGAATGACAGTGGTGTTTGTTGTAAGAAGGAACTGAAAGTAGTTTACAGCTTGTCGTACTGTGTACACTGTAAACACAGACAGGTGTTGCATAGATGTTAGGCAACGATGTTATGTTTGTTCATATTGCGTTGTGTACACTGCGATTGCATTTCGATGATCCTATCACTTATGGTCTGACAGCGGATGTAGTACGACGAGCTCGGAAGGTGGTATTTCCCAATGCGAAAAAAGGGGACATGATTGTGGTGAATGTAATAAATGCGCAGTTCACTAGTATCGCGTGTACGCCGAAAGATATCACGATATACGCCAACCTCTTCAGCCTCTTCAAACAATTGCAGATGACATGAAACAGCGTTTTACTGCTGCCTGCGCTCAGTTTCCGCTGAAATGCTACAGCGTTTGCAGCAATCGTTGTATGGCAAACAGCGAGCTTACACTGACTCTGGCTGTGGTCATTTTGATCACAGGCGTTGAGAGTACATTGGTTCTTTATGTGTCTGACCCCCACAGAGGTACTACATTCACCTTTGTTCGCCTTTCGTTTGTCATAGGCAATGTGCCATTTAACAACACGACAGCTCCGGAGACTAATTAACATTTACCTAGGGCTCACATACGCAACTGCATGAAATTTACATTCCTTCGTGTTATTACATGGAACTAACAACTGCCAGTGTTTACAACGTTCAAACTAGAACATCTAGTGAAATATTTGCGCTAGAATTCTCCAACAATCATCGTTGGCGACCTAATTTAGTCTACTTTGATTGTGCTCCTGTCAACTGGCATTATTCCATTAAAATATTTATACCTTTCTCAAACAAAAACAAGTTCGCAACTCATAAGCGTGGGTATAAAGGCTTTATAGGCTTGCACCTGCCTGCCATTCCAATCTGTCAAATCCGCATGTTAATGGCACATTCCATTAGGAAAATATTTGAGGTGCAAGACATAAATGTTCCACCTTGTGTATGCGCCAGTCATAACAATTTCACTCCTCAATTTCTAGGAAAGTATTGGTTTGGGGACCGCATATACGGCGATGAAAAATGCTTCGCTTTCAGTTGCCTATCGATTCAATGAATTCAGAGTCGATTTAGTTTCATGAGCGTTAGGGGTGGTTTTTCTTACGACCGGGACGTAGTTGGCCAAAATATGTTAGAGTATTCCATTTTTGGTAGTACACAAGTTACTGCCAAACATGAACCTTATCGGTTGGCTGTAGCAGGCTTTCACGCCGGTGTTGCCTTCAGTTGAAACTTCCGGGATGAGAGGCCATGGTCGATGTGTAAAATTTCCACCGAAAGTTTTTCGAGATGAGAACCACGAAATTAAATTTAGTGGGATAAGCGTTCTAGCACGAACATCCCATTATCATGCCCGCATGTATATAGAAGCAATAGAGATTCACAAACACCATAACAATTTTAATAGAAAAGAGGAAATTTAAAAGTTATACAAAGTATGGATGTCGACGTTGCATCAGCAGAATGATAATCGATTACTCTTAATCGAGAATGATGACGCCTTCAAAAGACAGGCATATCGTCGGCATCACGTGACGGATTGTGGTGCATGCGCTCTATTAATTTCTAGGGTGCCTGGAGCCTCAGTGGCAGTAGCCGGACGATCTCAGAAGATGTCTCCCGCAAACGGAGAAATTTTATACATCGACCACGGCCTCTCAGCCCTGAAGTTTCAGCTGAAGACATCCCACACTGTTAACAAACTTTTGTCGAGTTTTGGCTCTATGAAGCGGCCCCAACGTTTGTCACAGATGTAAATACCGTGTGTAATGTACAAAGACGCAAATATAATATGTTTACTACACTTACAGGTGCGGTGTACTAGCCTTCCGTGAAAGCGGCTGCGTTTCCGAGCTCCTTTCCGGCCGTCGTTCGCAGTCGCGCGCTGCGTGCGCTGATTACCGGCTTCCATTACGTAGGCAGCGCTCCGAAGGCAACTGTGCTGCGGCAATAACCCGTATTGCTCTACCCAGCAAATTTTGAAATATCTGTTTATATTCAATTTGAGCGGCGCAACGCGCGTTTTCATTTGTCGCCGCCAATGGCGCAGTTGTCCATTACGTATAGAGTGCGCCTTTCAAATTATTTGGCCACATGTGCGCCGCTTTTATTTATGCACCCAAATTACGTAAGTCCCGTACGCACACCCACGCGTAGGCAGCCTGCGTGACCGTTCACTGTGTGCGTTCGTATTGCACGTGCCAAACTCTGGTGTCGTTTAGAGTGGCATTATTATGCCGGACATGTTAACACCGGCTGTCCATCTCTTCCTATTGCAGCTGTCAAGCAATCGGTGACGGCTTTGGTGCCCAGGAGAAAGGGGAAAAGCGCACCATGTACACACACAGTATTGTTGAACACTCAAAGTCCTTCCATTGTGAAATATATCCCAAAATACATGACAGCGATAAAAATTTAACATTCCATTTCTGTAAAATAACGCTTCCACTAACCTGTGTCCCATACGCTCATAAATCAAAGTTGAACGTCGTTATGAAAGCTTTTAAAGGTTGATATTCATTCCCTTAAACTCTGTTTTGTAAAGGCGAAGATATATCTGGGTTACAAAAAGAAAATGTAGTTACTGGGCACTTATCTGAATCTACGCGTTAATTCTGCACGTTGTAAGTGCAAAATTGATCCACTAGTCTCATGAAACGTACACGCCTCTAGCGTTACACGGAAAATTACGGCCCTATTCTTGAACAGAAACAGTTTTCCGAGACTTCACTGTTTTGCAATAGACAATGCCTCAAACTACGTTGGATCCATCCCGACGTTCTACTGAGTTGTATGTCGGTTTGCCACCAAATTCTCCGACTACATCGCCCCAGCCTTCAGATCTGAATTGAATGACTAGGAAACAGAGGTTTCCTTCAAACATCTTTTACCATCATAGCTGCAGCAGCTCAGTAATTTTGTCAAGAAATTTTTCGTAACAACGATAAGATACATCGCTCATAATTCAGCTCCCGTGGCAGCTAGTTTTTATGAACATTGTTTCGGCCTCTCTTAGTATACTCCGCCTCCGTGTAAACTTCAACATTAAGCTTCATTCCCTTGATGTGCTACCTAACACAAAATTCAACTAAAACTGGTATTTTGATTACACTGAATGGGACTATGGTTAGTGTCTCCGAACAATTCACAGTTCTAGGTGTTCAGATAGTAACCCTTGTTCATAAGCGCGGTCCAAACACGAAAATCATTCTACTTTGCTTGTTTTCGTTAGATTCTGACTTGCAGCACTCTACACTTAAAGAAATAAAAAATGTCCCGCACCATAAAAGAATAATCTGAATGGAACGAAAATCAGTACATGTGCCGTTCATGCACAGAAAAACAAATGGTTACAATTTCAGTGAAAGTGGATTATTTATTAAAGAGTTTCACAAACAAGTCAGTAATGCGTTGGTCCACGTCTGTCCATTATTACACAAGCAGTTATTCGGCTTGGTGCTGGTTGATACAGTTGCTGGATATCCTCCACAGGGAAATTTTGTCAAATTCTGTCTCAGACACGCATTACATCCTCGAAATCCCGAAATGGTTTGAAAGCCTTGCCGACAATATTCCAAATGTTCCTAATTGTTAAGATATCCGTCCATTTTTCTGACCTATATAGAGTTTGAGACACCTCTTCTATCGGTGTGTCAGTTGTCGTTGTCTTGCTGAAATGTAAACCTAGGACGGCTTACCATGAGGGGTAACAAAACGAGGCGTAGAGTGTCGTCGTCGAACCAAACGGGTCTTGCTATGAAATGATATGGCACCTAAGATCATCAATCCTCGTTTCCGAGCCATACGGATGGCTGTCTGGCGCGTCTCCAGAAAAGTCTTAGGCCTGGAATCTCATTCACAGGAGTTGAATACTCTTTAGTGATGAGACGCGCTTCGAACTGAGCTCCAATGACCAGGGAAGACGAATCGAAAGACGCCCCAGGTAGTGGTGGGAAACCAATCTCACTGACAAATTGAACAGAATTTGGCACGACACCAAGAGGCCAACCAAAACTTTATCAGTCAATGCCCAGACGATTAACTGCTTGCGTAAGGGCAAGAGATGGACCAACGTGTTATTGATCCGCTTACTTTATGAAGCTCATTTCTCCTGAACAGATCACCATGTCTTGTCAACCCTGCTCAGGAGACTTTAAATTCTGACGCTGGCTTTTCCATATTTATTCCCTTTAAGGTCGTTTGATGTTAGCAGTGGGGGCTTGTTTTCAATAATTAACAGCTTTCATTCTGTTAATATTAGGCAGAAATTCTATCCTGATTTGGATCGCACCTCCGTGACTCTTGTCCATGAAGGTCTGTTGTATTCTGCTGCGCCCATTTTCAACAGGCTACCATAGGAATTTAAAAAAAATCCGAGCAGTAGACCTTACACATACTAAAGGATTTCCTCATGGATTACACCTTCCACTCTGTTGGGGAGTTCCTCGGGAGATATATGTTGTTCGTATGTTACATTGTTTAATATGATAACATATACTCGGCACTTGTCATCTACATCGGACTAGTCTACATTTTATTTTATTTGTGTTACTTTCACATTGTGACTCGTTTCATGACGGCGGGGAAAAATATTTAGATTTTAAGGTTTCAAATTGCTGAAAAAGAATTCCATTTTTGTTTCAGTGAACCCCGTTAACCTCCCGCTACATATTTTCTCCGGTTGCCTCAAACTCATTACGGGCGATGAATGGGAGAGCCCAGTATTCCTCAGCCACTTGGGTTTCTTTACTAAGTGGGTAGTTTACGTCATTACTTTCGGCAGACTGATGTGTGAAATGTCGGAAGTGTTTAAGCATAAGGTCACAGAACATAGGATGCAGAACGATAGAGTGCTCTCCCAATTTAGTTTACTCTGTATCAGAAAGTACCCTCTTGAAACGCCCCAATGCTGCACCCCATAGTATACTTTCTGTCTTTTACTTAATGCAGATTCATTACTTCCATGTCTTTATCTGTATTTGTAAGAGACCATCGATTTTCTGTTAACTTCTTAGCGTCCTCTAAAGTTTTGGAACACATTCGCTTGATGACTTTAATTCTCTCTCAGTTTCTAAGCACGACGTTTGTCTTATTCGCACTGAATCAATCGATGTGAAATATTGAACTATAAATTATCGTCACTTAAATATGTTACATAAAGGTCGTTCAGATTTAAAACCGAAGAAAAAAGAAACAAACATTCTGGGGAAAAGGTAAGCATGCAGACATTTGCCCCAGCTACCTCATAGGATATCTGCACCATGCGCAACTTTGCCACCGCCTACCGTACTGTTTGCAGTGGTTTATTGCTAATAACGTCATCCAACAGTAATCGATATATTTGTCTATTACTGTGCAATACTCACTACCTTTATTTACTTTCCGGATAAACTGCCAGTCTCTACAAAAATTAACGCTGCTCTACAACTTTTTCTTCATTTCGTTATGGTCTTCTGGCGTTGTAACTTTTCTATAGAAAGCAACAGCAAGAGAAAAAAACCTACGGAATTTCCGACGTTATATACTATTTCATTAATATAAACTATAAACAGGAACAGTCTTACAACACTCTCTTAACCCACTCCAGCAATTACGCTTAAGTCTGTCGGTTTAGTCCCGTTAAGAACGACGTGTGGAGCTCTACCTACAAGCAGGTCCTGAATCCAGACATAAATCGAGCATGATATTCGGTACGATTGTATTTTATTCTCTAAACGACAGGGTGGAGCTGAATCGAGTGACTTCTGGAAGGCACACGGCACACGGCAGTACCCTACGTGCTGTATTCTACGGCGCTCTAAATTACGTGGGCGCACACAGCGATCTCCGATTCACGAGATCTCTATATGCGGAATCGATGATGATATCTGAAATGTAAATATTCTCTGTTCAAATAAGCCTACAGTTATTATCAGCATTAGGTAGGAAAACTCAGAACACAAAACGGTATGTGTGAATATTTTCGGCACACATTGCTCATCTGCTTATGGTATTGTCGTTTCCATATAGCATTGTGGCCAAGCGCGAAAAATACTACGAACAATAAGTCATCATAAACAATGCTTGTAAAGGAAGCTAATACTTAAAAACAGGTAACTTTGAATGACACGTTTGAAGTTGTATATCGAAGTTCGATAATTAAATTCTCAAAAACAGTTTCCTTTTCTTCTTCTTCCTCCTTGTTCCTATGCTGAAGACGTTTTCTTTCAGTTCGTCCCAATATACTTTGATTTGTCACACCTTTCCTTGGACAGCCTGTATTCCTTTTACCAGCCGGTTATCTATTTCTACCAGTCTTTCGTTCGTCCATCACGTCTATGTGTTCGTTATATTCACGCTTTCTCCATCGTGCCCACTATAATATTACGTTTCATATGTCGAGAAACAGATTTCTAGTTCTCATTATCAAAGTGAATAAAAATAATTAGGTAAGAAAAGATTTCCTTTGCAACTGTGAAGTAGCTTACACGATCTTTCATTAATTTGTAACAAGAAAACTTTATTTCTCTTCAATTGTCACTTCATGCCTAACTCAATCTCTTGTCTGATCCTGTCCTGTGAAGATGCTTAATTACTTTGTTTATTTATGAATGAACAAAAAAATGAAAAAACTGTGTTTCATTTAGTAGAACTTTTGAAATTACCTTATGTCATTAATTAATCAGAAGTGTATTTTGATATTGTACAGGAGGTCGCCTTCAAAGGAATTGCAGCCACATTGTGCAATGAGAAAACGAATTAAGATAAGTGTTAGCTTTATCGTTAATCATTCTCGCATTAGAGAAAGAACCTATCTCCGTCAGAAGCGAAGTCCGAGTAGATTATTGTTACATTTTTACAGTATAAAATATCCTTGAAATTTCCTGGTCAGAAATCAATGAACAACGATGGAAGTCTTCCACAATTCATTAGCCGGTACGCCGATGAAATACAGATAAAGGGCATCGGAGTACTTTAATTAAAATACTTGACATTCAAATAATTCTATTTTCCTTGCAGAATCCACTATAAAACTGAAACAACCTGACACAATACAGTCGCTCTTGACACTGCTAAATACACGAGCAAATATTCTCAATTACTCGCGTATTCAAATTTCGATTAGCTGGAGAAGTTTTCCTTTGTGAAATTTTTGAAGGGGCAAATTTCATCTGGCCACAGTTTTTACCAGCATTTTTATAACATATTTATTGTATGTAATTATTGTGTCTTCATGTTTCACGTACATCACTCAACAATGAGTAGAACACACCCTTGAATGGAAGGACAATTATTACAAACAACAATAATTGCCAAGATAATCAACCATTACCGTAAAGAATAAATAGAAATTAGAAAATGAGAAAACTTTCAACACAAAAATTATTACAGGTTACATCATTGTTGTCGAGCCCCTTGTATTACGAGGTAATGAACTTTTAGAGTATCCGGCAGAAAGCGCATGGCCCATACAAGGAATTTCTTTAGTGAGTTGTAAATTCTGAAATTTCGGCTTTGTAGACAGCATTGTATTTAAATGTTGTACATAAGATAGCCGCTTTAATTGATGCGGAGCGAATATGGAAGGGCAACTTTGCCTTGTTTTTATAAACGTACGTGCTCCATTTTGTAGACGCAATTGCTTTTAATTTACATACCAAAGCATCCTCTTGGTAGATAAATAGCAGATATGTGGCAGTTTCTAAAGTAAAAGTAATAAATATTTCTGTGTGCAGGACTAAGTTTGGGAAAGTACAAAAATATCATCTGCAAATAACAGCGAAGACAAATTTCATGTCGATGATGGCTAATCCAACAATGCCAGAGGTAGGTAGGGACTGAGATGAAACTGACTTGGAATCTCACTCACAAGCAGCTGCTGGTACAGGGTGGCGCAGGAGAACGGGAAATTTTGAACGTTACAGTTGGCAGCACTGTAGCGCCGTCACATGTTCGAAACTTTGCACAACTGATGTGAACGCATTGTCATTTAGTAATCATGGAGAATTGTACTGGTGCGGAACATGCAGTAGCTGTGAGAGCGTTTTACAAAAATGGTGATAGTGCGACTGCCGCGCAGAGAACATTTCGACAACATTACCAACTCGGACGTCATGGACGTGTCCCATCTGCGCATGCGATTACAACGTGGGTGCGTAATTTTGAAGAAACAGGATCTGTCTTGAAAAAGAAACCTCCAAGTGGCATTCCAACGGTACGTACCCCAGAGAACATTTCAGCTGCTAGAACTGCAATCGAGAGAAGTCCTCGTCGCTCCGTTCGACAGCATGCATCTTCGCTAGGGATTAAGCGACGAAGCGTAGAAAGAATACTGCACGAATTAGACTTCCATCCCTATAAGTTTCAGATTGTGCAACACTTACATGAACGAGACCCAGCCTCAAGTATGGAGTTTAGTAGCCAGATATTGACTAAAATCAACGAGGACGCACATTTCCTAGGTAACTTATGGATATCAGACGGATTCGTGAACAAACAGAATTTTCGTTATTGGGCACAGGACAATCCTTGTGAGTGTCACCAGCGACCCCTACATACCGCCAATATGGTGTGCTGTATCATGCCATGGTGTTATCAGCCCTTATTTTTTTGAACGTGAGGATGGTAGTGCAGTGACAGTAACATCCACTCGATATGTTGAAATGCTTCAAACATTCTTTACACCGAGACTGTACGAGCTTAACCGCAACGTCGAAAACGTGGTTTCAGCAGGACGGAGCCACGTCACACACTGCTCGACAATGGATGGCAGCAGTTCGTCAGTTGTTTGTAAGACGCATTATTTCACGTAACGGTGACATTGCATGACCTGCGAGATCCCCTGATCTTAGTGTGTGCGACTTCTTCCTGTGGGGATATCTTAAAGGGAAGGTGTACCGTACACGTCCTGGAACAATCCATGAACTGAAGGAGAACATTGAAAACGAAATCACTGGCATTCCCCAGGATTTGCTACACCGCGCATATCAGAGTTTTCATCACAGGCTGTTAGAGTGTGAACGCCGAATGGGAGCACATCTTTCCGATGTCATCTTTAAAAAGTAAAGAGACACTTTTGGACATTTTGATTGTAAAGACATATTGAATAATGGCATACTGAATAAATTCACTTTCGTTAATAAATTGCTAGTTTTATGAATTTATTCATGGAAATGACGTTATTCCGAAATTTCCCGTTTCCCTGCGCGATCATGTATTTCTTAGACCAATGAACGCTCCAATCCAGTGACTGAATTATTTTACAAACTTATGGCTGTAATATCCACTAATTTCAAATTACTACCACAACAACAAAATGCTGAAATTGACGCTAAATTTCAAATTATTAGTACAAAAACAAAATGTTGTAGCACATGAAAAGAAATGCTAATGTTGATGGTAATTTCATACTGTTAATACAAGAACAATCTGCTCAGTGAAATAATAATTTTAAAAATATTTTCACCTAAATGTTGGGATTAAAAGAGACTTTCAGGAATATCCTGGAAGTAATCAAGCAATTATTGTTTGAACTTCAGTCAATTAAGCTGTCTCAGACGGAATTAAATACGGAACTAAATTATCTGACTGTTGTAGAAACGATGTAACACTCAAAAAATTAAATTTTCTGACACTTTCACTAAATGAATTAACGGTAGAGTCGTAGAAATTATAGAAAGATTAGATGCCAAATTAAGAGTTGCCGCACAAATGGCTAGCGCAAAGGTAGTGTCTGAACAGGGAATTACTAAAGACGAATTTAATAGTGATTATAGCCAAATACAAAGTCCTTTAATCAAAGACCTCATAGGGCGGCGTGCTGAAATCATCATGCAAATAAATGATACGTTGAAGCAGCTGACGACAAACAACAACCGTATACATAGGACATCAAATTTAATAACTAGAACAGATAACATGTATGAGCCACAAGTGCATATTACGGAATGCGTAGCCACAACTTATAACAATTTAGTCCATATCTCCTGGCGCCAACATTATACTCGATCTAATGGAGTAAAGCCAGCTACAGCATAGGCAATTTGGGTCTTATGTCCAGACAAGAAACACACACGGCCGGTTGTTTTCATAAAACCTCTTAAAGGCGTTTTGCCAAAGACCTGGACAAATCAACAAAAAAGTCATTTTACCTGAGCCTAAATTAAGGATGAATGCACCCTTTGGACGACGAAAACTGTAGGAAGGCGTATTACGTGTGAACAATTTGAACAAGTATTTCTGTCGAAATATTGTTCATCTCCTCTTCCAGAGTGTCTCAGCAAGAAGGTTTTTAATCGTGAATAGTACAGCAGCAAGCAAGGTGGCTTGCAGAAGTATTTACAAAGATAAAGAAACAAAACACTGTATTAGAACGAACAGATTTCGCACTGGGATGTCTCGAAAATAAAGAAAAAGAAATATTCAGGAGACATTGGCTGAGATCCAAATTGGAAAATTCGTTATTTGTATTAGACGTAACAGATCTTATAAAGGAAGATGCTACGCGGAATGCTGGCAACGATGACATGCAACCTCCGCATTCCAGCGGACATGGGAACTATCAGTACTTGAATGGTGAATATTTCAGCAATGGCGCAGCCACGCCGACCACTTTTGCAAACCAAGCAAGCCAATGTGACACACAGACTTCCTCGCATTACACAGAGGCGAAGAAATAATAATAGATTTAATCTAGCGTACAATACGAATCGCAGTGGTCACCATCAGAACAACTGGCAAGGTCAATTTGCAAATGTGACATCCAGATTTTACTAATCATCTGCCACCAAACACAAATCATAGAATTCCAAAAAGTAGGCAGAACTCGAAGTTTGGACTACCTTATGGTTGGCAACAACAACTCGATGCACGTCGTCGGATGAGACGTGGGTACTAATATAGATGGTTAATATATTAAGAAATAATGGTTGGATTGATATAAGTGTTAATCTTTGGTCTAACCTGGAGTTGTGCCACGATCGGAGCGGAGACATTGTTCAGGCAGCTGTGAATGCGATAATAGTTGGAATACCTACTTCCGCTGTAATTGACGACAGTGCAATGGTAAATTTGTTAGGAAGCAGTTTTTTAAGAGGAAAAGTCAGTCGATAGGAGTATCCTCCTTACCAGTATTTAATCGTGTAACTTTTAGCAGTACTGATGCCAGATCACGATGTGTGAAGATGCAAGTTCAGATCAAGATCAAAATTTGGAAGTGGAGCAACCACTTCCAAGTTTCTCTTTGTATAGAACTTGTCTGTTAACTGTGTATTCGGAACGAATTATTGTGAATGAGGAACGCAAGAATCGACCTCTGAATGGAAAATGTTATTTGACGATGAACGGAGAGAGTATTGATTTACAGTTATTAAAAACTGAGGCCCTGCACAATAAAATTTGCCAGAGGGAGTAGGTTTAGTTTTTAAGAGCTAAGGTTCTATATAATGATCCCATCGAGTGTCATTCCTCACAATTAATTTGTTACACCAATCTGCTGTTGTAAAACACTGTTCGGGTATCGTTTACAAGAAAACTTTAGAATCGAAATTTTTAAATGATGCGTGCATGTTTTGACTGATATGCCAGGAATTATTGAAGTATATCAGTATCAAATGAAAGTAGTGTTTGACAATACACACACATCAAAAAAAATTTGCATCACCTCGATTCCGAGAATTTGTTGCCTTTACAGAAAACTGGAATAGAGATCAACATAAACATCATAACAGCTATTTTTATTGCTGAAGAAAACCGCATATTTCATTTGTACCACCATACAGCGAGACATTCAGTTGTTGTGGTCCAAATATCTGCACACACCAGTACTTCTAATACCCAGTAGCACGTCCTCTTGCATTGGTGCATGCCTGTATTTGTAGTGGCATATTAACCACAAACTCACCAAGGCTCTGTGGGTCCAGATTGTCCCACTACTCAAATGCTGTTCGGCGAGGATTCTTCAGAGTGGTTGGTGGGTCACGTCTGTCCATAAACAGCCCTTTTCAATCTATCCAAGGTATGTTCGATACGGTTGATGTATGGAGAACATGCTGGCCACTCTAGTCGAGCGATTTCATTACACTAAATGAATTCATTTACAAGATGTGTACGATGGGGGCACGAACTGCCATCCATGAAAACGAATGCCTCGCCAATATGCTGCCGATATGGTTGCACTACCGGTCGGAGGGTAGCATTCACGTGTCGTACAGCCGTTACGGCGCCTTCGATGACAACCAGCGGCGTACGTCGGCCCCACATAGTGCCACACCAAAACACCAGGGAACTTGCACCTTGCTCCACTCGCTAGACAGAGCATCTAAGGCGTTCAGCCTGACTGGGTTGCCTCCGAACATCGACAATTGTCTCGTTGAAGGCATATGCGACACTCGTCGGTGGAGAGATGGTGAGCCAATCCTCAGTGGTCCATTCGGCATGGTGCTGGGCCCATCTGTACCGCACTGCATATTAGAGTTGCCACGATGGACCTCACCAGGAACGTCCTGACTGGAGTTACGCCTCATGCAGCCTATTGCGCACAGTTCGAGTGGTAACACGCCGTCCTGCCGCTGCAAGACAATCATTATTCAACATGGTAGCGTTGCTGTAAGGGTTCGTCCGAGCCCTAATCCGTAGGTAGCGATCATCCACTGCAGTAACAGCCCGTGAGCGGACTGAACGTGGCATGTCATCGACTGTTCCTGTCTCTCTGTATCTCCTCCATGTCCGAACAACATCGCTTTGGTTCACTCCGAGACGCCTGGACACTTGCCTTGTTGAGAGCCCTTCCTGGCACAACTTAAGAATATGGATTCGATCGAACCACGGTATTGACCGTCTATGCATGGTTGAAGTAAAGACAACACTAGCCGTGTACCTACATCCTGGTAAAATGACTGGAACTGATCTGTTGTCGAACCTCCTCCGTCTAATAGGTGCTGCTCAAGCATGGTTGTTTACATCTTTTCTCGATTTCTGGGAAACGGGCTAATGCAAACTTCTTTTTGTATGTGTATAACAGGCTGGAGACAATATGAAATTCAAAAACTTTTCTCTGAAGCTATATAACGACTATTCACAAGAGAAAAATAATTTTGTTTACATGACACATAAATTTAAACACATCTATTAAGTATATCATTACTTTCCACCTTTCAGCATTGAAAATTTTCTAATTTCAAAATAAAAATATGTTGGGATTTTAAGGCTTCGACCCAGTTTTAAGGTGTGGTATCCTTGGTTTCGTGTTCGATGAACAACAGTACGACCTCCTTGGCGACTAGTGACACTGCTGACATCCTTGAAACGATACAACCCGTCTCTAAGGACATCTTGGACAAAGAACCACCCAACGCCTTACTGCACTCGTTTGGAATGCAGAACTATCACAATTTTTTCTCTGGTGTACAGGGTGGAACCACTTGGGACCCTTCCAATCCATTCGATGAAAATTATTACATTCCGGCATGATATACACAACCTTATCATAGTTAATATTGAAAATAGTCATAGGTCGCGCGATGTTCTTTATTAACTCAAGAACGATTTGTATCGCTTGGATAGGAAATCGTCAGGTTACGTCAAGGGCTTTGGTGACAACATTCACAATATTGCACAAAAGAGAACAAAATTTCAAAGCCATCCAAAGCAAGAAAGAGTGTTTGTTATGAATAAGCCATATTGATTGCACTCTTCTGTTGTGAAGTTATCATGGGTATGACATTGACACATGTGTGAATATATTTTCTAATGATTCCTCTAATCTTAGATCCTCCCGCCCCCCACCCCCGGCCCCAGGTCGACAATACCCTCGGTGTCACCCACCTCCTTTTGTTGATATCTTTAAAAATGTACTTGTACAGAAAGAAAGTGTGACGAGAATCCGAGGTGCCTGCCGGCAGGCAAACCTTCTACACCCCTCCATTTGTGCATGTCGACCAGCAGGCGCCAGAGAAGCAGCGCAGCCTGCCTGCAGGTGTTCAGCTTGTCTATGTACAGACACATTTTTAAAGTGCTCTACAAAGATGGGTGTGTAGCAGCGAGGGTTTGCCTGTGACGCCCAACAGAAGATCTGAAAATGCATAAGCGCCGTTTGCTACATTAGATCACGTTCAAATTTCGTCGAGTGGTTTTGAACGATCCACTGTGGATCCACCCTGTACACCAGATCCAAAACTGAGATAGCACTGAACTTCAAAGGAGTGCGATCAATGAGAACTAGCCCACTACATCTTTAGACAGGGTACAACCGACTGCAGAGTGTCCTCAAAGATTATCAAGGAAGTGGTCCTGTTACTAGTAACACTACGAACTTTCGCTTTCGATCGCGAAATGTTGTTAACGCCCTGAGGAAAGGGATGGTTTCATTGGGGCCACGTAAGCTACTCCATCAGGTCCTCCGTGTCAATCACACCCAAAGGACAACAGCGTGATTTCAAAGCTGGACGTTTCGTTTCTGACCTCTATCGCAGTGGCGTGAAATGTGGGTAAGAGGGGCTGCAACGACCTTCTCATCACTGGATAGCGTATGGCCGAATTCAGGTGAAATTTTGTACTCAAGTGACGTCATTAACCCTTCTCACATCTTACACGAACCACTGAGATTCTTTTTTTTTTTTTACTGCATTTGTCGATACATTGCTGCTTAGAGCGTCATGAAGCCCGGTGATGACGTCATGGTGTGCCACATTTTTGCACCAGTACAGGGGAAGTGTTTAGGTACCTTTGAGTCAACGCTAAAACTTTTACGACGGTTCGAAACGTGATCTATTAACTGTATTGCGCAGGGTACTTTTGGCCCTCAGAACGCCATGGCATGTGGTTTCTTTATCGCTTAAAATCTCGCAAAAGGTCTTCAGCTGTAATAACTATCTGCAATATTCGGGTGGCTGCCATCTCTTCGCTGCAAGGGTGACATCCGAACGGTCGTCACGGCTTCTCGGTGCGGAATTTCTTCTGTGCCCGTACGTTTTGAGCACGGTTTCAGTCTCCTTCAGAAGGAAGCCAATCGAAAAGAGTCATATCATTCTGCTCTGCGAACAACTCCAGAACCAACACTAACCTATGCATAATAGATTAGTCCTGTTCTCTCTCAAGAAATAGTTGCTGCACTGATGGGCCATAATATTACACATATTGAGGGTACATTTGGCAGCATCAATTCGACCATCTGTGAGGCATTCCATAACCACAGAGCTACGAATTGCGAAGACATACCGCCTCGGCCACTGAGAGATGACACGTGGATTATTTGGGCTCGAAATGAGCACCTTACCACCTATATACTAGCACTGGAGCTTCAGTCGCTGAGGACATACTGATTCGTCGAAAAATATCACGTTTCGCTAGTCGCTATTGATATTTTCTTCGTCAGACGCTGATCGATAGAGTCTATGGTCATCATCGAGCGTCTCCTTGATGGCACACATTTACAAAACAGTCCTTCATCCTGAGGCTAGGGTCGCATCCTCCGACCCGAGAAATGTAGAAGGATGTTTCAACTGCACAGCCTTTAGAACAGGATTTGGCCATGACTCGTCGAAAAGTTCATTATCTTTGGACAGGTGCTGTTACACGCCGAAGTTCAGTTCCCGTATACCAAATGGAAAATATACTATCTCGATAACGACTTATCCTTTAGCATGTAGTGCACTGAGAAAACCATGCCGTGCCGAGGGCTCTGGTATCGTCAAATTCTCTTCCTCGACAAGAGTAATGATATGGTCACGATAAGGCATGACACATCTATAATGTGGCTCAGCTGTAAGTGATGAGTTGCAGGTGTTTGATCTTGCTCGTACACTGTCAACTGCTATTATAGAACGATTGGCACCTTTGTAGACCTAATTTGCCACGGCAGACCTTGTAACCGTGAAAAATCAATGAAACTGAGCCAACAGTTCTCGAATGTTGTCAGAGATACTAAATATACGTTTTCGACACCAGGGAGGTAATATTCTTTGCAAAAGTGACATCCATTGGCTTACAGCTACAATTCCGTCGCATCTTTTGTGGGAAATGAGCTGCACATCTTCGAAATCGGTTCCATGTAATACAATATAGGACTCGGTAGACATATCCTCAGGAACATTCCTTGGGAGGAGTGGAACAGACCGCCATCAGCCACATGATGCCAGCAGGTGACCGAGCGAAGGCGGTTCCAAGTCACGAAAACTGTAAACTGCCGGCTGAACAACGTACTGACACAATCCCCCTCCATACCTAATTAAGTAAAATGTAAATGTCGTGTGACTAGGGCCTCCCGTCCGGTAGACCGTTCGCCGGGTGCAAGTCTTTCGATTTGACGCCACCTCGGCGACTTGCACGTCGATGGGGATGAAATTATGATGCTTAGGACAACACAACACCCAGTAACTGAGCGGAGAAAAGCTCCCACCCGCTGGGAATCGAACCCGGTCCCTTAGGATTGACAATCTGTCGCACTGACTACACAGTTATCGGGGGCGGACACCTAATCAAGTGTCGTCATTGGCAGAGGATGACAAAGTGGCTGGTTAGCGGCAGTGGCCCACCAGTAACTATGGACGCAGTCTACGCCTACAGTTAGGAATGTGTATCTCATGGGAGAAAAAGAAAGGAGAAAATCACACAGATTCCAACATTAGACGCTTTACATATCAAGCCTGCACATTGTTTATTCAGCTACAGTTAACAAACTTATTCAGTTAATATGCACTGTGACTTCAGGTAACACCAGTATTTTCTATTTGCAGGTTCCTTCCTGGAACAGATCTGTAATACTGATAAGAACAGTCTCCTACAGTTCTCGAAATAATTCTTCCTCGTCTGCATGTTCACAAGAAAAACAGAAAAATATGGCACGTTACATTTCATTCGCGTTAGTATAATACCGGACTTCATGCTGCAATTTGTGACTGCCGAGATGTAAGCTGTCGAGTCTAAATGACCCAATAGTTGGAAGAAAGCAAAGACCATTCCAATGTGCAAGAACCGAAGATGTGGCGGTCTATAAAACTACCGTTCAGAATCCATTAGTTACAGAAGCTTAGAGTGACAGATAATGAGGTATCGCGAACATACTGACCAGAAAGCTTTGGTTATGCCAAATTCAACTCGGATTGTTCTTACGTGACATCCTTAAAGGTGCAGATCAGTGCAGTCAATATCGTAGTCAGCATTTCATGATCTCTGGAAAGAATTGTCAGTATTTCATGATATCTGGAAAGAATTTCACTCAGTACAACTCAAATTTGTTTTAAGGCAAGTACAACCATATGAGGTATCAAAAGAACCTGAAAGTTGAGTGTTAACCAGAATTTTAAATACCTCAATAGTTTTGTTTCTTGAACTGGTCTTTGAAAACATTTTGCAAATGCGTTCTGCAGCATCTTTGATTTGTGTCTCTCTGAGTCCTTGCGGCGGAAACGTGTTACGTTTAGTGATTTCCACACGCTCCCAGATAATCAGATAGCTAGCTGTTAATTGGACCTTGCTTGTGTATAATTTTAAAGATGCTTGGTTCTGGGATATTTGTGATGAGTAAACGTGGGTCGGAAGCGGTAGGAGCTGTTGGAAGATTTGGAGAGAATATTGGACGTATTTGAAATGGTTGTAATTAATTCATGTGGTACTTGTATCGCATCGCTTATGTTTCATTAATTTCGCGCGTTAAACGATATATGAAGACGATCTGTTGCTTAGGTGCTAGGTGTTGCGAAAGTTCTGAGTCATTGTATTCCTCGTCAGCTTTACGACAGTAACTCGATCGTGCTTTGGTCATTAATCTGAAGCATTATGCATTTAGTTTTGTCCTTCTCTTCTACTGTTCAATTCATTCTATAATTTGCTGGAAGACTTGCACGTAAATTTGAGTCTGTGTTATTAACTGAATTTTCGATTCATATTCATGAAGACCAAGTCACTCATGCGATTGGCTTACTAATCTGAAGTCAGTATAGCTCATAAAACCGCTTTTCATATCACCGATTTCTACGCTACAAAAGAATTCATTGAATATTTACGTATATTTCAGGTGCAGTTTTTACCTGATGCCATTTTGGGCTCAGATGTTGCAAAACATCCTCTCTTTTTAGCGGTGATTGCAAATAGTGCAGATGCTGAAGTAATTCGAGTTCCACATAATTTTTCCAAACTAATAGTGACAAATACCCCGTTCTCTGCAAGAAAATTTTCAGGTATGAAGATAAGTTCTGACGTCGATTCTTGAATGAAGAATTGCTGTGGATGACTTTCTACAGTGTGTGTGTTCGTTTTTCACGAAGTAGTCTGCATAGCCACTAAGGTGAGATGATTAGTGTTCCGTAATAGCTCTTCAAGGTTCGTTCCTTTCGAAGCACGTCATTATGTAACCAAGTTGCAGAGGTATTATCACCAATTAGTTATATCTCTTTGTTACAGTGGTTACAAACAGGAGCAAAGATACCCACTGGAGAGTGTTCAACTGTAATTTGGTCACTGTTGCACTCTCACTACTTTCACACGATATGAAGAGTGATTTTTACAGGAAGTGACGTTTAATTGCACAAGCTATGGCTGTCTTTCATTAGTTGTGCGACTTTTTTGTAAGTGTGAGAGAAGGATTGAGTTTCTTATTCATTTTCGAAGTCAGGCTACGTTAAGAAAATGTTCATAGGGTCATGAGTTTGTTTACAACAAAGCATAGTTTCACGAAATCAGTAGTTAGAGGTACAACTTGCTTTGGTTGTCCAATCTAATAGAACAGTAACCCACTTGATATAGGCTTTCTTAGCGAGGAGTCGCATCATTTTATGAAAACTCTTAAGTAGTAACATTAGATGTGCCCAAGAGAATGTGTTGGTCCTATTTCTCTTCACGTTTGTTAGTAGTTTGTGGTAGTTACGTGGTGTAAGGTACTACTTCCTTTGAAAACATATTTTATATCCTTATCTTCCCGGTTTTTAGATGACCTGTAGCATACCGCCGGGAATAAGATTTCAGATCCCACGCTGGCTGAAGAGGCCGGTGGGGCATATGGCGTTGCCAGATGACGGTGGTGTGAGACGCAATGGCCAAACATGAGAACTCCGGCTACGTCAACAGTGGCGCGAAGCAAGTAGTATTGATCAATAAATGTTTGCTAACAAAAGTCCTATTTTCCGTTATGGGCATTGGAATAAGCCTGCAGGTCGTAAGTAATTTCTTACTACGGTATTACAGTACCAGAAATCGATTATCTTAATAAATAAATGAATAACGTTGAAGCTAACGAAAATATAAAAACTGCTACTAAATATCACGAGTGTAAGTTATAGTCGTCAGTTCCAAAAAAAGTTCAAATATGTGTGAAATCATATGGAACGTAGCTGCTAAAATCATCAGTTCCTAAGCTTACACACTACTTAACCAAAATTATCCTAAGGACAAACACACACACCCATGCACGAGGGAGGAGTCGAACCTCCGCCGGGACCAGCCGCACAGTACATGACTGCACCGCCTGAGACTGCTCGGCTAATCCCGCGCGGCCGTCAGTTGACGACAGCAAGCTTTCCAAGCTAGTTCTGTTGTAAGACCAAGCTCTTACGAAATTTCTAGCTTTCAGTTAATCATTATTATTTGTGTCGATGTTATCAGTTAAAGTGTTTAGTAAAGAAATACATGACGATAGCATTATTCCGAATTATATGACTTCCGCTTCTACACTTAGGATGAAAGGAAGTAGAATTGCACTTTACAGAGAATCCGACGGTGCTGATGCTGCTTCTGCGAGGTATATAAACTTCGAGAGCTTCTTGGCAAAACAAGTATAAAGAATCTTGCCCGCCCGGTTGGCTTTCCGGACGGGAAGGAGCGCCTGGTCCCCAGCAAGAATCCGCCCGGCGGATTTGTGTCGAGGTCTGATGAGCCTGCCAGTCCGTGGATGGTTTTTAGGCGGTTTTCCATCAGTCTCGGCAAATGCGGACTGGTTCCCCTTATTCCGCCTCAGCTACACTATGTCGGCGATTGCTGTGCAAACAGGTTCTCCACGTACGCGTACACCACCATTGCTCTACCACGCTAACATAGGGGTTACACTCGTCTAGTGTGAGACGTTCCCTGGGGGGTCCACCGGAGGAAGAACCGCACAATAACCCTGGGTTCGATGTGGGGCAACGGAGAGGTGGAGAGGACAGCGGTAGTCGTCGTGGGGTTAGGACCGCTGCGGCTGCAGCAGGGACGGAGCCTCTCCGTCGTTTCTAGGTCCCCGGTTAACATAACATAACGTAACTTGAAGAATCCTACACGGCCGCTCAGCCGGCCTTAGTGACCGAGCGGTTCTATGAGCTACAGTCTGCAACCGCGCGACCGCTACTGCCTCGGACATGGACATGTGTGATGTTCTTAGATTAGTTAGGTTTAAGTAGTTCTACGTTCTAGGGGACTAATGACCTCAGATGTTAAGTCCCATAGTGCTCAGAGCCATTTGGACCATTTGAAGGGCTGCTCATTGAGATAGTCCAAGGACGAATAGTCTTAATTTCAGCAAAACTCGGATGGAAAAGCACGGCCACTCTTACTGAACGCGTCTCGTACCATCTTCTACGGACTCACTGGCTAAACTGGGACATTTCTGGTGTTTTAATATAAGTGGGAGTTCTTGTAGTCGGGAGGGCATTCGGAGGATATTTCAGTGTTTGGTTCGTGGAACACGTTGATAACAACTATGTTGCATCCCAGTTTGCGGTATTTATAGCATATGCGGAAAATATTAAGTACGGATGAAGAGGAGGTTTGCTCATATAGTGAAGAATTCTCGTTGGGTAAAGTAAGTGGAGGAGATAAGCGAGGTGGTCGGCCGGAGTAGACGTGCAGTTCTAGGCGCTACAGTCTGGAGCCGAGCGACCGCTACGGTCGCATGTTCGAATCCTGCCCCGGGCATGGATGTGTGTGATGTCCTTACGTTAGTTAGGTTTAATTAGTTCTAAGTTCTAGGCGACTGATGACCTCAGAAATTAAGTCGCATAGTGCTCAGAGCCATTTGAACCATTTGAGCGAGGTGGAATAATTACATGGTGATAAGGGATTTGGTGGAACAGGTAGAAAATGGAAGGAGACTATGGTACACGATATTGACATAGGAGAGGGTGAATATGTTTAAGCCTTTGTAGATATTAAAAATTGTGTAGAACTTCAATCCTCACTATCATCTGGTTATTAGTTTTATTCAATTGTGAGATTTCTGTTGAACCATTAGCAGGTAAATTTTCCTTGTTAATTTCGTATTGACAGTTACCGTTCTGGAAGTGAAGGTACTGAAAAAAAGCGTCTGCGAACGTGTGAACTTTCGAGCGCGCGCCTGCGAAGTAGGAAATGTGGAGGAGAAGAGAAAAATGTCGGCGGAGAGAGCGGAAGAGCAGCGCGGAAAATCTGTACAGCGCAGTGGAGAGGGAGGGACTGTAATGGACGCCCTCGCGACGGCGCTTACCGCCAAGTTGTGCGGAATATACGGCCTGCTGCTGGCGGTCCGGACAGCCAGCCAGCCAGCCAGCCAGCCAGCCGCAACAGGTGCGCGGGGGCCGCAGCCGCGGGCATCGCCGACCCCAACCAGCGGCCGGGGAGGCTAGGCGTCAGCGAGGGCCCGCGAACCGAGCCGCTGCAGGCTGCATTTGTTTATCCGGACACGTTTAGGAGTCGTCAGTGTTACAAACTGAATATTCCTCTTACCAGTTACACGGCCAACAAAGAGGAAAACAGAATGTTTTTAAATTCTGCAAGCCTTCGAATAGTGGCATCTACATCTTCATCTACATACATACTCTGCAATCCACCATGCGGTGCGTGGCGGAGGGTACATCGTACCACAACTAGCATCTTCTCTCCCTGTTCCACTCTCAAACAGAACGAGGGAAAAATAACTGCCTATATGCCTCTGTACGAGCCCTAATCTCTCTTATCTTATCTTTGTGGTCTTCCCGCGAAATGTACGTTGGCGGTAGTAAAATTGTACTGCAGTCAGCCTCAAATGCTGGTTCTGTAAATTTCCTCAGTAACGATTCACGAAAGGGACGCCACCTTCCCTGTAGACTCCCATCCGAGTTCGTGAAGCATTTCCGTAACACTCGCGTGATGATCAAACCTACCAGTAACAAATCTAGCAGCCCGCCTCTGAATTAATTATATGTCCTCCCCCAATCCGACCTGATAGGGATCCCAAACGCTAGAGCAGTACTCAAGAATAGGTCGTATTAGAGTTTTATAAGTGGTCTCCTTTACAGATGAACCACATCTTCCCAAAATTCTACCAATGAACCGAAGACGACTATCCGATTTCCCTACAACTGCCATTAAATGCTTGCCCCACTTCATATCGCTCTGCAAGGCCGGCCGAAGTGGCCGTGCGGTTATAGGCGCTACAGTCTGGAGCCGCGTGACCGCTACGGTCATGGCAGGCCTCGTGCATGGATGTGTGTGATGTCCTTAGGTTAGTTATGTTTAAGTTCATCTACATCTACATGACTACTTTGCAATTCACATTTAAGTGCTTAGCAGAGGGTTCATCGAACCACAATCATACTATCTCTCTACTATTCCACTCCCGAACAGCGAGCGGGAAAAACGAACATCTAAACCTTTCTGTTCGAGCTCTGATTTCTCTTATTTTATTTTGATGATCATTCCTACCTATGTAGGTTGGGCTCAACAAAATATTTTCGCATTCGGAAGAGAAAGTTGGTGACTGAAATTTCGTAAAAAGGTCTCGCCGCGACGAAAAACGTCTATGCTGTAATGACTTCCATCCCAACTCGTGTATCATATCTGCCACACTCTCTCCCCTAAAACGTGATAATACAAAACGAGCTGCCCTTTTTTGCACCCTTTCGATGTCCTCCGTCAATCCCACCTGGTAAGGATCCCACACCGCGCAGCAATATTCTAACAGAGGACGAACGAGTGTAGTGTAAGCTGTCTCTTTAGTGGACTTGTTGCATCTTCTAAGTGTCCTGCCAATGAAACGCAACCTTTGGCTCGCACCGACAATATTATCTATGCGGTTGTTCTAAGTTCTAGGGGACCGCTGATCACATCAGTTAAGTCCCATAGTGCTCAGAGCCATTTGAACCATTTTTGTTACGACCAAATGTTTAATCGACGTGACTGTGTCAAGCGCTACACTACCAATGGAGTCTTCAGACATTACGGGATTCTTTTTCCTATTCATGTGTATTATATTTAGAGTTAGCTGTCATTCTTTACACCAATCACAAATCCTGTCCAAGTCACCTTGTATGCTCCTACAGGCACTCAACGATGACACCTTCCCGTACACCACAGCATCATCAGCAAACAGTCGCACATTGCTATCCACCCTACCCAAAATATCGTTTGTGTAAATAGCAAAACAGCAGCGGACCTAACACACTTCCCTGGGGCACTCCACATGATACCCTCACCTCCGATGAACACTCACTATCGAGAACAACGTAGTGGGTTCTATTCCTTAAGAAGTCTTCGAGCCATTCACATATTTGGGAACTAATTCCATATGCTCGTACCTTAGTTAGGAGTCTGCAGTGGGGCACTGAGTCAAACGCTCTCCGGAAGTCTAGGAAAATGGCATCCGTCTGATACCCTTAATCCATGGTTCGCAAGATACCATGTGAAAAAAGGGCGAGTTGCGTTTCGCAGGAGCAATGCTTTCTAAAGCCGTGCTGATGCATGGACAGCAACTTCCCTGTCTCAAGGAATTTCATTATATTCGAACTGAGAATATGTCTGAGAATCCTGCAACAAACCGATGTTAAGGATATTGGTCTGTACATAGTGAAAACGTACGCTATTCTTTTCGCCAGTGGAGATACGCTCACTTGTCAGTGTCATTTTTTTTCTGAGGGGCTGGGGGTGTCATCAGTCTTCTGACTGGTTTGATGCAGCCCGCCACGAATTCCTCTCCTGTGTCAACCTCTTCATATTAGAGTAGCACTTGCAACCTGTGTCCTCAATTATTTGCTGAAATTCCAATCTCTCTCTTCCTATACAGTTTTTGCCCACTACAGCTTCTTCGATTACCATGGAAGTCATTTCTTAATGTATTAAGGGATGTCCCATCATCCTGTCCCTTCTCGTAATCAGTGTTTTCCACATATTCCCTTCCTATATTAAAAAAGAAGAAATTCCTCCAGCTGTATTTAAGGTGTGGATTTTATTTTGGTAACTAGTTTCAACGTTGCAACAACGTCATCTTCAGGCCCATACACTTGTTGACGTCAACTGCGTGCGGCTGATACTAGAAGTTGACGTCAACCAGGATGTGGGCCTGAAGATGACGTTGTTGAAACTACCTGCCAAAATAAAGTAGACACCTTAAAAACAGTTGGAGGAATTTCTTCCTTTTTAATACAAATTTATAGCAGCGGGCGTCCCACTGTCCTCCATTTCAACTATTGATGTACGAAGATATTCCTTTTCTCTCTGATTCTTACATTACAAATCCATCTAATTTTCAACATTCGTCTGCATCACCACATATCAAATGCTTCGATTCTCTTCTGTTCCATTCTTCCTACAGTCCATGTTTCACTACCATACAATACTGTGCTCCAGCCGGCCGGGGTGGCCGAGCTGTTCTAGGCGATACAGTCTGGAACAGCGTGACCGCTACGGTCGCAGGTTCGACTCCCGCCTCGGGCATGGATGTGTGTAATGTCCTTAGGTTACTTAAGTTTAAGTAATTCTAATTTCTAGGGGACTGATAACCTCTACAGTTAAGTCCCATAGCGCTCAGAGCCATTTGAACCAGTTTGAACTGTGCTCCAGACGTACGTTCTCATAAATTTCTTCCTCAAATTAAGGTCTATGTTTGATACTAATACACCTCGTCAGAGATCCCCTTTTTGCCAGTGCTAGTCTGTTTTTGATGTCCTTCTCTCTCCGTCCGTCATTGGTTATTCGCCGCCTACGTAGCAGAATTCCTTAACTTCATCTACTTCGTGACCATACACCCTTATTGTAAATTTCTCGCCGTTCTCATTTCTGCTGCGTCTCATTACTTTCGTCTTTCTTCGATTTACTCTAAATCCATATTCTGTACTCATTAGACATAATTACAAACAGCGTCTCATGTAATTCTTCTTCACTTTCACTCGGGATAGCAATGTCATCAGCGAATTGTATCATCTATGTCCTTTGGCCGGTCGCGGTGGTCTAGCGGTTCAGGCGCTCAGTCCGGAACCGCGCGACTGCTATGGCCGCAGGTTCGAATCCTGCCTCGGGCATGGATGTGTGTGATGTCCTTAGGTTAGTTAGGTTTAAGTAGTTCTGAGTTCTAGGGGACTGATGACCTCACCAGTTAAGTCCCATAGGGCTCAGAGCCATTTGAACCATTTTTTCGATATCCTTTCACCTTGAATTTTAATTCCACTTCTGAACCTTTCTTTTATTTTCATCATTACTTCTTCCATGTACAGATTGAATAGCAGGCGGGAAAGACTATATTCCTGCCTTGCATCCTATTTAATCCGAGCGCTTCCTTCTTGTCATCCACTGTTATTATTCTCCCTTGGCTTTTGTACATGTACGCATCCCGTCTCTCACTATACCTTATCCCTCTTTTCCTCAGAATTTCGAATATCTTGCACCATTTTACATTGTCGAACGATTTTTCCAGATCGACAAATCCTAAGAACGTCTCTTAATGTTTCTTTAGTCTTGTTCCCATTATCAACCACAACGTAAGAATTGCCTCTTTCGTGTCTTTATCTTTCCTAAAGCCAAACGTATCGTCATAAACCACACTTATTATACAAGTGAACGTACATATCCATGTGTGTATGTACAGGTTGGTGCAAATTACATGTTAAAGTGTTTGTTGACTGTGCTTTATTCGTATGTCGTAAATGAAACTTCTTGTGATATTGTTGTACTGTAGGTCCTAAAATTCTATAGCTCATTCCCTGGTGTCTCAATTCACATTTTGGGCTGGAAGCACTAGAAGTAGAACAGTGCAACTGCTGCTCCAATGCTTCGTCAAAAAGTCAGTGTTTGGTACGCATTCTGCGGACAAAACATCACTCGACCCATTTCTGTTGAGGAACCTATCACAGACGAGAAATACAGACAAATTTTGAAACATGAATTTTTACCAGCTACTCGACGCCGTCGAATGCTCTAGAACTGCTGGTTCATGCAGGATGGCCGCCCTCGATGTCTTAGCATTTATTTGATACACTGTGGAATGGCGTCCTTTAGCCGCGATCTCAACCCGAGTGATTCTTTCTTGTGAAATTATCTAAAGGAAAGAGCTTTCAAAGATGTTTCTGCAGCACCCCAAGATCTTAGTACTTGAATTTCCAGAGAGATTCGGGCAGTCTAAAATAAATTTCTTCAGAAAATCAATCCTGAATTCATTCCAAGGCCCTACACACTAATTTCTGCAAAAAGGAAACCACTTATTAAAGCTTCAATATTAAATTTCAGGTAGTCTGCTATAGCATAAATATGATTACAGGAATATATCATACCTTATTACGTCGTAATAGATAAAAACTTTGTAACATCTATTTTGCTCAAACCTGTATGTATATATGTTTCAAATCTACTCCAAAACAACTTTGTATACATGAGCCTTACTGTCTGGAAATCATCACTGTTTGGGGTTAAAAGCACCTAAGTATAAGGGGTGATGATGGGAGTGAAAAGGCAGTGTAGCCATCGACGCGCAAATTCCAGTACTTTAGTTATCCAGTACTTCAGACTGATATCACTTAGATCATTATACATAATTTTAAGGTTTTACAGAACATTTTTCTCGCTGACAACCCCGACAAAGTGATGAAAGGAAAAAAGTGTATCCCGTACTACATTTTCTCTGTTAATGAATTAAAAATGTCGCATGTATTACTTATTTACTACTAAATGTATTTGAGACATATACTGCCTGCAGTATTCACGTATACCACTGAATGCACCAGCAAAATTATATCGTTGTACGGCACAGAGCCCAGGAGATATGACGTCAAATACTGAGATGCGTGAAAAACAGCGGCATCGTATATGACATTGTAATTTGTTATATCTTTACTATTAATTCGATTTACAACACATTTCGCAGACATTATCTGCATATTCTGCTGAATGTATCTAGAAGAACATATCATTATACGACACATAGTTCAGGAAATGTGGCGTCATAAGCACTGAAATGAGTGAAAAAATGGCGCATTAAGCATAACGTTTAAATTTATAACTTCTTTATTACTAACTATATACACAATACAGCTCCCAGATACCATTGGATACACAGACAGAATTATGTCACTGTGGCATGCCGTTCATCAGATACAAGATCATGAACACTAGGCTGCGAAAAAATGAAACTGCAAGGCGAAACTCACTAGGGTGAAATAGGTGTACAAATATGTGTGAAATACGTTAAATATGTGTGAAATGTATTTCACATGTGTGTAGACTGGTAAAACTATGAGTAAATAGCTCGTTCTAAGCCAATGGAACGATTTCAACCAAATCTGGTTCATTCTGTAGTTACGATCTGGAAGGAAATAAAGAAATACGGTCAAGCAATAACAGGCAGCTTCCTATTGCTCAGAACGTGATTAAGTGAAGAGCGAAGGGGAGAGTGCAGATAGATACACATAGGGGAGGTAGGAGGAGGTGGACAGAGGTGGAGCAGGAAATGGACAGAGGTCGGGGGAGCGGAAAATGGACAGGTAGAGGGAAGGAGATGGACAGAGAAAGGGAAGGGGAAGAATGAAGCAGGAGGAAGGAGACTGAGAGCTCGGAGGGGTGGGGGCAGGAGCAGAGAGGTAGACATGGAAAGGCGGAGATGGACAAAGAGAGTGTGGAAAGGGGGCGGGAGGAGATGCACAGAGAGTAGCAGGGGGACAGGGAGGAGGCTGACCGAGGAGGAGGAGAAGAAGGGATGGAGTAGACGGGCAGAGGGGAGAGAGGAGATGGGCAAATAGAAGACTGAAATAAAAACATACGTAAGCAACGCGAGGTATGTACAAGGTTACAAGCACATCGGACGTAAGATTATTCCCAAGTAACATCACACTACTACTGTATATCACTGCTCGAGGCTAGACATGGTCTCAATTCAACGAGATAGATGCATCGTAAGTTTCTTCACCTATGCCATATTTCAGCCACATATTGATGACGATATGCCGAAGAAAGACCAAACTCTGTGTTGTTTATTGTCCAAATAGCCCAGACCTTTCCTATGGAGTTATGGTCGAGTAATGTATCGCTCTGTTCGTCAAACCACGGACGTGCGCCTGTAACCTTGTGAACAGGTCTGCTGTAATTCTGGAAAACGTGAGAGTCCAGAGCATACGCATCACGTAGATGGAGGAATAACACTTATTCACCAAAATTGTGGAATCATACAGCCTAGTCCACGTTCGCGGTAAAATGGGTCCAAGCCATCATGCGAAAAACACCCTCAATGGTCTCTCTCTGGTCTGAACTATACACTGTACAGTCTACGGATCAAGAGCCTCGGGCGTCCGCTGCTAGGATTATCCGCCATTTTCCTGTTCCAGTCACGAATGGTGAATAGGAAGAATGATTCTTGGTGAGCCACAATACCAGTTCGAATCCTCTACATTCTTAGTCTTCTTGCAAAACGCCTATTGAAGGTAGCAACATCTTGAAGTAAGTTGACTGAATCTTTAAGAAAACCATTTTTTCATTCCAATGAGTTTCATTTATGCTGCATGAGCAAACCGTTGCAATTAAATACTGTATACAATACCAACGCCTTATAAACATCGTACCACCTCTCCGAATGGCCATGGACACCTACTTAGAATAGATCACGCCACCATTTTGTATGAGAACTTCTTTATAGAAGCATAGCAGTTTTCTGGAATATTTCCTACTCCACTTTTCACGTACTTTAACTTTTTCATATGTCTTCGTAGTATTACCACTGAACATTTATATTACGTGGCTAGCATCAAACTTTTATCATTAATCATTCGTGGGAAACTGCCGTGTCTCTTATTTATGGCAACCTTCTTCCATTCATCTGCATTTAAAGGAAGCCCACAGTTCGCTACGTGAAAATTCTTTCTTACATGATGATGGTCTGTTCTTACAGAACATTCAGTTCGCAATGGAAAAACAGAAATACGGTTATCTGCCTTTCCTGGATATTTTGGCTAGTCGGAACAATGGTGCCTCCGGGAGCATAAAGCTCACTGGAGGTCCCTAATACCGATTTGTATCTGAAATCTTTCAGTTATCATCCTGTCATATGAATCCACTTCAAACACTTGCTGATAGAGCTCACATGTCGTCAGATCCTGATATTTGACTAAAAAACTACCAACCAAGGACAGTCTGAAGAGAAACTGATATTTTATCCAGCAGATTCACAAAGTATTATCAACTAAAGCCAAAGAAAGAATGTGGATAAACAGGAAATTACGTTGGAAATCACTAGGTTTACTTCGCTTTGTTGGTAACGTTTCATTCAAGACCGACAGCATCCTACAGAAATTTCAGGTTAAAGTTATTTTCACCTACCATGTAGGATTGCATCCCTCCAAGGATTAGTAAAGGACCATTTCTTCCTACGGAAACCGGGAATTTACAAAATACCTTGTTAACGTGATACGGCTGACACAGACCAGACCATGAAAATCACATCATCATTTGCTAATTACATACAACGTAATATACTGCGTGGTTATGATTAAACTTTCACTACTTTAGAATGATCGTAGATCAATGGAACGTCGTGGGAACATTTGCAAGGACACGCGGAGTACATAGTTGAAAGACAAAAATTTCCATGTGAGAGGTTTGAAGTCTGGTGATTTTCATGGTTGCGCAGTTTAAAACGATCAGATAATTATTCGATTTTCTTTAAATGTTTTGCGGAATAACCCAGTGACTTCGCGAACAGTGTGAGTTGGAGCTTCATTATGCATCAAAATAGTTGAGCCCAAAGGACCTCCCTCCCGCATGGCAAAGATCATACATTGGCGAACCAGATCACAGTAATTTGTGCCGTTCACCCTGCATTTCGTTGACCTTTGGTGTCCGGGAGCTTCAAAGAAAAAAGGGCCACTTACCAACTATGCTGTGAAGCCACACCGCAGTGTGACGCGTTTACTATGCTGAGGAACTTAATGAAACGTTCGTTGACAAGACTATCCCCAATGCGACAGTTGTGGGCGTTCAGAGCCCCAGTGAGCGTGAACTGTGCATCACACCACAACATGTTGCAAGGTCAAATCTCATCCACTTAAACTTTGCAAGGAGTGTAAAAGGAAAGACTACCCGAATGTCTACGTCACGTGGAAAAAGTTAGTGAAGTTTGTATGGATAACATTTCACAGTTGTACAGAGCATTTTTCGAGCAGTGGACTGTGGAATGTTCAGCTGTCGTGACGCAGCTCGTGCATTGCTTGAAGATCACACATTGCGTCCGCCAGTCTCAGCCATGGCAACAGTAACTTCTTCAACAATTTGTGGCGCAATGGGCCGTCGGGCTCTCCAGAGAGCAAATTCAATCATTGGGCGATTGTTCCAAACTGCGTGCTCTCCAAGGCCACTAGAGCTGAACACTATCATGTGAAAATTGGAATGTGATTCTTTCAATGATTTATTACTTATTTTCTCTCCGCATTTGCTTACAACTTTTCCACGGGATTTCATTGTCGTACGATCACTCGTAATCCCTTGGAACTCTCTCAAATACGGAATGTTTAATTATAACCCCTTTAATTTTATTTCCGTAATCAGCAATGTGGCAACCAGTGACAAGAAAAAGTTTTTGCTCAGTTTATGGTTTGCCATTTTATTAACTCTCCAGAGCACTACTTAAATCTCAAAGAAATCTATCACACTTAGTAAATAACAAATGTTCACAGAACAGAACAAGGAGGCAACGAAGATTTCAAGGTCCCAAATAGTGTGAAAATGTATCGTCCTTTCAGTTCTGATAAATTTATAGGATACTGTAACTTAGAAAAACGTCGTAGTATCGACGAATTTTCATTTCCTGAGTCACTTCTGAGCACCTATTGCTTAATTTGAACTTAAACACTGTCACCTCGTTCCATATATTCTTTGCACTTGACCTTGATTGCTACATATACCGTCAGCCCAAAAACTTTCAAGACTGGAATAATAAAAAAGAGAGTCGTTCCAGTACTTCGGTTGCTCTACGCAGTCTTCCCCCTCTTGAGTAGAACACACAGAACTTTTATACAACCATGTGAAACTGTCAGAAACGTCTGTCTTTGGTATGTTATCCATTTCGCGGGTCACATCAGCACCATCAGCACCATAATGTGGTGAAACTTTGTTTTTTCACTTCATTGGCTTTCGGTGTGTGATCACACCACCATCTCATTAGTGGAATGTCAGTTATGACGATACGAGAGTGAGGACAACACAGCACCAAATCCCCGACCGGATGATAATCTCTGCCACGGCCGGTAATCAAACCCGGGCTCCTTTGGTTAGCAATGGGCCGCGCTGACCGTTCGCCTGCCGAAGCGGGCAACAGGTGATTCAGAGATATTCACTTTTTTGCCCCAGTGCGATTTATGACACAAAAACATTGACATATTTCTGCCGCATGTCCTCTGGACATCAATGGATGCAGGTGATCAGACAGGATGGTTGCGTACTTGTGACCTGTCTGAGTCGCATCAGGGATCCCAAAACACTCCAACTGCACACTCTCACACCATTACAGAGCCTCCATCAGCTTGAACAGTCCCCTAATGACATGCAGGTTCCATGGATTCATGAGGTTGTCTCCATACACATTCACGTCCATCCACTCGATACAATTTGAAACGAGACTCGTCCGACCAGGCAACATCTTTCCAACCATCAACAGTCCATTGTCGGCGTTGACGGACTCATGCGATGCGTAAGACTTTCTGTCGTGCAGTGGTTAAGGGTTTACGAGTGGGCCTTCTGCTCCGAAAGCCCATATATATGATGTTTCGTTGAACGGTTCTCACGCTGACACTTGTTGATGGCCCAGAACTGAAATCTGTGGCAATTTGAGGAAGCGTTGCACTTCTGTCACTCTGAACGATTCTCTTCAGTCGGCGTGGGTCCCGTTCTTGCAGTATCATTTTCCGTCCGCATCGATGTTGGAGATTTGATGTTTTACCGGATTCCTGATATTCACGGTACACTTGTCAAACGATCGTACAGGAACATCCCCACTTCATTGCTACCTCGGAGATGCGGTTTCCCATCGCTCGTGCGCCGTCTATAAGATCGTGTTCAAACTCACTTAAATCTTGGTAGTCTGCTATTGTAGCAGCAATAACCGATCTAACAACTGCGCCAGACACTTGTTGTTATATATAGGCACCGCCGACCGAAGTGCGGTATTCTGCCTGTTCATTCGGCATTTCCGCGTTTGTTCTTTTTAGTTCAACCCGCCACCGTAGCTATTGTGCTGAGGTGACTTATACGCCAGGATCGCGCATGACCCATGAACATTACAAGAGTTCTACATTTTACAACCACAACCATGTCCTCACTACTAGACCACCCAACATTCCTTCGCAGCGCTAAAGTTTCCTACTACAGAGTTATGGAAACTGAAAACTGTAAATACTAAGCGATAAATCGACAAGACTGTTGCTGATCTTTAGACGATCAATGAACAGAAAGTGTGAGCAAGACGTTCTGCTATTGTTAATGACAGAGATCAAAAATTAATTTTAATTTCTCACATAATTAATTAGTTACACGTTCCATAGGTCATTATCATTTGAACTACTCTTATATCGAAATGTTGTGTAACGAGTCACTTTACAGGAGATGTACACGTGATTACTGTTAACATTAACGATCACTGAATATTTTAGTCTGTCACGCGAATACACTTGCAAATTAACTTCCTTTACAGACAACTGATTTTTAAAGAACAGTTCGTCCATGGGATAGGAACTGAAGAGGTGAAATGATTTTACGTTGGATTAAAAGCTTGCTTCCTACCTGTCACACAAATGTTTGTTGCAACATATTAAACTCCACTTTGAGTCACTCGCAGCGTTAATAATAAAGGCAACTTTCTCCTACGCTAATGTCCTTATGAAACGTAACTATTAACTGTGATGTGGAGAAAAGAGTGTAAGAGAAGCAGATATTTAGGAGAACACACTCTAAAATTATATAATGCTCTTTCTCATTTAAGAAGCTTTTTTTTTTTTTTGTTTTGTTTGATGGGCTACAGAGACCAGTATCTATTACTGATGGATTCATTACGCAAGTGACCCACTGAAAGTGAGTGAGATGAGTAGGAAATTTCTCTAGAAAGAAAGTCAGGTCAGGCTATGACCAAGTAGTTCTCCCACCTCATAAGATGTTTAATAAAAGTGTCACGAATTCCTACAGGAAACAGTATTGGTCAAAACTAGGAGAAAAGCTCCTATAACGATATGTGCAAAAACAAATAACTAATGAGGTAGGGGCCATATTGTTTCGGACGTGTAGTAAGTTGTGATCTGTGGAGACGAAAAACTATTCACAAGATTAAATTACCACACTAAGCAAGCCGGCCTGTGTTGCCGAGCGGTTCTAGGTGCTTCAGTGTGGAACTGCGCGACAGACCTACATCCTACATCCTCGAGGAATAATGGGGGAGAGGGGTGCTGAGGTGCCTGGATGTCTTCAGCATGAATGGAGGGGCAGGATCTGTCCGTGGGAGACTCATAGGGCATACACATTACCAAACAGATTAACTGGTGGTGTGTCTGAGAAATATTTGCGAGATAAATTACCAGAGCTATAGCAGAACGTAATCGTTGCAAAAAGGCGACGACTGTTGTTCTGTGCATGACAGAAACGATCATTGGCGATGAAGTCTGTTAGCATGGCCTCCAGTTCACAAGACCTGAATCCGTTGGATTTCTGGCTATGGGGACATTTAAGGACACTGTCCTCCATACGCAAGGTAAGGAATGAGGAGGTTTTGCGCAGAACCTGGAAGGAAAGGAATATGTGGGAAACACTGACAGCTAGAAGGGACAGAATGATAGGACGTAGAAAGGTGCCATTTGCAGACGGCACACGAGCGTGTGAGAAATGCATCTGACGCAATCCATGTGTATCTGAAAGAGAACGTGATTCAATGCAAAGACTGGCGGGAGGTTGTGTCAGAATTCATGGTAATCATATGCAGCACTGCCTATATTGACTACATTTAGGTTTCTACGTAAGAGACAGATAGGAACGAGAGGATAGGTTGGCCATTTCTACAGGTGTTGGTTTTCGGACATATCATTGTGGGGAAACTCTCTTCTAGCTTTGAACTGTACAACCTCCTGTAGGAATATGTGACATTGTTTTCTAAACATCCTGCATACTTTCCCTCAGGCATGGCAGGCGAGTGGTTTTCACAACATACGTACTCCGGAGACCGAGAGCGACATTGTCACATGCTCACAAAAGAATTGTATTGCGAAAAGAAAATAGTTTTATACGTCTAGATTAACTACTATGACCCTGTTCGGTCGAACGATACCATCTAGAGGATTAAAGCATGAAACTTATGATAACCGTCTCTGGCATCAAATAGTTTGTGAAGACGACGTAATTCGGGAGAACATGGTCCTAGCAACAAAAATAAACGTCCTACACTGTTTCATGTATCTTATAAAACATGGAATCTCAAATATGTTTCGAGATTTGTTTCAGCGCCTTGAAGAGAGAAGGGTCGAACCATTACCGGCTATTCCCGTAACTGCTAATGACGAGGTGCTCTTCCCGTGATGATTCTCCACAATTCCACAGAAAGCTGCAGAGAAAAGTTATCTGCTTTTTAAAGCATGAAAGTTTCTAGCAGAAACTGTAGGCTGGTCTAGGCACTTGAAACCATAACCGCTGCCTTGGAGTTAACAGTGTTCTACATACTCGTATTATACTTATAAGCTGCGTTAAGTAGAACGTAATATACTGTTTAATATCGGCGATATGAGCCGATATAGCCCCCTGACAGTGGTCTTGTGATGGTTTCCACAACACAGAATACATTGTAACGTCGTCTGGCGTCTTCTTTTCAAGTCAAAGCATACAGGGAGTGACGGACCGTAAAGGACGGCTTCACGGATATCGCAGAAGGAGGCCGCTCCCTGGGGCACTGACCGCTGCTTTCCGACGGATCTCTAAGAATACTCCTCCTGCAGCTGCGTTTGTGGGACGGAAATACTTCTACTGATGCCGGAAACGAGCTTACCCGTGAAGAGCGATAAGCGACTGAAACGAACCTGAGCTCCAGCGTGGTAAACGGCTTGTTTTGTATTATTTGGATAACAGTATTACTGTTCAGAACGATGAAGTAACGAAAATATGCAACAATTTGTCGGACGTGAGAATATAAGTAGCGCAACTGAAATTTTGCCCTTTAAGTTGGATGTAAGCAGAATGTAATCGGTGAGGTATATAGTTTGCTGTTTAAATACGCTTTTGCATAAATTCACTTTTGCATATGACTTACAAACTACTTATTGTCATAGCTATGAAATATTTGCCTATATTAAAAGTCTTCATAGTCATTCTTCAGTTATTTACTGCTGTTTACAGAATAATACTAGCTGAAGTGGTTAACGGGAAGAAACTGCCAACGATGTGCTGTCTATCGGCCACAGCCATATGGACTTCCCTTCTTCAAGTAAACTATAATCCAGCAATGACAGCACACCATCCAATTCTTGTGTAATATTTGTATTTCGTACACAATCAGTATGGTCATCGTTAGATGGTTTCTTTCTTGAATGTGTTGCTAAGGAAGCTTTAAAGAAGCTAAAGAATCCAGGTAACAGTTGCTGATCCAATACTTTGTTCTGTGCAGGAAAATACTGGAGGCGGCTACTAATTCGATGCTTGACCGGAGGTAGCGACGTGGGCTGTGACGATACTAGTATATGACGACGTTCCTTTGCACCATGAAATAGGGTTTCTTTTCTATATTTTTGAGTAACCATATTTTGCCGAGTTGTAATTCGAAGTTGACCATTCCACGAAGCGCGTCGCTTAATAGAATCATATTCTGTTTCTATTTGACTGGCACTGATTTATGAAACTGAAAAAAATTTATTCTTTATTAAAATTTGGGTGGCACTAGATGTTCTTTATGCACCCACTCTAGAGAGGGAGTATAATTTTGAAACCAGTGGTTAAGAAAAAAGGAATATTTTAATGCCACTGTGAGGAAAGATTTTTCCATTTCGTGAGCATGAAATACGTTTCTTCATCCTCCCGAGAGGTAAGTAATGAAGTGCAGTTTTCTCACGTATTCAGTGCGTCTGTGCCTGTAATACAAACGAAAAAGAAAACTGACAATAGCAGCATTGCTTTATCTTTTCGTTGAATTTCTCTGTAGTTCAACATTTTTACCGCAGAGAACCAATCGTAGAAAATGCGTTCCCTATTCAGTGACTCATAAATTGCTTCTCCATTTATAATAAGAATTTTTTGTCCACTGGGAGAGAACTCAGTTTTATAATTCCAAAGGCAGTGTAGTGGCCTTAATAGAGATAATCGAATCTGCGTCACTTTACACTTTATCTCGGTCATATAGCAATATGGATTCTACACGGAATTTCAGAGATTCAGAAACATTGGCTTACGTGGTTAGCAATACTTCATTTATTTTCAGAAGCTTAATTGTTTTTAACATTCAAATAACTTACGAACGACTGTACGATCAGTGAAGTCGTGAATGTTTCGTTCTCTTCACGCATTACAAAAAGTATGACATGCTGAAGTCATTAGATACCAGAAACGTCGTTGACGTCGATATCACGATTCTCTTACAGCAGTAATATACAAGAATTCGCTCTGCAGCAGTAGATAATACTCACTATCCCATCAAAAATATGCGGACACTGCTATGTAGTGTAGAACTGGCTATTAGATGTCACGAGAGGGAGCCCACCAGAATAAATCGAGAGGGGAAGTATTTTGTTGTCAGCAAAGAACTAGTAACAGCAGTACAGGTCGATGAGGAGAGCTCAGTGGCTTCGAACGTGCACTGGTATTTGATGTCACCTGAGTATGACAACCATCTGGGAGATTTCAAACCTTGTAAAGCTGTCCAAGTCCATACTGCTAGTGACGTGACTGCCAATCGGAAACGCGAAGGAACAGCCACACCTCAACCAAGATCAGACAGACCTTACGCACTGCCGAACAGCGACCGTCGAGAATTAGGAAGAGTAATTGTAAATAAAAAAAAATCTACGTCTACATCTACTTCTACACACATAAACTGCAAGTCACCGGGCGGTGCGTGGCGGAGGGTAAGCTGTACCATTACTATTCGTTTCTGAACCATGACGAAATATCACGGTTGGTTCTCTGTGTTTCCTACTTGTCTGTAGCGCGATCCTTTTGAAATTCCCACTTCGTGCTCTGCTGTTTCCTTATCCTAGCCTGAGGGCACTGTAGCGTTGCTGCCTGCCTTGTTAGTGGGAGAATGTCGGTCGGGAAGAGGAACTTTGATTGCGGACTTGTGGAGGCGTCCAGTAGGCCACGCCGTTTTATTAATGGTTTGGCGTTACTCGAGTCAGGTGTGATGCATCGTTAAAGCTGTGGTAGCAACCAATGTTAGTGTCTTGGCCGCAGGTGGATCCATTGAAACTCCTATCCTACAGATGTCATTGGAGTTAAAGAAAGACGTTTCGACCATTATTTGCGTCATTTGAAACGAAGTAGGGATTCCGGGGTCTGAAGTAATTCGTCGGTATCTAAACAATTGAAGAAGGAGCAGTTTATTTAATGCTCGCCTTATGCTCGTGTTCTGCGTGTGCTGCTTGCGAGTGTAAACTTGACTCTCACATTTTTCTGTTGATTTTAAGCGCATCGTCAAGTACTGAATCAAGTAGTGACTTTCAGTTAATTAGCTGGATTCTTTCTTTCCTCGTCACGACGCGTTTTAAATGGCAAAGTATGATTGTAGACCTTAACTTGCTACCTCATTTGCGTGGCATCAGTAACAGAGCCTAACCCGTTAACTAATTAAGGCTTGTGGTAAACAGAGGTATTTAAGTATGATGTTTTAAAATATTATCTGAAATGATTTATGTTGAGTTAGTTGATTCTGGGGGATTATCGGAGGTGTTGGCACTTCTGCCTTGTAAGGGATTTCTGCTAGTTTTGATTACTTTGGAAACATTAATTGAGCGAGAAACTAGTGTGCTTCAGTCCTGCATTGGGTTAAGACCGTACTGGGCCTCTGGCATTCGTGCTGGAAGCTGTAACATCCTGTTGTTTCATGGTTGTTTTGTTCTCAAACTAGGTGTTTGCCCTAAACATGCTTTAGCCCCTCAGCATTATACTTGGGTTTCAGCTGAGTCTTCAAACTATTGACTGTCCATCGTGCGCCACATCGGTAATGGTCAACCTGTTATTGATTTCACTGCTGTAGTTAGTTGTAAATTAGTACTTGTTACATTATCTTTGGACCAGGGTTATTGGTCGACGCTTTTCTTTAAATGCGCTGCTATCCTGGCTAGCGTATGTTGTGACTGGCTTAAATTAATTACTGCTCAATAGCCCAACACAGTTTGTCGGCAGTCAGACGCCGGTTATGTGCTATTTACTCCTTTATTCTAGTCAATCTATAAGCATGCTACACTTAATATTGTTACTCTAGGAAGCCATTAAGTTGCCATTTTTGTGGTGTATCGATGGAGTACGGCTCCTTTGAGTATAAATTTGTCAATTTCATACTTAGTGTTTTTCCACCAGTTTTAGCCGGGCTTATGCGCATAAGAACTTACTGTAGGTTAGCTGTCACCGTAAGGTGTTGTGGACGGTGTTATTCAACTTATGTTCTAGTCAATGTGTAAACTTGGTAATTATTTTACCTTTAAATGCACATGTTCATATTTACGTGAGAACTTAAATTGTGTTCGCTTGTTGAACTTTAACTAAAGTGCGTAAAACTGAATCAGGTGTTAATCATTGTTCTAGTGCTATTATCTATCAAGTGTAGCACACGACACTTTCTTCGTCTGTTATCAAGTGTTACAATAAATGCAAACTGCAGTGAATTGATTCCCTATTCAATTGTTCGCGTAATATCCTACTTCCGCATATAATATTTAATTGTTTGATATAAGACTGATTAAGACTTTGTTGAAATATTGGAGGGAGGTGCCCGTGTCTTAGTTTCCTTTCCTGTTGCACTCGCAGACAGAGTGACAGAAAAACGACTGTCTATGTTCTTCCGTCTGAGGCGCAATTTCTCGTATCTTATCTTCATGGTCCCTACTCGAAGTGTATGTTGGTGGCAATAGGATCGTTCTGCAGTCACCTTGAAATGCCGGTTGTCTGAACTTTCTCAGCAGTGTTTTTCGAAATGAATGTCTACTTGTCTCCAGGTATTCCCACTTGACTTCCCGAAGCATGGTGAATGAACCTACCGGTAACAAATCCAGCAGCTCGCCTCCGAAGTGCTTCGATGTGTCCCACACACTCTAGCAGTACTCAAGAATAGGTCGTACCAACGTTGTACATGCTATCTCCTTTACAGGTGACTCACTACTATTTCTAAAATCCTTCGAATAAACCAAAGTTAATCATTCGCCTCCCCTACCACAATCCTCACACGCTCATTACATTTCTTATCAATCCCAACTTCGTGCTCTGATATTTTAACAACGTGACTGTGTCAAGCAGTACACTACTAATGCTTTATCCGAGGACTAGGGGTTTGTTATTCCTACACATCCACATTAAATTACAATTTTCTGCATTTAGAGCCAGCTGCCATTCGTGAAACCAACTGGAAATTTAGTCTAGGTCATCTTGTATCATCCTACAGTCACTGATGTTCGACATCTTTCTGCCGAGCAGTATAAGGCGCTGCAGTCGTGAGTAGTGGGACAAAGAGGGCATCACCCCACTCTCCATTGTTGCCAAATTTATTCAATATGGCGGCTATGACGTCATCCAAGATGGCGGTATGTAGACTTGGCAACAGCGCATGACGTCATCCAAGATGGCAGATTTTGGGGGGAGAATAGTCCAATTGTGCTGTCCTCTAACCTAACCTCAAGAAAAAATGGCAGGAAGTTTGAATTTTGGCGACAAAAGAGTCCAGTTGTGCTACATCCACTAACCTAAGCCTCCAGAAGAAAAAATGGCAGCAAGTTTGAATTCAAACATGATAATGCATGCAAAACTGTACTTCACTTTATTATTATTATTGATTATCATTTATTAACATTCATTGTCATTTATTATTATTTATTATCATTTATTATGATTTATTATTATTGACCTGCCTCCACTAGCAAATTCCCTCCAAATTCAAATTCCAATATGATAATAGCTTCATAACCTTACTTTTGTTTATCGATCATTATTTTTTAACATTCATTATCATTCATTGTCATTTATTATCATTCATTATCATTTATTATTATTTATTATCATTTATTGTTATTTATTATTATTGGCCTAACTCCTCTAGAAAATAGCGTCAAATTCAAATTCCAACTCGATATTCTCTCGAAAACTGTACTTCTATGTGTTATTATCATTTATTATTTACTCAAGATGTCCGATTTTCTCGGTGAGTAGTATTCTATGCTCGAAGTTTGGTCCACCAGCCGATGGGAGCGGGTCCTGGGAGCCTTCTGCGAGGCGTACATGTACAAAGAGATACAGGAAACAGAGCAAGCGCTCTCCGAATGTGGAGGTGACTGGATACGCCTTGGTTACATTCAGAGACAATTTTAGAACACAGAACGATACCTTATGTCGCGGTCGCATGGATAGATCTGACATAAAAAGGAAAGAAATGCGAAAACTGATTAGCGCATAAATATAAACTTACCTAATATACACTGAAATGCGGTGAAAATGAGAACGTACTTGCTTATCTTCTGGTTTTCAGGGGGGAATTTGTACATGGAGTCAAGTATGCGGCAACAAGAGGAATGCAGGATAACGATGACTTCGAAGCGAACCCAATAAGGAAGGCAGTCAATTTTTTCTTGTATTATAGTGTATGTCTACTGAAGTAGCAGTGATACACGCGAGTTGAATACTGTATTTGATGCTTTTCAGGAGGACAGAGAATCATTCACGTCTAAACTTACTCACATCTGTGTTAAATCATTCTCAATCGATAATCCCGTACACATATGAGTGTATGGGATTATCGATTGAGACAGAGCTGCAACTAAGTACGATTCAAATGTTGAACATTTATTCTAGAGAAGGACAAGTTGCTGAAGGTAGAATTTTTTTCCAGTATTCTATTTGGATGCTTTAGTCACGTGATATAGCCAGCGTTCTAGTCATATGCGGCTACGTGTTCGGTATGTGGTTTAAAGCGCTGTCTACTTGCAACCAGGAAGGAAAGGAATATGTGGGAAACACTGACAGCTAGAAGGGACAGAATGATAGGACGTAGAAAGGTGCCATTTGCAGACGGCACACGAGCGTGTGAGAAATGCATCTGAGTAGTAAGAATGATAGGACGTAGAAAGGTGCCATTTGCAGACGGCACACGAGCGTGTGAGAAATGCATCCGAGTAGTAAATGTTTTCCCGCCCGCGTTAATCGAGTGTGTCAACGAGCTATGAGCTATTCTGAGAATAGTCGTGAAGGCAGGTCGAGACCTGAGACGCCGGCGGTATACATGAGAAGAACAATGCAGCTTTCACATGTGTCGGCTGTCACGAGCGCTCTGAAGCTGAACTTGGCTGGAGACTCTGGAATCCCCTTCCCTGCCGACCGCACGCGCGCAAGGCCTGCCTTGGAGCGTAATCTAAGGCGAATAGGCGATATCAATTTCTCCGGTGGTACGTGCGAATGCGACTGTGTTGAGGTCCTGTTTGCAGGAGGCCGAGCACTGACTTTTGGTCTGTTTGGCAGCTGGTGGTGTTTGGGCGCATCTGTTGCACTATTTTGCGAGCATGTCTGTGCACTGTGCGGTGCTATATTTGGAGACTTTAAGAGTACAGAGCTCGTCTGCTGATATTGATTACTGCATTATTTAAGAGCTGTTTGGTATTGTGTGGTTAAATTAGGAGTTTTTTACGTGTTTCTGGCCTGTCAGATGGCCACAGTGGTATCAGTGCGGGTGTTTGGTGACAAATATACACCACGACTAAATAAAAGGGCTCCAAATAAATAGAGTGCAGCCCTTCCTTACTTCCCGGAGCAGCACAGCGCAGTCTGAACTGTTTTTGCGCAATAACGGCAATCTGGTCAGAATGTGAGTGAGTAGACAAATAATTGGACAAATGTATCTGTAGAGGAGTTACAAGTCTGGATTGGAATGAATATCTTGTTGGGTGTGGTTGTGTTGCCAAATGTAGTGCACTACTGGAGTTCAGAAACTGCCTTACGTCAGCCTTACATATCGAAACCTATGAGAAGTAAAAGTTTCAAAAAGATACGTTGCAAATAAATAAAGTACACTCATTCCTCCTTCCATCAGCCTATGAACTGAAATTATTTCCGAAAATTAACAGTTGTTTGGCTATTTGGAGGTAAATGCTTTGCATTATTTATGAGCAGTTCGCATGTCTGTAGGCTGTGCTGTGAGTTATTTTTAACTGTTTACAATTAGCAAGAGTGTGTGTAGAACAATATAAATGAGTTATGTTGGAGTGTTTTGCAGGTCTCTATGATGTGGGACAAGTTGGTGTGATAGATATACTCCATTCCTAAATAAAGTAAATTCGTTCCTTCATCGATGGACTTACTGCAGGGCGAGTCCGCTTTACCAGAAAGGTGTAGGGAGACGTTGAGTGCTAGTGGCTTAGTTTGAAACAATTTTCTTAGGTTGGTGGCAGAAGCGCAAGTGGGCTTTGCTTACTGGCAGATTTGAAACTTGGCGCTGGTTCCTAGGAGGAGGAGGTGGTGGTGGTGGTTTGGCCCTCGAAAAGTAGTTGAAGTTAGGGAGTTGAACACGTTCGCATACGTATATGAAATTGTAAATTTAATTATTTAATATACCAGGGTTGTGAGAGTGAATTGGCGAGTGTTCTCGCGACGAGCAAATGCGCTGTTATACGGTCATGGTGGATTCCACTGTTGGTGAAACTCTGGCGCCAAACATATCCTTTGTCCGGCACGCGGTCCACAGGTTCCATCGTGTCCAGCGTTAAGTGCTCACAGGCGCGGCTGACCGTTTATGGCTGGGTCCTGAGGCGCCGTTCGCCGCCTAGCTGGCGCGTTGGCCATGTGGGTGTGCTTCACGTCAGACGGCCAGGGAGCTGCCGATGGAGTGGGCTGAACCGGCCGCACGTACATCAGCTGAGCTCTGGAGTTTCGCTGTGTGAGCATGGAGAAGTCACTTGGAACACACCTGCATGACCGTAATGTTTGAAATAAAGTCATTTTCCAGGTATTTACAGAAGACTATGTCTGTCGCATGTATGGCGGGTGTGTGACGTAAGCGGAGCGGCGGCGCAGCGATTGTACAGTTATTACTCGCGCGCGAGAGCAAGTCAATTAGCGGACGTTCTAGTGCGGTCCAAACGTGCTGTTATATAGTCATGGCGGATTCAACTGTCGAGGAAACTTTGCCGCCAAAAGTGTAGCACTGCGTTCTCGCTCGCACATGGACACGTGGTTGACGATGAATGGTCGGCATCGACAGGTTTGAACGTGGCGCCGAAAGTGTTGCAGGGAAATGGCTGTCCGTTGTGCGATTCAGTTTCGAGGGAGACAATTTTGGCGGTAAACGTGTGGAGGCGACGAATACGCGTGGTCAGCGGACAAGGGGCCGCTGTGACGTCAAACTCGACGAGTTCCAGCGTGTCCAGCGGCAACATGTTTACGACGTGGGAGAGATCGCTGGGATCCCCTCCCCCCCCCCCCCCTCTCCCCGCGCGCTAGTGGCCGGCTGCCTCACGTGACAGGGGTAGGCAAGTGTCTCCGCGCGCTGGCCACGGGGTGGCGAGGATTTGAACTAATTCAGTTGGAGTGTGGACGTCGTGGTGACTGCACTGCGATATCAAAGACGTGGGTGCTGACTGTGCTGGAGAACAAGTGATGGCCATACTGCTTGAAATAGTCTTCCCCCCTTCCCCCCTGCAAAATCAAAGGACGTGAATTACGTTACTATAAGTGCAGTTTATATTTGACGCGATTACGATAGGGTACCAGTGAAAAAAGATAAGTGAAGGAGAAAGCTCGTATATGTGATCAATTATGGTGTTGGGGATTTGAAATTGTGATAGATTTTTGTTATGGATGTAAGGAGAATGGCTTTCTCACCGAGAAAATGGGACATCTTGAATAAATAATAAATTGTAATAATACATAGAAGTACAGTAGCGATGGAGCCCGTTAGGAAAACAGTGGAAAGGTCGGGGAAGAAGGCCAGTGTTCACTCTGTTTGCCGGGGGGTCTCATCCGAGATGTGGAGGAGGCCCTGCCGGCGGCGATAGAGAGCACTGGGTGCACTCGACTGCAAATTGTTGCTCATGTCGGCACCAATGACTCCTGCCGTCTGGGTTCAGAGGTCATCCTCAGTTCGTACAAGCGGTTGGCTCAGTTGGTGAAGGCGGAAAGCCTCGCTCGCGGGGTGGAATCAGAGCTAGCTATATGTAGTTTGCTTTGGAGGCGAGTGGAAGGCTTAAGCTAGTGGCTCAGAAGATTCTGCGTGATCTGGGATGCTAATTTCTCGACCTCCGCTGTTGGGTGGAGATATGTAGGGTCCCCCTGAATAGGTCAGGCGTGCAAAAATGGCTCTGAGCACTATGGGACTCAACTGCTGTGGTCATTAGTCCCCTAGAACTTAGAACTACTTAAACCTAACTAACCTAAGGACATCACACACATCCATGCCCGAGGCAGGATTCGAACTTGCGACCGTGGCAGTCGCACGGCTCCGGACTGCGCGCCTAGAACCGCGAGACCACCGCGGCCGGCTCAGGCGTGCACTACACGCCGGAAGCGGCTACAAGGGTAGCGGAGTACGTGTGGAGTGCACATGGGGGTTTTTTAGGTTAGAGAATTCTCTCCCTAGGCCCGACAAGACGCCTCCTCACACGTGACAAGGTAGGAGTAGGCAAAATGCAACAGGGAATAACAATATTAATGTGCTAATAGTAAACTGCAGGAGCGTCTATAGAAAGGTCCCAGAACTGTTCTCATTAATAAACCGTCACAACGCCCATATAGTACTAGGGATAGAAAGTTGGCTGAAACCATACGTAAACAGTAATGAAATCCTAAACTCAGATTGGAATGTATACTGCAGAGGCAGGCTGGACAGTGAAGGGGGAGGCATGTTTATAGCGATAAGAAGTACAATAGTATCGAAGGAAATTGACGGAGATCCGAAATGTGAAATGATTTGGGTGAAGGTCACGGTTAAAGCAGGCTCAGACATGGTAATTGGATGTCTCTATAGGCCCCCTGGCTCAGCAGCTGTTGTGGCTGAGCACCTGAAGGATAATTTGGAAAATATTTCGAGTAGATTTCCTCACCATGTTATAGTTAGTTCTCGGTGGAGATTTTAATTTGCCGGATGTAGACTGAGAGACTCAAACGTTCATAACTGGTCGTAGGGACAAAGAATCCAGTGAAATTTTTTAAGTGCTTTGTCTGAAAACTACCTTGAGCAGTTGAACAGAGGACAGAATCGTGGCGATAACATATTAGACCTGGTGATAAACAGACCCGAACAATTTGAAACAGTTAACGCAGAACAGGGAATCAGCGATCATAAAGCGGTTACGGCATCGATGATTTCAGCTGTAAATAGAAATATTAACAAAGGTAGGAAGATTTTTCTGTTTAGCAAAAGTGACAAAAAGCAGATTACAGAGTATCTGACGGCTCAACACAAAAGTTTTGTCTCAAGTACAGATAGTGTTGAGGATCAGTGGACAAAGTTCAAAACCATCGTACAATATGCGTTATGTGCCAAGAAAGATCGTAAGGGATGGAAAAGAGCCACAGCGGTACAACAACCGAGTTAGAAAACTGCTGTGGAAGCAAAGGGAACTTCACAGCAAACATAAACATAGCCAAAGCCTTGCAGACAAACAAAAATTACGCGAAGCGAAATGTAGTGTGAGGAGGGCTATGCGAGAGGCGTTCAATGAATTCGAAAGTAAAGTTCTATGTACTGACTTGGCAGAAAATCCTAACAAATTTTGGTCCTATGTCAAAGCGGTAGGTGGATCCAAAAAAAAAATATCCAGACACTCTGTGACCAAAATGGTACTGAAACACAGGATGTCAGACTAAAGGCCGAAATACTAAATGTCTTATTCCAAAGCTCTGTCACAGGAGAAGACTGCACTGTAGTTCGTTCTTTAGATTGTCGTACAGATGACAAAATGGTAGATATCGAAATTCACGACAGAGGGATAGAGAAACAATTAAAATCGCTCAAAAGAGGAGAGGCCGCTGGATCTGATGGGATACCAGTTCAATTTTAGACAGAGTACGCGAAGAAACTTGCCCCCCTTCTTGCAGCGGTGTACCGTAGGTCTCTAGAAGAGCGTAGCGTCCCAAAGGATTGGAAAAGGGCACAGGTCATCCCCGTTTTCAAGTAGGGACGTCGAACAGATGTGCAAAGCTATAGACCTATATCTCTAACGTCGATCAGTTGTAGAATTTTGGAACACGTATTATGTTCGAATATAATGACTTTTCTGGAAACTAGAAATCTACTCTGTAGGAATCAGCATGAGTTTAGAAAAAGACGGTCGTGTGAAACCCAGCTCGCGCTATTCGTCCAAGAGACTCAGAGGGCCATAGGCACGGGTTCACAGGTAGATGCCGTGTTTCTTGACTTCCGCAAGGCGTTCGATACAGTTCCCCACAGCCGTTTAATGAACAAAGTAAGAGCATATGGACTATCAGACCAATTGTGTGATTGGATTGAAGAGTTCCTAGATAACAGAACGCAGCATTTTATTCTCAATGGAGAGAAGTCTTCCTAAATAAGAGTGATTTCAGATGTGCCGCAGAGGAGTGTCATAGGACCGTTGCTTTCACAATATACATAAATGACCTTGCGGATGACATCGGAAGTTCACTGAGGCTTTTTGCAGATGATGCTGTGGTGTATCGAGAGGTTGTAACAATGGAAAATTGAACTGAAATGCAGGAGGATCTGCAACGAATTCACGCATGGTGCAAGGAATGACAATCGAATCTCAATGTAGACAAGTCTGATGTGCTGCGAATACAAAGAAAGCTAGATCCCTTATCATTTAGCTACAGAACATCAGGTCAGCAACTGGAAGCAGTTAATTCCATAAATTATCTGGGAGTACACATTAGGAGTGATTTAAAATGGAATGATCATATAAAGTTGATCGTTGGTAAAGCAGATTGCAGACTAAGATTGATTGGAAGAATCCTAAGGAAATGCAATCCGAAAACATAGCAAGTAGGTTACAGTACGCTTGTGCGCCCGCTGCTTCAGTACTGCTCAGCAGTGTGGGATCCGTACCTGATAGGGTTGATAGAAGAGATAGAGAAGATCCAACGGAGAGCAGCGCGCTTCGTTACTGAATCATTTAGTACTCGCGAAACCGTTACGGAGATGATAGATAAACTCCGGTGGAAGACTCTGCAGGAGAGACGCTCAGTAGCTCGGTATGGGCTTTTGTTGAAGTTTCGAGAACATACCTTCACCGAAGAGTCTAGCAGTATATTGCTCCCTCCTACGTATATCTCGCGAAGGGACCATGAGGATAAAATCAGAAGCATACTGACAGTCCTTCTTTCCACGAACAATACGAGACTGGAATAGAAGGGAGAACCGATAGGGGTGCTCAGGGCACCCTCCGCCACACACAGTCAGGTGGATTGCGGAATATGGATGTAGATGTAGACGTAGATGTACAGTTTTGGAGAGAATATCGTGTTGGAATTTGTATTTGGCGCAGTTTTGTGGTAGAGGTTGGCCTATAATAATAAATAGTAATGAATGATAATAAATGTTAATGAATGATAATAAATGACTATAAATGACAATGAATGTTAATAAATGATAATGAACAATAATAATCAAAAGTAAAGTTTTGCAGCCATTATCATGTTGGAATTTGAATTTGGAGGGAATTTTCTAGTGGAGGCAGGTCAATAATAATAAATCATAATAAATTATAATAACTAATAATAAATAAAATTAATAATAATAAATAATAATAAATGAGAATGAATGTTAATAAATGATCATCAATAATAATTAATAATAATAATAATAATAATAAAGAGAAGTGCGGTTTTGAATGCATTATCATGTTGGAATTCAAACTTGCCGCCATTTTTTCTTCTGGAGACTTCGGTTAGTGGATGTAGCACAATTGGACTATTTTCCCTCCAAAATTCAAACTTCTCGCCATTGTTTCTTGAGGTTTGGTTGGTGGACATAGCACAATTGAAGTATTCTCCCGCCAAAATCCGCCATCTAGTACGACATCATGCGCTGTTGCTAAGTCTACATGCCGCCATCTTGGATGACGTCATCGCCGACATCTTGAAGAAATTTGGTAACAATGGAGAGTGGGGTGACGCCCTCTTTGTCCCACTACTGATGAACTGTGCAGCAGCTGTTCCCAGCGGAGGCTCTAGGCCAGGAATCGGTGGACGCACCAAATATAGGTCAGCCAATGAGACGACCAACCGAATGACAAACCAACGTTCGTCCCGCTCCAATCATCCTTCGTCCGACAGTTCTTGTATGTCGTCAGCAGTCGGCAAGCACTGGCTGTCGGTGCCTCACCGGCGCTCCGTCCCCGGCTTCGCTGCTGATGCGTCTCGACTACAGTGCTGGTCCAACTTACTGCCAGCCACGACTACCCGGAAATACTATTGGCCGCTACAGAGATGGTATGACAGTGCACTTATCGATATCTGCTGCTGCTGCCACTCACCGGCAAGTCAGGCAAAAAAATGGTTCATATGGCTCTGAGCACTATTTACTGAACATCCGAGGTCATCAGTCCCCTAGGACTTAGAACTGCTCAAATCTGACTAACCTAAGGACATCACACACATCAATGCCCGAGGCTGGATTTTAACCTGCGACCGTAGTAGTCGCGCGGTTCCGGACTGAAGCGCCTAGAACCACTCGGCCACCGCGGCCGGCCAAGTGAGGCAAGAAATTAGTGACGACGGTAAATGGAATAAGACAACGAGGTGGCAGTACCGTAATATAAGATGAATAACAATAAATGGCATGAACAATAGCCGTGCAAGGCTCACACAGTATTATCAGTAAACAACCGTAGATTGCTGCCCACCCTGTGCGTCAGATCATTTATGTACATTGAAAATAGCTGAGGTCCTCTCACTTCCCTGAGGCACCACGGAGGTTACCCTGTCTCCGATGAACATAGAAGGAAACGTACTGGCATCTATTACTCGAGAAGTCTTGGAGCCAATGACGTGTGTAAGAGTCCAGTCCGTATTCTGGTACCTTCGTTAACAGCGGGAAAAATCACACTTGATTTCCAAAGTGCTGCCATCAGTCCAGTTAGCACAGCATAGGGCTTTAAAAAGAACATAGTGTAGTGATCGAGCAGCTTCTAATAATAGACACATTTCTGTAGGCAGTGCTAAGCAACGCTTGAAGTGGAACAGTAGGTGAGTCACATAGCACCCTATGGAAATCCTACGAAAATATTTAGGTCGGCTTTTCTACTTGTTAGTGTGTGGTACCCTTATTAGGTTTAAATAAAACGCTAAACGTGGAAGGATACGAAAACTTTTTACAGTATTGTGTACTGCGTACAGTACAGGAACATCATGGCAGATTAAAACTGTGTGCCGGACCGAACCTCGAACTCTGGACCTTCGCCTTCTGCTGGGAAGTGCTCTAACTGAAATACAAAGGTCCCGAGTTCGAGTCTCGGTCCGGCACACAGTTTTAATCTGCCAGGAAGTTTCATAACAGCGCACACTCCTCTGCAGAGTGAAAATCTCATTCTAGTAGAGGAACAATTTGGAGATAACGGCTGACTGTGTCAACATGCCAACGCACCATGTCATAAAGCAGCATCTGTGACCAAATGGTATTTTGGACTGTCAGGGATGACCTGCCCAGAATCCCGACCTGAACCAAGAGTAAAACCTTTAGGATGAGATAGAATGTCGACCTCGCTCCAGACGCCTTCGCCCCACATCACTACCTTTTCCGGTTTCGCCTGTTGCGGAAAAATTCGAACACATAACTTAAAAGCACATTGGATTCGCATTCGGGAGAACGACGGTTCAGACCCGCGTCCAGCCATCTTGATTTAGGTTTTCCGTGATTTTCCTAAAATCGCTCCAGGCAAATGCCGGGATGGTTCCTTTGATAGGGCTCGGCCGACTCCCTTCCCCGTCCTTCCCTAATCCGATGAGACCGATGACCTCGCTTTCTGGTCTCCTCCCCCAAACAACCAACCCAACATAACTGAAAGTTTGCCTAGCAGGGTTCAACCCGCCAAAAAAGGAAAATACCATATTAATGTCCAAAAACAGAGCGAATTTGATCAGGTTGTGTATGTATATCATTACCGAAAAAGGAAAGAAGGTTTGAAATTAAAGTACTGTCGATGATGAGAGCATTAGAGACTTACCACTACGTTTGACTGGAACAGGATGATGAAGGAAACAAATAATGTACTTTCAAACGAACCATATCGGTATTTCCACTAACCGGCTTAGTTAATAATGCAAACAGTCTGAATGGCTGAGTGGGGAATTCAAACCACGGTTCTTCTGAAATGTTCCACATCTCTCTGATCTCTCTGTCTCCATTACCGACGGCATGTACTCGCCTTTGGTATGATAACACACATGATGGTCGTATCTGAAATAAAATATCTTTGTTGATCCACTATGGATCGTGGAACAACGGCTGGTATGAACTTCTTCATGTAATAATTTACCAACAGCCGTATGTATTGTAACGCAAAACACCTCAGCATGTGTCGCCTGGTCACCAAGAGCTGTTGTAGGACGATTTGATTCACGGATCCAGTTATATGGCTCCGTCCGTGTATAGCGATTTTGTAACTATGACGAGTGGGGCCTGAAGATGGTATCAATGTAATGCCGAAACTAGTAGCACATACAAGTTCATAACATAAAGAAAATTTCTACAATATATACGGCTGTTGATAAATTATTGCATAAAGAAGAAAAATAAAATAAAATAAGTCTATAAGAATACCAATAACTTGCCTCAGTCGATAAATTACTTGTTACAAAGTCTGGTATTTAATGTAACAATGCTAAATGCTTAATCGTTATAGAATCAGAATAAAAGATTAGTCAGAAATCTTTATATTCATTCTAAAGCAGATGTTATGAATTCCTCATCTCCTTATGGAAACTAGGGATAGCGCAACACTACACTGAATGCTTGCATTAATGATTGAGTTACGAATTCTATAATTTTTTAACTGATAAAAGGCACAAAATTATTGTTCCGCCTAGGTAGTATGTAATTTTTTGTTCTTTTCTAGCACCTAACTTCAGGTTCATATCTGTGGAAAACCCGTATTACGATGACCTGATACGTCGGTGAGATATCTACTACAGAATGACTGAATGGTTAAATTGTCGCATGGAAGAGCAGTTTGGGGAAAAAATTTTGGGGCTTGGAAAGAGCGGAATATGTACATCACAAGGTCGATTAAATAATTATACGATGTTTTATCTGCAACAAATATGTAAGGATTTTAAATCGAATGAAAACAATCCATATTGCTATAGCAAAATTCCAGGCTAAATTCACCAAAAAAATGTTATGTATGAAACATTTCAATACTTGTTAAAATATAAATTATTTTCTTCTTTCTTTGCAAAAATTACGTGTAAGGCTTGAGGTGAACATTGTGAATATCAATTGAAAATACAAAGTACTGTAACCAGTCACATTTAGTGTTTTGTACTTTTCACTAATACAACATTATTCTATAATAAATCACTGGTAATAGCATTAGCACTTTCAGTAGAGGTGCCAAGAGCTGCTGGTAAATATTCCTATTTTTACAACCGATGGCTGAGGGTTCATCGAACCGCCTTCCAATTCTCTGTTATTCCTATCTCGTATAGCGCGCCGAAAGAACAAACACCTATATCTTTCCGTACGAGATCTCATTTCCTTTATTTGATCGTGGTGATCGATTCTCTCTATGTAGGTCGATGCCAACAAAATATTTTCGCATTCGGAGGAGAAAGTTGGTGATTGGAATTTAGTGAAAAGATTCCGTTGCAACATAAAACGCCTTTCTTTTAACGATATCGGGCCCAAAGCCTGTATCATTTCAGTAACACTCTCTCCCGTATTTTGCGATAGTACAAATCGTGCTGCCCTTCTTTGAAATTTTTCGATGTACTGTGTCAATCCTATCTGGAAAGGATCTGACACTGCGCAGCAGTATTCGAAAAGAGGGCGGATAAGCATGGTATAGGCAGTCTCCTTAGTAGATCTGTTACATTTTCCAAATGTCCTGCCAATAAAACGCAGTCTTAGGTTAGACTTCCCCACAACATTTTCTATGCGTTCCTTCCAATTTAAGTTGTTCGTAATTGTAATTCCGAGGTATTTAGTTGAATTTGCAGCCTTCATATATGACTGACTTATTGTGTAACCGAAGTTTAACGCATTCCTTTTAGCACTCTCGTGGATGATCTCACACTTTTCGTTATTTAGGGTCCACTGCCAATTTTCGCACCATTCAGGTACGTTTTCTAAATCATTTGCAGTTTGTTTTGATCTTCTGACCGTTTTATTAGTTGATAATCGACAGTGTCATCAGGAAACGACCTAATACGTACGATTGGCTCCCAAATCGTTTATTAAATAAGAAACAGCAAAGGTACGTAAACTACCTTAGGGAGCGCCAGAAATCACTTCCGTTTTATTCGATAACTGTCAACCAGTTACTACGAAATGCGACCTCTTTGACTAATCCAGTCAAGTAACTGAGACGATATTCCATAAGCACGCAATTTCACTATAAGTGTGGTAGAGTGTCAAAAACCCTACGGAAATCCAGAAATACGAAATCTATCTGAAATCCCTTGTCAATAGCACTCAACACTTCATGCGAATACAGAGCTAGTTGTGTTTCAAAAGAACGATGTTTTCTAAACCCATGACGACTATGTGGCAATAGACCTTTTTCTTCGTGGTAATTCATAATGTTCGAACACAATATATGTTCCTGAATCCTAGTGCACATCAACGTTAATGATATTGGCCTGTAATTAAGTGGATTAATTCTAAACCGTGAATTTACTTTCAAAACGTTTTCTTAAGAATTTTCTTTATTCACTAACGATTCATGAATAACTTTAACATATTTAATCACACTATGTGAGCGTGGAAGTTGTTGCCAGGAAGTAACTGATGAAATCAAAATGAAATTGCTTTTAAGAAATGGGAATTTTATTCCTAAAAGCCTTTTCTTTAATAAACAGATTTAAAATTATAAGTAGGAAGCACCCTCTAAATATCAAGTTACAATTTATTCAGAGGCAGAAAGAAACAAATTTTTGAGTGTATGAGCTTTCGGGCTGAGAACCTCGCCGCTCCGTTTTGAGACGGCCGTAGTCACGACCGCTCACAACAACTTCTGAAAGACTACACAGGTGCAAATCTGCAACACACCAGATCACCTTAAAGTAAAAGTTTTAATAATTCACACAAGCACACTAAGTATGCACCCCGTAGGAGGGATGGGAATGGTACACAACACTAAACTTACAAGTTTAACTTGTCACCGATGGTGCAACTTGATTTTAACTTCTAAGAAAAGTCTTACGGTGGAAGGGTGGCAACTTTATATACTAAAATGACAATTTAAATAAAATCCCCTGGAATGCAATCTTACATAAAATTACGCAAGGTTGGCCAATCATGCTCTTCAGTAGAACTATACCGCCTCTCAAGGTGATGGGCAAGATAAAAACATATTTCAGGAATTAGGCCGTTACACTTCAAGCAATAAATTCGTTAACACAGCAAATCCGACAAACATGACAGAGGCAGCTCCGAACGACAGACAAACACTAACTGCCTAACAAATGCGGACGAGGGACAGACGAGCAAGCTGGGACGAGAGAGTGACCAAGAAAACAAGTAGAATGTAACGAGAGTAAATCATAGAACATATCATCGACTTCTAATGAACCGCGATTTCTGGAGAAGACATGGCGCAGCATCCCAAAATCGCTCTTCCGAACCGTCCGCTGCCAGCCGCTTCAACGGACTCAGGAAGGCGCGCCGATCTCCCGTCTTTCTTGGTGCTCACCAACCGACCGACTGCTCGCTGCTCCGCCCGCGACTGGTGCTCCGTCGCGACGGCACTGCTGGTGGGTCTCCTACTCACTTTGAGACACACGACGGCGGAAATACTGGCTCGGACCCAACCATGCACAGGAAACACGCCAACTGGCAAAACGGCATCCCTGCACCAGGAAAGGACCGAGCCGAGCTCCACAAGATGGTAACTGAAGGGTCCAGAAGCGCTCGGAGATGCAGTTAGTTACACCACGACGTCGCAGCTCGCACCGGCCAGGCAGATGTCTTGCGTTGACTCCTGTTGCTCTCGTATCGACCGCGAAGCCACAATCCCTCGCTATACTGCGCGGCCTACTGGACTCACGTGGCGACCTCACTTGCGCCGACGCTCAAGACGGACAATCCATCTTGTGTCTGAGTGCGCGACCGACCACCCGATCGATCCAACCGGCCTTAAAGGTTGATCCGAACGACAGATATACTGGCACTCCAGACGACAGACAGACACCAACTGCCGCTCAAGTGCGCACGAGAGACAGACAAGCAGCTCGTGACGAGTAGCTCACCAGACTCACTCCGACTGACCGATTGACCGATTGATCCCTGGCGAGCTCACAGCGCCCCTTAAATGCAAGTGAACAGGCAACTTTTCCCCTTTCGCACCAGAGGGAGATACCAAAGCTGCGACTGCCACAGTGGCGCCACCGCCAGAAGCGGAGGACGACTGCTTCACACTACCCGCTGCGGCGCGCTCTTCAAAAGAGCTATTTTTACTACGCTTCAGCTTCTACAACCTTTCTTGAACATTAGTGTGACCTGTGCAACTTTCCAGTCTTTGGGTACGTATCTTTTGTCGAGCGAAAGGTTGTATACGTTTAAGTGTGGAGCTAATGCATCAGCATACTCTGAAAGGAACATAATTGCTATACAGTCTAGAACAGAAGAATTGCTTCTATTAAATGATTAAAGTTGTTTAACTAATCCAAGGATATTTGCTTCTACGTTGCTCACGTTGGAAGCTGTTCATGATTCGAATTCTGGAATATTTACTTCGTCTTCTTTTGTGAAGGCATTTCTGAAAGCTGTGTCTATTAACCCTGCTTTGGCAACACTGTCTTCGATAGTATTTCCATTGCTATCGCAATAGTATTGCCGCTAACATACTTGACATACGGCCAGAATCTCTTTGGATTTTCTACCAGGTTTCGAGACAACATTTCGTTGTAGAAAATGTTGTAAGCATCTTTCGTTGAAAAATGGTTCAAATGGTTCTGAGCACTATGGGACTTAACTTCGGAGGTCATCAGTCCCTTAGAACTTAGGTTAGTTAGGTTTAAGTAGTTCTAAGGACATCACACACATCCATGCCCGAGGCAGGATTCGAACCTGCGACCTTAGTGGTTGTGCGATTCCAGACTGAAGCGACTAGAACCGCTCGGCCACTCCTGCCGTCTTCTTCGTTGTTTCTGCAACAGTGTCGTGACCCGTTTTGTGGTCCAAGGAGGATCAGCTCCGTCGTTTGTTAATTTATTTGGCATAAATCTTTCAACTGCTGCCGATACTATTTCTCTGAATCCTAGCCACATCTTGTCTACACTTATATCACTCATTTGGAAGGAGTGGAGATTGTCTCTCAGGAAGCCGTTAAACGATTTTGTATCAGATTTTTTGAATTTGTACATCTTTCGTTTATTTTTGGAGTATTTGGGTGTTACAATATTCGATCTGGCTACGACAAACCTGTGTTGACTAATCCCTTTATCCGTTTTGTTGCTAGTTACTAACCCAGGATAATTTGTTAGTAAGAGGTGAAGTGTGTTTTCACAACCATTTACTATTCTCTTCGGCCCATGAACTAACTGTTTTAAATAATTTTCAGAGAATGCGTTTAGCACAATTTTGGATAATGTTTTATGCGTACCTGCGGACTTAAACATGTATTTTCGCCAGCATATCTAGAGTAAATTAGTCACCACCAACTATAGGGGACTGATGACCTCAGATGTTAAGTCCCATCGTGCTCAGAGCCATTTGAACAGACTATAATCGTATGAGTTATGTACGTGTTTGAAATCAAACTCAAGGTTTCTTTGAACCTTTCAGTAACTGTACCATCTGGATTGAGAGGCCGGTAAAAGGATCCAGTTATTATTTTATTCCGTTTGCCAACTGTTATGATTCTCGTCGTCAGTTGTTACGATGACAAGTGGCCAATGCTGAATAGAAACATATATAGCTGGTTTGGGTGTGAATTCGGTAAGGAGCTAGTTGCATAGTCTGTATTTGCAACGACTGAAATGATTAGTAGTCGTTGGTAAAAAGTAATATATATTGTACTTAACTTGTGTTACACGCTTCTTCATATGCTGCACACATATAATTACAAACAGATATCTAGAGAGGCATTACTTATGCCATACTTGACTAAGTGCCTTGTTAGAGTTTACTTCATATCAGCAGAAGGCTGTGCTGCATTCCTAGCTGACGTTCCGAGCGAGAGTAGACGAGAGCTTGCTAGAAACTTGTCACAAACCGCGTAGCGACGCTAGTCGCGACTCGCGGATCCAGCGATATCTAGTACGGGTCGGGGTTGATATCTGAAACCCCTAAAAAGTGCGGTGTCGAACGTTGATATCACACCAACAATGACATGTGCCCATATTAACTCTTAGGAACTCTGTACTTCAATGTCGCGACAAGATAAACTACTTCTAATAGCAACAAACACGCCTCCGCCAACCGTGTTTAGCCCATCCGTTCGGAACACCCTTAGGATCTTCGCAAAAATTTCGGCTGAGATTATCTCTGGCTTTAGCCAGCTTTCAGTGCCTATAACGATCAATGCTTTCCATTAGCGCTTGGAGCTCTGGTACTTTCCCAACACAGCTACGACAATTTACAACTGTTTTACCGACGGTTCCTGTACCTACGTTCTTCGTGTGTTGGGCCTGCAACCCTTTGCGGCTGAAGCCTTCCTTGTTTTTTTCCCGAGACCCTCTAACCCTAAAAACCGCCCAGTGCACGCCACACAGCCCCTGCTACCCGTGCAGCCGCTTCCTACGTATAGTGGACACCTGACCTATTCCGCTGAACCCAAAACCCAAACACCCTTTGGCGCAAGCCGAGGAAACTGCAGCGTACACGGTCGCAGAACCGTATCAGTCTCTGATTCAGACCCTCCACTCTGTTCTGTGTCAGAGGTCCTCAGTCTGTTCTGTGGACTTTACTGCAAATGGTTAGCTCTACTTTCATTTTGCAAGAAAGACTGGCAGTCTTTACCACTTCTGGTAGCCTCTCTAAACCAGAGAGAATCTCTTCCGTTCCAAAGCGACACACATCATTGGTTCCGACGTGAGCCAACACCTTCAGTTGGCTGCCCATTGTGCTCTTCATGGCATCCGGGAGGACCCGTTCCACATCTGGGATGACTCCACCCTGTATGCACCCGGAGTGCACATTGGTTTTCTTCCTCTTCTTGGCAACCACGTCCGTAAAGGGGCCTCATAACGCGCCTAATGTTGGAGCTCCCAACTATCAATAATCCCACCACTTGTGATTGCCCCGATCTTGCAGGCTGAGTGGTTTCCTCTGAAACAGAACAGGCGACATCATCTGGCTCAGCGACAATGTTAGCCACAGACAGCACCTGGAACCTGTTTGTCAGACAATTCGGGGAGGCCTTACGTGCGGCCACCTGGGAAGTCTTTCGCCACCTGATTCGCCCCGGGCGACCTCCCACTCGACCAAAGGTGAGGGGTCGGCTTGGGCTGTCCACTGGTGAGGACCGATTGGAGGACTCGGCAGTGCTGGACGCCCGTTGGATCCCCACGGCCGACCCACAACAATCGTACCCATCCACTGCAGCCTCAAGCTGTGCAGCCGAAGGCATCACAGCCTCAAGCTGAGAGCGAAGTGTCACCAACTCGGCTCGCATCCGAACACAACAATCGCAGCCCTGTCTGTGGTGTCACCGTCAGACACCACACTTGCTAGGTGGTAGCCTTTAAACCGGCCGCGGTCCGGTAGTATACGTCGGACCCGCGTGTCGCCATTATCAGTGATTGCAGACCGAGCGCCGCCACTCGGCAGGTCTAGAGAAAGACTTCCTAGCACTCGCCCAGTTGTGCAACCGACTTTGCTAGCGATGGTTCACTGACTTCTACGCTCTCATTTGCCGAGATGATAGTTATCATAGCCTTCAGCTACGTTATTTTCTACGACTTAGCAAGTCGCCATTATCATTTACTATTGAGATTGTGTATCATGTACCGTCAAGAGCGACGTTCGTCATTAATGGATTAAAGTTAAGTATTCCACCAGCTAAGTCCGTTTATCTGAAGTCTAATTTCCTTGTCCTGTTCCAGACCTCATGCCAACCTGCGTGAGCTAAAACGCGTGCCTTTCGGCCTCCTATAGTAACACTGTGTTGGCTCTCCTGCCAACCACAACACTGTCCATACTATAGACGGTGATAAACTAAACTATGCAGATAAATGGGATATCGGCACGTGGTGCGCAACTCTATGCACACCCTGACGAAAACGCAGTAACTATGTCTAATAATACGCAGATACTCAAAAAACTAAGTACCATAGCACTCAGGTGAAACTAAATAATTCGACCCTGATTAAGAACTTGTAATATGTCACAAAATCGGTTTACTTTCCGACTTAAGCGAAAACGCTACAGCTGTGGCTATTAGATATTAAATTTACGCACAGAAACTCAGAAAAACTAAACTATTAAGGCACACAGGTGATATAATGAAATTCGCTCCTGGTTAGGAACTCGTAAATGTCATTAATGCGGTTATTTCCCTGTTGCTCTGTCTGTGTCGGTTGGCTACTGCTGTCTGACAGAATTATTTGTAATAGCTTAAATGATAAAGTACTTGTGTTGTGTAGAGTTCCCACACTCGATGAAGTGGAACCCGATTATAATACTGGACAAGATTAACAGCCGTAATACATGTTACTATAAAGTGTATAATGTACATCGGCGCCACATTTGCCACATAATCTCTTCTGAATGACGATAAGATACGGAACCAAAAGATGATTTGTAGATCGAAGTCAGCAGCAAATAAAGCATAATTTGTCAGCATATCATGGTGGTTGACATGCAACGTTTTTTGAAATACTTGCGAGCTCTCAGGCACCACCGGCACGGAAGTTAATTAGTCTGAAGAAAGAGACAAATGTATAACGAGACAATGAAAGAAAAAGAGTAAAGAAGAGGATATGACTGGGGAATGTTGTAGAGGTGCTGGATATGGGATAGAGACGCTACTGTTGTTGTGGTCCTCAGTTCAGAGACTGGTTTGATGCAGCTCTCCATGCTACTCTATCATGTGCATGCTACTTCATCTCCAAGTACATACTGCAACCTATATCCTTCTGAATCTGCTTAGTGTATTCATCTCTTGGCCTCCCTCTACGATTCTTACCCTCCACGCTGCAATCCAATACTAAATTGGTGATCTCTCGATGTCTCAGAACATGGCTTACCAACCGATCCCATCGTCTAGTCAAGTTGTGCCACAAATTACTCTTCTCCCCAATTCATTTCAGTATCTTCTCATTAGTTACATGATCTACCCACATACTCTTCAGCATTCTTCTGTAGCACCACATTTCGAAAGCTTCTATTCTCTTCTTTAAACTATTTATCGTCCATGTTTCACTTCCATACATGGCTGCACTCCATACAAATACTTCCAGAAAGGACTTCCCGGGACTTAAATCTACACTTGATGTAACAAATTTCTCATCAGTTATTTTGCTCCCAAAATAGCAAAACGCATCTACAACTTTAAGTGTCTCATTTTCTAGCCTAATTCCCTCAGCATCACGTGATTTAATTCGACTGCATTCCATTTCCCTCGTTTTGCTTTTGTTGATGTTCATCTTACATCCTCCTAACTGTCCATTTCGTGCATCTACTCTTCCAGGTCCTTTGCTATCCCTGACATAGTTACAATGTCATCGGCAATTTTCACAGTTTTTATTTCTTTTCCATGGACTTTAATTCCTACTCCAGCTTGTTTTTGTTTCCATTACTGCTCGATCAATATATAGATTCAATAAAATCGTCGGTAGGCTATAACGCTTTCTCATTCCTCTCCCAACCATTGCTTCCATTTCATGCCCATCGACTCTTATAACTGCCGTCTGGTTTCTGTAAAAATTGTAAATAGCCTTTCGCCGTTTGTATTTGGCCACTACCAGAATTTGAAAGTGAGTATTCCAGACAACATTGTCAAAAGCTTCCTCAAAGTCTACAAATGCTAGAGACGTAGGTTTGCCTTTCCTTAATCTATCTTCTAAGATAAGTTGTATGATCAGTATTGCCTCACGTGTTCCAACATTTCTGCGGAATCCCAAGTGATCTTCCCTGGTGTCGGCTTCTACTTGTTTTTTCATTCGACTATGAAGAATTCGTGTTAGTATTTTGCAGCCGTGACTTATTAAATTGATAGTTCGGTAATTATCACCTCTCTCATCACCTGCTTTCTTTGGGATTTGATTTATTACACGCTTCTTAAAGTCTGAGGGTATTTCTCCTGTCTCGTACATCTTGCTTATAAGATGGTCTAGTTTTATCACGGGTGTCTCTCCCAAGGCTATAAGTAGTTCTGCTGGAATGTTATCTCGAGACCTTGCTTCGACTTAGGTTTTTTAGTGCTCTGTCAAACTCTTCACGCAATATCGTATCTCCCATTCCATCTTCATCTACATCTTCTTCCGTCTCCATAATATTGCTCTCAAGCACATCGTCCTTGTGTACATCCTCTATATACTCCTTCCACTTTTCTGTCTTCCCTTCTTTGCTTAGAACTAATTTTCCATCAGAACTCTTGATATTCATACAAGTGGTTCTCTTTTCTCCAGGGCCTCTTTAATTTTCCTGTGGGCAGTATCTATCTTACCGTTAGTTGCGTATGGCTTTACATCCTTACACGGCCTTGCTGCAGGGGATACATTGGTTCCCTTGATAACACCGAAGTTAAGCGCTGTCGGGCGTGGTCGGCACCTGGATGGGTGACCATCCTGGCCGCCATGCGCTGGTGCCATTATTCGGGGTGCACTCAGCTTCGTGATGCCAATTGAGGGACTACTCGACCGAATAGTAGCAGCTTCGGTCAAGACTGCAATCATAACGACCGGGAGAGCGGTATGCTGACAACACGCCCCTTCTATCCGCATCCTCCACTGAAGATGACACGGCGGTCGGATGGTCCCGGTAGGCTACTCGTAGCCAGAAGACGGAATGCTTTACAGCCTTACATTTGTCCTCTAGCTATCCCAGTTTAGCTATTTTGTACTTCCCATCGATCTCAGTTACTGATTGGGTGTGAGCGGGAGGTGGGCACACGAGAATGACGTTACATCCGTTCTAATCTCACATCTATGATGTCCTGTTGGTAATACCTGTATGGCATATTTCATTTACCTTGTTTTAGAGCATTTCATCTGCAGGGAAGAAAAGCGGAACGGATTTCTACTGTAGGAATCATTACGTTCGAGAATGCCCACGTGGACTGTACTTAGGAGAAACACATTTGCTGTTTTAATGAATGATCCACCAGATTCTTCTTATTAACTGTAGGAGTAACACCAAGAGACCATATAAATTACATGTTTTGGAGGGTTTCGGCTACAGCGTTCTCCTGAGAAACCTAGTGGAGCGAAGGCACAGCTCCGGCACCAGCACAATGGCGCCCTACTGTGCTCGCGGCGCGGCCCGCACAGTGGCTAGTCCTGACAAAGCGGCCCCGGGTTCCCGGCTGCAGGGCCGTTTGTTCCGCTAACACCCACTCCACCCACTCCCTCCCCATCTAACGCCTGTAAACGGCGCCACGATCCCAGGGGCGCAACAGGGCTCCGCTGCCACGGGGAGGCAACACCGCTCATCTGCTCGTCGGTGTAGCTAATCACGTTCCAAACTCCGTACCGTGCTATTCTCTTCCCTCCTGCCACTGCACTGATAGGTGTTTAAACTGTAACACCGTGTACTCGACTTGTAGCAGCTGTCAAATTATCATGAACTGTACTGATTAACGACGGGCTTTTCAGTACAAGCACAAAAAGCAGGAAATAGTGACTCCATATACTGGCTACGATGGGATAGAGAGTTAAATGGTCACTTCTTTGGAACTCCGATGTTTTCCCCCGTTGCAACGCAAAATTGTAACATTTGGCTCAAAGCCTATGAGCTGTGGTAAAATTTGCTGTTTTGAAGAGCGCGCCGCAGCGCGTAGTGTAAAGCAGTCGCCTTCTGTTTCTGGCGCTGGAAATCACAGCTTTGGTGTCCACTCTGGTTGGAAAGGGAAAAAGTTGCCTGTTCACGTGCATTTAAGGGTCGCTATGAGCTCGGCTGGGGGGCAGTCGGCCAGTCTGAGTCGTTGAGTCGGGGCGAGTCTGGTCAGTTGATCAGTCGGACTGAGTCTGGGTCAGTCACTTGTCACCAGTTGCTGGTCTGTCTTTCGTTCGCATTTGCGGCAGTGTGTATGTCCGTCTTCCGGAGTGCTAGTATGTGTTAGGTCGCCAGTCTGCTCGAGTTTGCTCAGGCAATGGGCATTGGCGGTTGGATCGATCGGTTGGTCGGTCGCGCAGTGAGCCACAAGATGACTTGTCCTTCTTGAGCGTCGGCGTATAGCGAGGGCTAGTGACTTCACGGCCGACACGAGTCAACCCACGGCATCAGTCTGGCCGTTGCGAGCTGCGACGCCGTGAGACGGGAGATCGGCGCGCCTTCCTGCGTCCGTTGAAGCGGCTGGCAGCGGACGGTTCGGGAGAGCGGTTTGGGGATGCTGCCCCAGGTCTTCTCGAGAATTCGCAGTTTATTAGAAGTTAAGTGATTGGTGATACGTTGTTTGATTTACTCTTGTTAAATTCTACTTATTTTCTTGGTGAGGTCACCAGCGTTTAATTTTGCGGTCGTCCCACCATTCTTCTCCGTTTGCCCGCCCGCGAGAAGGTGGTTGTTTATAAATTGGGTGGTCCGTTTTTCCCTTGTGGAGTAGGGGAGGGTTAGAGCAACCTACGGTTCGGGTTGTTTGGCCATCTCCCTATCACTCTATCATACGTTAGTAGCTGCCTCTGTCATGTTTGTCGGATTTGATGTGTTAACGAATTTATTGCTTGGAGTGTAACGGCCTAATACCTGAAATATGTTTTGATCTTTGGAAACTGTGATATTATTGCCTATGATATTGAGGGGCAGTACCTGTGTAGTGTAGAGTATCTTAAGTATTGTTTGGCCCACCTTGTAGAATTTTATATAAGATTGCATTTCATGGACTTTTATGTAAATGATCATTGTAGTATATAAAGTTGCTACTCTTTCACCGTAAGACTTTCCTTAGAAGTTAAAATCATGTTGCACCTTCGGTGGCAAGGTTAATATTTTAATTCTTAGTGTTTTGTTCCATTTCCGTCCCTGGGGGTGCATAGTTTGTGTGCTTCTGTAAACTGTTAAAACTCTTAGTTTAAAGTAATCTGGTGTGTTGCAGATATGCACCAGTGTAGTCTTTCAGAGGCTGTTGTGAGCGGTCGTAACTACGGCCGTGTCAAAGGGAGCTCCGGAAAGCTCATACAGTCAAAACTTGTTTCTTTCTGCCTCTGAATAAATTGTAACTTTACTATTTAGAGGGTGCTTTCTGATTATAATTTTAGATCTGTTACTTTAAAAAAAAAGCTTTTCAGGCACTATTAAAGTGAATAAAATTCCCATTTGTTAAAAGGAATTTGGTTATGATTTCATCAGGTACTCCATGGCAACTACTTCCGTGCTTACATAGTTTGGTTAAATGTGTTAATGTTCTTGATGAATCGCTAGTAAATAAAATAAATTCTTAAGAATATTATTTGATAATAAATCACAGTTCAATACTGATTAACGACTGGCTTTTCCGTACAAGCACAAAAATCAGGAAATAGTGACTCCATCTACTGGCTACAACTGGCAAAAGAATTAAATGGTCACTTCTTTGGAAACCCGATGTTTTCCCCAATTGCGACGCTATATTGTAACATTTGGCTCAAAGCCTACAACCGTTTCTGTAATATACGATACTGCAGTATCTGTGTTGTTAAGAAGAACTTTGCCATGTTCCTTCGGATAAGTATGTAAACCGTGTCGTTTGCCACGGGTCCCGTTTTTCCATTAGTTTACTCTGATTTGGTGTTTCCGCACTTTCCTAGAGAGCGCTGCGGAGCCTCCGCAAGCGCGCTGCTAGCGAAACCGATGGGAGGAGGCGCTGTGTGCCGTGCCGAGGGCGGACAAGGCAGTTGAGACGAGTGTTTGGCCCTGGGCGACCGTTGTGCAGCGGGACGCTCGGCCCCTCTATGCTAAGTCTGGATGAGCCCAAAATCCCGAGGCGTGAAGACACAACAGACCGTAAATCTGTGGACAACATTCGTTTCCGTTCTTAGGCTGGGGAAGCTATAAAGTCCGTCTGCTGCTGCCAGTAACCTCCAGAAGGTGGTGTCGTCACTGAAAGTAAGATTTTTCACCTAGTTAGTGCAACGGTCGTCGTCTGGCGGGCCCAATCCCCCGGTGTTGTCGGACCTATTAATAACTGTGTAGCGCTGCAGTCATGGACTGTGCGGCTGCTCCCGGCGGAGGTTCGAGTCCTCCCTCGGGCATGGGTGTGAGTGTTTGTTCTTAGGTTAAGTAATGTGTATGCGTAGGGACTGATGACCTTAGCAGTTAAATCCCACAAGATTTCACACATATTTGAACACAATAACTGTGTGGCAACGTTTCTCTGCTTTGAGTTTGTGATTGTAAATTGCCTTGTGAGTGTGTTACTGCCCCCTTGTATGATCGTACATTTGAAAGCCGTGCTGACTTACTTAAGGCACGCGTCGTAAAAATAAATAAATAAATAAAAATTTTAAAAAATGGCTTTGGACCTTCTGCAAGCAGTTGTTTTCCCATGGACGGCGTAGGTCACTGTTTGGATAACCACGTTTTAAAATGTTTAAATAACCTTGTACTCTTTGGCGGAGAGATAGACTGAACTGTAGCAATTAATTTTATGGATTTCTGAAATACGAGATTATGTTAATGTTCGCTAATATCTGTTGTGTTTTAGTACGTAGCTATATTTAATTTTAGTCACTGTTATTTTGAACATATTCTTGTGTTAAGGAGTTTGGTCCCGTGGAGTTTAAGTGCTCAATTTAGTTACATTTAAGGTACTGCTATAGTTTCTATTTGGTAATCCTCCTAGCTACGACTGTTGCCGGTTGCCCGGTCTGTCAGAAATGTTTGGTCTATTGGGTAGAGACCTTTGTTGACTTGCTCTCGTCAGTCCCGAATTCCCGTATTGATACTATGGCGGTAATTCTGCCGCAATCTCATCTGCAGACGTTATCAATTCCTTTGAGCACAAATAAAACTACCTTTGCATGTGCAATTTTCGTCCGCAGGCCAGCAAGCTTTGGGTAATAGTTACAAATCGCCAACTGGTCTTCGTCCAACATAGTGGCTCGTGGTAGACGAATTCCCTTTCCAGTTCGGATAAATGTTTCCCCCTACTGGTGGAGCCATCCTCTTTCCCGAGACACACTGCCCAAGCGTCTATTGTCGCTCAGTGTTCCAGGAGAATGAAGTTAGAGGTTAATTATCTACTCCTCCGTTATGCCCAAGAAAAGCGAATTAGAGTAGGTCTGCGTAACCTAAGGATTGTACACTATTAAGATCTAGGTTTGGAAAAATTGCTGTTTTGTAAAATGTAGGCTTCTGTATCGGTAGTCCGACGTATTCAACCATCCAACATTGTTACAGAACTGAAAGACTTGGTTTTGATGCATTTGCTGTGACGTGAGGTAATTATTTGCTATTGATGTTAATTGGTTTAGATGAATGTTCGATATGTGGTTATAATTCTTAATGACTGGCTGACTGACTGATTGTCCTTAATGGTGTAACACTTAATGCACGTCTGATTGTCCCATATGTCACCTACCGACTTCATTCAGAGACTGAAAAGGTGATCCTTGCTCTAGTTCTATGGGACGTTATTGACCGTTGATCCTTATCGTTTATGGTCTTAAATATATATTTGTTCAAAGGAGTAATCATAGATTCCTACTGTTTATTAAGCAATCCTTAAGTAGATCTATGGGACTTTATTAACCGTTGATCGTTATCGTTTATAGTCTTAAATATGTATTTATTCAAAGGAGTAATCATAGATACCTGTTGTTTATTAAGTAATTCTTAGGTTATATACTAAATATTACGAGTGCAAATATTCTCTCATTGTTACACTTGCCTATTCTCTGCTTTGCACTGAAGGGTGTTACTCCTTTCCTTATCATTACCTTGAAAGACAACTGACTGTTTGTCACTTGCTATTGATTGACCCTGTAGAAAGAGTGTGTCAGTATGCATGTCCAAAGGAACAGGCAATGTGGCGGCTGCTGTGTTATGAAATACATGTAATGTATTCTCAGTTGCGAACACGAACAACCATCAGCTGTGTAATAAAATGACAACAGTGAAAATTTCTGCCGGACTGGGATTCGAACCTGGATTTCCCGTTTTACGCTAGCGGTCGCCTTAAAACAGCTTTGGCTGTCCGTGAATGACCCACGTCCATACCCAAATTTCCATATGTCGTCGTTCCTGGGTCGCAAGCTAGACTCGTACACACATTATGTAATTCCCGTTCAGGGGAGGTCATTTTAATTAAACGTCGCTATTCTGTACTGGCTGATTAATATGTTATTGCAGTGTTTATGTTGTTAACTGAGCAAATCAGTAACGCGTTGGTCCACTTCTTGCCCATATGCAACCCATTATTCGTATTGACGTTGAACGACAGAGTTATTTGATGTACCCCTGAGGAATATCGTGTCTAATTCGGTCCAGCTGGTGCTTTAGATAATCAAAATCTCAAGGTGGTTCGGGGAACCTGCTCACAAATCCCCGAAAGTTCTCAACTGGGGAGAGTTCCGGTAACGTTGCTGGCCAAGGAAGGGTTCGCCAAGCACGAAGATAAGCAGTAGAAACTCTCGCAGTGTGCGGATGGGCATTATCTTGTTTAACTGTAATCTCAGGATGGCTAGCCGTCAAGGGCAACATCATGGGAAGTAGAGTATCTTACGTTATATACTGCGAACTGTGGATGAAGAGCAACAGGGAGGTGCCATGGTTTTAGATTTACGGAAGGCGCTTGACACGGTGCCCTACTGCCGACAGTTACGGAAGGTACGAGCATATGAAATAAATTTTCGGACATGTGAGTTGCTTGAAGAATCCTTAATAGAAATCCGTATGTTGTCCACGACGGCGAGTGTTGGTCTAGGACAGGGGTATTGTCAGGAGTGTCCTAGGGAAATGTGATAGGACGGCTGTTGTTCTCTGTACACATGAATGACTTGGCGAACAGTGTGGGCAGCAATATGCGGTTGTTTGCTGATCATGGTCTGTTGTACGGTAAGATGTCCAAGTTGAGTGACTGTAGGAGGATACAAGATATTTCTAGTTGGAGTCAAGAATTTCAGCTACCTCTGTGGGAAAAGTGTAAATTAATGAGGATGAGTAAGAACAACATACGCCGGCTGGAGTGACCGAGCGGTTCTCGGCGCTACAGTCTGGAACCGCGCGACCGCTGCGGTCGCAGGTTCGAATTCTGCCTCAGGTATGGATGTGTGTGATGTCATGTTAGGTTTAAGTAGTTTTAAGTTCTAGGGGACTGATGACCTCAGAAGTTAGGTCCCATAGTGCTCAGAGCCCTAGACCAAGCTATTTGAAGAACATACCTGTAACCAGTTTAAATTGAGGACGGGAGGATTGAGTTGTCAGTTGAGAAATAATAACAACGGAATGGATTGTTCAAGAGAGCTCAGTTCCACGTTTCTTTTGGCATTGGCTGGACGTTACGTGAGTAACAAATCGATGAGCAACATTTCGGCCCTTCTAAAGCCGATTGTTGACGATGTGATTTACAAGTGGAAAAGGAAAGAAACAAGCACAGCAAATACAAGTCAGGCAGAATTGATGTACAGACGAACTGGAACCGTTGAACACTGCAAAGAGTGGCTGCAAAAAAAACACATGAAATCTTCTGAAGGAATTACGCGTGAGTCGCAAAGCACTCCTATCACTCCAGCTAGCATAATAGCTGTGTCTAAGGAGTTAAAAAAGTGTAGTACACAACGGTCGAGTAGCTCCCCATTAGCCACAAATTTCTGTAGTCATGTGGTATAAAAGGCTAGGCCACTGAACAGTGTATGACTAGAAACGAGAGACACGGAGTGATGAATCGTGCCGTAGCCTGTGGCTGTTAGCTGCCACCAAGTGCCAGCAGAGATATGCAGCGTAGCTCCTGTTATGGTACGGTTTTTCTGTATTTTTCGTGCTGGTGTTGTGGAAGAAAACACCAAATGTGGAAGGATATACACACATTTAATTGTATTATGTAATGTGTACAATAGAGGGAAGGTTCGGAGACTATGTTGTAGCAGCATGACAATGCAACCTGTAATAAAGAAGCGTCTGCCAGTCGATGGTTTGTGAACATTCCTGAAATGGAGGAGACTTGCCACTGTCCCAACCAGAATCAAATGGTCTTTGGGATGTGTTAGAGCGTCATGATCGCTTCAGTCTCATTCTTCTGGTTCCGGCTGCCGTTCCTTCACAGAGATTCAGACACCTCACTAAAAGTGTCTCCAACATACCCAAGCAGTCATGAAGGCGAAGGATGTACACACTCCCGTTAATAGTTGTCCGTATACTTTTTGTCAGACAATGTACAACGACTGCACGCTTCCGATCAGTGTGGTAACCCTACAGTCAACGTTTCGACGATAGGGCCTTCCAGAATAGTGGAGCCCTATGCGTCTACCTGTTGGAGGCAGAAATAAAACGGATGGGATGGCGAAGAGTGTCTGCTGACAAGAAACTGATTGAGCGCATTTGGTATCGGTTCAAAGTTTCACTACGTCGAAGCACGAAACTTTTGCACCTACTGGATGAGTTAGAGAGGGTTGCTGTACAAGAATGTTATAGGATGGAGCGACAAATTATCGACCTCTTAGAGCAGAGAATGAAAAGAAGGATCCACATGTCTTACGGTGCGCGATGCGGAGTAACACGGCATTGTATGTTATCCAGCTGCAGATTTTGTATGCACGGGAAGTCGTGTACATTGATTTCATATGGATTAGTCTTCCACTCGATGCTCTCGTTGAAGTCAGACCGTTCAGTTTTCCAGATATGTACCTGGCGCCAGAGATTTTTAGTTTCCTACTGATATGTTGTTAGTGGGGAGTGGAAGGACCCTGTCTATAAACGGTTCTCAACAACGAACTTTATTTAACAGGCATCGAAACAATCAACACCGGCAGATAATGATATTATAACTTACTAACTGCTCAAATAATAAATAAAGTCAAAAATTCATAAAAATCTTGCCAAGCAACAAGTGCATCGTTTAAGCAACCGGCAGTGATTTCCTTCGATAAGAGATTTTTCTTAAACACGGAACTTATGATTTAGTTTGTGACAGAACTTAGTTGCACATACAGGATTCTTTTTTTTTAAAAAAAGGATAGGAGTTATGTTTTACGAAAAGACTTAACCGATATTCTACTTTTTCGATGTAAATACTTTAGACAAAATTATTTGTCAGAGAACTAACAATCGTTGTGCCTCCAGAAGTGGTTGAAATTCTCTGAATAGTTTAAAACACCAAACACATGATTTATAAGCTGCAGTTTTAAAGTTAAAAAATTATTAGAGGTAGATCACATGCATCAATTACAGTACTGATCAAACTTAGCAGCCTTCTGCAGTCCTAGACCCGGTTTTTTGTACTGGCCACTCGGAAACGCGTGAGAAGTAGCCCAGCCGACTTAGAAATCAACAAGTTCGTTCTATAACACACCAAACAGATTATTGGAACACGGCCCGTTTTACACCAACTGTGAAGCCAGCGAAACTTTTGCACGCAAGATGTTAAATCAGATATGGATGTACAGCCTTGGAAACAGCCAACAAGCCAGAAGTTCATAAGGCAAGTTACGGTAGATTGAAGCACGCAAGACGTTATCATTGCAACTTTAACCGTCAAATGATTTGAGTAGGAAGCTCACTGAAATACTCCAGCGGTGCGCAAAGTAGTAAAAGCGCAGTTCATTATAGGGTTATGACAAAGTTGTACCTTTAGAATAACAGTTAAAATGGCATTTAATAATTTGAGCTACTTACGCACACAGATGAGCAGAGGTAACTAGTACGTAATCAAGTACTGTAACCATTACCAGTAATTTGGTGGGCTCACAATAGAGATTAAACACGCTGCTATTCAATACAACATACTTCATACTGCATAACAGGGTTTACAACGGTCGCGCTTGTAGAACTTGCCGGGAATTGGGCTTTAAATAAACAGATATTACTCCGGAAAAATTTCCCGGGCGTAAGCTCTGTACAGTTTTAACAATCTGCACACCTTTCGTAAGTTGGAACAGTTATGTCAGAATAGTTTCTCCCAAGATTCTCCATAATGCTAAGGAATGTCAACTATTCAGAGGCACTGTTTCCCCTTACGTCTTCCGGTAGTCTGTCCGATTCTTCTCAAAGTATCATATCTCTCGTCTCATCTGTTACTTCTTTTCTCTGCCTAATTTTGTCTTTAAGTTTGTTCTCTTTATATACATCCTCCAAATACTCCTTCCATGTTGCAGCTTTCCCTTCTTTCCTTCATAGTTGGTATAAAAAGTATTAGACAATGCAAAATGGCCTATTCACCATAAAAGAACACGCCCCACTAACAAAGAGGAAAAACGGGGCGGACAGTATGTGCGGAATTCCTCTCTTAGGAAACTTGTCAACTTAACTGTCACCCTGAAAGGACGCATTGCCAAAGACGATAAATCTTCGGACTTGACATTATAAAATTCTACATTGCCGTTGTTCAGGATCGTTTTCCTATCCTTGTATAACTATAATTAGTTAATTCTCCGATTTAGGTCGCGTAATTGAGAACCTCTACCAACTCTTGTACATAAATCTTTCCTTCCCCTTCTGGAGCGTGTGTTTCTCCTTAATATCGGTATAATGCGCGCCTCCACTGAGTAAGCATTGTTAGGTGCTTCCTTTTGCACGTGTTTCTTGTGATAACTTACTGTTTCGTGTAACCGTTACAAAGGTTGAGACGTTGGATTTTCTGTCCCATAAACACCACGATCACTTCCACTGTCTTATTTGTTACCAAATTCCTACAGCACCATCACAATTACAAAATCCCGAGTGCAAAAGGGGCACAGTAGTTAACTTATTTGATCTGTTTTGGATGTGAACAGCGGAGAATCAGAATGCTGAAATGGGTATAGGTTATGTTACCTCGATACATAATTACTTTAAGCCGCAATTTGCATAATTACTCGCTTACCCAGTTTGTAATTAATTGAATTTATAAGTAGCTTTTTCCGTCTCTGCTTGCCGGGATTTGTTTGAACTTTTTAATTTATGAAGTAACACAAGCTGCTTTCCCGGCTCTTCTCGGAACGCATTCTCTCGGAATTTCAATAATAAACCACTCCGTGATGCATAACCTCTCTCTTGCAACGTAGCCAATCGAATTTTTTGAGCATCTTCGTCAATACACTGATCAAACGACACGTGACGAAACGCACCGCTCTTTGTTGGAACTTCTCTGTTTATTCCAATAACTCAGTATGGTAAGCGTCCCACAGAAATAGGTAATACTGAAAATGGATGAGACAATTGGCTAAAACCCACAACTTTCGTGGATGAACTTCATCTTAAGATTCCAGCAATTAATCTCATCCTAACATTTGCTTTTCTGTGGCCATTCCATTTTAGGTCGTTCCGGACAGTTATTCGTGGATACTTTACGGTAAATAATATTTCCAATATATAGTCACCAACGATGTAATCGTATATTACTGGATGTCTTCACCCTTTTATATGCAAAACGTCACATTTATATACGTTCAGGACCGACTACCAGGTACTGCACCAGTCACAGATTCACTGTACGCCTTGCGGTATTCAATTCCTCTTGTGCAATGTAAAAGATTGTCTCGTCTGCGAACAGCCTTACAATTTTGTGATGTTATCCACTAGATCATTTGTATGTATTGCGACCGTAATGCTTCCTTTGGGTAACCCTAATATTAGCTTTACATCTGCGGTTCCATTACGGGCGAGATACTTAGTTCCACGTGCAAGGAAGTCCTGAATCCAGTGAAGAACCTGATCAGCTAAAATATTTTTTTCGCCAAACGATAGTGCGGAATTGGAAGGAATGCTATCCAAAAGTACGGGCCACGGCACCAAATGAGATGCAGATTTCTACGAAGACCTCTATGGATTCAATGATGATGTCTGTAGAGATTTTCATTCTCTAAACCCATCAGATTCCCTAAGCAAAAAATGTATTCCACGATTTTCGATTATACTGTTACGTTACGTTGTACAAATGCGAGGGTTGTTCAATAAATAATCCAAACTTTTTCTTTATCTCTATCATTTTCGCCTGAAAAAATGCGGAGTTTGTTGTGCAACATCACAGAATGTTCCCCTGCAACTCCTATAGTTCCATGAAGTTCCGATAGATGGCGACGCTAGATGTGGCCTTCAAAATGGCGTATGTAGCGGAGCTGCGTTCAAAGCAGTTTTTTTGGCAGAAAACCAGAGCATTACAGATATTCATGAGGCGTTTGCGGAGTGTCTACGGAAACCTCTCAGAACAAAAGCACGATGATCCGTTGGGCAAGGCCCCTGTCATAATCGCAACAAGCCCACGTATAAACTGTCCCACCCACTGTCACACCTGTTCCTATTTCACCCTCCACAACACCAACTTTCTTTTTATCCCACTGCTGCTGTCCCCCAGGGCTGCATCCTTTCCCCTCTCCTCTGTCTCCTGTACACTGCTGATACGTCCAAGCCACCTGTCCATCTTCTCCAATATGCTGATGACACCGCCTTCCTGGCTCTCTATCCTACCCTTCAATTGTCCCAATGCTCCCCCTAAACCCACTTTCAACAGTTCACCACTTGGTGTAACCTGTAATTCCTTCTTCTCAACCCCTCCAAAACCCAGACAATCATCATAGGCCACACCTCCCACTCCTTCTGTGTCCATGACTTCTACCTCACTCTTTATGGTCGTCCCACCCAGCTCACCCCCACCCTGCTATACCTTGGCCTCACCCTCGACTGTCACCTCACCTGGACCCATCACCTCCGACCATCCAGCAGAAAGCCCATTCCCGCCTTCGCCTCCTGAAACTCCGGTCTGGCCAGACAGAGGAATACCATCCTTCCATCATCCTCCACACCTACAAATACCTCATCTGCCCAATCTTCTGTTATGCCAGCATAGCCTGGATCTCCACATACACCCACTTTTACAAGGCCCTCTAAATCCTCAAACTCCATGCGCTCTGCCTTGCCTTCTGTATCAACCTTCCTTCCCCCATACAGTTCGTGTACGTCCTCATCCTCCCCCACACCTCCTCCAACATATCCGCATCTTTTACACTGCCTGCAGGCTTGAACCCCCCTCCCAACCCTCTGATTTCCTCTTCCATCTCCAACCTCCACCCATTGCCACACCTCTATTGCTGTATCTATCCCTCTCTCTCCACCTCCACACCTATCACCTCTTTTATGAGGGCAATTTCCAGCATCTCCCCCTCCTGGATGTTGAACTTCACCATGACATCTACCCTTCCTTCCAACTGTACCCTGGCCTTGTTCCCTCCCCTCCCGAGAGCCCCCTTTTCCTCTCCCCTCCTTCTCACACAACGGAATTTCCTCCTCGCCCCCCTTAGTCCCTGCACTGCCTCCTCAACTGTGTCCCTCCTACATCCTTGCCTCCCCAGCTCTATTCAACCCGACTCTGCCTGTGTGCCCACCTCTACGCCCACTCTCTCCCTTCTCCCCCTCATCTCCATGCCCCTGGCAGATCCTCTGTTTCGCTCATCATTATCAGTGTGTTGTGTTTGGTGCTGTTTTCCTGTGTGCTGAGAGCTGTGATTTTAATTGTGTTCTGGACTTGTACATAGTGTTACTCTCAGTGATTGTTATGTGCTACACCGTCCATTGATACTTTTATGCTCTGGTCACATTTCGCCTTGTGTTCTTTTAATTGTCCCAGAGTGAGATTTTTTGTGTGTGCTACTTTTCTACAGTTTTCATCTTCTTTTTACAGTCACTCCCTTTTATTCTATTCTTTTCCATAATTTTCCCCTTGTTTTTATATCTATGTACACCATATTTTCTCCTTTATGTTATTTTTAAATGTCTACTGTTGTATGTTCTATGTCTTTCGACTGAAGAGCAGCGCATATGCTACTGCCAGCTCGCCCCGATGGGGAACTGAAATACAATAAAGAAGAAAAAAACCACACCTGTGACTCTTCCAGTGTTGGAACATCTGGACACTCTTATTCGAGGTGGTCGACCGACTGCTGTCAAACACCTCGCTGCTCAACTGGACGTCTTGATTGTTAGTGCTGACACACTCGTCCACTAGTCGGAGACCTCAGAGGTCTATGCCACTGGGTTCCTAGCCGCCTAACAGAAGACCACGCAGATCAACGAAATATCATCTGTTCGGAATTGCTTGCACTTCATCGCGACAGTTATGTCGAACATCGTCATAAGCGTTGAAACTTGGGATCATCGCTTGGAACAGGGAACAAAACTTAATTTCCATTGACTGCCTCCAGACCAAAGTGGCACCTTCGGCCAGTATGGTCATGGTGACGATCTTCTGGGACTCTGGGACTCTGATGAGGTTATTTAGTTTGAAGTCCCTCCTAGTGCTGGAACGATCAACTCTGATGTATATTGTGCTACACTGAGGAGACTGAAGGAACGATTTCAATGTGTTTGTAGGCACAAAACTGCAAACTAACTGCTCATTTTCCATGATAACGCAAGACCTCACTTCCAAGAGAAGTTCATGAAACTTCATTGGACTGTTCTTCCTCATCCATCCAGTGCGGATCGCTGCACCTTTCGACTTCCCTCTTTCCGGCTCACTGAAGGATGGACTCCAGGGAAAGCAGTACGTGGATCATACGGAGGTCATTGCTGCAGTAAGACTTTGTCTCGAAAGTCGACCAGCAGGATGGTACCATGAGGGCATACAGGCCCTTTCAGTAAGGTGGCGTAATTCCTTCGCATTGAACGAAGGTTATGTTGGAAAAAAGGGTTTTGTAGCCGAAGGAGTCGACAACATTATGGTGTACTTGAATCTTGAATAAAACCAATCAGCTTTTGAAAAAAATAGATGTTGCATTACTTATTGAACACCCTTTGCAGTTTGTCGTCCAATGCATACACATACTGAATAGATTTGTGGCTGTCGAAATTGCTGAGGCCTATATGGTGACGTGTTGTCGTCCACTGTAAAGAAAGAGATGAGAAAGAGCCAGAGATTTCTCATACAATTAAGTTTTCTATGCCAGTGTCAAAGTGCTTCTGTTTTACTTTCTACATTATTAAGTGTTTCGTTGAGTATGAAGGACCTTTGTAAAGTAATGTTTAACAGTCAACTGCCCATCAGCAACGAAAAAGCACGTGCTGCATAAATGTAACAAAAGGAATCCGACTGATACTGATACGTTTCATCGAGTAACACCTGTTGACTTTGTTCAGCAGATATTTTCAACAATCTCTATGAACTGCAGAACTTAGCGCATAACGAGTAATACTTTTACGGTTTATTCCCGAACGCTCTCGTCCGTTCTTAGTAGCGGAGGCAAAAATAACGTTCCCCAGAAGTCCTCGTTAGCAGCGGGCGAATCCCAACACTCGACGCCAATTAACCGCTTTCTGCGCTGAGCAACAAATTCGCATCTCGTTCATTAATGGCGGAAATAATCCAATCGTTGCCGCAGCTGTGGCCCAAATATCGGCCGAAACAAAAGCGACGAGGCAGCGGCGTGCGTGGCATGCGCTGCAGTATTACCGAATAATCTGCATATTAGTCTGAATTATGCGGCATCTGCAGCTGCAGCCGAGCGGCCGGGAATTTCTTTGAAGCACTCTTGTTTGATCCGGCCGGGCGCCAGCCTCAGCAACCGAAGCATGTCATTTCTCCGATAAATTTTCTCTTACGCTGTTGAATTAGCATTTTATCGTGTTTTCTTTCAGAAAATTTACTAGCTTTTCACGTAGACCCATCGGTATTTAGTTTGTGGCTGGTAAATGTTCAGCACGTTTGTGGACATGCATGTAGCCGAACAGATCAGTCATTAGTGGTGTACAACCTTTGCAGAATACGTCCCGCTTAAATGCACAAGTAGCAGTAATTTTGTGCACGTTGCAGCTCAGTAGTCCCGATTCCCGTCACCACCTACGTCACTCCACGTAGAACTACAGTTATCCACTTGTCTACATCTACATCTACATACATACTCCGCAATCCACCATACGTTGCGTGGCGGAGGGTACCTCGTACCACATCTAGCGTCTTCTCTCCCTGTTCCACTCCCAAACAGAACGAGAGAAAAATGACTGCCTATATGCCTCTGTACGAGCCCTAACGTCTCTTACCTTATATTTGTGGTCTTTCCGCGAAATGTAAGTTGGCATCAGTAAAATAGTACTGCAGTCAGCCTCAAATGCTGGTTCTCTGTATTTCCTCAGTAGCGATCCACGAAAAGTACGCCTCCTTTCCTCTGGAGACTCCCACCCGAGTTCCTGAAGCATTTCCGTAACACTCGCGTGATGATCAAACCTACCGCTAACATATCTAGCAGCCCGCCTCTGAATTGCTTCATTGTCCTCCCTCAATCCGACCTGATAGGGATCCCAAACGCTCGAGCAGTACTCAAGAATATGTCTTATTAGTGTTTTATAAGCGGTCTCCTTCACAGATGAACCGCATCTTCCCAAAATTCTACCAATGAACCAAAGACGACTATCCGCCTTCCCCAGAACTGCCATTACATGCTTGTCCCACCTCATATCGCTCTGCAACGTTACGCCCAAATATTTAATCGACGTGACTGTGTCAAGCGATACACTACTAATGGAGTATTCAAACATTAGAAGATTCTTTTTTCAATTCATGTGCATTAATTTGTCGTACAAATGGCGGAAAAAGTGAGAAGGAAGGTAGGAAATATATCCTGTATAATGTGAAAGAGTAATGGCTATTTTTCTGTCCAAAAACATGGGAAAATAGATGTTTTGATGACCCGTAATTATATGCAGAGAAATTCAAGCAAAACAAATGAAAAAACTGTGGAAAAAATTCAAGCAAGTAGTTGACAAACTACTCGCATATGATAGTAAACGCTGCCCAGATTCAGTTTTTGACAGCGTAGACACATTAATTGAGCGCTACATTGGAAAGCATCAGGTGTGCTTTTTAAGGTGTTTCAACTTGTTTTATTCCTGCCCCGTATGCTGCAAGTTTGATATAGTGTTTGTCTGTATGGTCCATTTCTTAACGTGTGTTGAAGAGAAAGGCAGTACTGCTATTCACCGCAGTACACGATGACAATAAAAAAAATATGGTGGGCAGTTCTGACGAATTGCGAAATGTCACTGTGTGCAGTTCAAACACCATTATTTTTGTGAACATCTTTAATACGCGTCATGGAGATTTCCCACTTTGGATATTTAGAAACTCCACACTAACTACGTGATTTAACTTGTGATGGCTGAAGAAACAGTGTCAGTCTATGGCGTCTAGAAACATTTTGTGGGCTATTGTAACATTTTTATGCGACGAGGGACTTGCAAATAAATTAAAGGATTCACAGTTAATATTTTCAAGCACATTGCATTATGCCAAACACATATGTGAATTTTTGGGATGTGTCCCCAACACTGTCAAATAAGCACATTATGTAAACTTACTTTATTATGCCATGGTACCGGCTGATATATTCATATTATGATAAAACACGTTAAAAACATCAACATAGCGTTTGAGCGGTAAGTGACCGGTATCGTGATGCAGTAATAAAACAAGAAGATGAAGCAAGTGGCGTAATTTCCAGTTGGCCGAACGGGTCAAATCATGGTCCCTATAGGCCATTCATAGCTTTATCTGGTGGTAGCGTTTGGCGTAAATGTCTTCCCCTCTTCTTTAGCAATAAGGACGAAGCTGGGCATTTTGTAGTCCCATATCTGACGTGTCCATCCTATTGTCCTTTTGATTTCTTGACATAATCGATGCATTTCCCTACGATACTTTTATGGAGATATTCCTTTGAATTTTATGTTTGCTTACCAAAGATACAAGCGTTTCAGATCAGGATTTCGGAAAGAATATCTCAGTGATCGCCATTTATTTTCGGAATGCTATGACAGGAGTTGGAAAATTTACGCAGAATACACTGCCTAACAAACAGTGAAAGAGCCGTAAACAGAGGAGGAAACGAAATGAAACGTAGACGGTTGATAGGGTATGTGATAAAATTTCACTGATTACAAAATGGAATCACATTTAGAAGGAACTTGGCAGTATTGGTTTACTTATCAGTATAACGTCCCAACCACTCTGGCTTGGATGCATGCGCTGACTCGGTTTGGAAGGCTGTCATAAAACCGTTTTAGTCTCTTCCGAGGCAAGCTAGCCCACATCTACTGTAACTGGTCCTTAATATTTTGAATACGTAAACTGGGATGGAGTTGACGTCCGAGCTGGCGACATATCTGGCCCACGGGCAGAGGGACACGGTCCGTATGTGAATGAGCATGGTCCGGCTGAAAATGGCACCACGGTAGTGTGACAAATGTGACAAGACAGATAACACGTGAGGACGAAAGTTTCCATGGTGTACCGTTGTGCCGTCAAAGACCCCTTTTCTACTACTAGCCGAGACCTGATGTCATAGCGACGGTTCTCCACATCTTGATGCCCAGAGTATAAGTGCTGTACCTTTCCAAAACACAGTAAGAATAGGAGCTCTCCCCTGGTCGCCGCCATGCTGATGGACGATGGTCGTCTGGGGTGATGCAGAACCGCGACTAATCGCTGAATACATTGTGAATCCATTCATCAGCAGCCCAGGCTTCCTAGTCAAACCACAGTTCAGAAAGCAGTCGTTTGTGTTGTAATAGCAGCCTACGTTTTGGGCGGTTATTACCTACTCTGTCTTCTGCTGGTACCAGTTTCCTTCATCTCACCGAAGGTAAGCGCTCTCGGGCTGGGCTAGCACTTGCATGGGTGACCATCAGGTCTACCGAGCGCTGTTGGCAAGCGAGGTGCACTCTGCCCTTGTGAGGCAAATTGCGGAGCTACTTGATTGAGAAGTAGCGGCTCCGGTTTCGTAAACTGACACGCGGCCGTGAGAGCGGTATGCTGACCTCAGGCCCCTCCATTTCCGTAATGACGCCTGTGGGCAGAGGATGATATGGCGGCCGGTCGGTACCGTTGGGCCTTCATGGCCTGTTCGTTCGGAGTTTGCTTTTAGTCTTCTGATAGTCTCCAACTAATGGTACAGGATGACACAGATCGTTGCTGAAAGATTACAGTTTGTTTTCATGTGGCTGACACAGATGTCAAAGGACAACAATATTCTTAGTACACAATATGTGGTGGTCAGACGTGGTCGATTCCTAAGCTGACGAATAGTTTGCCTGCCATCACTTTCCCATGCCACCCAATATCCGTCCACTGTCACATCCGACTGCACCACAAACGTTAATAATTTTTGTGTGCCCATCCTTCTAACTGATGATTCGAGGGTCTTCGGCCGTTCACTTATGTAATAAAATAGAACGCCTGTAGGCGTCCTTTCGATATTATATAGCTACCATCTCAGATGGTTGTAGACACAACAGCGCTGTATAGTCTACGGAAACCAGTTCGTAAACGTTGGCCACCGTGTATATGATTGGACTTCCCCTACTCGATCAGTTAAGGCCTGAAGATGGTGTATTGATCACCGACACTAATAGCTATATAATAAATAACATCGAAAGGACGGCTGCAGGTGTTCCGCTGTATTACAAACGTGGGTACTGAACGATTCGTCCAGCTGACCAAATGGAGACTTGCTGTGAGACTGGTTTCAAACTCTGTTGGGTGGTGATAACACTGTCTCACGAGAGTGTGGGATCCTCGTATCCTTTACAGCGATCACTTAAAGTCTCACGCTGTTCAAGCCTCTTATATGCCCTACCAGTGCTGGTAACACACTAAACACTTGTTATGGATAGTGGCAGACTGGGTTCAGAAGTAACCATGTGCAGTTGGTAAAAGATTAGGGAACTTTATTTACAAGACAATCCTTGCAAATAAATCATTGACAGTTGTCAAATGAAATCAATGCTAAATAAAACTTTGACGATATGGGAATGAAAACAATTTAAAATTTACTTCATAAACCTAATGTGTCAAACTCTGTCTTGGAGAACATTGGATTTGTTAAAAGAACACAATCTGAAATATTTCATCGATATCGAATAAATCATAATATGACGATATCGACAGAGGGCAGTGGTGGCGTTATGGTCACTGTTATGGCATCACAACTCGTCTGAAGACAGTCTGAGTAGATATCTCCAATCTAATGTGCAAGGAAAATTCCAGGTCTGCTATTGGTTCAAAGCCTCGAGACAGTTCTCTTGTGATAGCGGGCAGAATTGGGTGCGGGCCGTTGTAAAGGACGGTCGCCAATTTTAAGTCACTGAATAGTTGTTTTGTAAAATTGCGTTAGACTTTTCTCAGAAACATTCAGACACTGGCCAGAACCGACTGACACCACGCGTGATTGCCAAGAGTGTAGAATAGTGTTACTCTGTTATTATCATTCACGGGTGTAAAGTACTACATGTCGTGTAATACCTTGCGTGTGATTTAACAGTGCCACTTCAAGAAGTACAGCACAGAATAAACAAAGCATCTCTTGGAATAAAACTTTCTGCGCTTCTTACTCAAAGGCAGTAACGGATTTTCCTAAGATTCTCATCTTTATAGCACCGCACCATAAACAAGGCCACGACCACGTGCAATCTTGTCAGTGAGAAGGACATTCTTACAAGAAACCAGACATGAAAACTAAAAGATTTGCGAACTATGCCTGATGCTGCACCTCTACAATGACGACCTTCACGTTTACATTCCAGCTTCCGGGGTGTGTCTCATTCAGAGTGGTATTGTTGTAACCAGAAATCAAGGTATTAATGTGAGTTGTCAAAATCCGTAACTGATGCACTGTGTGGTGAGCGAATGGGAGCTGTCACTGTTACATACCGTACAATCCTATGAACGACAGGCTGAATAAACTGTCAGGGCCAGAGTCTGCTAGCATGCATTCCCGACGCCCAACGACATGCAGACACACAGCACGCTACCTCATTACTGCTTACTGTACGCTGTTGCTTTTGTCAGAAGTACATACCTCCTTTCGCCAGCGCACTGCCGTCCGCTCCACAAGAAAAAGGCAGTATCCATTTAGGAGCACGCATGCACTGCATAACTGTAGAGTAGTACAGAGTGCAATATAAAATCGGCGGGCCACGGCTAACAATGAGGGTGTGGAATAAGGAGTCATATTACAACTCAGACGACTCTCCAAAAGGGGGGAGAGGGGGTGTAGGGAGACCCATGGACCATTCTTAAAGCTCAGGTAAGACAAAGCAAAACGAACACAATCTCTATTTACAAAAGGCAATGTCTGACCGACTATCATTCTCCAGCCCAAACCACTAAGGATAGAAACTTTAAATTTGGTTAAGTTGTGGATCTTAAACTGTAGGGATTTTTCGAAACTCCAGCTGTAAAAGAGAAAAACAGGGGACAAAGCTTTTTGAAAATGTCACTATTAAGGCAATTTTGAAGCAAGACCTACGAAAATTGCTATTTGGTTTCTCGGTCACAAATAAAGAAAAACGTGTTTCAACATTTTTGGAAATTTTACCCTGTAGGGGCGAAATAGTAAGTGAAAGCTTCTTATAAAATTATATCATTGTTGAAGAAATACTAAAGTATTTTTAAAGCTACATCTCTGAACACTGATATTTCGTTTCTCCGTTACAAATTTAAAAAAAAATGTGTTTCAATGTTTTTGGCAATTGAGCCCCTAAGGCGGTGAAACAGAAGATGAGATTTTGTATGAAAATATTTTACTATGAAATAATTCTTAAAGCTAAATCAATGAAAATTTAAGTTATGTTTCTCAGTTAGGAACATAAATAACTTATGCATTTCACTGTGTTTGGAAATTCAGCCCCTTTGGGAACGAAACGACGAATGAAAATTTTTATCCAAATATTGTATTGTGCAACCATTTTTGAAGCTAAATCTATGAAAAATTTACATTTGGCTTCTCTGTTAGAAATAAAACATACGCATGTCCTTGTTTTTGGAAACTGAGACATTTTATGAGAATATTGCATTGTAAAAGCACATTTAAATTTACATCTTTGTAAATTAGTGTTTGGATTGACGGTAAGGGAGGAAAAGGTATGAGTTTTTGGAAATTAAGCCCTAAGAGGATGAAATAGGGTCAGGCCGTTTCACAGACTTCTACAGACAAAACCTTGAAGTTTGGAAAAGGTGTGGATCTTATACTTTAGGTAGCGTTTAAGAAGGTAGTGTCCGAAATTCCTCTCCGAATGGGTAAAACAGGGGCTGAAAGGCCTTTTGAATGTCTGTTACTATTAACGGAATTTTAAAGCTAGTGGGAGGATTGTCACTAATGGGTGATTGGTCCCTCCTCAGAACATTCAGCTCAAATTTACCGGCAAGCATTCTGCTCTTGATTGCTGAAAATTAAAGTGGGAAGACAAGATCCTAAATGCCCATTTGGGACCACCCTCAGCACCCAAATAGGCACCTGATAGTCGGTTTCAAAACAGAAAGGGTATTTTCCTGAATACATCCGAAACTTCTTCAGAGCAGATAAAGACTAAGTGGGTAGGTTGAGAGCACTAGAGGATTATTTAATGATCAAAATCACGCCACGCACAACAATAAATATAAAAATTAAATCAGTGAAACTGTAATTGGAAATTTGTACCTGAGGCCACCTCTGGCTTAAGGGCTTAAGCACATTAAGAGATTATTTATTGATCAAACTCATCCCACCTGCAAATATAAAAATAAAAATTAAATCAATAAAGTAAATATAAAAATTTACTCATTGAATGCACTAGAATTTAGGACAACAATAAATGGATCACAATAAATGGACATCAAAAATTGATATCAAATTTAACCTCACTAGAGTCTGCCAGGTAAAAAATTTATGGCAGAAATAGATCTTTGTAATTGTTGTCCATTTTTTTTGTCCTTTCAGTCACCATTTACTTTCATTCGAACTGTTGTCCATTTTTAGTTGTCCTTCCAATCTCCATTTACATTCATTCAAATTGTTGTCCATTTTCTTTGTCCTTTCAATCTCCATTTACATTCTTTCAAACTGTTGTCCATTTTTTGTTGTCCCATATTGTCGTCCGCTGAAATTTTCTGTCAGTTTTTCTGTCTATTTCTGCTGCCCCTCTTTTGCGTGCGAAATTCTACTGTGCTCAAATCTGCGATGAACATCTACTGTCCCGGTTTTGTATCCATTCCTGCTGTTATTTTTTTGTCTCCCAAATTCTAGTGCGGGGAAGTTTGTTGTCAGGTTTTGCTGTCGATTTATTGTCTTTCATTTTTTGTTGAACCAAACTCTAGTGCGCTCTGCGGGTATGATGGGTTTGATAATTAAATAATGTCTTAGTGTGCTTAACCTCTTAATCCCAAGGTGGTCTCGGGTTTAAATTTTCAAATATAATTTTGTTAATTTAATTTTTAATTTCCATTTGTCGGTCGGATGGTTTTGAACATCAAGTAACTCCTAATGCGCTCAACCTACTCACGGACTACTCAAATCGAGCCACTGTACCCTCCAACTCATAAAGAAAGTACTTGCTCTCCAACTCAGGTAACGCTCGCGATATAAAAGCCACAGGACGCCTACCCATGGGATGTTCCTGCAACAGTACCACGGCGACACCAGCCGCTCGTGTGTAAGTATGGAGGATAAATTCCTTGGAGGTATCTGGAACTGCGAGGCCTGGCACACTGGAGAACACATCTTCAATCCCTGAAACGTTGATTACTGGGACTCATCCCATTGCCAGTTTTCGTTCTCTCTAAATTCATTCATGGGAAAAATTTGGTATAAATTGCTGAATTCACCATGCCAATAAAATGGGCTGTATTCTTAGAATTTCTAGATGCAGGAAAATTGTAAATAGTTTCAGTACTTTCTTGTTCATTGCTAACTCAGTCACGTGGTACAATATGCCCTAGAAACATACTTCAGAGGGGGGAAACATTATCATGGACTCTTTAACTATTAATCTGGTCAAACAAAGTGTCCATGCCACAAATAGTACTAAAAATAAAAGGTAACGACGTTATAATATTTATAAAACTAAATTTCTACCCAGAAAGAAATATTTATCTATATCAACAAGTCAGAATGTGTTGTACGGTGCATGGCATCTTGTATCACCATTAGTCATTCTCTTTCCTGTTAAATTCGAACATGAAGGGAAAGCGGGTACATACGTCTGAGACACCCGTGGTCTTTGAGTATAATCAAAAACGTACTCGGTCCTGGGCTCAAACCACATCACTGCTTGAATTATGAATAAAAATCATAAGTGGCAGTGGCCAAAGATTCCTCACATAACAAATTACCATCGTTCTGTCAATTGCCTCGCCAAAGGAGGCGGAGGAACGGTGAAAGGTTCTGGGCACTCTTTTTCCATTGGGATGGGAAGCTGCCCCTAAGAGGCGGAACTATCTGCAATGACCAACGCCATCGGAATGCAGAAGCCAAGGAAACAACTGCATTAAAGACACATAATGTGTATTCACAGGACATGTGGCTTACATTTTAAAAAAGTTGTTATGCTGATCTCACCATTGGAAAAAGATTCCGAACTGAAGCCGTCCCGCTACTCATCTCCAGGAGGGGATCACCAATGGGAAGACGACCATGAGAAAAATCTTGAATAACGATGGAAAGGGTAGCGGTCTACGAACCGGGACGTCGAATGTCAGAAGTTTTAACGTAATAGGGTAGCAAAAAAATCTGAAAAGGAACATACTAAGGTTGAATCTAGATATAGTGGAGGTCGGTGAAGTTAAATGGAAAGCGGACTGGGATTTCTGGTAAGATGAGTTGAAGCGGAACTGGTTTTCCCGTTCCATATTTTTTTCAATAGCTTCCAGTACCGGAGAATTAAAGCGAGAGTGTTGCTTTTTACCCTGCAGATGTAAGTCGGTGGGTAGCAAGCATAAGACAATGGACCAAGTAGTGTTTAATTACTTAATCATTGATTTTTATTTCGTGTGTCCCACGTTTCTGTTTATCCATTCCCTTGTGCAACCTGGGCTGTACGAATGAGATTGAAGTAGCAGAATTCTTAGGGGACTGATGACCTCCGGTGTTACGTACCGTGGTGCTCAGAACCATTTGAACCATTTGAGCAGAAAGCTTTGGTCAGAGGTTGTAGCACTGCATGAGTAGAATGGTTCTGTGGTAGGATAGTACCAACTATCTAGATACGAACAAGTCTTACAAAGATAGTGTGCAAGAGAGGTCAGAGAGGTGGCAAAGGCACGAGTATTGGCTCTGTTGGTTTGGCGAACCATCCAATCCCCCAGCTTTTGAACGAACAACGACTAGGCGATGTGTCTCCAGGTGCACTTGTTCCCGAGTAGCGGCGCAGGACGGACGTGGAGACGCAGCTCTCGATTTTGGCAATGTTGACAAAGGTATCAGAATGTCTCAAAACTGTTCGTCAGTATGATCCAGATGTTGGAATCAGGTGTGATAGTACTACTAAACCCCCGTAATGGAGTTTATCTTCCTAATTTCGTCAAATTTCAGTAGAACTTAGCTTTTTGCCTTAGTCAGGCCATGCACCGTGGGCCTTAAGTTCACGGTCGTATTATTGCTCTGTGCTTAACAGAAGATCACTCATTTAATGTGTTTTAATGTGGCCTTCCTTTTACAGTAATATTTTTTGAGTATTTTTATTATTTTCCGTAAGTTTTCTTTATGTACTTGCTTTCCCACTCCATGCAGTTCCCGTCTGAAAATGTATACTAGACGAGTGAATAACTATACAGTAGAGGGTGAGTGTAAGACAGGGAACGAATAATCTTGTGTGTCGGTATTTTTTTGCATTTCTGTTGGTTACCGCTACTTGGCCACGTGTGTGGTATAGTACTGATGTGATAGTTAGTTAATGTTGCTTGTACCCCTCTTTACTATTTTATTCGCCTACAATGAAGTGCGTTACGTAATATACACTGTTTAATTCTTGTATCCAGGAAAGTTCAGATTTTAATGCCCATTCATGGAATAAAGACTTGCAAATGTTGTTCCCACCAGCTCAGTAACGTTGAGTTGTTTCTGATAGCAAGATTAAACCAAAATTGTAAGTAATAGTTACCTGCACCAATTGCTACCCTTTCTTCAGCGTACGTTTTAACGAAAATTGAAATATTTAGGCAAATGCTCTTCCCCCCTGACCGAGCTCGCTTGTAGTGTCTTTGCAGAACTTCTTCTGCGTGACCTATAGTAATTGTAATAAGCATGGATTTAAGTATGATTGTGTGCCTGCATAAAATTACATTGAAGCCAGGCCTGCGCACCCCTCTCGCTTTCCATAATTACGTGGCGAAAGTTAACTAGAAATACCAGTTGTGATGATGTATATTCCAGTATATTCCAATAGACACACGGCTAGTTATTTAAATGGCATCGGCATTGAATAAATATCAATTAACCTATACCGTCGACTGGTTATTTCCTCCCTTCATCATAAAGTATAGGTGGAAGTCAGTATCACACTTGAATGCTGGATCATGAAAGTAGATAATGGCTGTATGCTACCTATTAAGCCCTGCATAGCTGCCTTCTGTAGTGGTTCAAAAAATATTGCGTTATCCGTTGCGTTCAAATTTTCCCTTGTTGGTTAAACCCTCTCGCTAGAAACCATTAATCCCCGGCAATATCTTGGAGGGTGCTGTAATTTCATGGACCACATGAATCTGTTAGACCATTATTACAAAGGATAGCTTGCAGGAGCTGTAGGACATGACAGGCGACGGTAATCTTCCTACCAGGTCGAGTTATAACATTAACTTTACCACCGTGAGTACCAAGGTTACGTATCAGAGTGTATGGTAAGATTAATAGCAGCAGAAAATGTTAAAACGTGAGTAGGATTCGTTATGAATAGTAAGGTAGAGCAGATTGTGAGTTACCGTTAGAAGCTCAGTGATACGGTTGTCCTCATCAGAATCGACGGAAAACCAACATCGACAACAGTAGTTCATATATACACACCGACGTCGCAAGCAGAGCATAGAAAGTATGAGCGGATTCTGAAAGGGTAATTAAGTAAGTAAAGAGGGACGAAAATCGAATATTCATAGAGAATTGGAATCCGGTTCTAGGGGAAGGAGTAGAAGAAAGAGCTACGAGGGAGAATACGTGCCTGCTAGTAGAAATATAACAGGAGAACCACTAATTCATTTTTGCAATAAATTTCAGCTAGTAATAGCGAATAATCTGTTCAAGACTAACAAGATGAGGAAGTATATTTGAAAAAAGTCTGGAGATTCGGGATGATTTCAGCTACATTACATCATTGTCAAAGAGACATTTCGAATTCAGATATTGGATTGTAAAGCGTACCCAGGAGCAGATCACAACTTAGTAGTGATGAAGAATCGGCCGAAGTTTAAGGTGCTAGTCAGGAAGGACGACTGCGCCATGAAGTTTCCTGTGATAATGAATAGCTCAGTAGGCAGTTAAGTTGAAGAGGAATGGACATCTCTAAAAGAGGTGAAAAAGCATAGGCACAAGGAAGATGAATGCTACAAAACCATGTATAATAGAAGAATTACTTCCGTTAATTGACGAAAGAGGGAAGTACAAAATCTTCAGGGGAATTGAGGAATAAAAGAAAATAAATAAGGAATTCAGAAAGTAACGCTGAAATTGCTGCATTATAAAAGTGAAGAAATCGAAAAAGAAATTACTGGTGGTTGGACTGTCAATAAAAGTCAATAAAACCTGCGGTGTCATTAAAAGCAAGGACGGTAACATTAAGAGGGCAATACGAATACCTCGTCAAATGCAGAAGAGGGAGTACATTGAAGGTCTCTGTTAGGGGGAGGACCCTCGATATTAGTAGGAGCAGGTGTCGAAAGGGGACAGACACAGGATCCAGTATTAGAATCACATTTAAAAGAGCTTCGCAATAAGGCATAACGTTCCATCGAAGTCTCTAAAATCGTTGCGGAAGTGGTAACATAACTATTCACGTTGATGAGTAGAAGGTATGGGACTTCCAGAAAATTATCATCGACACAATTCCGAGGAACGCAAGAGCCGACAATTGCGAGAATTATAGCACAGTCAGCTTAACAGCACATGCATCCATGTTACTGACAGAATGGTATATAGAAGAATGGAAAGAAAACTTAAGGATGTTTTAGATGACGATTAGTTGGCCCTAGGAAAGGTAAAGATATCAGAAAGGCAGTTCTGACATTGCGGTTCATTATTGAAGCAACACAGAAGAAAAATCAAGACATGGTTATGAGATTGATCCACCTCAAATATTCGTTCCACAGTGTGAAATTATGGAAAATGTTGGAAATTTTGAGAAAAATATGGGTGCACTGTGGGGTAACGCAAATAATACACAAAATGTACAAAAACCAAGAGGGAAAAATAATCCTGGAAACCAAGAACGAAAAGCATGAATTAAAAAGGGTATAAGACAATCTGTACATCGAAGAAGCCGTGACGAAAATAAAAGAAAGTTTCAGATGTGGGAATAATAGTCAAGTGAACAGATATTAGTGATAATATTCGCCAATCTCATTGATATATTCTGCGAAATGAAGGAGAGCAACAGGGTTTATTGAAAGGAATGAACATGTGGCGCTACAGAAGAATGTCGAAAATAAGGTTGACTGTTAAGGTAAGGAATGAGGAGGCTCTTCGCAAAATCTGCGGGGAAAGATATATATGAAAGACACTGACAAGCAGAAGGGACAGGATTATTGGACATCTGTTAAGATATTAGAGAATAACTTGTATGGGAGTACAGGCAGCTGTAGAGGGTAAAAATCGCAGAGAGTGAAAGACATTAAGATACATTAAGCAAGTAATTGAGGTTTGATATTGCGATTGCTGCTCGAAAATGAAAATGTTGGCACAGGGGAGTAATTCGTGGCGGGTGATATCAAACTAGTCAGAAGCTTCGTAATCTTTACGCGAAATGTGTGTTGGCAGCAGTAGAACCTTCCTGCAAAGAGCTGCAATGCAGGTTCTCCAAATTTTTCAATAGTGCTTCGTGGAAAGAACTTCGTGCTCCATGTAGCGATTCCCATTTGGTTTCACAAAGCATCTCCGTAACAGTCGCATGTTTATCGAAGCTACCGGTGACATTTCTAGCAACACACCTTTGAACTGCTTTGATGTCTTATTTCAATTCAACTTGATGGGGATCCAAAAAGTTGCAGCACTACTCAATGACCTATCGCAGAAATGTTCTATAAGCGGTTTACGTTACGCATGTGCTAGGCTTTCGTAAAATACTCCTAGTAAACCGGACTTGACTATTCGCCATCTTCGGAAACCGTTCATGAAAGATTTAGGTACACTACAAGTACATCCGTCTACTTCAGCCAAATAAATCGTCTGTGGAAAAATACTATATTGATATTGTTCGACGTAAGTTGTATGAATATATCGAAAGTGTAGAGTCTACCTTGTCTCTCTGCTACTCGGTGTTGAAAGATGTAACTGAAATTCGCTTAACGCGAATTCAATTAATAAGAATAGCGACTTCAGCTTGGATAATTTTTGGAATGCGGGGCTTTCTGTAATAACAGTGATACATTGACATCCCAGCGTGTATTGACTGCGCAGCCACAGATATAATTCATACACATTTTCCTTCTTTGGCACCGGCAAACGTCTCTGGTGCCTGTGTATTTGTGGCCGCATGCACAGTGGCGCGGTCCACGAGTGCTGGAGCGTCAGGCCTTCGTCCTACTCTGAAGTTTGGTGTAAGATGTACAGTCGAAATATTAAAAGAAGAACTGAATCTATGTAGCTGCACACATGAAATTTAATGGGTCAATCATTCCGCAGCGAAAACATGAAGACGCACTTGTAGAATTTGTTTCGCGATATCCTATGATCGACGTACTTCCTCAAGTAGCACAGAATTATTCTACCAGCTTCACTAGATATTTAATTTCTTGTCATTTTCATAAAGTACCTGTACAATTCTAATGCAAGATATGACGATGAGTGAGGAATTTTAATTTTTCGTCTGAAAGAAGGAATCATACGCTGACTTACAACTCCTTCTATTCCACCCCACTGGCGATCTGCCTTTCTCTCTTAGCCGATGCCATAACACAATGACGGCATTCGCCTAGGTGACATCAGTGGCTCATGCAGCTCGCTTTCAAAACTGACTGCAGCTATAGTATACCTCGTCAGCTTTCCCTCCTCCTGTAACGCAACTAAAAACGAATACAGCGAGATTCAGTAAGAAATCTTAAGATCGACTCTGATAATTATCAGCACTCAGCTACCATGTCACCATATCCAGTAATTACTATATTATGAAGATCTTTCGGATATGGCCGAAAGAACGGGTGCCATCTTCATATCGTTAAGGCTAGCCGGTCGATGACCTTCTTCAGTGCGGATGCACACGATTTGCCTGAACTCTTACGAGACTCGATGGATTGTCTACCGCGAGTTATCGGTGTAATGGCACGGACACTATGAATGTAGTGTGTGGACTATAAGCTGAGAATGTAGGTCTCACAGGGAGCGCGCCGGCGATAAATCTCTATGTGCCCTCGGTGGCTCAGATGGACAAATCCCCGGTTCGAGTCCCGGTCGGGGCACACATTTTCAACTGTCCCCGTTGATATATATCATCGCCCGTCAGTAGCTAATGGTATTAATTTAATTGTAATTGCTGTATTTGACTTATTAACTCTTTCACACAACCCTCTCTGTCCCCATGTTCGAGCTGAAAGAATGCAAGCACTGGGCGTCCATCGCACAGTAAACCCGTTTCTAACCGAAGGTCGGCGTACTGAGGGGCACAGGATGCGATGATTAATGTCTACGGCATATTAGGTTCTCAAGACAGACATTAGGTACTGGAGCGTCGCATGACTGGTACAACAAACCGTAAACAATCCATGTACCACATGGGCGCGTGGTGTTTTGGCAGCAGTTACCCACATCCTGATGGGAATTCTGTGATCAGGCGCAGAAGTGCTTGGCTTTACGAGCTGAATCTTTATTTTATTTTTATTTTTAATTATTTATTTATTTCCCCATTTGTTGACGCCTTGCTGCCGAAAGCATCGCCGAGGACGACGGCGACGTCGCAGGATGCCTCGCTTTGCACATCTACAGAGGAAATTCTTAGGAACCTTTCAGTGAAATTTCAAACATCAGCGTCACTACGGGAGACAACTGCAGGGATTCCAAAAAGTGACCCTTTTAGTTATGTTGCGTAATGTATTTTGAATAACCAAACGGATGTACCAAAAGCATAGTAGGGGACCTGCAAGAAATTTACGTTTTGTGGGCTGCTGGCAAATCAGACAGAACACAATTCAGGTCGTTTAGATACTTCTGATCATTATAGGGACACTGAGATTCACCACTGTATGAAAATGAATCATGTAATGTGGGAAAACTGCAAACGAAGGGGACCGAAGCGTTGAATTATGACACTAGAGGAGCATGCTGACTTGCAAGAAATAACCTAGTTCTCCTTACATTCGGCTTGGAAAGTATTATACTGAAAGAATGAGTTGAACGGTCAGGCGTGAGGGAATTACTCCGACGGTGCTGTAGGAAGCGCTGGCCGCTGTGGCCGAGGGTTTCTAGGCGCTTCAGTCCAAAACCGAGCTGCTGCTACGGTCGTAGGTCCGAATCCTTCCTCGGGTACGGATGTGTGTGTGATGTCCTTAGGTTAGTTAGTCTAGGGGACTGATGACCTCAGATCTTAAGTCCTATAGTACTTAGAGCCATCTGAAATGCACGAAGCCGTAAAGGGCAAAAAGTAAGGAAAAGTTGCTAGTGGGATATCTCCAACAAATTACATTGACGTTGGAAGAAACTTCCTGGCAGATTAAAACTGTGTGCCGAACGGAGACTCGAAATCGGAACCTTTGCCTTTCTCCGGCAAATGCTCTACCACCTGAGCTACCCAAGCACAACTTAAGCTCCGTCCACACAGCTTTACATCTGCCAGTACCTCGTCTCCTATCCTCCAAACTTCACAGAAGCTCTATTGCGAACCTTGCAGAACTAGCACTCCTGGAATAAGGGATATTACGGAGACATGGCTTAGCCATAGATCCCAATTTCGCAGGAGAGCTTCTGTGAAGTTTGGAAGGTAGGAGACGAGGTACTGGCTGAATTAAAGCTGTGAGAAGGGGGCGTCAGTCGTGCTTGTGTAGCTCAGATAGGAGAGCACTTGTCCGGGAAAGGCAAAGGTCCCGAGTCTCGGTCCGGCACACAGTTTTAATCTGACAGGAAGTTTCACACCAGTGTACACTCCGCTGCAGAGTGAAAATCTCATTCTTAACTTTTTGAGTAATAAAAGCTCCGGATGAAGAGATTGGTGCACCAAACTTGTCAGAAATGATAAAAGAAATTCTCGGAGGCGACCTTTACTTCTATACGCCTAGGCAAACAGTTGCCTCATATTTATGTCAGAATGATCTGAGAAACTAACCTGAAAATGAAGATCCTTGTGTAGTTGCACAAGCCGCTTATCTTAAAGCTTCATGAGCAAATCTGGAACGAAATCAAGCGAGCTATGTGCACTAGGGACACAGCTGCGAACAATCTCCGTTAGTTTTGAGCGTCAGGTGGATTTTGAAGACCGACGATAAGTGTTTCATGAAGCCAATACCGCGGCGCTCCGGCGTCATCGTCAGGATGATAGAGAGACGAAGGTGAGAAGCTTGCTACGTGCTATGTCATAGGAATCTCTTACTGTCATCATAGTAAAACTATAACGCCACTCCAACATTTAGTGATAGAGTAGAGTGAAAATTAGTAGAATATTCTTACTGACAGTAGACGGTATGTAGCAAAATAGGAAACACTCTAAGACAAAAAAGAAAGAAAAACGTCCGACGAAGGAATTATCTGGAGAGGAAGGAAACCTGTAGAACTGACGTACGTGTACAGACAGACAAATGATTACATCTTTGGAGAAATTTAAGGATTTATTAAAGAGAAAGAGCTTAAGAAATTGAACAAGTCAATGACATGTTGGTGTTCCACTGCTTCTCATGCAAGCATTTCTTCGGCTAGGAACTGGTTGATGGAGTTGCTGGAAGTTATCCTGAGAGATATCGTTTCAAATTCGGTCCAATTGGTGGGTTTCATCGTCAGATTCCCGAACTGGTTTCAGGGCTTTCCCATAATGCTTAACAAACGTTCTCAATTGTTCAGTGATCTGGCCAAGGTAGGCCTTGGAACCACGAAAAGAAGCGGTAGAAACTCTCACCCTGTACACGTAGGCATTATCTTGCTAAAATGTAAGTTTAGGATGTGTTGCCATGAAGACAAACAAAACATGGCGCAGAATATCTTCGACATATCACTGTGCTGTAAGGGTACCTCGGATGACAACGGAAGGAGTCTTGTTATGGAAGGAAATGGCACAGCAAACCTACCACCCAAAGATGTCGGGTCATATTACAAGTGACTATCAACTTGGTATCCCACCAATCTCCGGTGTGTCTCCAGATACGTCATCGCTGGTCATCCAACCAGCTCGGGATTTTAACGATCTAACACGCCAATTGGACAGAATGTGGCATAGTATCCATAAGGAGGACAACCAATACCTCATGCGAAGAGGAACAACTGTTTCCAAGGTGGACAAGGTGTTATTGACTTACTCAGTTTTTGAAGCTCTTTGTCTTGAATAAACCCTCCAATTTTTCTGAAGCTTCACTTCCGCCAGTATCTCGTCTCCTACTTTCCTAGCTTTACAGAAACTGTCCTGCGAACCTTGCAGAACTAACACTCCTGAAAGAAATCGTATTGCAGGAACATTGCACTTGCCCGCGAATGGCAAACGTACGGAGTTCGAGTATCGGTCGCGCACACAGTTTTAATGTGCTAGGAAGTTTCATATCAACGCACACTCCGCTGCAGAGTGAAAATCTCAAAAAATGTGCGTGGAATCGTATGGGACTTAACTGCTAACGTCATAAGTCCCTGAGCTTGCACACTACTTAACCTAAGTTATCCTAAGGACAAACACACACATCATGCCTGAGGGAGGACTCGAACTTCCGCCGGGGCCCGCAGCACAGTCCATGACTGCACTGCCTTGGACCGCTCGGCTAATCCCGCGCGGCTGAAAATCTCTGACCTATACATTCTCTAATATAAATGCTAGGAATGAGACGTGAAGCTCTTTTAAATCTCAGCATTCTGTGTTTTGGTTTGTGTGACATAATACTGCTTCTACAGATCAGGTTGTGGACGTGAAGCACGCGATGAAAATAGAGACAAATATCTTAATATACATTCAGATTGAAGTATGAATCGAATTCGTAAAGCAGCTAAAACACTTTCTATAAATGTGAGACGTACCAGACGCTGTTGACAATAATTTTACCTCTGGGACTTTCGAGTATAGCGATACTCTGACGTCCTGTATAGACTCTGGCGGTGGTAACAACTGCTGAAATTTTTATTAGGATTCAATCCTCAGCCACCTGAAAAACACGCACAAAGAGGAATACAGGGGAATAACTTTACAGGATTAATCTGAATTACGAATTTTCGATTGTGGAATCAGAAGCGAGGTGATTGTTAATAAAGTACATTACTCGATTCACAGGAAAATACTGCAGAGTTACTATACGTAGAGAGAAGGACGTAGCAAATGAGATTTCTAAAGGGAATGCAAATGTGAACCGTTGCGGAATGAGCAGAATGTTCGTTTAAATGCAACTGTTTCGCAACCACTATCCGAAGAGGCGCAGCAGATAACAGCTTTTCACGTTATCTGGATTAGCCGAATTAGATTCCAATTCAGTGTGCAGTTAATGAACGCCCTGTTACTAAACTGTTGACGCCTGCACATACGACTGACTGCAATTCAGAGCACTTCCAATTAATACTGCATGTAACAGACTATGAGGTCGCACGGCTAAAATGTTTCACTTTGTTTTGTGCTCCCAAATTTACACAGTGAAATAAGAAGACTGCAGCTGAAGAAATATAAGTAATTAAAAGTTTCCTGCAGTAGCTAAGAGTTATTTATGTTTTATGTTATATGTTATTATAATTCGTTCTTTGACTCAACTAGATTTATCCTAAGCTACTAACATGACAGTGACTCTCGTGGCCAGTGGGAAATGGTAATATTATTTGCCCTATACTGTAAACTCGTCTCTTCTGCATTACCAAAATACGAATTTAACACTCTAAGTATACAGTTTAGTATTTTAGTCCATATAGCTCTATCATGCATCACAAGAGAATGTTTGAAGAATTTCGTTCGTCGATTAAGAAACACAAGTACGCCTCCAGAAGAAACTCTTTGCTGCCACTGTCAGAGTTGTGAGCTCCCTCTGTTTTCTCGATCCCTCTCCTTCTCTATACGTCCGTAATAAAAATTGCAGCTTCAAAATGTTGTAGAAAAAGAACCACAGCTCAGATTGACGTCAAATTTGAACAGAATGTTTTTGACGCGTGTGGAAACGACATGAAACAAAACATATCACTAAACTTTTACCAAAAGGTAGCACTGTAAGTACCTTGAAGTAAATGTGGTCGACTACAAATGACAGATATGGCACATACGATAACTATGATTTGTGTTGCACGTTACACTCTCTGTTGAATACATGACTGCACAAATTCAGCAGTCAATTATTGTGGCAATGTCGCATCACACCAGATGGGCTAAAAATCATATAAACGGCTAAATGACATCGGTTTTAATTACCCACAAAAAGAGCAAAATGGTATTGGTGTTTAACTCTCCCGGGAACAAAAACCGCATAAAATACAAAATGACAAGATGACAAATCGACCTACGACTAAAAACCGCATAAAAAGCAAAATGACATCTGTTTTAACTGTCTTGAGGCTGGCACACGACATGTTCAGTACGGTCGCAGGTTCCTTCCTCGGGCATGGGTGTGTGTGATGTCCTTAGGTTAGTCAGGTTTAAGTAGTTCTAAGTTATAGGGGACTGATGACCACAGATGTTAAGTCTCAGAGTGCTCAGAGCCATTTTAAACTGGAAACTACATCTTTCTGAATCTGCTTGGTGTATTAATCTCTTGTTCTCCCTCAACGATTTCAACCCCCACACTACCCTCCAATACTAAATTGTTGATCTATTGTTGCCTCAGAACATGTCCTACCAACCGATCCCTTCTTCTAGTCAAGTTGTGCCACAGATTCCTCTTCTCCCCAGTTCTGTTGAGGACCTCTTCGTTAGTTGTATGATCTACCCATCTAATCTTCAGCATTCTTCTGTAGCACCAAATTTCGAAAGCTTCTATTCTCTTCTTGTCTAAACTATTTATCGTCCGCGTTTCGCTTCCAAACATGGCTACACTCCAAACAAATACTTTCAGAAACGACTTACTGGCACTTAAATCTATACTCGATGTTAACAAATTTCACTTATTTAGAAAAACTTTCCTTGTCATAGACAGCCTACATTTTATAGCCTCTCTACTTCGACCATCATCAGTTATTTTGCTCTCCAAATAGCAAAACTCATTTACTACTTGCAGTGTTTCATTACCTAATCTAATTCCTTTAGCATCATCTGATTTAATGCGACTACATTCCATTATCCTCGTTTTGCTTTTGTTGATGTTCATATTATATCCTCCTTTCAAGGCACTGTCCACTCCGTTCAGTTGCTCTTCCACGTACTTTGCTGTCTCTGACACAATTACTATGTCATTGGCTAACCTCAAGGTTCTTACTTTTTCTCCATGGATTTTAATTCCTACTCTATTGTCTTTTTACTGGTTGCTCAGTACACTGATCGAATAACGTCGGTGACAGGCTACAACCCTGTCTCACTGACTTACCAACCACTGTTCCCTTTCATGCCCTTAGACTCTTATAACTGTCATCTGGTCTCTGTATAAATTGTCAATAGGCCTCCGCTCCTTGTATTTTAGACCTGCCACCTTCAGAATTCGAAAGAGAGTATTCCAGTCAACATTGTCATGTTTACTGTACATCATTTTCTTACAAGAGTTGAAATTATTGAACAGTAAGTTCAACAGCAGATCGGAGTATCTCGCGGTCACCTTCAGAATGCACTTCGCAATGCGTACCTTCAGTTCAGTAACGTTCGTAATAGGAACACTGAACACAACATCTTTCAGATAACGCCACAGCCAGGAGTCGCACTGATTAAGATCAGGTCACCTGGAATGCCAGGCTATAGGGAACTGAACGCTGCTAAATCTCCCATGTCTGCAACAGTCGTTTCTCTGTCTGCCATGCACATAGGAGCGCCATATTGAGTAAAAATGATCCTCTGCATGCATCCGATTTGTTGAAGGGTTGGAGCAACGATTTTGTGGTATTATAAGGTTATTTCGACTCCATGACATGAATACAGCAGCGTTCTGGTGTACTATATATATAATATCTTTACAAGAAATGGCTCTGAGCACTATGGGACTCAACATCTGAGGTCATCAGTCCCCTAGAACTTAGAACTAATAAACCTAACTAACCTAAGGATATCACAAACATCCATGCCCGTGACAGGATTCGAACCTGCGGCCGTAGCGGTCGCGCGGTTCCAGACTGTAGCGCCTAGAACCGCTCGGCCACCACGGCCGGCTATCCTTACAAGACGTCAATGATGTAAGCGCTAAGAACTTCACATGTTTGCAGATAGTTGCATAATGGTCATGCAGCCGAAATTAGCTTACAGTACCAGAAAATAAAATGTTAACAGAACGTCTTTAAATATACCAGCGTTTTGGCTTAATATATACAGAAAATCCTTACAACTATGGTTTAAGGTTACTTTCAGTGTAGAAATCGTTTCATTTAAATGTTTAGTTAAAAGTTTACTGGGTTAACAATATGTAGGCTGTAATAGCGTACACTGATCCCTCTTTGTTGCTTAACCTGGACCCCTTACTTCTTCATGTTTGTGGTCTAGCTGTGTTGCCACACATCCTTTCGCTCTCGGAGTTTTCTTATAAATTTTAAGAGAAGTATGGGAATGTACATCAAAGAAGTTTGAGTGCTTCTAAAATGATTAAAGCCATTAATGCATTTCAGAGAAAGATGACGGATTCGAAGGAGGTCAATAAACAATATTCTGAAAACAATTACGACATTTTCCACCATGAAACACAACTGAAGAAGCACCACAGAAAGAGGAAAACCTACAGTTTTTTTTTATCAAGATCTTGAAGAAGAGCTGTTAAATATTGCCCTGGTGCGGAAGCTTCTCTCTTTGGGCTTACTCGTAATGACCTGTTAAGAACGGAAATACTATTGGCAAAGAGAAATAACGTTGAGCACCCGTTTGAAAGTCGAAAATGCTGGTAGGAAGTGGCTTAAGGTTTCCCTTAAGAGTCACAAACGACTCTGTCAGAAAGAAAGCCTACAGCATTATCCTGTTGCCAGGTTCTTCGGTTCAGGAAAGAAAACACAGAGAGACTCTACAACATTTTGGAGAATATTGTATTACATCATCCTTGACCCCAGATTATGTTTTCTATAGTCTAATACCTTTTTCGTATTTTATTTAGTGTAATTTTTTATTTTTAGAAGGCGTCCGATGTGGGAACTATATCACAAACTTTTTATATGTAAGGTTTTTGAAAATAATTTCTTTCCACATTAACTTTACCTTTAGATGCTTTTAAAATACAATTGTTTTAATATTCGCTATATTTTAAAAATTGAAAACTAGATGGTGGGTTTTCTTCATTAAAATATCTGTTAAATATTAAATATGCAACGTATTTACAAACGCTGCCCAAGGCAGAACCACATGTCCCACAAGGAAAAAAAATGTAGGATCTATTTATAGCGGTGTCTAGAGGGCGTTCTTTCAGTGATTCCAACATTCCTGACTAGACTCAAACACCTACCACGAAACATCACGTGTTCCTAGGTACACTATTTTCCAAGTGCAACACTTCCCCCTACGTGTTAACGGAATCGATCTGTCGTAACTTAGGTTTATCTTAGGTTTTTTCTCTGGTTTTCCAACCCAGAAAATTGTCTTGTTTAATGATATGTAAGCATTCTACCAGCAACCTTCAGCATTATGGTGAGTTTACACCAATCAGAGCGGATTTCACTTCCAAGCACATAAATGAGACTTTTAGCATTGAAGATGAGTTACATTGTGTCCTTTCCGAGATAAATTTTGTATCTGAACTTGCCTTGTGCTACGCTAGTCTTCGTTCTCGTTCTGGTTTGCTTCAGACTGGTGTTTAGTATTCTCGTCTCTGAATTGATCATAGCTCAATTCAAGTGACTTACAAACTGCTTCTCTCACTTGCAAGCATATTTATAAACCGTTTGTTAAGTTGCTATACTCAACTTTCAATCATTATGCTCGGAAGGAATGTTAAATCTTTGCCGCGCGGGGAAGCCATGCGCTTTGACGCGCCTTGTCAGGGTTTGTGCGGCTGCTCCCGTCGGTGTTTAGAGTCCTCCCTCGGGCATGTGTGTGTCTGTGTGTGTGTGTGTGTCTGTTGTCTTTAGCATAAGTTAGTTTCAGTTAGATTAAGTAGTGTGTAAGCTTAGGGACCGATGACCTCAGCAGTTTGGTCCCATAGGACTTACCACAAATTTCCAATTTTTTTTGTTAAATCTTCTGATTTCGTTTGTAGCCGCACGGCTAATTTCATTACCCTGTCGGTTCACACATTGTATAAGATTTTTGATACAGTAGGGCTTCACAGATTTGTTATCTCACACTTCGTTTTTGATTAAAAGCTTTATTCAATATTGTTTACATATAAAAAGTGCTCCATTCACTTACATTGTGTTTAATCAGGATCTACGCTATGCACTCTCAAACGACCTACGTTTATAATTGATTTTCCGTGAGAAATTTCAGCAATCCAGGTAAGGCAAGGCTGACGCAGTTCTTAAAGTTACATGGTGGTCAAAGATGACACTATCATAAAAAATTTTATTTAACTGCAAAGGCTCTCTGTTTTCAGCTCACTAGGTTGTGGAAGCAACATGTGACACAAACACACATCCCTGGAGAAATTGTTTGATTTCTTACACATTGATTCAGTGTAGTATGAGGTTTACAGTTCATGTTAAAGTTGAGTAAGCAGTTGTGTCACCAAGGAGTTAACGCCAACGCAATATCGTTGCGCTTTCCTATGGATTTCCATCTCCTCTTTTCTATTACGAAGCCCGAGCGCGATATTAACACGTCATATAGACTACTTGGGAGTTTATTTGGGACATAATTCGGGTCCATAAATATTTAATGAGCACTCACGTACAGTCTTGAACTGATAGGTGGCTTACAAACTTATGTGAAACTAAAAAGGGCATTTCAAAACCAGTCTTCCAATGCGTCTGAAAAGCACAATAATCAACATGAATTACAGAGACCATTCGAAATGCTTGTGTTGCGCAGCGAGCAATGGAGAGACGATCAGTAAGATCCATCTCATATATATTGCTGATGTCGCGGGTGTACGTTGTTTTGAATCACCATTCGATATGTTTGCGAAGGAAGCATCCCTCTCGGAAGAAAGAAAACCGTTAAATTTTCGTATTTTATTTTGGTATTTATACACCTGTGTCCTTTGTGCATCCTTTTCCTATACTGCAACTGATAAGAGTAAAAGTGAGTTTCTTAATAGTGGCCCGTGTCAGTTGTCTGCAAATGGAGCTTAGGCGAAAGGGTAGAGAGACTTAACTTGTCCATTAGGGTAGATATGTTAGCAGGTAGTCACGGTTAGACTCTCAAGGTGGTATCTTTGGCATCCCCGGTACCTACCCCCATTATGAGAAACCGAAGGACGGTTACTGTTCAAGTTATAGAAAAGACTTCTCAGCTGAGATTGCGTAAGAATAAAATTATCTTCACACTGTCTGTGGATGGAGGTATTTGGAAATTTGTGGTAAGGTCTTATGGGACCAAACTGCTTAGGTCATCGATCCCTAAATTATACACAACATAATCTAACTTAAACTAACTTACGCTAAGGACAACACACACATCCATGCCCGAGGGAGTACACGAACCTCCGACGGGGGCAGCCGCTCGGGAGGTATTTGAATCTTGTATTTCATAACTCTGGATACTAATGGGAAGTGATGATGATTACTGAAAGAGTCATTTCTGGTATGGATTTACAACCATTCATGCGTTTTCGCGAGAGACTGCTTTGTAACTACGTTAACTACCACGTGGTATTCAGTACAAATAAACTTTAGTCACTGATACAGTTAGTAATGTGAAACTGCTTGCAGTGTGTAAATTAAATTCACCAAATGCAATTGTGCGATGTGTGGAAATGACCTTCAGTTTTTTTCGGTTGTAGACTTGCAACATGGTGGCTTTGTTCAGCATTTTTTGTAAGAAGCATAATCTTTCTGCCATTACTTACCACCAAATGCATACACTTTCCGTGCTTGTCCAGTGCATGTGCATATTTTAGAATTTAGGCTTATTTTTCTCGTAAAAGAAGCAGGGTTTCTTTGTATGCGTAACTCTCTTTTAAACCATGTGACATTTAGCTCGCATCGAAATTCATTTCTCTGCTGATCATTGGAAAGATTTAAAATTGCGGAATGTAATGAATTCTTGTGTGGATTTGGGGTTGCGTAATTTAACGACCTTCACCCAGTTTGGCATTTGCTCCTTGTTGGGTTAAGACTCCTCTTTCAAGTACGCAGTTTAGTGGTTATTGGTAATGAGGATTACTTTCATTTCTATTTCCATGACCAAGTGAACGAGAATGTGATTACAAATCTCTTATCCTAAACTACATGTTTCTGTTCATGAACATATCCTAGCCTCCTGCTGTTCAGTGTTGACAGATAGTAAGTCTAAGTTCGTAGTGATGTGGTGACCATGCTCAAACATTATGAAGATAAATGCCATTCCTTTTTATATTCCAAGCAAATTAAGTCCACCTGACAAAGAAATCATTCGCTTGGAATGTTGAAAAGAAATCCAAGACTTATTGGTCAACATCAGTTGGAAATGCTTGTAAGGGTATTTCAGGGTATATTGTGCTTAGAAATAACTGTTCAGGGGCAAAATCTGTAAATAGCGCCATTTCCACATTAATTATTATTGAAGTTAGCCAATCAGACCATTGCACACCAATCCAAGTGGCTCGCCAGAGATGGTGTAGTGAAACAGGTTCCTTTTTTGAATTCATGGCACTGATCAACAGAGCAATCAAAAATTCTTGTGGGATAATAGTAAGCGGAACCTGAGCCAAAGGCTGAGTAGTCTGTTACTTTGTCATCTACGCCAGAGACAGACAAGATTCACATCAGGCACGAGTGCCATAGCGCTCCACCTCGCCGCACATTTCCCTCCACCACCACGCCACACTGTCTGAGCGTTTGGTTGTCAGAGAGAGTGGGGGGGGGGGAAGGGGAGGGGGATAGAGGGGGAGAAGGCGGGGGCTGCCAACATACCACATTTAAATGGCAGTGCATATGACATCGGTTTACGTTTCACATTTCATGACAACATACATCATCACAAAAAAATATTCATTGTTATTTATTTTTGGAGCACTGAAGACATAAACAGTATCACAAGGTAAAAAACTATTGGCAAACATTGCAGACTTGCACTCAGTTTGCCATATAATCGGGAGATTAATAATCGAAAAAAAGAGATGCAGCACATGAATGTGTCGACTGAAATATTGTAGCCCGTTTGCAACCTTGTTATGAAGACGTGGAAACTCTATCCGAGGAAAGCAATGTAAAAGTACTGGACTGTTTTAACATAAAAGGATTTTTCATTAAAATGGGAATTACGTTGCACATAAATCATTAATATCTGCACATGCACAGGGGCTTTTTAACTAAAATGGCAATTGGTCTCGAAAACAGCTCAGAAACTATCCTTGTAATTCTGTCAATGCCACAATGAATTCTTCAACCTTCGCGTTTTCTTTAACGGCAGTGAGCTTAGTGAATTACACTGTTGGTCAGAATAAGTCACTTCTACAATCCTATCTTCTTTCTAAATGCATGTCTGTCAAATCACCTTGCAATGTATTCCTGTGGGCATCTACATCTGCGTGGTTACTCTGCAATTCACACTTTAGTGCCTGGCACAGGGTTCATCAAACCATTTTCATACTACTTCTCTACCATTTCATCCTCGATCGCCACGTGGGAAAAAGGAACATCAAAATCTTTGAGTTCGATCTCTGATTTCTCTTGTTTTATTATTATGATCATTTCTCCCTACGTAGGTGTGTGTCAATAAAATATTTTCGGTTTCAGAAGAGAAAGTTGGTAATTTAAATTTCGTAAATAGATCTCACCGCAAAGAAAACCGCCTTTGTTTTATTGACTGCCACCCCAACTCACGCATCATATCAGTGACACCTCACCCCTACTGCGCGATGACACGAAACAAGCTGCCCTTTTTTGCACCTTTTCGATGTCCTCCGTCAATCCTACCTGGTAAGGATCCCACAACGCGCAGCAATATTCCAGCAGAGGACGGACAAGTGAAATATAGGCTGTCTCTTTGGTGCTATCAAGTCCTCGGATATTACAATTATCGTTCCTGCACTCCTTTTTCCTTCATCAATTCAACAATAGCAAGTTTTAAATCGAAAAATCTGTCCAGGCGTGTCCCTTAACTAATGTACTTTGCAGTAATGTATAAAATCCTCTCTGCACTTTGCAGTGATATAAAAAAATCTTTATAGTCCTTGTTCAGTTGCATATAAAAAAAACTGTTGCAAGTGACAGTGGAAAACTGCATATGACTTCAGAAATTTTACTATTCATAATATAAATTTTTTTGCGTGACCCATGCCTCAAAATGGAACGCAAAGTGCTTCTTGATGTATTGAATAGTGAATAGCGTCAGTCGATCGTTGCAATTTTTTACTTTTCATTGTCAACTAGATATTTAAATTATGTCTGCTTCGTGTTATAATGTCGTTCCATAGCAGATTTTCAAAATCTGTCCCACATGCTACTGCTTAATAGATATTGATATCCTCCTCCTTATCTTGTGTCATTCCAATTGATTTACAAATACTTGTAACGACATATAGCCACACTTCCCCATTTTTATGCAAGCATCCAATGGAGCTGCGAACGAACTCATATCACGTACAAACAGCAATGATAAACAGCACTGACACCACGAATCTGCCGAACTGACGAGAGTTATGCCGACCGTAAATCGCCACACCGCAATATTAAATGAACAGTGGCGCTGTACCGAATACGTCCGAGAAAGACCGAGCAAAGACGAGACAGGCAGATCCTCGGCAAACACGCAGCCCGCACACTCTGCCAGCGTGAAATCCGCCGCAGTGACCGAACCTGACGCACGCCATGAGAACACTAAATGTATCTCGCGGGACGCTTGAATTGGCAAACGCAATGGCCTGATTGATTGACTTAAACACTAATTAATTCAGAAAGTGCACAACGTATAGATTTTTCATGTGAACAGTTATTTCTCAACCTCAGCTCCGTGACAGAGGTCGCTCACGCACGCTTAGCAGTGAGAAGTGACACTCGGCCCATGTGTAAGCCAGTTAGAAACCCAGGGGTCTAAAACATTTTCATTGCCAGTATTCGGCCGGCAAGGGGAGGAGAAGTGATGCTGTTAATTTCCTGATCACCAGACTTTGCGTCAAGGTCCTGCTTTAAAGACCAAATTTAAATACAAAACTTCTCCGCAGTGTCTCAGCAAGTTACGGCATATAACACTGTTGATGGCGATCCGTCAGACGGGTACATTAAGCTTGGCTGCCTCCTTTCGGCTATTTGTGAAGAGTAAGCTATGTGTCAGCACCAAGATTCACCCTCTCCTTTCTTTCAGGGTCATCATCATCATACAACATAAACATTACACTATGTGCATACACAAAATACATACATCAAAAAAAGTTTTGCATCACCCCGGTTCCCAGAACTCCTGAAGACAGACGTTGACTGTGGATATTTATCACAGTTACAGTCCCTTTGACTGTTCAGAGATGTCACTATAATCCGCACAGAGATGTAAATAAACATAAGCAGCGCCCATTAGACGGAGGGAGTCCGACAGCTGATCAGTTCCAGTCATTCTACCAGGAAGGTGGTACACGGCTCGTATTGTCTGTAGTTCAACCATGCCTAGAAGGTCTACACCGCGGTTCGATCATTTCCGCATTGTTACTCTGTGCCAGGAAGGCTCACAACAAGGGAAGTGTGCAGGCGTCTCGGAGTGAACCAAATTGAAGTTCTTCCGACAAGCAGGAGATACAGAAGACAGGAACCGTCGATGACATGCCTAGCTCGGGCCGCCCAAGGGCTACTACTGAAGTGGATGACCGCTATCTACGGATTATGGCTCGGAGGAACTGTGATAGCAACGCCACCTTGTTGAATAATGCTTTTCGTGCAGTCGCAGAACGTCGTGTTACAACTCAAACTGTGCGCAATAGGCTTCATGATGCCCAACATCACTCTCTACATCCATGTCGAGGTCCATCTTTGCAACCACGACACCATGCAGTGTGATACAGACGGGCCCAACAGCATGCCGGATGGCAGCTCAGGACTGGCATCACGTTCTCTTCACCGATGAGTATCTCATATGCCTTAAACCAGATAATCGTCGGAGACATGTTTGGAGGCAACCCAGTCAGGCTGAACGCCTTAGACACACGGTCCAAAGAGTGCAGTAGGGCAGACGTTCCCTGTTGTTTTGTGGTGGCATTATGTTGCGGCCGATGTACGCCGTTGGTTTTCATGGATGGCGCTGTAACGGCTGCGCGATACCTGTATGCCATCCTCCGACTGATAGTGCAATCATATCGGCCGCTTATTGACTAGGCATTCGTCCTGAAGGATGACAATTCGCGTCCCCATCGTGCACATCATGTGAATGATGAATGACTTCCTTCAGGATAACATCGCTCGACTAGACTGGCGACCGTGTTCTCAAGGCATGAGACCCATCGAATAAGCCTGGGATAGATGGAAAAGGTCTTTTTATGTACCACGTGACACACCAACCACTTTATGAGCTCTACGCCGAATCGCCGTTGACGAGTGGGACAATCTGGACCAACAGTGCCTTGATGAAGTGGTGGAGAGGATGTCACGATAAATACAGGCATTCATAGATGCAAGAGCACGTGCTACTGGGTATTAGAGGTACCGGTGTGTACAGAAATCTCGACCACCACCTCTGAAGGTCTAGCTGTATGGTGGTACAACATGCAATGTGTGGTTTTCATGAGCAATAAAAAGGACGGAAATGATGTTTATGTTGTTCTCAATTCCAATTTTCTGTACATGTTCCAGGACTCTCGGAACCGAAGTGATAGAAACCTTTTTTGATATGTATACGTACACCTAATATTACAGATACCGTGTAATGGAACATATTGTAATGAACAAGAAGACCAAACTACTAGCAACACCCTTGCAAGCTTTTCAGACTGTTTCTGACCACTCTACTTATGTCAACACCAACCATATTCTTAAAACATTTGCAAAATAATAAGATTAATTTCCCTTGTGTAAAGTTAGGTGTTATAGTTAAATGGTTTAAATAGAGTGAAGTTATCCATTATACTTCTGTAAAGAGGGCAATGTTAGATGTAGATCATAATATGTGTGTCACTATTCTAAAGGTATTAAAGTAATAATTTGTTTTACTGGAAGCTTGTAAACCAAAAGGACTTCTTTCTGTGACTCACTGTCAGAATTATGGAGAAGGTTGAAACTAACAAATTTACTCCATCATGATATATTGCTGCCCTTAAAGTAGGAACCATTTAATGTATCTTGGGATTTACTAGAAGAGAAAGGAAAACAAATAAACTGATAATCACCTGGGACTGAATAAACAATTATGTCAGTAAAAATGAAATGTAGGAAGCTGGGACATATAGCCAGCCAAATTGGTGGTTGGTTGGTCCAGCAAGTTCTATGCTGGATTCCGAAGAATAAATAAGCACTGCGACGAAGGCCCAATGGTACGTGACTACACGACAGTAGAAGACCTTCAGCAGTAACACGAGAGCGTAAAGCTAAGGACTACAAGGCGCAGTAACTGCCAGCTGATGGCTATATTCAGCAGTGGTTGCAGAATGACCGATGAAGAAGATGATGAAGAAAACATACAGGAAAACAGTAAAAGCTTAATCTCTCATTCACCTTACTAGTGAATGTTTGCGGTTTTTTTATACCCTTGTGTTATCACTAAAAGTCAATACTACAGATTATAACCTAGCGGGGAATATACTGTTACTTCAAAAAACAAACCACTGCTGTACTCTGGCTCAACCTGTTGCAAATATAAATTTTGAAATTAAAAAAAAAAAATTCGTGAGGTGGAGGAGTATTTGTCCTAAAATAACAGTCAACCTTACTAAATCATATCTTAAAAGAGATAACGTGACAAGTCATAGGGTAGTGAAGTGCACATATACAGATTGCGGTAGCAATGCGTACACAAGACATAAGAGGACAGTGCATTGAAGGTGCTGTCATTTCTACTCATGTGATTTGTATCAAAGGGTTACCAACGAGATTATGGCCACTTTAAGGGAACAAACACACGTTCAACATGGAATGTTAGTCGGAGGTGGACGAGTGGGACATTCCATTTTGCAAATCCTTCGAAAATTGAATATTCCGAGATCCACAGTGAGTGTACCGAGAATATCAAATTTGAGGCATTACTTCTCATCACAGACAATGCATTGGCCGACGGGTTTCACTTAACGACCGAGAGCAGCAGAGTTAGGGTATAATTGTCATTGCTCACAGACAAGCAGTACTGTAGAAACCAATGAGGGACGTACGACGAGCGTATTCATTAGGACAGTGAAATTTAGCTTTAATGGGATATGGAAGCAGACGACCGACGTGGCTGCCTCTCCTGGGCTCGAGATCATATCCGTTGGACACTGGACGAAAACTGTGTACTAGACAGATGTGTCCCGATTTCAGTTGGCAAGAGCAGATGGTAAGGTTTGAGTGGACACAGACCACACGAAGCCTTGGACAAATGTCCTGGATGACTGACTGATGGACTCATCATCACCCAGTCCAAACAGCTAAGTATACAAACTCGAAATTTTGAGAAGCTTTTGATCTTACACTGTAAGCACAGATTTACAAAATGGTTCAAATGGCTCTGAGCACTGTGAGACTTAACATCTGAGGTCATCAGTCCCCTAGACTTAGAACTACTGAAACCTAACTAAACCTAAGGACATCACACACATCCATGCCCGATGCAGGATTCGAACCAGCGACCGTAGCGGTCACGCGCTTCCAGACTGAAGCGCCTACAACCGCTCGGCTACATGGGCCGGGACACAGATTAAGAAGAGTTTTTTTTAGAAATTACCCTAAAATGGTGTTAAATAGGAGATGATAGATATTTCGAAAATATGTCGCTACTAAGTCAGTTTTGAAGCTACAACTACGACAATTGGTATTTGATTTATCGGTCAGAAATAAAAAAAATTGTGTTCCAGTCTTTTTGAAATTGGTCCGCTGTGGTGGTAGAATGGCGGTGAAAGATTTCATGAAACGCTAATGAAGAACTACGAAAGCATTTTTAAGCTCCATCTATGAGTTTCTAGCTTGAGAAAAAAAAAACGTGTTTCCGTATTTTTGGAAATTCAATACCTAACGGGCTGAAAAAGGGGATGCAACGTTTTCTGACGGTATTTCACTACGAATACATTTTTAAAGGCAGATCTCTGAAAACTTGGATGTGGCTTTTCGATTAGAAACAAAAAAACACGTGTTTCAGTGTTTTTGGAAGGTCAGCCCCAAACAGATTGAATAGAGGATGAAAATTGTTAAGAAAGTATTCCATTTCATTAGATAATTTTTAAATCTAATGTCGGAAAATTGGTATTTTCCTTCTCGGTTAGAAATAAAGAAATGTGTTAGGGGACGAAAATATCTGTGGAGAAGTCACCACAAGAGCTCAAAAGGCAGGAGTAACAAAGGCCTCCGACTCAGCTAGCAGAATAGCTTTCGGGTCAGAAGAACGTTCGGAAAAGAACGTGCTTCTCCAGTCTTAACTAGAGTGGACAGTTTGGACGATGTTGCAAATAGTGAACCACATAATAATTCCATTACATAGAAACAATAACAGACCATACGGTTTACGCGAGAGAAGCAGAGGGTGTTGAGATAGTTTTTCTATACACAAACAACTTTTATGTGCAAGTAATCTGGAATAAATAACATCCACTGAGCATCGGCGCTCCGACGAGGAATTTCATCATACCGCAGACAACTGGTTCGGCTTAGAGGTACATGGTCTCTTGTAGTTGAGCCCACTCCATTTCCTGCTGCTGAAGCGGAACATTGATCGCTAACAGCCCATTACTCACTCTGTATTAGTGACGCTAAGTGGCGCATAACCACAGGCGACCATGAAAGCCTCAAAACCATGGATCGTGACACAAACATTACGTTGATCTTTCCAAAAGTGAAATCATATCTCTTTTCTTTCACTAAAAAGCGTTTGTAGGATGTTCCAATGAAAGCATATTACGTTCGCACTGGATCTTTTACAGGTGCGCTCTATGCTGCACAAGCATCCTGCTTTTGCTCTAGGATGTCTTACACCTGGGAGCAGGTACTCTTCTTGCTAAAAGGTAGGTCATTCAGTAGCAGCAGCGTCGCTGAATGAAGATAACTGCGTCATAGGGTGCTCAGTTGACCGAAGCGTTGTTGTAAATTAAACACTGCAATGTCAGTGTTATTTTTTATGGTGGGTTTAACCTACTTACATTGCATGTCAACTCTCAATCATGATGTAATGATGTTCGGGCGAATAATGTCACACGTGCACAAACATAGATAAAACGGAATACTGTCAATATTTCGGCTCTATATCATTTTATGAAGGTAGTGTTGAGCAACTGACATGAAGCGCTGTCTGACGTGTAGATTATGTTTGATAGTGACGGTTAGAAAGTAATTTAGAGAAGCCAACAATAGCGACGGCAAGAGAAGTGCTACAATTCTCGTTAAGGTGCGTATTTTATTCATACTAAATTTCCATGACTACATGACTCCAGTTTTCATGGCTCATGTTACCTTTTCCAAGGTAACATCTACCACGGTCGCGATTCTTTGAAATTTATTCTCCTCGCCAGGAAATGAATTGCAACACTCCCCACTTACTTCTTCTTTAGTAAATACTGCTGATATCGAATGGATTTCAGTAGCGAGATATGGATCCTCGTTCCACAGTGTATGCTATAGGCCACTCCCTCGATTAACGTCGTGTAAATGTTGACTACCATATGAAGTTTTACATGAAACATGTTAGAGAATACATTTATAAGCCAAAAGCGTCTGACCAATATCCACCACGAGAGCAAATTCTTTCTGCTGGTGAAAAATGGTTCAAATGGCTCTGAGCACTATGTGACTTAACATCTTAGGTCATCAGTTCCCTAGAACTACTTAAACCTAACTAACCTATCACATAGATCCATGCCCGAGGCAGTATTCGAACCTGCGACCGTAGCAGCAGTGTGGTTCTGAACTGAAGCGCCTAGAACCACTCGGCCACAACACGGCCGGCCCTGGTGGTGAGACGCGTTAAACAGAATATATCAGCGGAGCAGAGACGAATGGGAATCCTTCTAGAGACTATTCGGATCGCAGATTGAGAAATTGACTAAACTAATCCTCTTCGACAAACGGAAGATTTTTATGGCGTGGAAAGCAGGAACAAGCATCACGGAAACCGAAGCTGTTTGCGGAAATAACTATCACACCAGTGTCTGCGGGCTGGACTGATTCATAGAGGTGGACAAAGTAGGAATGGCCTTCGAAAGTGTAAAGATAGATTTGGAATGGAAATTGGTAGATCTGATGTACATGTACAGATAAACCAATGATTACAATTTCGGAAAAAATTGGATAATTTTTTCAAAGGATGGAGCTTCATAAAGTAAGCAAGTCAATAACGCGTTCGCTCTCCTTTGGCGTTTGGCTTGGGATTGATTGACACAGTTGTTGGATGTGCTTCTGAGCGATATCGTGCAAACTTCTGTCCAACTGACGCGGTAGGCTGTCAAAATCCCGCGCTGATTGGCTGTCCCTGCCTGTAATGATCCAATGGGAAGAGATATGATGACCTTTCTGGGCGATTTTGATTTTAAGGACGAAAAGAAGTGGTACAAACTCTCACCGTGTGAAGGCGGACATAACCTTGTTGAAAAGTTAGTGTCGGATGGCTTGCTATGAGTGACAACAAAACGGAGCAAAGGATATCGTCGATGTTTTGCTGTGCTTCAAGGGTGGTCTACGGGACGGGTGGTTTTCCATTTCTGTCTGGGGCATCACCAGACACGTATCGCCGGTCATCGGGGCTCAGTTAGAGGCAGGAATCGTCACTGATGATGATGAATTCCCATACTCTGTGACAGAGTGTAGGAGAACGATGCGGAAGACCCGCACCGCCGTACTAGGAAAGATCCTAGTGGAGGTGGTTTGCCTTTCCCTTCCTTCGACCGTACTGGGATGAATGATAATGATGAAGACGACACAACAACACCCGGTCATCTCGATGTAGATGAAAATCCCTGACCCCGCCGGGCATCGAACGCGGGACCCCATGTTTGGGAAGCGAGAACGCTACCCCGAGTGCAGACAGTCGTCACTGAAGACAATTTTCTTCAGTCAGTGAGATATAAGGCCGAAGACGTGTCAGGAGACGTCCTAGACACCGGTGGGATACCACGCTGACTGTCGTCTGCCATACGGTCAGACAACCAGGATTGATGGCCTGGAGTGTCATTTCTTTTCATGGCAGGACCGCTTTGGCTGTCACACACGGCGCCCTAAGTGTTGTGGTTGGCAGGAGAGCCAACACAGGGTTACTAAAGGAGACCGAAGTGCACGCGTTTTAGCTCACGCAGGCTGGCGTGAGGTCTGGAACATGACAAGGGAATTAGAATTGAGAAAAACGGACGTAGCTGGTGGAATACGTAACTTTAATCCATTAATGACGAACGTCGCTCGTGACGGTACATGATTTACAATATCAATAGAAACTGATCATGGCGCCTTGCTAGGTCGTAGCAAAATAACGTAGCTGAAGGCTATGCTAACTATCGTCTCGGCAAATGAGAGCGTAATTTGTCAGTGAACCATCACTAGCAAAGTCGACTGTACAACTGGGGCGACTGCTAGAAAGTCTCTCTAGACCTGCCGTGTGGCGGCGCTCGGTCTGCAATCACTGACAGTGGCGACACGCGGGTCCGACGTATACTACAGGACCGCGGCCGATTTAAAGGCTACCACCTAGCAAGTGTGGTGTCTGGCGGTGACACAGCGATACGTCGACGATATTCTACGGTCAGTTTTGTTTCCCTTCATGGCAAGCCATCCTGTACTTAAATTTCACAAAGGCAACGCCCACCCGCACACGGTGGCAGTTTCTACTGCTTGTCTTCGTGATTCCCAAACCCTACCTTGACTAGCAAGGTCGGCAGCTCTCTCCCGAACTGAAAACGTTTGGAGCGTTATGGACAGGGCTCTCCAACCAGCTAAGGATTTTGACGATCTAACGAGTAAGTTGGACATAATCTGACAAGATATCGCTTAGGAGGACATACAACATTCCTGTGGTGTCACCGCAAGGCACCACACCTGCTAGGCTGTAGGCTTCAAATCGGCCGCGGTCCGTCAGTACACACCGTACCCGCGAGTCACCACTGTCGACGTTAGCAGACCAAGCGCCGCCACTCGGCTGGTCTTACCAGACAAGCTAGCGCACTGGCCAGTTCTACAGCCGACTTTAATAGGAATGGTTTTGTATCCTGCCTGGAAGGCGGCGCGTGGGTCTGCTCCTGTAAACAGAAAGGTGGGCCGGATGTAGGAAGCGAGGAGGAGCAGGTGAGGTAAAAGTCTCTCGGTACTGCTTTGAGGGTAACGGTGGTTCTACTGTCCCACTACAATAATAACTAGAATACATAATAACGTGAATACCTAACTTTGTACTGAGAAGTAAGTCTTCTACTGGAATCAAATGTGCAGTATCTGGAGCGGCCCTCGTAGAACTGCATATCACCGGCTAGAGAGCGCTGTGGTCTGTGTCGGTGTCGTAGTGCCAACCTACGAACTTGCATCTACGCCGTGGCATCGTAGCTATCAATATGAGAAATTGGTGCACTTGTTATAGCTTCAGAGATCTCATTTGCAGAGACGCTAGTTAGCATAACCTTGAGCTAAGTCAGTAGCTACGACCTAGCCAGGCGCCACATACAGCTTATGCATTGCCAATTGATCTATATGTGTGAAGCAATCAGAATTGTAAAGAAATATTCGCAGTTCAGTATAAAACTGCACTTGTAAATATTATTGCACAAAGCCAAGATCGACGTTCACCGCTGATACTGAATTAAAGCTAAGTACTTAATTGTATATCTGTTTATTAACTTTGTAATCACCTAAGATGTTCCAGATACATACCTTCAAGTATAGTTCATTGTTCCTCACTTCAGCCTACGTGATCAACACGTGCAATTAACGGCCACCCCTCGTGATCAGATTAAGAGTCAAATTGCTTGACTCAGCCGGGTCACCCTTTTTCCATTAGCCCCATAGTTCCGCCTCACACATAATAATTTCCATCAATCAATTCCGAATAACTGCTTGCATAAAGATCAGACGTGGACTAACGTGTAACTGACTTTCTCATTTTGAGAATCTCTTTCTCTTGAATAAATCATCATATTTTTTTCTGAAACTGTTCATCATAGTTTGTTTCCACGTGTACATCATATATACTGATTTCCGTCCCATTTGGATAATTCCTTTGTGGTGCGCTACTTTTTGTCTTTGAGTGTATGATAGGCAACGTGGCTTACATTATCTGAAACGGAGGCGGATGTAATGTTGGATTGCCTATCTTAAGGTGCAAGAAGTATTTTCCGGACCACCCTGTATAGATTTCAGTCGCAGGCTCGATTCCAGCTCACCACCAGCAATGGAGAGTGAATCTTCAACGATACCAGTCACTTGGGAATTGGTGAAGTTCGGTGGCAGGAGGAGCAAGACTTCTGGTCAGGTGACTACTGGGTTATAAACACAAAATCAAATAGGGGTAATGCAGGAGTAGGTTTAATAATGAATAGGAAATAGGAATGCGGGTAAGCTGCTACAAACAGCATAGTGAACGCATTATTGTGGCCAAGATAGATACGAAGCCCACACCTATTACAGTATTTCAAGTTTATATGCCAACTAGCTCTGCAGATGACAAAGAAATTGAAGAAATGTACGATGAAATAAAAGAAATTATTCAGATAGTGAAGGGAGACGAAAATTTAATAGTAATGGGTGACTGGAATTCGAGTGTAGGAAAAGGGAGAGAAGGAAATATAGTAGGTGAATATCGATTGGGGCTAAGAAATGAAAAAGGAAGCCGCCTAGTTGAATTTTGCACAGAGCACAGCTTAATCATAGCTAACACTTGGTTTAAGAATCATGAAAGAACGTTGTATACATGGAAGAACCCTGGAGATACTAAAAGGTACCAGATAGATTATATAATGGTAAGACAGAGATTTAGGAACCAGGTTTTAAGTTGTAAGACATTTCCAGGGGCAGATGTGGACTCTGACCACAATCTATTGGTTATGACCTGTAGATTAAAACTGAAGAAATTGTAAAAATGTGGGAAATTAAGGAGATGGGACTTGAATAAACTGAAAGAACCAGAGGTTGTACAGAGTTTCAGGGAGAGCATAAGGGAACAATTGACAGGAATAGGGGAAAGAAATACAGTAGAAGAAGAATGGGTAGCTCTGAGGGATGAAGTATTGAAGGCAGCAGATGATAAAGTAGGTACAAAGACGAGGGCTGCTAGAAATCCTTGGGTAACAGAAGAAATATTGAATTTAATTGATGAAAGGAGAAAATATAAAAATGCAGTAAATGAAGCAGGCAAAAAGGAATACAAACGTCTCAAAAATGAGATCGACAGGAAGTGCAAAATGGCTAAACAGGGATGGCTAGAGGACAAATGTAAGGATGTAGAAGCTTATCTCACTAGGGGTAAGATAGATACTGCCTACAGGAAAATTAAAGAGACCTTTGGAGAGAAGAGAACCACGTGTATGAATATAAAGAGATCAGATGGCAACCCAGTTATAAGCAAAGAAGGGAAGGCAGAAAGGTGGAAGGAGTATATAGAAGGTTTATACAAGGGCGATGTACTTGAGGACAATATTATGGAAATGGAACAGGATGTAGATGAAGACGAAATGAGAGATACGATACTGCGTGAAGAGTTTGACAGAGCACTGAAAGATCTGAGTCGAAACAAGGCCCCCGGAGTCGACAACATTCCATTGGAACTACTGACGACATTGGGAGAGCCAGCCCTGACAAAACCCTACCATCTGGTGAGGAAGATGTATGAAACAGGCGAAATACCCTCAGACTTCAAGACGAATATAATAATTCCAATCCCAAAGAAAGCAGGTGTTGACAGATGTGAAAATTACCGAACAATCAATTTAATAAGCCACAGCTACATAATACTAACACGAATTCTTTACAGACGAATGGAAAAACTAGTAGAAGCCGACTTCGGGGAAGATCAGTTTGGATTCCGTAGAAACACTGGAACACGTGAGGCAATAGTGACCTTACGACTTATTTTAGACGAAAGATTAACGAAAGGCAAACTTACGTTTGTAGCATTTGTAGACTTAGAGAAAGCTTTTGACAATGTTGACTGGAATACTCTCTTTAAAATTTTAAAGGTGGCAGGGGTAAAATACAGGGAGCGAAAGGCTATTTACAATTTGTACAGAAACCAGATGGCAGTCATAAGAGTCGAGGGGCATGAAAGGGAAGCAGTGGTTGGGAAAGGAGTGAGACAGGGTTGTAGCCTCTCCCCGATGTTATTCAATCTGTATATTGAGCAAGCAGTAAAGGAAACATAAATGTGGAGTAGGTATTAAAATTCATGGAGATGAAGTAAAAACTTTACGGTTCGCCGATGACATTGTAATTCTGTCAGAAACTGCAAAGGACTTGGAAGAGCAGTTGAACGGAATGGACAGTGTCTTGAAAGGAGGATATAAGATGAACATCAACAAAAGCAAAACGAGGATAATGGAATGTAGTCAAATTAAATCGGCTGATGCTGAGGGAATTAGATTAGGAAATGAGACACTTAAAGTAGTAAAGGAGTTTTGCTATTTAGGAAGTAAAATAACTGATGATGGTCGAAGTAGAGATAATGCAAAATGTAGACTGGGAATGGCAAGGAAAGCTTTTCTGAAGAAGAGGAATTTGTTAACATCGAATATAGATTTATGTATCAGGAAGTCGTTTCTGAAAGTATTTGTTTGGAGTGTAGCCATGTATGGAAGTGAAACATGGACGGTAACTAGTTTGGACAAGAAGAGAATAGAAGCTTTCGAAATGTGGTGCTACAGAAGAATACTGAAGATAAGGTGGATAGATCACGTAACTAATGAGGAGGTATTGAATATGATTGGGGAGAAGAGAAGTTTGTGGCACAACTTGACTAGAAGAAGGGATCGGTTGGTAGGACATGTTTTGAGGCATCAAGGGATCACAAATTAGCATTGGAGGGCAGCGTGGAGGGTAAAAATCGTAGAGGGAGACCGAGAGACGAGTACACTAAGCAGATTCAGAAGGATGTAGGTTGCAGTAGGTACAGGGAGATGAAGCAGCTTGCACAGGACAGAGTAGCATGGAGAGCTGCATCAAACCAGTCTCAGGACTGAAGACAACAACAACAACAACGTCCCGACAAAACGCCAGAAAAATAATTGAACAAACGCTGCACGAGTATAACAATGAAAAACCCCGCAACAAATGGCTGTGAAAGACTCATCAATTTTGTAAATGTGATTTATTTATTATTCTCAACTTAAAACACCACAAATTTTCGGCATCGTCGGTCATCGTTTACCTCACACCAGCAGTCAACCACCGCAATGATTTTGCGTGCCACGCAGCTTCGCCAAAGGTGCTAAATCTCCCAGGACTGGTGAGCAATCGCCCCATATCGGTTATGAAATAAAGCCACGAAGGACAAGCGTATAATTCCTTATAAACTTAAGGTTGAGTCTCCTTCTACTTCCAGTGTACACATTAGACACGTCGCCGCCATGTCGAGTTGTACATTCAGAGTGTTTAACTGTGTCCATAAGACAGTGTTTTAGTAATTGATTTCAGAACATCTAGAGTACAAGATCCATAGACCTTCCATATCACACAGCCCAGTGTCTTCGGCACCTTCTTTTTATTTACTGTGGAGAGCAAAAGTTATATTTGTATAAATAATTACAAGGGTGTTCCTGTCAGTCACAGCAATAGAGGAGATAAATGTCATTGAGTACTAGAAAAAGGGTAGTTTTTAAATAAAGTAGCCTCGGTTGCGAAAATAATGCTTTAATGTCGCGTTTCATCTTTGTAGGGCATCATTGGATTGAGAAACATTTGTGAAAATACTGCAGAATAAGCAAGAGTCCAGAACGAGCAAACCACGCCAAGTGCTCCTCAACGGTCAAGTCGCAAGGTGCAGGGATTTTATCTTTTTCCTTCCTTTTATCTATCTCTTGTCTATGTGTGCCTTATACAAAAATGTTGAGCATAGTATACATAACTGTTTAACGTATTTGATAATAAAACGCTTTTCATGCTCAAAAGAATAGATAATACCGTTTCGCAGTAATGTTTTTTGCGTCGTCTCCCTGTTTTTTTGCGAATTATTGGATTCGCTTTTTGTTAGCGAGTGAAATGCGGGAGCGCAGCCTGTCCTCTTTTCATCTACGTACCAAACATTTGAAATGTCATGAACAGTTACATTCTGTAGTGGCGAGGAATTCATGACGCATTGTTAGCTAAGATGAACGGACTAATTTAGATAAAACTTAAAATTACGAAATCTTATTTCTCGTTTTTAGTTTATGATGAAATAACGTCACGCAGATTCGTCTACTGGCGCTGAAATTAGCATGTTGAAACGAACAAAAAGTGGTTCAAATGGCTCTGGGCACTATGGGACTTAACATCTGCGGTCATCAGTCCCCTAGAACATAGAACTACTTAAACCTAACTAACCTAAGGACATCACACACACCTATGCCCGAGACAGGATTCGATCCTGCGAACAAACGAACAGACACGAATTTTTTAGATAGCTTAATCTCTGAATCACGATTTTCCTTTGCTATCAGAATTTGATTAGATAAAGCCTATACCATGCGCCAGCTTACGTTACGTGAAAAAACCCTATGAAAATTTTTGTAATGGTTTTGGAGATTAGCGTTTTCACACACACAACTATAATAGGTAAGTGAAGTACTGCATTTGGCCCTAGACGCGCCAATCGGGACCCGATCGACCATCGTGTCATCCTCTGTCAATGGCCTCGTCGGAATTAGTAAACCCCGCATCTCGTGGTCGTGAGGTAGCGTTCTCGCTTCCTGCGCCCCGGTTCCCGGCGGGTTCAGGGATTTTGTCTGCCTCGTGATGTCTGGGTGTTGTGTGTTGTCCTTAGGTTAGTTACGTTTAAGAAGTTCTAAGTTCTAGGGGACTGATGACCATAGATGTTAAGTCCCCTAGTGCTCAGAGCCATTTGAACGTTTTTTTTTTTAATCGGTAAGAGGGGCATGTGGTGAGCACCCGCTCTCGCAGCCCTTGTCCTTGGAACCGCTACTAATCGGTCAAGAGTCTCGTCTGTATCCTCACGAGGATGAGTGCAACCCGTACCAAGTAAAGCCCATTCGCAGTACCAGGTACCGAAACTGAGTCCGCCCCATGCCGTGCTGAAGACTCAGATAAAGAAGCAAACATTATGATATTAGTGCGAGAAGCTGATTATATTGTAACAGAATTTCTCCTGTCCACCATACAATCGTTGCCATTCTGAAGAACGTTAAAAAATATAGAATCGAGCACATCTTTCGGAGACAGCATTCAGTACGATGTCTGACGATATTTTATGCGTCTCACAGACTGTAAACATGTATTTTCGCCAGCATGTCGAGGGTAGATTGAAGTCAACTCCAACTATAATCGTATGAGTGGTGTACCTTAAGCATCTTAAATCCGATGTTCTTAAGTTGCCCATAATTAGTTGAATGGAAACTGGTTATAGCCACGTCAGTTAACGTTTCCCCATGTCGTGTTGTAAACTCAAGTTTCTTACTCTCTCACTATGGGTAAAACAGATGTTTTATAGTTGAAGAACAGTAAGATGCAAACGCGCCGTTCTGTTTGTTGGTCGTGATTACGAATCACCTTATTAATACACTAAGGCAATACAAATCTTCACTGTTCTAATTTATTTGGGTTTATTTCAAAAATACCTGGCCATTTTTTGTTATTTAGTGCTGGAGATTGTACCGTGTCGCATGGGATCTAAGTTTACGCTTCATGAAAAGTCCGATGGATAGGCAATCACCTGTTGAAGTACCACTAAGAAATATTATGATCAAGCCGTTATTCTTTGTATGCTATTAGGTTCGAGGTGCTGATAGTAGTAAGTCGACGAATGCTGTTTTGATGATTACTGTTTTTCAGACACTGACTACGTAATCTTGACTACGAGTGCTGTGTTATGCAGGAACGAGAATCAGGCAGATTTTTTCTTTCTTTTACATGCAGGTGGCGTTAACAAAATCGAGGAACCATCATCTAAGGCCATTAGCAAGTGAAAAGTCTTTGATATTGAAACGGACCTCACAGAGGAAAGAACTACCTTGTGAAATTTTCAAACAAGTTGAGTGTGAGTAGCTGCTGGTGTTACGCTGTTGGAATTAAATTAGGTTAAAAAAATCACCGTAATGAACGACGCGTTAAACTGTAGATCGATCGGAACGACAGGGTCACAGCAGCCCTTCGTTGTGGCGCCATTAAGCCCTAACTTGCCCGGCGCTGGCGCGCGTTAGGCGCGCCTGAGAGCGAACTCCGGCGGGGAGCAAGTTTGGAGTACCTCCACTCACTTTGTGCGCTGACGGCGAACGGCGCCTCGTCAACGTGTGAGTAATAAAGGCGCCGGATTTACGGTCCAGCGAGGCGATAAATTCACGCGCCAGCCCGCTGGGCAAGGGACTGGCGCCAGCAGTGTGGTCGCCACGTGACAACTGCTTCTTAACGGGGCGTGGCCCAGCTGTCGCACTGAGGAAAGTTTAGCACATATTCCCAAATCAGTTCATCCTCTTTCAATACCTGCCGATTCCGAAGCTAACGCGGCACCTGAAAGTCGTTACGGTGCATAGAGTTAGGGTTAATACGTCGGCTATGTGGCAAATCAAAGCAGTAGACATCACAACTCACCAGTTCTTTTTCACTTCTTAGAATATATACTGTATGTAAATATTGTTTTACATAAGACTGATTCCACCCTTCGTTTTAAATGACGATGATGTTGAAATTCGTGTACACACTGGATTTGTCAGGGTATAGAATTGTGAGGTAATAGTGCTGGGCGAAGGCGATCTCCCAAAGTTCCGTACAAGCAGAGTGAAAAGGCAGGCTTTTCCATTTCCATTGTTGCTCCTGAAGCAGTTGGCTGGAGACACGTAGCCCTACCAGCTGAGTAACACGTGAGCTGAAATAATTGAGAATGGCTTAGTGTTCTCGACATATGCCGTTTCCGTGGGCTAACGTCAGGGCTGCCTGGCATAAATTTCAGACAGAATCGTTGCACGTTTCGTGCTCTGGGCGTACACAGAGGCACTGAAGACATCCACTACGAGACTCCACAAATACCGACAATTTCTAAGAAACAGCGTTTATAAACGTTTCCATTATGTCGCGCGGTGCGACTCTTAGGTATAGAACGAAGGAGATTTTTTTTAAATAATTAACACTAAAGCTGCTGTTTGTTTACTGGCTGCCTAGGTTCGGCCTTACCCCATTTTCAAAAGCCATATATTTTTTATTTAGAGCTGTTGCTTTTTCTTTTCTAAATTAACATCAAATGGCTGAGAGATGAAATACATAAATATATATATTTACAAGGCCTACCGATGATTTGTTCAGGTCAGCGAAGCCAGACCTTATACACTCCTGGAAATGGAAAAAAGAACACATTGACACCGGTGTGTCAGACCCACCATACTTGCTCCAGACACCGCGAGAGGGCTGTACAAGCAATGATCACACGCACGGCACAGCGGACACACCAGGAACCGCGGTGTTGGCCGTCGAATGGCGCAGCATTTGTGCACCGCCGCCGTCAGTGTCAGCCAGTTTGCCGTGGCATACGGAGCTCCATCGCAGTCTTTAACACTGGTAGCATGCCGCGACAGCGTGGACGTGAACCGTATGTGCAGTTGACGGACTTTGAGCGAGGGCGTATAGTGGGCACGCGGGAGGCCGGGTGGACGTACCGCCGAATTGCTCAACACGTGGGGCGTGAGGTCTCCACAGTACATCGATGTTGTCGCCAGTGGTCGGCGGAAGGTGCACGTGCCCGTCGACCTGGGACCGGACCGCAGCGACGCACGGATGCACGCCAAGACCGTAGGATCCTACGCAGTGCCGTAGGGGACCGCACCGCCACTTCCCAGCAAATTAGGGACACTATTGCTCCTGGGGTATCGGCGAGGACCATTCGCAACCGTCTCCATGAAGCTGGGCTACGGTCCCCCACACCGTTAGGCCGTCTTCCGCTCACGCCCCAACATCGTGCAGCCCGCCTCCAGTGGTGTCGCGACAGGCGTGAATGGAGGGACGAATGGAGACGTGTCGTCTTGAGCGATGAGAGTCGCTTCTGCCTTGGTGCCAATGATGGTCGTATGCGTGTTTGGCGCCGTGCAGGTGAGCGCCACAATCAGGACTGCATACGACCGAGGCACACAGGGCCAAAACCCGGCATCATGGTGTGGGGAGCGATCTCCTACACTGGCCGTACACCTCTGGTGATCGTCGAGGGGACACTGAATAGTGCACGGTACATCCAAACCGTCATCGAACGCATCGTTCTACCATTCCTAGACCGGCAAGGGAACTTGCTGTTCCAACAGGACAATGCACGTCCGCATGTATCCCGTGCCACCCAACGTGCTCTAGAAGGTGTAAGTCAACTATCCTGGCCAGCAAGATCTCCGGATCTGTCCCCCATTGAGCATGTTTGGGACTGGATGAAGCGTCGTCTCACGCGGTCTGCACGTCCAGCACGAAGGCTGGTCCAACTGAGGCGCCAGGTGGAAATGGCATGGCAAGCCGTTCCACAGGACTACATCCAGCATCTCTACGATCGTCTCCATGGGAGAATAGCAGCCTGCATTGCTGCGAAAGGTGGATATACACTGTACTAGTGCCGACATTGTGCATGCTCTGTTGCCTGTGTGTATGTGCCTGTGGTTCTGTCAGTGTGATCATGTGATGTATCTGACCCCAGGAATGTGTCAATAAAGTTTCTCCTTCTTGGGACAATGAATTCACGGTGTTCTTATTTCAATTTCCAGGAGTGTATTGTGTTTTCGAGAGCAAGACAAAGATTCGGTAGGGATGCCCCACTTCTGGGCACGGACTTCATTGTACATAAGAAGATAAACGATTCAGTCAGAGGAATGACCCCCATGCGCCTACAGTGGTCAAACAAGAAATAAGCATTTATCAACGTACACACCTCCACAAACGGAAATAACAAAAAAGTACATTTCCCAGACAGTGTCCACGTATATCCCTGAATGTACCAGCTAAACTGTAATAATGTACGACACACAGTTCGGCAGATATAATGTCATAAACATTGACATGTATGGAAAACTGCAGCGTCATATACGACATGTAAATGTATTACTTCTCGGGTATTAACTTTATTCGTGACACTTTTTGCACACAGTATCCACATGTGGCGCTGAATGTAGAGACAGAAATACATCACTGTGCGACTCACAGTCTCGCCTTAAACACTGATATTGTGAAAATTGCCGCACCGTGTATGACGTTTTACTTCCTCACTTCTTTATCTCTAACTCTGTTCATAACACCTTTCGCAAACAGTAGCCATGCATACCACTGGAAGCATCTGCAGAATTATATCACAGTGTGACATATACTTGAGAAGATGTAACGGGATGGACATTGAACTACGTGTAAATGAAACTATAGCGTGAAATTCGGTACAGATGCTTGTGAAATATATATACAGATAGGTGAATGTTAAATATTTGTGAAACCGATTTAACGTTTGGGTATCCAGGCAAAGCTATGGCTAAATAGCTCGTCCTAACCTCATGGAACATTTCCAACCAAGTATGGTACACATTGGTTGCGATATGGAAAAAAATGCTATGTAGGTAATTACCACAAGACTCCTTTTGGGGTGGGGGACAGGATGGAGGAGATGATTGACAGAGAGAGGAGAAGGAGGAGATACGTAGAGAGGAAGGAGGATATTGTCAGAGACGGGGTGTGAGGGTGGTGGACAAAGTGAGGGGTAGAGCAGACGGAGAGAGACGGGAGAAGAGGAGATTTATAAGGAGTGGAGGAGACGGAAGTGGTCTGAACAAATAGACAAACAGGTCACGTCGGGTACTCAGTTACCTACAAATACAAGCAGAGACGCATTTCAGTTCTGCCTCTTCACACACTCCGAGAAAAATATGATCGTTCCCGTGATAAACATGTAGTGAAAAGTCATGAAATATTTATTGTCTTTTCTCGCAGGTTTTACAGTTCGCTATTCGGTCGCGTTTTCCATGAAGTGGACGAGTGTGTTACCTTCGACATGAATTCGGTCAGCTTTTCCCTTCGCGACAAAATCTGGTGTTTATTTATTAATTTATTTATTTTTAGATATTACGTGTTTTGCTAGACCGCAAGCGACTCGCGTCGCAAAGCTTCCAAGAGATGACTTTTGTGATGGCACATACGTGTGTTTCGTGAACAACGGCATTAACACTGTTTCAAACACTATGTGATCAATGCGGTGCTGGAAGGTTTTTTGCGGAATGACAGCCCATTCTTCACAGAGTGCTGCACTGAGGAGAGGTATCTATGTCGGTCGGTGAGGCCCGACACGAAGTAGGTGTTCCAAAACATCCCAGAGATGTTCTATAGGGTTCAAGTCAGGACTCTGAAAAGGCCAGTCCATTACAGGGATGTTATTGCTTTGTGTTCATTCCGCCACACGCCGTTCATTATGAACAGGTGCTCGATCGTGTTGAAAGATGCAATCGGCATCCCCTAATTGCAAGGTAACTAGGAGGAGCTTAAAACATCAATGTAGGCCACTGCTGCGATAGTGCCATGAAAACCAACATGGGGTGCAAGCCCCCTCCAAGAAAAATATGACCTCACCATAACACCACCTTCTCCGAATTTTACTGTTGGCGCTACACAAGGTGGCAGATGACGTTCACTGGGCATTCGCCACACCTATACCCTGCCACCGGATTAACACATTGTGTACCGTTGTTCGTCACTCCACACAACGCTTCTCCACTGCTCTATCGTCCAATGTTTACGCTTCTTATAAGCGGGGCGTCATTTGACATTTATCGGCGTGATGTGTGGCTTATGAGCAGCCACTCGAACTTGAAATCCAAGTTTTCTTCCCTGCCACCTAACTGTTATAATAGTAGCAGTGGATCCGGTTGCAGTTTGGAATTCCTGTGTGATTGTCTGGGTAGATATCTGCCTATTAGACATTACGGCCCTCTTTAGCTGTCGGCGGTCTTTGTCGGTCAACAGAAGAAGTCGGATTGTACGCTTTTGTGCTGTACGTGTCCCTTCACTTTTTCGCTTCACTGACACATCGGAAACAGTGGACCTAGAGATATTTAGGAGTGTGGAAATCTCGCGAACAGACGTATGACACAAGTGACACCCAATCACCTGAACACGTGAGCTCCGCGGAGCGCCACATTCTGCTGTCTGACAGTGTCTAATTACTACTGAGTTCGCTGATATGGAGTACCTGGCAATAGGTGGCAACACAATGCACCTCCTATGAAACCATGTTTTTGCGGGTGTCCGGATACTTTTGATCACACTGTATAACTGATTCGCCTGTTGGCCAATGGTTCCACCCTCATCAGTGCAGATGCCCAGGTACGTCCGAACCCCTGTGGGAACCTCAGAGGAACGAGCGTGGATGAAGTGGACTGGGACTGCGAACAGGTGGCGCTTGATGGGGAGATGGGTCGGCCGTGCTGCGTACTAAGATTGTCCTCTCAGATGCGAAAATACTGTGTTCCCGATGGAACAGTAGTTACCGTACGTGCCAAGTAAGCAGGCGATCTCAGGTTCGAATCCCGGTCCGGTAAACGTTTTCAGTCGCCGCAGATTCCCCGTCGCGCTGCAGCTGAGATCAGTAACGCCTTTATTTCCTTCCCCTCTCCATTTCCAATTTACAAGGTTTCATTTAAGATGTGTAACGCTTCAATGTCTGCTGAGGTAAAGACAAAAGTCTTAGATTTGCTTGTCCTGGTATACATTAGAATAGACAGGATGACGTGTACTGCCAGACAGTCACCTGATGTCATTTAATGTTTGGCTGGCATCAGTACTGTGCTGTACATATGGTATCCTGAATTCTTGTTTGTTTCGAAATCACGTAAACATGGTGTTTTTAAGTGTTAATACAAACAAATGTGTTTAAGTGATAAATGGATGTTTCGCTATGTTTGCTTTCGAATTGTTACCTATTAATTGTACTCGATCATTCCTAGTTAAATTCCTCAAGCAAAAGTGGGTGGGATAAACGTCTGAACTGAAACAGTCCTAGAACAGGAAAGTACATTTTCGGACATGGGTTCCTGTCCAGATATTATATAGGCTACTGACAGCCCTCTGCGAGTCCTAGGAGTCTATAATGTCAATTTCCAACACCTCGTATATAAAATGGCACTTATATGCCAAGAACCCCCCCCACGAACCATGGACCTTGCCGTTGGTGGGGAGGCTTGCGTGCCTCAGCGATACAGATGGCCGTACCGTAGGTGCAACCACAACGGAGGGGTATCTGTTGAGAGGCCAGACAAACGTGTGGTTCCTGAAGAGGGGCAGCAGCCTTTTCAGTAGTTGCAGGGGCAACAGTCTGGATGATTGACTGATTTGGCCTTGCAACATTAACCAAAACGGCCTTGCTGTGCTGGTACTGCGAACGGCTGAAAGCAAGGGGAAACTACAGCCGTAATTTTTTCCCGAGGACATGCAGCTTTACTGTATGATTAAATGATGATGGCATCCTCTTGGGTAAAATATTCCGGAGGTAAAATAGTCCCCCATTCGGATCTCCGGGCGGGGACTACTCAGGAGGATGTCGTTATCAGGAGAAAGAAAACTGGCGTTCTACGGATCGGAGCGTGGAATGTCAGATCCCTTAATCGGGCAGGTAGGTTAGAAAATTTAAAAAGGGAAATGGATAGGTTAAAGTTAGATATAGTGGGAATTAGTGAAGTTCGGTGGCAGGAGGAACAAGACTTCTGGTCAGGTGGCTACAGGGTTATAAACACAAAATCAAATAGGGGTAATGCAGGAGTAGGTTTAATAATGAATAGGAAAATAGGAATGCGGGTAAGCTACTACAAACAGCATAGTGAACGCATTATTGTGGCCAAGATAGATACGAAGCCCACACCTACTACAGTAGTACAAGTTTATATGCCAACTAGCTCTGCAGATGATGAACAAATTGAAGAAATGTACGATGAAATAAAAGAAATTATTCAGATAGTGAAGGGAGACGAAAATTTAATAGTAATGGGTGACTGGAATTCGAGTGTAGGAAAAGGGAGAGAAGGAAACATAGTAGGTGAATATGGATTGGGGCTAAGAAAGGAAAGAGGAAGCCGCCTAGTAGAATTTTGCACAGAGCACAACTTAATCATAGCTAACACTTGGTTTAAGAATCATGAAAGAAGGTTGTATACGTGGAAGAACCCTGGAGATACTAAAAGGTATCAGATAGATTATATAATGGTAAGACAGAGATTTAGGAACCAGGTTTTAAGTTGTAAGACATTTCCAGGGGCAGATGTGGACTCTGACCACAATCTATTGGTTATGACCTGTAGATTAAAACTGAAGAAACTGCAAAAATGTGGGAAATTAAGGAGATGGGACCTGGGTAAACTGAAAGAACCAGAGGTTGTACAGAGTTTCAGGGAGAGCATAAGGGAACAATTGACAGGAATAGGGGAAAGAAATACAGTAGAAGAAGAATGGGTAGCTCTGAGGGATGTAGTAGTGAAGGCAGCAGAGGATAAAGTAGGTACAAAGAAGAGGGCTGCTAGAAATCCTTGGGTAACAGAAGAAATATTGAATTTAATTGATGAAAGGAGAAAGTATAAAAATGCAGTAAATGAAGCAGGCAAAAAGGAATACAAACGTCTCAAAAATGAGATCGACAGGAAGTGCAAAATGGCTAAACAGGGATGGCTAGAGGACAAATGTAAGGATGTAGAAGCTTATCTCACTAGGGGAAAGATAGATACTGCCTACAGGAAAATTAAAGAGACCTTTGGAGAGAAGAGAACCACGTGTATGAATATCAAGAGCTCAGATGGCAGCCCAGTTCTAAGCAAAGAAGGGAAGGCAGAAAGGTGGAAGGAGTATATAGAAGGTTTATACAAGGGCGATGTACTTGAGGACAATATTATGGAAATGGAAGAGGATGTAGATGAAGACGAAATGGGAGATACGATACTGCGTGAAGAGTTTGACAGAGCACTGAAAGACCTGAGTCAAAACAAGGCCCCCGGAGTAGACAACATTCCATTAGAACTACTGACGGCCTTGGGACAACCAGTCCTGACAAAACTCTACCAGCTGGTGAGCAAGATGTATGAGACAGGCGAAATACCCTCAGACTTCAAGAAGAATATAATAATTCCAATCCCAAAGAAAGCAGGTGCTGACAGATGTGAAAATTACCGAACTATCAGTTTAATAAGCCACGGCTGCAAAATACTAACGCGAATTCTTTACAGACGAATGGAAAAACTGGTAGATGCAGACCTCGGGGAGGATCAGTTTGGATTCCGTAGAAATGTTGGAACACGTGAGGCAATACTGACCTTACGACTTATCTTAGAAGAAAGATTAAGAAAAGGCAAACCTACGTTTCTAGCATTTGTAGACTTAGAGAAAGCTTTTGACAATGTTGACTGGAATACTCTTTTTCAAATTCTAAAGGTGGCAGGGGTAAAATACAGGGAGCGAAAGGCTATTTATAATCTGTACAGAAACCAGATGGCAGTCATAAGAGTCGAGGGGCATGAAAGGGAAGCAGTGGTTGGGAAAGGAGTGAGACAGGGTTGTAGCCTCTCCCCGATGTTATTCAATCTGTATATTGAGCAAGCAGTAAAGGAAACAAATGAAAAATTTGGAGTAGGTATTAAAATTCATGGAGACGAAGTAAAAACTTTGAGGTTCGCCGATGACATTGTAATTCTGTCAGAGACGGCAAAGGACTTGGAAGAGCAGTTGAACGGAATGGACAGTGTCTTGAAAGGAGGATATAAGATGAACATTAACAAAAGCAAAACGAGGATAATGGAATGTAGTCAAATTAAATCAGGTGATGCTGAGGGAATTAGATTAGGAAATGAGACACTTAAAGTAGTAAAGGAGTTTTGCTATTTAGGAAGTAAAATAACTGATGATGGTCGAAGTAGAGAGGATATAAAATGTAGACTGGCAATGGCCAGGAAAGCGTTTCTGAAGAAGAGAAATTTGTTAACATCGAATATAGATTTATGCATCAGGAAGTCGTTTCTGAAAGTATTTGTTTGGAGTGTAGCCATGTATGGAAGTGAAACATGGACGATAACTAGTTTGGACAAGAAGAGAATAGAAGCTTTCGAAATGTGGTGCTACAGAAGAATACTGAAGATAAGGTGGATAGATCACGTAACTAATGAGGAGGTATTGAATAGGATTGGGGAGAAGAGAAGTTTGTGGCACAACTTGACTAGAAGAAGGGATCGGTTGGTAGGACATGTTTTGAGGCATCAAGGGATCACAAATTTAGCATTGGAGGGCAGCGTGGAGGGTAAAAATCGTAGAGGGAGACCGAGAGATGAGTACACTAAGCAGATTCAGAAGGATGTAGGTTGCAGTAGGTACTGGGAGATGAAGCAGCTTGCACAGGATAGAGTAGCATGGAGAGCTGCATCAAACCAGTCTCAGGACTGAAGACAACAACAACAACAACAACATGCCAAGAATAGCTGATACTTTACAAAGAATCCCCACAAATAACATATGAGTTCCACTGTGCTTCAGCACGTATCAGTCTTTAAAATCTTGTGACATGTGCACGTTTCATCGTCATATCCGTGTATTTTGACTATAAGAATAGAGCAACAGTAAACGAGCGCCAGGCTACTTGCAGAATGAAAACGCAATAAAGTGCATTAACTGTCGTCAACATACATCAGAACGAACCACTTTTCTTAAGCAAGCATTAATGAGAACTGAGGCAGTTGGCACAAAACACGTTCACATCTCACATCATCTTTGCTCTTACAGTAATCGTAAATTGCATCACGTTATGATAATACCATTTACGATGTATTCATAAGGTGCACCAAGACGGGATATGAAATCAATTTACAGTAGAGTAACATGTAAGTGCATATGTTATCTAACCTGCAAGACACAATGATTTAGATGCTTATTAAAACACAGCATCAATAATCTTACATACCACCTAGCATGTGTATGCACTGTACTCTCCATGCAATCCATCCATACCATTAACCAGCGCTCCCCCCAACAAGTCCTTCCTTATCTCCCAGCATCCACTATAACTCCACTGATACTATGCATCAGTCCCCCATCTTTATATCTTCGCTTTCCCACTCTCCTCAACGCCAAATCCTCTCCCTGTCAACAACAGAAGAACTTCCCCAGCAGAGGTCCTTCTGCTTTTAGCGACTGGAAGTGCTCCCTTTTAATTTGTATACTTTTATTGTTTTTCGTTTTACCTTTTTGTTATTGATGTTTTCAAATGAGATCGAAGAAATTCAGCTTTCTTGTACATAAAACGTCTATTTATTTCATATTGTAGAACTATTCAGTTCATTTGTAATGTTTTAATCGTCTCAGTTTTACTTCCCAATTGCCTGAAGGTTGAATGTATCACTAAATGCCCCCCCCCCCCCTCCACCCATCTCGTCCATTTGGCTTGATGGGGATGCAATAACAGGAAGATATAAAGAAGTATAAAACATACTCTACTCTACGCTCCAGAAATCCGAACGATCCCTCCAAATCAATCTTAACCAGTTTACCCCATGGTACAACCAACGGCTTCTCAAGATCAACCTTTCAAATACCCAGCAATAATTATATACGAATCACCTGCAGCATTCATCTCCATGACTTTTATCTCACCAACTACATCCCTCGTCTGCTGTTAATTAACACCCTAAACTACTTTGCACGCACACTTTATAGAGTTGAGACTGTTCTCTAATGTACCACAAGGCGTGCAGAAGAACCGACTACAGGCCTGCCTAGCTTCCTGACAAACAGAGTTACTAAATAAAACATAATTTATATTTCCGATCGCTGATTCGTGTTGACCAAAGAATTTCAAATCGATTGAGGTGGATCACGGGCTGATCTGACTATTATTACAAAAGTCGGTGGAATCAATTGCGAAATAAATGATATCAAACTAAATTTTGCCAGCAGTTACAAAACAGCGTGGGTTGGTTTGCCTATCAGAGGATTGTCATCTCGTGAGAACGGAGTAATTAAAAGACTCAGGAATTAATTATTCTAATATTTTACAATACGACAAAAATCCAACCAAACGTTACTCGGAAATTCAGATCATGGCTACTTCGCATCGACCATTAGACCAACCCGCTCTTCTCAGAATTGCCACCTTTTTAGAGCCACCCGCCTTTGAACTACACTCCTGGAAACTGAAATAAGAACACCGTGAATTCATTGTCCCAGAAAGGGGAAACTTTATTGACACATTCCTGGGGTCAGATACATCACATGATCACACTGACGGACCCACAGGCACATAGACACAGTCAACAGAGCATGCACAATGTCGGCACTAGTACAGTGTACAGTGTATATCCACCTTTCGCGGCAAAGCAGGCTGCTATTCTCCCCTGGAGACGATCGTAGAGATGCTGGATGTAGTCCTGTGGAACGGCTTGCCATGCCATTTCCACCTGGCGCCTCAGTTGGACTAACGTTCGTGCTGGACGTGCAGACCGCGTGAGACGACGCTTCATCCAGTCCCAAACATGCTCAATGGGGGACAGATCCGGAGATCTTGCTGGCCAGGGTAGTTGACTTACACCTTCTAGAGCACGTTGGGTGGCACGGGATACATGCGGACGTGCATTGTCCTGTTGGAACAGCAAGTTCCCTTGCCGGTCTAGGAATGGTAGAACGATTTGTTCGATGACGGTTTGGATGTACCGTGCACTATTCAGTGTCCCCTCGACGATCACCAGAGGTGTACGGCAAGTGTAGGAGATCGCTCCCCACACCATGATGCCGGGTGTTGGCCCTGTGTGCCTCGGTCGTATGCAGTCCTGATTGTGGCGCTCACCTGCACGGCGCCAAACACGCATACGACCATCATTGGCACCAAGGCAGAAGCGACTCTCATCGCTGAAGACGACACGTCTCCATTCGTCCCTCCATTCATGACTGTCGCGACACCACTGGAGGGGGGCTGCACGATGTTGGGGCGTGAGCGGAAGACGGCCTAACGGTGTGGGGGACCGTAGCCCAGCTTCATGGAGACGGTTGCGAATGGTCCTCGCCGATACCCCAGGAGCAACAGTGTCCCTAATTTGCTGGGAAGTGGCGGTGCGGTCCCCTACGGCTCTGCGTAGGATCCTACGGTCGTGGCGTGCATCCGTGCGTCACTGCGGTCCGGTCCCAGGTCGACGGGCACGTGCACCTTCCGCCGACCACTGGCGACAACATCGATGTACTGTGGAGACCTCACGCCCCCATGTTGAGCAATTCGGCGGTACGTCCACCCGGCCTCCCGCATGCCCACTATACGCCCTCGCTCAAAGTCCGTCAACTGCACATACGGTTCACGTCCACGCTGTCGCGGCATGCTACCAGTGTTAAAGACTGCCCATGGAGCTCAGTATGCCACGGCAAACTGGCTGACACTGACGGCGGCGGTGCACAAATGCTGCGCAGCTAGCGCCATTCGACGGCCAACACCGCGGTTCCTGGTGTGTCCGCTGTGCCGTGCGTGTGATCATTGCTTGTACAGCCCTCTCGCAGTGTCCGGAGCAAGTATGGTGGGTCTGACACACCGGTGTCAATGTGTTCTTTTTTCCATTTCCAGGAGTGTATATACAGACTTCTAGTTAGAGACGATCATTAGATTTACTCCTGGTATACAATACTTTTTTTACAAATAACGTATTAAATAATGTAATGCCACATTGTTCCCTCACATCTCACTATCAGTTACTGCACACACTATACACTTATTATTTCATAACACTTCACTCACTACACACATGTACACACACACACGCACATACACACACACGCACACACACACACACACACACACACACACACACACACACACACACACACACTGATGATCTCAGGGCCATTTTCTGTACCGCAGCTTCAGATTTGTTACCCTGTAAATCTGGGTCAGCATCCTCCTATAATGAGTGAGATGTTGAGATCAAAAAGAGGAATATGTGTTAGTATTGTGCCATGCATAGCTTTGGGGTAAGTATTTCTAGAAAGGAAAAAGATAAGGAAAAAAACAGTGGAGGAGTTATGTGGAATGTTGGATATTTTATAATCATTATTATTATCTATTTGTATAACATTTTTTATCAAACCCCTATTCCGTTTTAGCTAAGTAATACTTCAGTGTATAAAATGTGTTGCATAACAGGTACTTTTTAGCTGCCTTTTTAAATAAGTGTATTTTGCAATTTCTTTAATCTGTTTTGGTAATTTATTGTACAGTTTTATTCCTTGATAGAGAAAGTTGTTTTGAGTTTTATGTTGTTTCTTTTATCTCGTTAAATGTAAGTTGAGTCTATCTCTTGTTGCATGGTCATGGACAGAGCTGTTTGTGCAGTAATTACCAATGTTATTTTTGATGTGTACAACTGACTGGTAAATGTATTCACATGGAGCAGTTAAAATGCCCAGTGTTCTGAACAGATCTTTACAATGAGCTCGATTAGTATTTTTGGTTGTACACTGCTGCCTGTGTTACCAATCCATCTTTATCCACAGAGGGAAAGCCCATTTCAGAATTTATGATACACCTAGTTATGAATTTATCTTACATTTTAGAAGTCATTCTTAAAGATTCTCTTTATTCTTCATACTATTACAGGTGTAAAGGATCTATAATTGCAATACATTCATGAACAAACATGTTAGTCCTGTTTGTAATGATGTAAATGTTGTAATAAATTTGAGTCGTTATATGTAAACAGAAAAGTATGACAGGAACAACAATATGACGGAAATTGGCATAAGCAGTCAGGAACTGGATGATCTTACTGCAAGTGATAAAGGTAATTCATGAGGCAAAGGTATAAGAGGTGCCGGTTTATAACGTGGAATGATTAGTCAGTAGTTAGAATTGTGATTCGTGACCAACGCTCCAAAGTTAGGATTTAAATGGTTTTCTGAAATTATCTCAGGCGATTACTGTGGTGGTTCCCCCGAACAGGCCATCATCGCTTTCTGTTCTCCTCTTTAGGTAAGACGCCAACTTTTGATTCAGCTGTAATGATCTGTGTGGTACGTTATAGTTTTAAGTGACTTCCTTCCTCTGCTTCTCCTTAACGTTCGAAACACAAAAGCTTCGGAAACACGGAATTTGACAGATATTCTTTCATTTACTTACGTTTCCAGTCTTATTTTATTTATGAGTATGAAGTTTTAGCTGAGAGGTGAATGTTATGTAACGGGGGATCGGAGATGAAAACAGAGGATTGGGAAAGGTTGCTTAGGAACTAGGCGTGGGAGGTTTAGGGCACAACAAACTGTATGCCGATCAGAATTACTCAGGAGTGGCTGGCAGAATCACATGACGGGCAGTGTGAATCAATAGGTAAGGTTAGCAGAAGACGCGTCAAAAACAAAGGAGCGCTGTATATAGGGATGAGGTGATCTTGCAGAATGTTGACAATGTGACAGAGATGCTACCTCACTGTTGGTCAGAAAAAGAAATCTGAGATATTTCAACACCAATGACAACGGCAAAAGCTTTATCCTTACTTCGATGCAGTCTGATTTTGAATCAGACGCAAGTCAGTGGGTAGTTTGCTACATGGAATTTTGGCTGAATTTATGATGGGGATGGAAAAAGGTTCTATAGTTTTGCATAGGTATAGGCAAGCTGTTGGATTATTAGAATTTTTTATTTCAACTATCTTTATGTGTGTTTGATAGCTGAAGGCCAAGATCGATTAGGACGAATAATTGCTCTAGTTTGTTTTAATTTATATCGATACATATTTCTGAATAATTTTATTCCATGTATACAAAAAAGAAAGTTGCTGCATTATTTAATAGACTGCTCTTTCCAGGTCAGATTCTGATAGGTGATTTCGCCAAAATCTCTTACTGGGGTGCTTAGTGCAACGTGATATAAGAGAAATGAGATTAACCGTATCTTTAAAATGTTTAAATAACACTTGATGGTGCAACAGAGTCACTTGAGACTTCTTACCGTTTCGTTTGAAACTCAGGACTTGAGATCATTACACATGCCTGAAATGGTATAACACAAAAAAATTGTACCCCTAAATGTAATTGCATGCGTAGGACTAAAAATTCCAGTAATTTAATATTAGCACTATTCATGTGTGTATATATTTCATATCGATAAAATAATCGTAAAAATGATTTAATAATCAACGGAATATGTCATAACTAAAATAAACTATATAACTGACAATTATATGTAGATACATGTCGTCAGCTTATGTCTATGCAACCGTATAACTTAGATGAAATGAGAATGACATTCGGGAAGAAAACCATACAGCAGTTGACTGAACCCTCTTGATTTCTGCTTCTAAGGTAGCTATTGGATCTTACGCTTAGGGAAACTCAGCTGTTTCATTATTAAAAGCAATATGTCGTAGTCAACAGTGTCGAAGGCATTGGTGATTCCGGCGTTCAAATGTTTGTTTCGTGTTTGTCTACAGCTCTAGTTTGATGTCGTCAGATACTTTCATTGTTGTAATTACTGTGATATGCTTATTGATATGCAATTAAGGAAATCCGTTAGACTTTCATGAACAGTTGTGATTTTTGACACATAAACCAAAGTGATATTTGTCGTCTTATAGTATCGTGGTGATAACCTTCTTTTCAGTTCAGTGAAATGCGTGCCGAAAATAACAGAAAAATTTTAAGGGTGTATATGGACTGGAATAAAAATACCAGTCATTGTGTTAAATACACATCCATTCACACAACACAGTTATATCTGCCACATAAGAGATTCTAATGGCATCTTTTCTTGATGCCTCTGTAGAAATGTGTTTAAAGTAAGCGTGTCCGTTACGAAAGCGCTTGTTGACTGCGATGACTAACAAGTAACGACAGTAGATTTAAACATTGTTCAATTCGTCTTCAGGTATTGAAAAGTAGCGTATTTTTTTGTAATTACTGTAACATTCCTCTTCTTGTATGCAACAGGACCGACATTCCTGACTTTACCGTTTCGTGCGTTTTGCTTTATTCCTTTCAGCAGTTATCCGTTCGCTGCAATGAGTTAAGTGTTGGGTTTCGCCTGAATCTTCTATGTGTAGGGCCTCGCTGACTTATCACACACTGCGGTACAAATAGTGAACTTAAAAATGAAAATTTGTGCGGATTTTACTTACT